>NC_091470.1:345156730-345819230 GCF_036971445.1 Narcine bancroftii
GACGATATATCGTCACAAATTGAAAAAAAAATCACCTGACTTGCCCCTGTGGTGCTCCGATGCTCTGTTGGTGCCAGAACTCAGAACCAACCAGGAAGACAGACACTCAATGGGTGAATGTCCGCTCAGAGAAGCAAGCTGGAATCTCCAGCCATCAGTGAGCCACTGGAGGAAGTCGACAGGTCAGGCAGTGCATGGGGAGAAATTAGGAAAAATTAGGATGTGGATTGTCTTAGTTTCAGGTATCTTTCCATTTCTTCTTTCCCCTCCTCTTTACTTGATTTACAAACTGTGTGCCGCTGTCTACCAGCCATAAGCAGTCAGAAGAATCCTTTGTCCTGGCGTCATCAAAGAGAGTGGCTTCCAGGCAGGAGTGGGGACCATAACCGAGACTAGCGGTGGTGGGGAGGTGTCAGGGATCGGCAGCAACTGATATTACTCTCCTGTTTTGGGGTTTTTTCAGTTTTGTTTCATTAACTGAAAAAACCCAAAAACCATCTGGTCCAAAGCTTTATGTATATGGGAAAACATACTGTATATATTAACCAAGACATTAATTGTTCTTATGGGAGACCTTATGTATACAACCGTATATGTCGTCGCATAGGATGATCCTCCAAACAATTTTAAAAATCACCTTAAAATCGGGTCGTCTAATACTCCAGAATCCATACTCTGCCAGCCAAGTCTCAATACTGCTGCTGTCTTCCAGCCAGCTCCGACGCATTTTCATGCATGTCCTGCTAGTTATTTGCGAAGTCTCAACGCTCTTCCAGAGAGTTTATCCATTCAGCTTGACTGCCATTGGCTCTGTACAGACTTTAAACAGCCAACTTTAAAGTATCCAAATAAGATTAAACCTTTACATTAAAAAAATTGTAATTTGCTTTTCCACTGGTCAACAATAAGTGCTAGATTTGGTGGGGGGTGGGGTCATCTTTTGCAAGGGGTATTGCTCAAACCCAACATTTTAGATGGAGATTACAGGGATCATCCTATACAGAGTCATCATATACAATGGCATATACGGTATTTAATATAAATATACCTCACTGGGAGTTCTTTTTAATCACTTTGCCTGAAGATATTTTTAAATGTTTCTCCAGAAAATATTCTTCCAAAATATATTGGATTCACTTGAGGATGTGCATCCTTTTAAGAAGGCAACACACTAGGTGATCACTTTTCAACAAATTAAAATGGAAGGTCCAGTTCTGCTGAATAGTTCGAGAATTAAGATTGACAAAAGGCGGCACAGTTTGTGTAGCAATTAGTGCAACACTTTTACGGCATCAACGATCGGGACCAGTGTTCAAATCCTGCGCTCTCTGTAAGGAGTTTGTACTGTCTCCCTTTGTCTATGTGGCTTTTCCCCGGGGGTCCAGATTCTTCCCACAATTCAAAACATACTGGGTGTAGGTTAATTGGGTGGCATGGACTCATGGGCTGAAATGGCCTGTTACCGTGCTGTATGTCTAAATTTAAAATTTAAAATGAATAAAATTCTGTAATTGGGTCATTCTTTCCATTACAAAATGGTGAATTACTCATGGAATGCCTAATTAACTTCATTAATGAGGATTTTAATTGCAGTGTTCCATTGTTCATAATATCTACTAATTGACATGATTAAACTGAGGTCTATGGCTTGTTTGCAACAAAAACGTGTTCAGAGTCAGAGAACCAAAGCTATTAATTGGTAAATTAAACTTATCTAGTTTAAGTACTCGAGATGGCAGAGGTCGACAGCATCGAGTCCATGCTGCTGAAGATCCAGCTGCGCTGGATGGGTCACGTCTCCAGAATGGAGGACCATCGCCTTCCCAAGATCGTGTTATATGGCGAGCTCTCCACTGGCCACCGTGACAGAGGTGCACCAAAGAAAAGGTACAAGGACTGCCTAAAGAAACCTCTTGGTGCCTGCCACATTGACCACCGCCAGTGGGCTGATAGCGCCTCAAACCGTGCATCTTGGCGCCTCACAGTTTGGCGGGCAGCAACCTCCTTTGAAGAAGACCGCAGAGCCCACCTCACTGACAAAAGGCAAAGGAGGAAAAACCCAACACCCAACCCCAACCAACCAATTTTCCCTTGCAACCGCTGCAATCGTGTCTGCCTGTCCCGCATCGGACTTGTCAGCCACAAACGAGCCTGCAGCTGACGTGGACTTTTTACCCCCTCCATAAATCTTCGTCCGCGAAGCCAAGCCAAAGAAGAAACTTATCTAGTAATCCATAATTTTCTGGTTTCCTTCTTGTTGTTTTTCTGAGCTGACGATAATGTGTTATTAATTAATTCTCTCACTGTCACATGCTCAGAAAAAAATGAACAATGCAGTTCACAATAATGTTGGAGAAATTCAGCGGAGCACTTTTGCGTATGGCATTTGATCCCAGCAACTGCAGACTTTCCTGTTTAAAATATATTGAAATACTGTTATTGCCCAATCAATAACTTTATTCTATCTTACAGACCAATGAAATGTGCAAATTTTATTTGATTTCTGCCAGAAAATGTAAAAAGAAAAAAAAAGCACAATGTATTATATAGCAGTTTGAATCGATGAATAATTCAAAATTAAGGGTTACGTGATGGAACTATTTTCCATAAAGGTTCTTTAATATTTGATGAAAATTACTCAAGTAGACCACAGGAAAAAAATCATACAAATTAGTCCAGAAACTAACTGGCTATGTGCCTACACAGAGAATGGATTATGAGATGAAGAGATGGCAGATGAATTTAAGTATAATTAAATAAAAGACAAAAGTAAATATGACAAGTTTTCTTCTTCCATAAAATGTTCTATGTATACATTGAAAACAAACAGCTTAATTTTAAAACAATGTGCTTTTTCATACTTTAATTTGCTTATCAACAATTTGGTCCATAGAAAAAAAAATATTTCTTCTTTTTACAAATTTGGGGCCCCTCTGCTAAATTAAGGAGATTAAAATTATAATTTTTTAAATTAAAAATTCTCCTGACCAGTGAGGTTCCCCCAAATCAATAATAATTTTTGGAATGATATTTTTGGGATCCTTGAGTGTCATCCAAAGAAATTCAAAATAATATGTAGTTATCTTATTATGTATTATATAACCTATTTAGATTAGTTATGGGATCAGATTAGGTTAAGGGAGGAGGGCTGTTAGGGTTTTTTTTTAGTTTTTAGGATACAGTTCTTTTTTTTTACCTTCTTTCTTTCTTTATATATTTTCAACATATATTTGTTAACACTGTAATATTTTGATTTATTATTTTGTAACTTTTATCATGTACATATTGATTAAATAAAATATTAAAAAAGCAATTTAGTCTATTCTCATGTTTTTTTGATTTCGAATCAAAAAGCTGATATTATGCTGACCTGTTAGACATTCAACATTCATTCATCTGCATTCAGTTCCAGATTTGTTTGGAGGTGGGATATTATCACTGAAGTAAGATTCTCCATTGTTGTCAAGCATTAGCCTTGTGGAAACTCAGCAAAATTAGTGGAGCAAACTGGAGAGAAGGATATTTCAGTCTTACAGTCATGCTTCCTGCTTGAATGAAGTACCTTTCAAGATAATTAGCAAAAAAAATAGAATAGAAAATTGGAATTGAACTGTTATAATAATAAGGCGATAAAGAACATTGATGAACAAAGGGCAAGGTTCAAATCCATACTATCCTTGACAGTGGCAATGCAGATACTTAGAATGGAGATTAAATCAGAATGAAATCTTGCCATCATAGGTGACAAAAGGACGATGAAAGTTGATCTGTTATGTTGAGATATGTGCAAAACCCTGATTTGGCTGCTCTTGGAGTATCAGGTGTTGTTCTGGTCACAACACTTATTGGAAGGAAGTGGTTGCATTAAAGAGAATACAGAGGAGATTCACCATGATATGATCTGGATTGGAAGAGTTTAGTTATAGAAAGAGAAATTTGGTAGACTGGGCTTGTTTTCTCTGCACCAAAGGGGGATGAGGGGGTGACTACATAAATATAAAATCCATAAGAAGCTTAAATAGGGTGGATCATCAGAACCAATTTCCTGTGGTAATCATATCAACAACAAAAAAAAAACACAAATTTAAGATGAGAGGAGGACTTTTAAAGGGGACTTGAGAAGAACATATTTTTCACACAGAGTGGTTGATATCTAGAATTCAGTGCTAGGTGAGATGATGGAGACAGGCACTTTAATAGACAAGGCTTAAGGGGATACAGATCTAACACAGGCAAAGCGAGTGTGTGTAGGTTCTGAGAAAGCCGACATGAATGTTATAGGCTAAAGGAACCATCACTACCCTGTACAACTCATATGCTCTGATCTGGGAATGAAGAAGATTCAATTGAAAGTTTCCAAAGTGAAGTGCATAAATGCTTATTCAGGGAAAGGGCAGTGGAATGGGATTTAATTGGCTAGCCCTGTTAAAGCATGTTGCTGGATCCGTACATCAAATTAATGACTATTATTTGACGTATCCAAAAAAATTTTTTGCCTTCTCCAATTTCTCCTTCTCTCAAAAAAACATTTTGTCAAGTTAAAAGAACAGAATGCTGCCACGTGCAGATCAAAGCGAACATTTTCAAATCTGTGGAGGATATGGAAGATCAATCTCTAAACAAAATACAGTAACCCCCACCTGGTATCCGGCACCTTTGGGGAGTGGTAGATGCCAGAAAAGTGTATTTGCTGGTTGCTTGAGATTTTGTGTTGCCCGATTGGTGAACTAACCACTAATGGTGCCAATTTTAAACTTTTGTAATTTTCTACCTATTCATTTTCTGTGAATCTTGTCAGTTTCTTGAGGCTGTCGGTTGCTTGAATTCCAGAAAATGGGAATTTTACCGTACACAAGTCATACTAGAGGAGGGCTTGCATGACCAAGCACAGGCAGAGTAATGAGCCTGCACTATAGTCAAGGCATTATTGCCCCAGTACTTTATTTTCCTAAATGAAGGAGAATACATTTTTATTTTCTTTTTACTTAAGGCATGTTATTGAACATTTAGTCCTTTTGTACTTCTGAATGTTTTTCTTTTCTCTCCTGGATCAGTTTATTGTTTCTGAGGTCCATGTTTGTAACCAGATTGTATTTGTGTTCCTGATCCAAAATCAGTATAATAATTTATTTCTTCATTTTTCAGGATCTAGGCATAGCCGAAAGTGCCAGCATTTATTGTTTAACCCTAATTTTTCCTAATTTCCCTTGAGAAAGATATTCCAATAGTGTTGTTGGGTAGGGGCTTCAAGATTTAGATCCACCAACAATTAAAAACCAGTTCCTGAACTGAAATCCATTAATGAGGAAAGACTGGTGATATACTTTTAAATCAGGATGATGTGCAAATTGGAGTCGAACCAGCAACATCTGCCAGTTGTCTGTTAAATCTGCTGTTTTGCTGGTGGAGATCTGTCAATTTGGGAGGTGATGTTTGTAGATCAGACACACTGCAGCCACAGTGCAAGATTGTTAAAGTAAATGAATTCTTATGGAAGTGGACAGGATCCTATTCAAGTGAACTAATTTTTACTGCACGATGTTGAGTTCATTTTGAACATTTTGAAGCCACATTCATCGAAGTGCAGATGGACAATGGAACACAGAGTAGTAGAGGACTAAGGTCTGTTGGCCCACATTCTCTATTTCAAACATGATCCCAAATTAAACTAAATCTCTTCTTCTTGCACAGGATCCATCCGCACCCCCCCCCCCCCCCACCCCCACCATTGCCTGTCAATTCATGTTTCTATCAAGGAACCTCATAAGCTAATATAATGTCTGCTTTCACACTAGCATGACAGCACATTTGAAGCACCTGTCACTTTTTAAAAAAACTTGCCCATCACACCTCATTTAAACTTCCACCATCCTTCCCCACCCACCAAACTTAAACACATCCTCCAGTTTTGACATTTTTACCCTGAATCTGACTCTCTATCAAATCTATGCATCCCATTAATTTATAAAAATCTAACAGGTCTCTCCTAAGCCTCCAATGCTTTAGAAATCAGAAAGGGTTTTCCAGCATATCAGTGTAGCTCAAATCCCTGAATCCCAGTAACAACCCTCTTTGGTACCCCTTTCAAAACCCTCCACATAGTACCTGTAATGGTGCCACTATAGCTGAATACAGTACTCCAAGTAAAGGTATGCTATGTAGGACTAGATGTTAATATCCCTTATTGCACTTCTGAGAAGTGCTGCCCAGACTCTGCGGAGTAGCCAAGTGAGTGGCGGCATCTTCTGGGTTATTAAATGGGTGCCCTCCTTCCTCAGTGTTTCACAGATAGACCCCACTACACCTCTGGCACCCTGGGCTCACCCCCTTGATGCCATTCACTCACTTTGTTGCCCAGGTGGAATCCCTTCTCCTCATCCAGAGCCACTGACCACCCTTTCCAGCAGCTCTGGAGAGATCTTTGCCTGGTTGTCGGTGTATCTTTCCTCGTACTCCCAACTCCCAGAGTAGCCTTGATGTCAATGTGACTACAAATCCTCTGGACCCTACTTCAACAGGTCGGACCCCTTGCCTTCCAGCCTCATTGCTGCAAAACAGCTGTAAGCTCAGCGTACCTCAGTTTCTTGTGCACATAGGTCTCCTGCGCTGCATCCTCCCAGACTTCAGCAATATGATAAATGATAATTAATTTATTGTCATAGGCACCAAAATTGTGACGTGCTGCAGCTGAGCAGGACCTGAGCCCTTCTTCAGGAGTGTTGAAAATTAGGCAGATGCTCAAATAGAAAGGTGGGGGGACAAAGGGGAAGAGGAAGAAACATAGGTGAACAGGTAAGAGGTAATCGGTGGGTACAGGTATGACAGTCAAAGAGAAAGAAACTGAGAGGTGATTGAGGGAAAGGGCAACATTAAGGTAATGGGCTTCTTAGTGACAAGCAAAATGCATCTACAAAATTATAGCTCTCTGATAAGAGAAGGAAAGGAAGGGGTGAGGAGCTGGAGGAAGGGAGTCAGATATGAGGGAAAAAGAGAGACTGGGAGAGGAAGTTAATGGAAATTGCCTCTCCCCTCTTGGCCAATGCTTCTCCCCCTTCTTATTTCTCATCCAGGCCCAAAGCAACAACTGCTTTTTAGTTCCTGTGGATGCTTCTCCATAGTTTCTGGAGCATTTTTTATTTATGTACCACACTAAAACCAGCATCTGCAGATCCAATAGATCAGATAGTTTGTCTGTGCTGTCGAAGCAGTTCATGATGAGTGTAAGAGGAGGCGATTACCTCACAGTGTTGATGCATGCCTTGTAGATGGTGGAAAACCTGGGTCACTTACAGCGGTATGCACAATCTTTGACCTAGTCTGTTAGACACAGTATTTATGTAGCTGATTCAGTAGAGTGTCTTGCAATGAGTAGCATGGTGATATTGCGGAACTTGGCAATAGTGTGCCATTAAATGTAAAATTTATGATTTTACAATTCCTCCTGTTGGATACAGTCCTCATCTGGCACTTTGTAAATGTATTTTACTTGTCACTTTTACAACATGCCTTAATGTTGGCTCGCTCATGCTGCATGTCTGCATAAATTGCTTCATTTGCTTAGGTGTTGCAATGGAATGGAACATTCTGCAATTATCTCTGGAATGGAGGCAACATGGCACAATTAAATTAAAGGTGGATATATTTTGAAAGATTGGAGATCTGGCACAGAGGAAGAGTGTATCGGCCATAATAGTGTGGAATTTCAGGGTAGGTTCAAGGTTCCGAGTAGCCAACTCCTGCTTCTATGTTCAAATGTTCTATCCTCACAAAGAAAGCAGCTGAAGATGACTGGGCCAAGGACATTGCCCCAACAAACTCTAGTGATGTCTTAGTGCAAGAATGGTTAACCTTCATTGACGTTTAAATGAACCTTCATTAAATATTGTCTTCCTAGAATTATGTTGCTGTTTTAGGCCATTACATTTTCAATGAACCACATGCACACTTCCATTCAAGTGCTTGTACACTTCCATTCAAGTGCTTGTACAAGAGGAAGAAGGTATGCTGTGCTTCTCACACATCTTCATCAACATTAAAAATAACTATTGAACTTCAATGTCTATTATTGTTCAGGAATCTGGAGAGAATAATTTGGCATTAAAAAAAAAAGAACTTGGATGGTGTAGGTTGAGGAACGATTGTTGATCAAAATTCCACTGTTGTTTGGTGTGACTATGCTATCAGTGTCGGCAACCCAGGTTCGAATCTGGTGTTGTCTGTAAGGACTTTGTACATTCTCTCTTTGTCTCTGGGAGTTTCCTCTGAGCATTCTGGCACCCTCCAAAAAATGTACTGGGTTTGTACTTTAATTAATATATTTGGGGAGCCAGGGCCTGTTACCATGCTATATCTTAATTTTTTTTTTTTAAATATAAATCAAGAAGGATGTTTTCAGGCAAATGCTAATAGGAATCTGGAAGTCTCTCAAAAAATTCTATTAATGCACGGTTCATTTAAGCTTCAGGGTTGAGTCACTTGATATTACTTTGGGTTGGGCTGGACCAAATGTCCACATATATTATTGGGACAGATATTGTTATTTTGCTGCAAGGAATTCTATGGAAACAATTTTTTGGGGACCCTTAGATCATCTATGTTCCAGCTTTAGTGAAAAGCCAGCAGTAAACAAACAGCAGTACCCTACTGGCTGCCAGTGCCATCTTACTATGAATCTGCATTTAACATTGCTTTATTTTTTTTCTAATTCTGCTTAAAACATTCTGAATAAAAAAGTGATAGAACAGTGAGGCAGAGCTGACTTTAATAACGATTGAAGCTGATTAATCCATCATTGGTTGTTCTTAGCGAATGAGAGAGGCATTTCTCTAATTTTGTCAACCTTTCATAAATCAGACAACAGATAAGATATTTAGTATCATTAATAAAGGGACTCTGAAATAAATGACATTGCACAACAAAATGAAAGTCATAAAACATGATATCACTTTCTTAATACTCATTAATTAAAACCATGTATGCATTAAAAACATAATTCTTTACAAATAGAATTCATTAAAAACTTAATTCTTTACAAATAGAAGTTTTCTTGGACAGGACAACTTTTCCCTATTGATTAACAGCCATAATGTTCCAGGCTGTTTGGATTTTATTTATCTTTCTTTCTCATGATCTTCTCCCCAGAGCCATTTAAAGTAAAACCCCTGCTATCTGGAAGTCAAGCAACCGGCAACTTGAAGCAATCGGCAAAACAAAATTGAGGAAAATAAAAAAATTTTAAAAATTAAAATAAATAAGAATGAATAAAGGCACTTTCAGGTGGCCAAAATACCCCGATGTAAAGCTGCCTATTGTACTCCAATGCGGCTGTCGGGTGGCCATCTGAAAGTGGAGAACCTGGCCAGGAGGAGCATCAACCTAACCCTCCTACTGTAGGTATAATCTCCGGCTCTGAGAATTCCCCATTGCACTTGAAAGCAGCGGTGGGACTACAGCCACAATCTACAGGAGCCGGCATTCACTCGGACGAGACTCTCCTTCAGCTGGCACATTCAGGTGACAGAAAGGCGTCTTCTCCGCGGCCACCTGAACGTCCCAGCGGCACTCCCCCAGCCGTGTCTGCCAGCGCATTATCTGCATCCGAGCACCTGAAAGTGGCTTAAAGGTCTATAATTCTAAAAGTAAATATTGTCTGAAGTAACACATAAACACATAAATATTCAGCCAGCAAATTGTCTAGGTCCTGCTTTGCTCATAGCTGCTGTTTGAATAAAATTTCAATAAAGTTGTGTTTGAATAAAATGGCATCATCCAGGATGAAGAGCTGGTTAATGCCGTTCACTACTGGGGTGACTCCACATGAAATTTCTCCTTATCCCTGATTAGTAAGAATTATTATCTTTATTAGTGTATTATTAAATTTATCTGTAAATTTGGGCGAAGGGGGTTAATTATGATTAGTAAGAATCATTATCTTTATTAGTGTATTATTAAATTTATCTGTAAATTTGGGGGAAGGGGGTTAATTATGATTAGTAAGAATCATTATCTTTATTAGTGTATTATTAAATTTATCTGTAAATTTGGAGGAAGGGGTTAATTATGATTAGTAAGAATCATTATCTTTATTAGTGTATTATTAAATTTATCTGTAAATTTGGAGGAAGGGGTTAATTATGATTAGTAAGAATCATTATCTTTATTAGTGTATTATTAAATTTATCTGTAAATTTGGGGGAAGGGGGTTAATTATGATTAGTAAGAATCATTATCTTTATTAGTGTATTATTAAATTTATCTGTAAATTTGGAGGAAGGGATTAATTATGATTAGTAAGAATCATTATCTTTATTAGTGTATTATTAAATTTATCTGTAAATTTGGAGGAAGGGGTTAATTATGATTAGTAAGAATCATTATCTTTATTAGTGTATTATTAAATTTATCTGTAAATTTGGAGGAAGGGGTTAATTATGATTAGTAAGAATCATTATCTTTATTAGTGTATTATTAAATTTATCTGTAAATTTGGAGGAAGGGGTTAATTATGATTAGTAAGAATCATTATCTTTATTAGTGTATTATTAAATTTATCTGTAAGTTTGGGGGAAGGGAGTTAATTATGATTAGTAAGAATCATTATCTTTATTAGTGTATTATTAAATTTATCTGTAAATTTGGGGGAAGGGGGTTAATTATGATGGAGACATGGTTAGTGTGGTGGTTACTGCAACAGTGTGCCAGCAACTGGGTTTCGAACTTAATTTTAATTTAAATTTTGTAAATTGTGGGAATTACCTGATTAAAGTGAACTTGATATAATTAAGGACTACAATATTGCTTTTTTATTTCAAATTATTTTATGCTTTTCACTGTTTTTTGTCTTTTAAACCATTTATACTTAATACTGGTTTATTAGTTATTGTAAGAGTGAGTCTCAAGCAACCAGAAAACTCGCTTATCCAATATCTACCAGTCCCTGGATAGCAGGGGTTTTACTCACCCACACTCCTCAATTATTCCTCTGGCTTCAGGACTCCAATTTATCTTCCAAGTCTACACCAGCCCCCAATTGTCTCCCCAGTCCACTTCCAAGCTTCTCCTCAGATACAGCTGATTCCAATCTGCAACCATTCTCTCTCTCCATCTCTCTCCTCAGTCTTCCCCACCATCACCACTCCACCCTGCATTTTCAGTTCAACATTCTGAACTCTTGGCAATGGTGGAAGATTGTAAAGGAAAGAACTTGCTGAGCTATTTTGCATACTAGTCTTATCCTATCATTCACAATACAATGGTTCTCAGGCATCATAGAATTTTCGAATATAGGGGATCCTGCACATTACAGAATTTAAGCAAATTGTCCTTTGCTGGATCCTCCAGGAGACATGTTTATACATTTTTACTCCTGATTTTTATTTTTATTTATGCTTCTGACATAGTCCAATTTCCTTCTTCCATCTGGCCCCAGGTCCAATAGAGGAAAAGAGAATTTAGAAAGTAATTTCATATAACATGTAAATGTTATTTGTTGAAATAGCCACAATAAAACACAATAGTTGGACTGCAAAGAGCAGGCGATAATTATCTGAACCAATTCTCCTCAAGGTTTTAAGGCTTCAATCATTCTCTCCTGGTATTCCTCAGCCCTCACCCTCATCTCCACCATTTGCTTCACGTCTGGTCCCCTCTGCCTCCAGATGTAACAAATATAGAATCCCCCTCACCCTCACTTACCACCCCACCAGCCTCCGCATCCAATACGTAATCCGCTGGATTTTCCAGCACTTACTAAAGGATCCCACCACCAGACACATTTCTCTTTCTCCTCCCTACTTTGTCTTCTGCAGGGACTGTTCTCTCTGCAATTCCCTCATCCCTCTCCACCCATCACACCCTCATCACCTTCCCTGTGCCCACAGGTTGTGCAACACTTGCGCCCCACACCTCCTCCCTCACCAAGGACCTGGGCTCCAACTAGGCCTTTCACATGAAGCAACACTTCACTTGTACATCCAGAGGACTTATTTACTGCATCCGGTGCACCCTTTGTGGCATTCTCTACATCGGAGAGACCGGGAGACTGGGAGATCACTTTGCTCAGCACCGCCACTCCATTCACAACCACAGCGACATGCTAGTGGCCAACCATTTCAATTCCGAGTCACACTCCCACACTCGCATGTCTGTAAATGGCCTTGTGTTCTATCCCATCCTGACCACTTACAGATTGGAGGAAAACCTTATTTTCTGTCTGGGTACTCTCCAGCTGCATGGCATTAACTTGACTTTACTGCTTTCCACTAAACCTGCTTGCCTTTTCTTTCACCTTCCCCTTTTCCTGTCTTTCCAGTTTGTCTACCCACCCAGCCACCCTTTGCCCCCCTCATTGCTGCTGTCCCGTCCCTCCTTTCTCCACCTACCATCTCCTGCCTTTGCCCCCCCCCCCCCTACTCTTTTGCTCTGACATCTGCCAGCATTTTCTCATACTTTGATGAAGGGCTCAAGCCCAAAACATTGGTTCTGTATCATTACCTTTGCTACATAAAGGGCCCTGTTTGACCTGTTGAGCTTCTCCAGCATTTTGTGTTTTTTACTTCAACCACAGTGTCTACAGGATTTTAAGATCTACTTATGAATAATTCTGCAGTTGTTAGAACCATAGAAGCATAGAACACAGCAACACCGAAACAGACCCTTTGACCCTTCTAGCATTTGCTGATCAATTACTCTGCCTAGTTCTACAGACCTGCACCCAGGGTTGGAGCCAGAACTTATGTAAGAGGGGGCCTCATTCAGCAGGGAGGAGGGGGTGGGGTGGTGCTCGCAGGGAAGTACCTATTGACAAGGGAATGGTAAAGGCAAGCTACCATTGAGAATTCCATCTGCCCCTCCGACCCTCTGACGTTGGAGCTGAGGACACTTTTTTTATTGCATCAAGCATCACTAGATGCTTCCGAGGCCTGATGCATGCTAGTGATGTGGTAGTGGGCGGGTGGAGAGTCACCTGGCTATGACCGTATGGGGCGGACACAGCACCTCGTTTGTGGGGGAACAGTACCTCATTTGAGGGGGGGGGGGGAATGCCCGCAGATGCCTCCTTGGCACCGACTCTGACTGCACCCAGACCATATTCCTTTATATCTCTCCCATACATGTACCTGTCCAAATCTGTCTTTAATGTCAAAATGGACCTTGCATTTACCAATTAAGCTGGCAGCTCATTCCACAAACCCACCACTCTTTATGTGAAGAAGGTCTCTCTAATGTTCCCTTTAAACTTTTTTTTTCTTTCACCCTTAACCCATGTTCTCTGGTTTGGGTCTTACCTACCCTCAATGGAAAAGGCCTGCTTGCATTTCCTCTATCTGTACCCATCATAATTTTGTATACCTCTATCAAATCTCCTCTAATTCTTCTATGCTTCAGGGAATGAAGTCCTAACCTGCTTAACCTTTCCTTATCACTCAGTTCTTCAGGTCCCAGCAACATCCTTGTAAATGTCCTCTGCACTTTTTCATTCTTACTGATACCCTTCCTATAGTTAGGTGACCAAAACTGCAGACAATACTTCAAATTTTGCCACATTTGTTTCACTAAAAGACAATCTTACTCAACAACTCAAGATATATCACATATGACAAACAAATACACTCTCTAATATTTCACAAATTTAAAAACAATATAATTTTTGGCATGTTCATTTTTTTTCATGTTTCAACATTCAACTCAACCAAACAAATTGGAAGATTTATACCACACTCTTCCCTGTTAATTACAAGTAACTCACAGAGATATAAAATTATGTTGCAAGTCATTAAAGTCACCGCAATGAATTGTAGCACAGATTTTTTTTTGGCTGGTGATGAAACCTAACTGATTCCTTTTGCTCTCTGTAAGGTTGAAACCATTACTCCCACAGAACCAAAAGGCTGCGGCTTGCCCTTAATGTGGTTTAAACTTCCACCTGTCTGAAAATGAAGTATGTGATTTTCATTCATAATCATCTTAGAAAAATCATTGAGGTAGAAGTGATAGATCATGAGTCGTTTTTATTGAACATTTGAAGTCCAGTACACAGAAATATAATTTCACAAATATATATCACATTATTAACTGATGTTAAATGTCATGCAAATTCTAGTGCCTTAAAAAAAATCTGTTCAAGGATTTGACAGAGCTCTTCAATGCTCCTGGCTTTGGAAAGGAATCCACAAAACAAGAAATAATGCTTCTCCTAGGCTAGCTTTTATTGGACACTTTTTAAACGAGATTTTCAAAAATATGTGGGCATGAATTGCAGAAAAACAAATTTAACTCATATTTAAAAGAAATTGCCCGTGAATATCTAATGAGTGTACACTGAACACAATGGAAAAAGAGGAAAGCCAATTTCTGCTCATGCATGCACTTTAAATTGCTGTGTATGGCTTATTTCATCTTTGTCAGAGTGCAAAGTTTTTGATTTTCCGTGTTATATTCCAACCGCGCAGATCATCCATCTCAGCAATGTGACAGGGGGTTTGTTGCTGGATTCCTTCATGTTAAGTGGAGATTCAAACATTGCGAATGTTGTAATTATGGTTTACCTACCTCTGTGCAGATCACGGATAGATATCAACAAGAGTTCTTATTCCCATTAGGATGAAAAATTCCACTGTTTACATCCTTCCAGTGTGACCCTCTATTGGTATTTATCATTATTACATCTACAGTATTACCGTTGCCTGTTTAATCCTGCAGTCCCACTGAAAATCTGTGATTATGTCACACAACGCATTGCCCTGACAACTCATTCCAATAATACATCTTGGATGTTTTAAGCAGACTTGTCGGTTGAATTTTAACTCTTCAGTACAAAAGACACAAGCAGTGAGGGAACAGAACACATTTCATATGGGCTTTAGATCATATCAGATTTACTTGCCTCTCCTCAGGAGTTTCCCAATTACTATCTGGGATGTTCAGGTTCAGTATGGTAGACAGAGACTTTGTACTGGGCTCCCCAGTGACAGACTATTTTTTAATATTCTTGAAACTGAAAAAAAGAATCACCTGCAGGAAATAAAGATCATTCCTGCAACCAAAATCCCCAAACACCAATGCATTATCAAAGATAAATCAGAGAGATGTTCACATTCAAATGTGTATCTTAATGATGTGAAAACCAGCCGATAAAAATTGGTTTTGGGTTCGGACTTATCAATCACAGACAGCTTACTCCACCTTCACCCTCCCCTCCTCCCAACTGCCCCCCTTCATCCCCTCACCCCCCCAGCTGTTTCCACCTTCACTCTCTCCTCCCCAACTAACTTCACCTTCACTCGCTCCTCCCCCAACTAACTCCACCTTCACTCTCTCTTCCCCAGCTGTCTCTGGCTTCACTCTCTCCTCCCCAGCTGTCTCCACCTTCACTCTCTCTTCCCCAGTTGTCTCTGGCTTCACTCTCTCCTCCCCAGCTGTCTCCACTTTCACTCTCTCTTCCCCAATTGTCTCTGGCTTCACTCTCTCCTCCCCAGCTGTCTCCACCTTCACTCTCTCTTCCCCAGTTGTCTCTGGCTTCACTCTCTCCTCCCCAGCTGTCTCCACTTTCACTCTCTCTTCCCCAATTGTCTCTGGCTTCACTCTCTCCTCTCCAGATGTCTTCACCTTCATGCTCTCCTCCCCAACTAACTCCACCTTCACTCTCTCCTCCCCAACTGTCTCCACCTTCACTCTCTCTTCCCCAGCTGTCTCTGCCTTCACTCTCTCCTCCCCAGCTGTCTCCACCTTCACTCTCTTCCCCAGCTGTCTCTGCCTTCACTCTCTCCTCCCCAGCTGTCTTCACCTTCACTCTCTCCTCCTCAACTATTTCCGCCTTCACTCTCTCCTCCCCAGCTGTCTCCACCTTCACTCTCTCTTCCCCAGCTGTCTCTGCCTTCACTCTCTCCTCCCCAGCTGTCTTCACCTTCACTCTCTCCTCCTCAACTATTTCCACCTTCACTCTCTCTTCCCCAGCTGTCTCTGCCTTCAGTCTCTCTTCTCCAGTTGTATCCACCTTCAATCTCTCCTTCCCCATCCATCTTCACCTTCACCCTCTCCTCTCCCCTAGCATCTCTTACTTCCTCCTCTCCCCCAACTACCTCTCCTCTCTCCTCCTCAATCTCCCTTTTTTTTTACTTAGTTTTCATCTGCCAGTCAACTGCCTCTGACACCCATTTCCACCATTTCTCCCTTCCTTTGTCCATTTATCACCTCCTGGTTCCGATCTTACCCTTTCCCCTCTACTTTTCATTCTGGATACCTTTCATCTCCACTCTCATTTTTGATGCAGTCTTCATCTCAAAACATCAACAATTCCAATCCCTTCTTCCTCCCAGATATGTTGGATCTACTGAATTCCTGCAGCAGTGTTTTGGATATAGAAATTGGATGTCACTTAGAACCATACAAATATAACATAGAAGCAGCCCTTTAGCCCATCTATATCATGCTGAATTATTATTCAGCCTAGTCCCATTGACCTGCACCTTGTAATATGTGTCTAACCAATCTTTTCTCAGATGAAATTGAACCCGCATACACCATTTTCTCTGACTGCTTGTTCCACACTCACCACCTTCTGTGTGAAGAGGTTTCCCTCAAATGTTACCCTTAAATATTTCACCTTTTATATCAGCTCATATCCTCTAGTTCTTGTCACTAACCTCAGTGGATAAAGTCTACTTTCATTAACACTTTCTATAAGCCTCATAATTTAGCATACCTCTTTCAAATCTCTCCACTTTCCCTGATTCTCCAAGGAATAATGTCTTAATCCATTCAGTGTTTCCCTATAACTCAGCTCTTTAAATTCCTGCAACATCCTTGTAAATTTTCTCTGCCCTCTTTCAGTTCTATTGATATCTTTCCTGTGGGCAAATGACCAAAATTGCATATATTGCTCCAATGTTAGCCTCACCAAATTCTTATACAACTTAAATTTAACATCTTAGCTCCTGTACTCAATGATTTATGAAGGCCACTGAGTCAAAATCTCTCTTTATGATCCTCTGCCACTTTTATGTATTTATTTCCAGATTCATGATGCCCTACCATTTAAGGTTAGGTGTACCACTTGTCCTTGTCGCACTGATCATTCACTGTAAAAAAAAATCTAGTAAGATTTCCACTAAGAATTGTGAAAGTGAGCAAAGATGTATGAGAATTAGTCTCATGGCCATTTCCTCGTGTTCTGAAATTGAATCTGTGCATTTCCTTTAGACAGCTGGTGGAAACCTCGCGGCTGGTAGGTACACCATTGCGATATTCATAATTGACTTGGCAGCCAGGGATCAGTTCATAAGAGGCAGTCATTGAGGTGAGGGAAAACAGAGCAAAGGAGGATTCCATGCAAGTGGGCAAATTCTGTAAATGACTTCATTTTCAAGATCAAGTGATTACAGCATGAAGCTCTGTTGTGATTTTTAAAAATTTTAAAACACCCCACATTGTTAAGGATGACTAGTATATAATCACATTGAAATTTGAGATTGACCTCTTGGTGGGCATCTCATGCTGATCACAGTGGATTTTCTCCTTATTTCGATTGTGACACTTTAATCTGTTAAGTTCCGGTCCCTGGTGGCAGTGAGGGAAACATTCAGGCATATCTTTTGGCAGCATTATGTGCCAGGAAATTATTAGTTGTGTCAAAGTGAAATGAGCGCCAAATTAGTGGACCAATTTCCTGAAGGATGCAATTCTAGCTGGAAACATTTACTAATATGGTGCTACCCAGGTTTAAAATCATTATTAAGCGTGACTTGTGCATGAAAACATTGCACTAATATATTGAATCGCAACATTGTTAATCTGGCCTTGAGTTCACACACATGTAACTGGTAGTTCTCACTACCTTCACTGTAAATAATATTGGTAGCCTTGTTCTTTGAGCTTTATTTGAAAATTATGAGTGGGCAATGTCCTGGAATCAAGTTAATCAACAGTGGAATATGACATGGTCAAGCTTTATGGAATAATGACTAGTCACATCAGGTCAAGTCAAGTTTATCGTCATCTGATTGTACAAGTCCAACCTGACGAAACAACGTTCTACGGTCCTCAGAGCAAAACATGCAGACACACAACCAGACAATACACGCATATAGACAAATAATATACATGCAAGACAAGAATTCATAGTTATTAATAAATATTATTTCACGAATATGAAAGTCTTGGGGGAGGTTAGTGTGAGCAGTTACTTTGGTTGTTTAGCATCCTCACTGCATGTGGAAAGAAGCTGTTCCTCAGCCTGGTGGTGCTGGCGCTGATAACTCCTGTATTTCTTTCCTGATGAGAGCTGTTGAAAGATGCTGTGCGGAGGTTGGAAGGGGCTCTCAGTGATTTTGTGCACCCTCTTAAGACAAGAGACAGAGATTCTAACAATTGTCTCTTCCACTCACATGATCCTGCGGATTGACCTACGATCCATATCTCTGGACAACTGTACCACACGGTGGTGCAGCCAGCAAGGACGCTCTCAAAAAACAATACATAATAATACACAACAACACACAATAAATTTAGAGGAAAGACGTATTGTTAGTAATCAGATCCTGTAGTTGAAATGTTGCTCCTCTTCGTCCATGGACAATCCAATTACTCTTGAGCTTGTGGCCACCTAAATCACACTGGATCAGTGATCAGACCTGATTTAATGTCTTGTATATTTGATGTTCATTAATATACTGAATCCTTTCTTTACCTAAAGTTGCTGAAATGAATAATGTTTAGAGACTTCAGCATCATTTCCTACTCTATCAACCTGATGTGTAACCTGGTGTAGTGAATCAGTTACACATGCTTAAATAAACCTCACTTCTTTCCATTTGATATCAGATGCACTTTAATGAAAAAAATAAACATACTTCTGCTTCACAACCAATGTGATCTGTTTAAAACATTTTTCTTTGTTTTGTCCATCTGAAAAATGTGCATAGCCCCCAAAAACAATTTTATTTCTTTACTAATTCTCAATACTCAATATAGATGCAAGCACTTCTGAGATAATGTTCCTATTCCATTCAAACAGCATAGCTATACATTTTCAAAGAATCAATTCTGGTATTTGACATCTATCTCAGAACAGCCACACTTCAGTCAGTAATGGTATTAGTGTTTCACTGAATTGTCATGTTATCATAAATGCTATGAAAGGAAGCAAGAAAAATTCTTGTGCTTCTCAGATCAACATGCATTGTGTTACGAGCCCAGAGGAGACATAAACCCAGCAGCAATAGATATTCACGAAGACAAATGGTTTCTTAAACAAAAGATGCTTTTAATTATCTTTAAACATGAAAACAGAATCAAACTTTAACTTATTACTATTAACTTAACCTAACTTACACACACACATTACATACACATGTGCTTAGAATTAGAAGGGGGTTCTAATTCTAAGCACACGTGCATGTAATATGTGTGTGTAAGTTCAGAAAAGTTATTTGATTCACAGTCCAATCTCACCTCATTCCTCCAAGTTCACTGGTTGCAGGCAGTTTTTATACTGTGCACAGAATTTAACATGTATAAAGTTCACCGGAATTTGGTGCTTGAAAGTTAAATGGATACCGCTCAGGAAGGTTCTTTTTGGTTTTCAGAGACAGAGAGTTGTAGTTCCAGGACATCCACAACTCAATTCCAGTGTCTTGCTGATGAAACTTTCCCCTTCAGGTCACCACAGAGTTCCTTTTTGTTTCATTTATTCCAAGTGAAACATTAGATAGCCAGTCCTCTCCTCTTGCATAAACCACAAGGGCTGTGACTAGGCCATCTTCCAAACTGGGCTTCTTGCCAGCTTGTCCTGTTCAACACTGTACAAGTGATCTCTGTCTCTGTCTCTGTCCCTCTCTTTCTCTCACTGAGAGAAAGCCTGTTTGGCTCTCTCTCTGCTTGCAAAACCACATGACCCTCTTACAACAGCAGAACTCTCCTGCAGACAATAGCAGTGCCAGCCTATTGTTTCACCTGTTGCCTTTGATAAACAATAATCCATTAGTAACGTCTCTTGAGCACTCTTCAAAGCTCTTGCAAAAAGGTGTGAAAAGCCACTATGTCTCTAGTATTTCAAATAAGATCTGTTTTAATGTGTTTTCATGTGATCTACTCTAACAAACCTTTCCAAATTTATTTCCCAAAAACATTTCTATATACTCTGTCACTTTTGTAACAAAAGAAAGATAGGCCAGTGTCAATTGCATAAATTAATAATGTTGCAGGAACTAAGGCATAACCAGGAGTTCTATATCATTATTTTTGTATCAGGAGACCAGGTCCTATGCAGCTTCAGATTTTAGTGTTACCTAGACTCCTTGCTGCCCTACTCCATCAAATTCTACCTCAATATTAGAGAAAGACTTACCTTTTTTCCCCATTCTTGACTGAGGCCCAGATATGAGAACCAGGCTGGGAACTCAATCTGCTACCTTCCTTCTCTGTGGAGCTCATTTCCAAAGCAGGCACTAAGTTCACCAAGGTAGCACAATAACTGCACACTCCTTGAACTGAGTTATTAAAATAAATAAAACTGAGAAAAACTTTCAACTTTGTACTCAGCTTCATCATTTAGAAAATATTTTATAGAATCAGAAAAATGTCTGATATAAATTGGCACAGAATGAAAAGTTACAGGAGCATAAACAGAGCTGTGAGCTGCAGAAGAAATTAATGCCAGGCATTGTGATAAAAGAAAGAAAAGGAAAAAGTCAAGAAACTTTTTGAATTGTGTTTCATAATTGTTGTACTTCTGCTTGACCTTATATTGGATTTCTGCTTTTTTTTTTAATGATCCCATTCTTGTCCCAATGAATAATGGAGACAGCAAGTTATTTCGCTTTGATACATTGCAGTTTAATATAATTTATTCATGACACATTGCTCAATGAGAATATAAACAAATCTATGTTCAGAACGTCAAAACACATTTCATTCAAAAATAGATCAATTATGATAGATATGGAGCAATTGGCATAATTAAGGCAGAAAAAATATGTCTATGGTGACCAAGTCACTGATCTCCATTTTCTGATTCTTCAAAGACATTAAGGAAAAAGAAAAGTGATATTTATATACTGCCTCATACACATTATTCTTCAGTGCAGACTGACATATATTATAGCATACCCAATCACAAACAGAAACTTGAAATTAAACTATTTTTTTGGTGACCATGTTGTTGAAATGTGAATCTGGAAAATGAGAAGAGGTTGGTACCTTGTTCCATCTTTCCTATGCTCCACTAATTATTTTTATGAACAGTGGTTGAATGAAATGGGGAGCATGTCCAACATTATGAGGAAGTATCAGGTAACCCAAAACAATCAATGATGCGTACTGTTTTCTCTTATGTGATCCAAGCCCACCACCATTTAAGTATTTATAAGAACCTAAGAAATAAATTGCTGGAAGAATTCAACAAGTCTTGCTATGCCTTAAGGCAAAGGGATGGTTGACATTTAGGGTTGAGACCTTGCATCAAGTCTGAGAGCATCAATCTCAGTCCTGATACAGGGTCTCATCCCAAAATTTCAACCCCTCTTATAGCATTTGCCTCCACAAATGCTATAAGACCCATTGATTTCTATCAGCAGTTTAATTTTTGTTTGTTTCAAAAATCTAAAGTCTCTAATGTCTGAACCAGTCAGAAATAGCAAGAACCAGACTGACAATGAGATTTCCAAAAAAAGAAATTCATATATGACCATTGTATATTTACAAAAAGGATCAGGTAAACCAGATACATAATTCCCTGAAGGTGATGTCATAGGTAGCTAGGGCTGCAAAAAAAAACTTTTTGCATGTTGGCCTTCATAAATCAAAATATTGAGTTGGAATGTTAAGTGAAGTTGTTTAAGACATTGGTGAGACCAAATTTGGAGTATTGCATGCAACTTTTGGTCACCTAATTACAGAAAAGATATCAATAAGATCAAAAGAGTACAGACAAAATTTACAAGGATGTTGCCCAGACTTCAGGAATTGAGTTATAGGGAAAGGTTAAACAGCTTAGGACTTTATTCCCTGGAGCATAGAAGAATGAGGGAAGATTTAATAGAGGTATTTAAAATTATGAGGGGCATAGACAGAGTAAATGTAGATAGGCCTTTTCCACTGAGGGTTCCAAACCAGAGGACATGGGTTAAGGGTGAAAGGGGAAATGTTTAGTTGTTTGGAAGTCACCTCATGAAATTCACTGTGAAGGATTTCAACAAATGAAAACTTATTTTCTTTTGTATCTGTGCGTATGTTTTGTCATTTTAGGCGATAGGAAATCAAATAGGGCATACAATAAACTAGTCGACAATTTACTGAAGATGGTTGAAGTGCAGTCTAGGTGTATTCACGTGGATGATCAAACACAGATCTCCAGCTCAATCTGTTAGATTAACAGTTAAAAGTATTTTATTCGATTTAAAGTTGGAAATTTGGACATGTGTCATGGAATAAGATCATTAAAATTGCCATAATTGCATTGTTGGAAATGCTAAAAGCAGCAGAGAACTTATAACTGTTCTGACATATAACCATATAACCATTTACGGTGCCGAAACAGGCAATGTCGGCCCTTCGAGTCTGCACCGGTTCACTTGAACAACTCCACTAGCTCAACCCTCCCGCTCTCCGCCCATAACCCTCCAACCCCCTCACCTCCATGTACACATCCAACCTTCTTTTAAATGACAGAAGGGACCCTGCCACAATTATCTCTTGGAAGATCATTCCATTCTGCCACCACTCTCTGAGTGAAAAAGCATCCTCTAATATTTCTCCTAAAGTTTTTCCCTCTTACCCTTAACTCATGCCCTTTTGTTCCAACCTCCCCTGCCCTCAGGGGAAAGAGTCTGTTTATGTCTAGTCTATCTATTCCTTTCATAATTTTAAATACCTCTATCAAGTCCCCTCTCAGTTGTTTACATTCCAATGAATAAAGTCCCAAACTTGACAAGAGTCTGGAGTTTACAAGGAAACCAACATGATTATTGAAGCATGCTGAAAACATAGATGCTGGATCCGTACTCACCTTTTAGTTCAATGGAGTTGAACATTGGGTTGCAGTGAGTCATGTGATGTGGGGGAGGCCACCAAGCAGAAGCCGATTCATGCGGATGCTGCAGATTCACTAAGGACTTGATTGGTGTGGGATAGTGGAGCATCAGTTGCGGCCTAACGGAGGGATTGAGCCACTTGTGTCATGGCGGCCAGCGGTTTTCAGGCTTCATCAGGCTATCATTGGGGTTCCTGGTGAAACAGAAGCAGTGAGGCATCCGGGTGCAACCAGGAGCTGCGGAGTCATGCCAGAGTTGAAGGACTTTGAGATGCTTCCTTTAGTCCTTGTGATGTCTGTGGAGGCCTGGAGGTTGCTTTGTTCTGGGGCTCGTGACGGCCGATGCCAGAGTTCAGAAAGCTCCATGAACTGTGACGGCAAGGTGTATACTCTCTCTAACATCGCACCTGGTCCACTAGGAAATCGCTGAACCTGACGTGGGATGCCAGCATGTATAATCCGCAGCAGCCTCAGAGATTAGGGGAAGCAATCCTCTCCATCTTAATGGCAGACATTCTAATATCTTGTTGCAACCTGACTTACTGTACCATGTCTAAACTCTAGTAACTAATCGTGTGATACTGTATTGGTAGATTGCTTTTGTAAATGTATGCTGAAATTTCTGAGAGTTTTGCTGCTAGTTTTACTAGACAATGACAATAAAGTGAATTTGATCTGATTGCTAGGGCTTTGTGTAGCCAAGGGAGAGCAAACAAAAGATATCAATTTTGCTAATAATTCATATGAAACGTACACATTTAGACGTGAGCAGTCATTGTGGAATATCTTTGCAAAGGTGATGTGAACTGTAGCAAACTGCAAGTGACAGTAATGAAAATGCTTTCTCTCAAGTTACCTCTCGATATATATTATTATTTTATTATTATTAAACTGCATGAATGACTTCAGGCAGAATGCAGGAACTTGGTCTGGATACTGACATATATTTATTCAAGGAGCATATTATAGATGAGATTAATCTCTTCATGGGAAACAATATCTTAGGCCCAGGAATGAATTGTCAGAGGGTGGAATTAGCTACTTACAAGCATTTTATTGCGTCAGATCAGAATTGCCATCAGAACAAACCTACTCAGGGGGGGGGGGTGGGGGGATGTGGCATTAGAGTAACCACCAGGGATGGGGGATGGTACAAATTGCTGTTCATGTGGCAGTTTTTTTGTGATGATCGTATTTTGGTGGGGGGGGGGGTCACAATAACTCATTTGCAGGGGAATGGCCTGCAAATGGCCCCCTATGACATCAACCCTGCATCAGATCAATTTTAATCTTCACTTAAACAACAGCTGACTATAATCCTACTTCATGTGGAAAGTGTGTGTGTGTGTGTGTGTGTGTGTGTGTGTGTGTGTGTGTGTGTGTGTGTGTGTGTGTGTGTGTGTGTGTGTGTGTGTGTGTGTGTGTGTGTGTGTGTGTGTGTGTGTGTGTGTGTGGATTACCCAAACCATTACAGCTTAGGTACAATTCTGAAAAGCCAATTTAAAGTTCAGTCTTAGAAATTTTGTGTTGAAACTCAAAACTTTCAAACTGATGTTCAGAAGTAATTTTGAAATAGGTGAGACACTGGGTCATCAGACTTCTCAAAACTCATGAATTCTTATCAAGTTGCTTTCAGAGAAATGTTTCTTCATGCAAGTGATTTGTCACAAATCCCCTCTTCCTTTTGTAGGGGTTATGAAACTTATGAGTTTGTCGATGTGATGAATCCATGAACCCATGCAAGGGTTAAATGAATTGACCATTAGATCCAAATACAGGACTGATCATGTTTCCTTTACCCAGACATTTTTTCTTTCTTCTTTGGCTTGGCTTCACGGATGAAGATTTATGGAGGGGTAAAGTCTACGTCAGCTACAGGCTCGTTTGTGGCTGACAAGTCCGATGCGGGACAGGCAGACACGGTTACAGCGGATGCAAGGGAATATTGGTTGGTTGGGGTTGGGTGTTGGGTTTTTCCTCCTTTGTCTTTTGACAGTGAGGTGGGCTCTGCAGTCTTCTTCAAAGGAGGTTGCTGCCCGCCGAACTGTGAGGCGCCAAGATGCACTCTGCAGAAGTGACCATCTCACCCAAAGTCACTCCAGTTCTGTCTCTCCAGGTGACTTTCTGATAAACTAAAATGCTGCTTTTTCAAGTGTCTAAATCACATGTTGCTTCACTCATACTGGTTTTCTGTTTCAATTTCCCCAAAACCTGAGTCATTTGGAAGATGGCCTTCTGTATGAACAGGTGTCTTCCTTAGTAAACATTCATTGTGTCGGTCTTCCAATAGAGAATAATTGTGTTGGTTTTATGGGTCCTCAAAGAACTCTATAAGATTGGTAAACATGAACTAAAGTACACAAAGCCTTGTTGACTATTCCTAACTGGTCCCTGTCCATCCAAATACAGTAAAATGCCCAGTATACATCATCTATAGTGATGGATAAATGACGGATAAATGAATATTCCAGTTGCTTGAAATTACATTTTACTTGATCGGTGAACTAAATGCTATGGGGCAACAATTTTAAACTTACATATATTTCCTGCTGAGAGTTTGTTTCCCAACATTGAGAAAAGAGAGGATGTTTTGCTGCTGTTAGATTATTCTGTTGAGAGTTAACACTAACTCTCAATAACCACGGGATTGAAATTCAACCTCTCTTTCTCTCTCTCTGCCTCCTTCCCTCCATCTATCTCTCTCCTCTCTCTATATATAACCATATAACAATTACAGGATGGAAACTGACCATTTTGGCCTTTCTAGTCCACACCAAACTAAGTACCTTCCTCTAGTCCCACCTACTTGCACTTTGCCCATAACCCTCCATTCCCCTCCCATCCATACACCTATCCAATTTTTCTTTAAATGGCAAAATTGACCCTGCCGCAACTACTTCTGCTGGAAGTTCATTCCTCACAGCCACCACTCTCTGAGTAAAGAAGTTCTCCCTCATGTTACCTCAAAGGTTTTGCCCCTTAACTCTTAACTCATGAACTTTTGTTTCAATCTCTCCTACACTCAATGGAAAAAGCCTATCCACATCAACTCTATCTATCCCTCTCATCATCTTAAATACCTCTATCAAATCCTCCCCTCAACCTTCTTCGTGGGACATCAGACGCCAGGTTGCTGTGCCTGTCCACAGAAGTAGCATCCCCGGTCGCAAGTGGCTGCAGAAGTTGACACTGGGGCTCAACTACATTGACCTCTCTCCTGTCACAAGGGTTCCTCCTCTCTCAGGCCGTGACCACTTCATAGTGGTGTTTTCTTGTTAGGGCTCACATTTCAAGAACATAATCGTCCAGCGACTCACCCAGACGTTGCTGACGTTGAGAGAGCTGATGCCTCACCAGCATGTCATTTTGAGGCCTAGTAATGGGCCTTCAAGCCTTCTATGACAGACTTGTTAGTAGCACAGTCCCTGATGACAGCATACCCCTTGGGGCCAAATCGAGAGAGAAGTGCAAATCTCTAGACACTATTGCAGTTAAAGACGTCTTGTGTGGCCATCAGATAGGACTGGAAGCACTCCAGCCAGTAGGTGAAATCCTCTATGGGGCTCTGGGGACATAGGGTTGACCTGGAACATGCCTGGCTTCAACAGGGCTTCAAAGTTAAGCTATTAAAATTGTAACACAACTGATTGCACTCAGAGAATTGAGAGGAGTACCAACACGCTTTTAATAATTTACAATCAATGGGCAGTAGTCACAATAGTCCTCAGGTGAATCTGAGGTAAGGCGGGAAAACCAGGGTTTATATTAGGGTAGGTGAGGGTGGAGCCAGGGGAGGAGCCAGCCATCTGAACAGCACATAGCCAGTGAATTCCAGTTCACTGCAGAGTGCATTACACAAAAAAGCTGGAGAAATTCAACAATTCATCTAGCATCTATAGGAAGTAAAAGGGGGTCGACATTTTGGCCCTCAACATTATATCAAAAACTTCTTTCCTGATGAAGGACTTAGGCCCAAAATATTGACTTCCTTTTAATATTTTTAATTTAAATTTTAAATTATCAGCATGGTAACAGGACATTTCAGCCCGAGTCCTTTTGCTGCCCAATTTACACCCCATTAACTTACACCCCCCAGTGCATTTTGATTGGTGGGAGGAAACAGAGGCCCTTGGAAAACACTTGCAAACACGAGGAGAACGTACAAACTCCTTGCAGGCAGTGTGAGATTCAAACTCCAGTCCCGAACGCTAGCACTGAAAAGGTGTTGCGCAACCGACTACACTAACCATGCCGCCCTTACTTCTAATGAATGTTGAGTTTCTCTAGCACCTTCTTTTACTTTGGAGCTTTGATATTTGTCAGGAAGAGAAGCGATTGCCATTGCTTTTGCTTGGATAGGATTTGAACCCATGATCCAGAGATAAAGAGGATAATACTATAGCACACACCGTGTCATCCTCTTTCTGCTAGCATGAGCCTTCATGGAACAGATTACCAATGTAAAGCAAAGCACAACAATTCCTTTCTTAAGATATATGCAGAAATTTTGGCTCACAAAGAAGTCACATGGTAACTATTTCATGTTATTCAGTATACAACATCAATGTATTTTTCAGCTTTGCTGTTAATTGTCATGGCATCAAGAGTGAGTGGACAATGAAGAATTATCTACTTTGTCAATGAAGAAGTCTTCATTAATGGATAAAAAAGAATTCCAAATAGGAAAGGGAAGAAATTTACTAGCAGTTTGTGTTTGATTAACATAACTGAGTATTAACATCCAGAACATTTGGGAGGCAGAAGGTATGATAGATAGGAGTTACAAGGACAGCATTAAACCTAGGAGATGGAAAGAGGGGAGATGGAAAGAGGGTAGCTGGGTTGCATCTGAACTGGAAATAGATTAATATTCTTGCAGATAGGTTTGTAAGTCTTATCCCAATGGGTTTAAACTAGATTTGCAGGGGGAGGGGAATCAGAATTTTAGAGCAGTTAGTGAGAAGGAGGATAAAGGTCATATGAGGACTGCATGTAAAGAGAGAAATCAAAGGTTTGTTCATGAGAGTAATTTTATCAGGTCTATTTATTTTAATGCAAGGAGTATTGTTAGAAAGGATGATGATCTTAGGGCATGGATTGACATGTGGGATTATAACAATATTGCTATTTAGTGACAATTGGTTGCAGGAGGGACAGTACTGGGTTCATTACTTCAGATGTGATAGAGGGGAAGGGATTGGAGGGGGAGGGCTGAAAGGGGGAGGAGTGGCATTGCTAGTCAGAGAAAATATCTCAGTTGTGCAAAGTCAGGAGAGCCAGGAGGGTTTGCCTACAGAGGCCATATGAATGGAGTTGAGGAACAGGAAAGTTGAGACCACACCGATAGGGATGTACTATAGACAGACCAATAGTCAGAGAATTGGAGGAGCAAATCTGTAGAGAAATAGCAGAATGATGTAAGAAACAAAAAGTTGTAATTGTGGGAGATTGTAACTTTCCAAATATTGACTGGGACTCCCATGTGAAAGGGTTGGATGGCTGGGAGTTCCTGAAATGTGTTCAAGAATGTTTTCTATATCAATATATAGAGGTAACAATGAGAGAGGTTGCAATACTCGATCTCCTATTACAGAACAAGACAGGTTAGGTGACAGATGTGTGTGCAGGCAAATGTTTTGGGTCAGTGACCATAATGTCATTTGCTTCAAGTTGATTGTGGAAAAGGATAACTCTAGTCCTCATGTTGGAATTCTAAATTGGAGGAAGACCAATTTTGTGGAAATGAGAAAGGATCGAGGAAAGTGGATTAGGATAAATTGTTTTCTGGCAAGCATGTGTTCAGTAAATGGAAGCCCTTCAAAGGCAAAATGTTGAGAGTGTGGAGTTTTCATGTTGCTGTCAGGATTAAAGGCAAAGTTAACAGGCATAGAGAACCCTGGTATTCAATCTTCTTTGGCTTGGCTTCGCGGACGAAGATTTATGGAGGGGGTAAATGTCCACGTCAGCTGCAGGCTCGTTTGTGTCTGACAAGTCCGATGCGGGACAGGCAGACACGGTTGCAGCGGTTGCAGGGGAAAATTGGTTGGTTGGGGTTGGGTCTTGGGTTTTTCCTCCTTTGCCTTTTGTCAGTGAGGTGGGCTCTGCGGTCTTCTTCAAAGGAGGTTGCTGCCCGCCAAACTGTGAGGCGCCAAGATGCACGGTTTGAGGCGATATCAGCCCACTGGCGGTGGTCAATGTGGCAGGCACCAAGAGATTTCTTTAGGCAGTCCTTGTACCTTTTCTTTGGTGCACCTCTGTCATGGTGGCCAGTGGAGAGCTCGCCATATAACACGATCTTGGGAAGGCGATGGTCCTCCATTCTGGAGACGTGACCCACCCAGCGCAGCTGGATCTTCACCAGCGTGGACTCGATGCTGTCGACCTCTGCCATCTCGAGTACTTCAACGTTAGGGATGAAAGCGCTCCAATGAATGTTGAGGATGGAGCGGAGACAACGCTGGTGGAAGCGTTCTAGGAGCCGTAGGTGATGCCGGTAGAGGACCCATGATTTGGAGCCGAACAGGAGTGTGGGTATGACAACGGCTCTGTATATGCTTACCTTTGTGAGGTTTTTCAGTTGGTTGTTTTTCCAGACTCTTTTGTGTACTCTTCCAAAGGTGCTATTTGCCTTGGCGAGTCTGTTGTCTATCTCATTGTCGATCCTTGCATCTGATGAAATGGTGCAGCCGAGATAGGTAAACTGGTTGACCGTTTTGAGTTTTGTGTGCCCGATGGAGATGTGGGGGGGCTGGTAGTCATGGTGGGGAGCTGACTGATGGAGGACCTCAGTTTTCTTCAGGCTGACTTCCAGGTCCTCCTGGTATTCAATGGATATTAGCAATCTGGTTAAGAGGAAGAGGGAGGTGTATAGCAAGTATAGGCAATAAGGAGCAAATGAAGTACTTGAAGAGTACAGAAAATGCAAGAAAAAGAAGTAAATCATTAAGGCAAAAGAAGACATGAGGTTGTTTTGGCAGATAATGTGAATGTAAATCCGAAGGGTTTCTACAAATATGTTAAGAATAAAAGGATAGTAAAGGACAAAATTGGTCCCCTAGAGGATCAGAGTGGTTGTCTATGTGTGGATCCTCAAGTATTGGGAGAGATCTTAAATAGTTTTTTTTTGCATCAGTATTTACCCAAGGAAGGAAGGGAAACATAAGTGTCATGGAACATATGGAGATTAATGAAGTGGAAGTGCTTGCTGCCTTACAACAAATAAAGGTAGATAAATTCCCCAAGTTTGACATGATATTCAGTCGAAACCTGAGGGAGACTAGTGCAGAAATTGCAGGGGTCCTTGCAGATATATTCAAAAAATCCTTAGCCAAGGGTGAGGGAACAGAGAATTGGAGGGTAGCTCATGTTGTTCCATTGTTTAAAAAAGGCTCTGCCATCACGGAGATCAAGCCAGCACATCGCACCTGCACAGGGTAGTAAACAACAGCATAACTAACACATTGTAACACATCTCTTAATACAGCGAACTGGCACAATTGAAAGTTGGAGCAGTACAAGACCAGCAGCCCTAAAATGGCACTGGCCAAGCTGCCCAGCTAACAGATCAATAACAGGCTGGGGAAGAAGGGTATTCACATGCAAGAATGTTCCCGGCTGCTATTGTTATTCGTGCAGATAATGTCCGCCAATCAAACAAACGGCGGGAACTCCAATTGTATAAAAGGAGCCTTTCCAACCTCAATAAAGCTCAGAGCTTAACCTCCCACACTACGAGTGTGTGTGTTTCTTTGTAGCAGTCGGCTACACCAGGTAATTATAAGCCGGTAAACCTGAAGTCAGTAGTAGGTAAATTATTGGAAGGAGTTCTGAGAGATAGGATATATAGGTATTTGGACAGCCATGGGTTGATAAAGGACAGTCAGCATGGCTTTGTGTAGTGTAAGACAACTTTAATAAATCTTACAGAGTTTTTCGAGGAAGTTACCAAGAAGGTAAATGACTTTAGTAAATTCTTTGATAAGGTTCCACATGGGTGGTTAGTATAAAAGTTTAAGACATTAGGTATCCATGGGGTGGTGGTAAAATGGATTTGAAATTGTCTTTGTGGAAGAAAACAAAGTGGTAGTTGATGGTTGCTTCTTAGACTGGAGGCCTGTGACTTGTGGTGTGCCTCAGAGATCTGTGTGGGGCCCATTGTTGTTTGTTGTCTATATCAATTATCTGGATGAGAGTGTGGTAAATTTTATCAGCTAGTTTGCTGATGACACAAAGATGGGAGGTGCTGTAGATAGTGAAGAATATTTTCAAAGCTTACAGAGGGATCTGGACCAACTTGGAGAAAGGGCCAAAAATGACAGATGGTGTTTAATGCAGACAAGTGTGAAATGTTGCATTTTGGAAGGGCAAACAAAGGTAGGACATTCACAGTATATGGTAGGGCACTGAGGAGTGTGGAGAAACAAAGAGATCTCGGAGATACATTGTTTCCTGAAGGTGGACAGGGTGGACAAGGTTGTAAAGAAAACTTTTTGGCATTTTAGCCTTTATAACTCAAAGTATTGAGTATAGGAGTTGAGATGTTATGTTGAAGATGTTTAAGACATTGGTGAGGGCAAATTTGGAATATTGTGTGTACTTCTGGTCACCTAACTACAGAAAGGATATCAATAAGATAGAAAAAGCGCTGAGAAGATTTACTAGGATATTGCTGGATCTTCAGGAGTTGAGTTACAGGGAAACATTAAACAGATTAGGACTTTATTATTCCTTGGAGAGAAGAAGAATAAGGGTAGATTTGATAGAGATTTACAAGATCATGAGAGGAATAGACAGAATGGATGCAAGTAGGCTTTTTCCACAGATTGGGTGAGATAAATATGAGGGGTTATAGTTTTAAGCTGAAAGATGAAAGGTTTAGGGAGAACATTAAGGGAAAGTTCTTCACTCAGAGAGTGGTGGGAGTGTAAAATGAGCTGTCATCTGATGTGGTGAATACGGGTTTGATCTTGAGTTTTAAAAATAGATACAAGGATGGGAGAGGTCTAGAAAGTGGGAGCAGGTCAGTGAGACTAGTGAAATAGTCGTCGGCACAGACTAGAAGGGCTGAATGGCCTATTTACTTTGGGCGAAGGGTAGGCGGCGGCGGCGGCCCCGATCCGGGCAGGAGCAAGGGGGAGACGGCGGCCCCGGCCCCGGTCCGGGCGAAGGGTAGGCGGCGGCGGCGGCCCCGATCCGGGCAGGAGCAAGGGGGAGACGGCGGCCCCGGCCTTGGTGGAGTGGGGCAGACGGAGGCCCCGATCCAGGCAGAGAGTGGGAGGCGGCGGCCCCAGTCCAGGCACAGGGTGAGCTGCGGCGGCCTCGGCCCCGGTCCGGGCAGTATGGACCGACCTAGGAGGGGAAGCAGGCCCCTCCAGCCCGGGTAAGAAACCTGCATAGGAGAAGGCCACTCCGATATAAAACCTACGACCCAAGGACCTCGCTGCCACGTCCCAGCTTGCTTGGCCACGGCACACGAACCATGGGTGTAAAGGGTGGGGCCAGTACTGCGCGCACTGCACTCCACCTAAAAGCTCCTTTGCGCAGGCCCGAGGACAGGTCCACGTCCTCCCCCTCCACGTCCTCCCCCTCCACGTCCTCCCCCTCCACGTCCTCCCCCTCCACGTCCTCCCCCTCCACGTCCTCCCCCTCAAAAGATGCTCACAAACTCAAGCTAGCATGCTGGAACATCAGAACCATGCTAGACAAGGCTGACAGCCACCGACCTGAACGTCGGTCTGCCCTCATTGCACATGAACTCCTCAGACTTGACATCGACATAGCCGCTCTCAGTGAAGTCCGCCTGGCAGATGTAGGCAGCCTCCAAGAACGCGGCGCGGGCTACACATTCTACTGGTCTGGCAAGCCTTCGGATGAACTACGCCTATCTGGTGTAGACTTCATGGTCAAGAGCTTCATTGCCTCCAAACTCGAAAACCTTCCGACAGGCCTCTCGGACCGAATCATGTCCATGCGACTCCCCCTTCAAAACAAGCGCCACATCACTCTCATCAGTGTCTATGCTCCAACCCTCCAGGCGGAACCAGCAGAAAAGGACAAGTTCTACACCGACCTGCGCAACCTCATCCAATGCACCCCTACAGCCGACAAGGTTGTCATCCTGGGCGACTTCAACGCTCGTGTCGGCAAAGACTCAGAAACCTGGCCAGGAATCCTGGGCAAGCATGGCGTCGGCAAGTGCAACGACAATGGGCGCCTCCTGTTGGAGCTCTGCGCAGAACAGCGGCTTGTCATTACAAACACCCTTTTTCAGCAGAGGGACAGCCTTAAGACCACCTGGATGCATCCCCGATCCAAACACTGGCACCTCCTGGACTACATCCTGGTGCGAGAAAGTGACAAACGAGATGTGCTCCACACCAGGGTCATGCCTAGCGTGGAATGCCACACTGAACACCGGCTGGTTCGCTGCAAGCTCAACCTTCACTTCAAGCCAAAGCCCAGGAACAATAAAGCCCCCAGAAAGAGGTTCAATGTTGGAAACCTGCAGTCAGACGAAGCGAGAGGAAACTTCCAGGCAAACCTCAAAGCAAAGCTCGACGATGCAACCCGCCTCACGGACCCGTCCCCTGAAACCCTCTGGGATCAGTTGAAGACTACCATACTGCAATCCACTGAAGAGGTACTGGGCTACTCCTCCAGGAAAAACAAGGACTGGTTTGACGAAAACAGCCAGGAAATTCAGGAGCTGCTGGCAAAGAAGCGAGCTGCCCACCAGGCTCACCTTACAAAGCCGTCCTGTCCAGAGAAGAAACAAGCCTTCCGTCGCGCATGCAGCCATCTTCAGCGCAAACTCCGGGAGATCCAAAATGAGTGGTGGACTAGCCTCGCCAAACGAACCCAGCTCAGCGCGGACATTGGCGACTTCAGGGGTTTCTACGAGGCTCTAAAGGCTGTGTACGGCCCCTCACCCCAAGTCCAAAGCCCGCTGCGCAGCTCAGACGGCAAAGTCCTCCTCAGCGAGAAGATCTCCATCCTCAACCGATGGTCAGAACACTTCCAATCTCTTTTCAGTGCCAACCGCTCAGTCCAAGATTCCGCCCTGCTCCAGCTCCCTCAACAGCCCCTAAGGCTAGAGCTGGATGAGGTTCTCACCCTGGATGAGACATATAAGGCAATCAAACAACTGAAAAGTGGCAAAGCAGCAGGTATGGATGGAATCCCCCCAGAGGTCTGGAAGGCTGGCGGCAAAACTCTGCATGCCAAACTGCATGAGTTTTTCAAGCTTTGTTGGGACCAAGGAAAACTGCCTCAGGATCTTCGTGATGCCACCATCATCACCCTGTACAAAAACAAAGGCGAGAAATCAGACTGCTCAAACTACAGGGGAATCACGTTGCTCTCCATTGCAGGCAAAATCTTCGCTAGGATTCTACTAAATAGAATAATACCTAGTGTCGCCGAGAATATTCTCCCAGAATCACAGTGCGGCTTTCGCGCGAACAGAGGAACTACTGACATGGTCTTTGCCCTCAGACAGCTCCAAGAAAAGTGCAGAGAACAAAACAAAGGACTCTACATCACCTTTGTTGACCTCACAAAAGCCTTCGACACCGTGAGCAGGAAAGGGCTTTGGCAAATACTAGAGCGCATTGGATGTCCCCCAAAGTTCCTCAACATGATTATCCAACTGCACGAAAACCAACAAGGTCGGCTCAGATACAGCAATGAGCTCTCTGAACCCTTCTCCATTAACAATGGCGTGAAGCAAGGCTGTGTTCTCGCACCAACCCTCTTTTCAATCTTCTTCAGCATGATGCTGAACCAAGCCATGAAAGACCCCAACAATGAAGACGCTGTTTACATCCGGTACCGCACGGATGGCAGTCTCTTCAATCTGATGCGCCTGCAAGCTCACACCAAGACACAAGAGAAACTTGTCCGTGAACTACTCTTTGCAGACGATGCCGCTTTAGTTGCCCATTCAGAGCCAGCTCTTCAGCGCTTGACGTCCTGCTTTGCGGAAACTGCCAAAATGTTTGGCCTGGAAGTCAGCCTGAAGAAAACTGAGGTCCTTCATCAGCCAGCTCCCCACCATGACTACCAGCCCCCCCACATCTCCATCGGGCACACAAAACTCAAAACGGTCAACCAGTTTACCTATCTCGGCTGCACCATTTCATCAGATGCAAGGATCGACAATGAGATAGACAACAGACTCGCCAAGGCAAATAGCGCCTTTGGAAGACTACACAAAAGAGTCTGGAAAAACAACCAACTGAAAAACCTCACAAAGATAAGCGTATACAGAGCCGTTGTCATACCCACACTCCTGTTCGGCTCCGAATCATGGGTCCTCTACCGGCACCACCTACGGCTCCTAGAACGCTTCCACCAGCGTTGTCTCCACTCCATCCTCAACATCCATTGGAGCGCTTTCATCCCTAACGTCGAAGTACTCAAGATGGCAGAGGTCGACAGCATCGAGTCCACGCTGCTGAAGATCCAGCTGCGCTGGATGGGTCACGTCTCCAGAATGGAGGACCAACGCCTTCCCAAGATCGTGTTATATGGCGAGCTCTCCACTGGCCACCGTGACAGAGGTGCACCAAAGAAAAGGTACAAGGACTGCCTAAAGAAATCTCTTGATGCCTGCCACATTGACCACCGCCAGTGGGCTGATAACGCCTCAAACCGTGCATCTTGGCGCCTCACAGTTTGGCGGGCAGCAACCTTCTTTGAAGAAGACCGCAGAGCCCACCTCACTGACAAAAGGCAAAGGAGAAAAAACCCAAGACCCAACTCCAACCAACCAATTTTCCCCTGCAACCGCTGCAACCGTGTCTGCCTGTCCCGCATCGGACTTGTCAGCCACAAACGAGCTTGCAGCTGACGTGGACTTTTTACCCCCTCCATAAATATTCGTCCGCGAAGCCAAGCCAAAGAAGAATGTACTATGGTTCTATGGTTCCATAATGAGAGCTATTTTGAAATTAATAATGTTAATTTCACTCAAATATATGGCACAAGAATCAAATTACATCCTTTTATGTTGTGATTTACCCGTTGGCCGTATGACCCTAGACTGGTTGATAGGTGATTTAAGTTGATGTAGCAGGTATTTAAAATAAAATTATCTATGACCGTGGAGAGCCTTGTCAATCACATAGTGGGCAACTGCCACATCTTCTCATCTACACAGAATGGGAATGAGTGTGGTGTTATCACATTTCTCACAGCACAGCAGAGATGCCATTTTAATTACCTCAGTACCATCAGCTTGGTAAATCAAAATGGCAGTATGAATAGTTTCAAAATATTTGCTATAAAATGGATGTGATCTTGCCACTATCAATCTGCTTTTTAGTTGATTCGACCTGCAATACCTCATGCTGCTTTTTGCCATTTATATTTATTGTTAAAGCCAACAACTATCGTCCAAAAAATACAGAAATAACCCATTGGATGGCTCACTGTACAAATAATATCATTAATGCACTCAGTTTGCCTCAATCGTTCTTTCTCAAGAAGCTCAATTGGATCCACTGAGGAAGTCTGCTAATTATCTTCTGGCGATGGTTCACTCTCATGAGTGAGAGTCAGGGCCAGTGGATGTCCTGAAGACAGATCATGTTCTGACTATTGCTTCTTTAACATTCATATAAACTTCTCTCGAAAGAATTCTTTCAATTCATTTTTGGGATAAGGCCATTCCTGGCGAGGGCATCATTTATTCCCCATCCCTGATTACCATGAAGGTGGAAGCAAGCTGCTTTCTTGAATGACTGAAGCCTTTCTGTGAAGCTACTCCCACAATGCAGTTGCAGAAGTTAGACCGAACAACAACAATGAAGGAGGATGTGTAACTTAAAAGAGAAGATGGGGCAATTTTGAGCCCATTTTTGTCTTCCTTGATAGTGCCCACTGCAGCCACTCAGAGAACAGAATCAAAGTACAGAATAAAGGACGGGGTGCCAATCAGATTTCAGATTTATTGTCAGTGTACATATATGATATCATATACAACCCTGAGATTCTTTATCCTGCAGGAGAGGTAGAATTTCTACTTATTAATAGTGCAAAAAAAAGACTGTACACAATATGCACATAAATAAAATGACTCTGCAATACAGAGAAGAAAATTAAAACAATAAAGTGCAAAAGTAAGTCTCCAATAGAATTTATTGATGAAGAATCTGATGGTGGAGAGTTAGCAGCTGTTCCTGAACCTGGTGGTGCGAGACTTGAGGCACCTATACCCTTTTCCTGATGGTAGCAGTGAGAGCAGAGACCATGCTGGGTGGTGTGGATAGTTAATGATTGCTGATACTCTCTGACGGCAGCGTTCCCATAGATTTTCTCGATGATGGGAAGGAGTTTGGCTGTGATGTCCTGGGCTGTGTCCACCACCTTTTGCAGGGGCTTTACATTCAGGATATTGGTGACCCCTTCCAGACCGTGATGCAGCCGGTCAGCATTCTTTCCAGTGCACATCTGTAGAAATTTGCCATGGTTTCTGATGTCATACCAAACCTCTGTAAACTCCTGAGCAAGCAGAGGTGCTGATGTGCTTTCTTCACGATGCCATTAGTGTGTTGGGTCCAGGAAAGATCCCCCGAGGTAGAAACACACAAGAACTTAAATTTGCTCATCTTCTCCACTTCTGATTTCCCAATCTGATTTTCCTTTCCTGAAGTCAACAATCAGCACTTTGTTTTCAGTATCTTTGAGTGCGATGTTATTGATGGTACAACATTCAGCCAAGGATTCAATTTCCATCCTGCATGCTGACTCATCACCTCCTTTTATACAACCCACTACATAGTATTGTCGGTGAATTTGCAGTTGGTTTTGTTGTTATAATGTGCCACACGGTCGTAGGTGTAAACCGAGTAGAGCAGGGGTCTAAGAATCCAGCCCTCTGTTGCTCTGGTATGGATCGAGATTGTGAAGGAAATATTCTTATCCATCCTCACTGATTGTGGTCTGCAGGTGAGGAAATCAGGGATCCAATTACACAGTGGGATGTTGATTCCCAGGTCTTCGAGTTTGCTGATCAATCTTGAGGGAATTATAGAATTAAATGCTGTACTGTAGTCAATAAAGAGCATCTTGGTGTTTGCATCTTTGCCATCCAGGTGTTCCAGGGCTTGCTATGGAGCCATGAGATGATATTTGCCATAGATCCATTGCTACAATAGGTGAATTGGAACTGATCCATGACACCGCTCACACTGATATGCGTCAACACCAGCCTTTCAAAATACTTAATCACCGTGGATGTGCGTGCCACCTGTCGATAATTATTTAGGCAGGTTAGCACATTTATGGCTATCCTGCTGGAGTGAGATGTTGAAGATATCTGCGAATACGTTGGTAAGCTGGTCACCACAGATTTTTAATACTCTGTGGGGAACAGATGCTTTCCTCGGATTCACTCTCCTGAAGGCAGCCCACATGTCAGTATGCAGTGGTGGTTCTTTCTTGTTCTTGTGGTTGAATTACACATAGAAGGCATTCAGTCCATCTGGAAGTGAAGCTTTGCCATCTCATTTGCAGAATTAAATGGATAGTTTTGTCCTTGATGTTGCTAAACTTCTTGACTCATCCAGGAAAGTGAAGAATTTTCTCTTGATTGTACAGTTTGATGGTAGAGAGGATCTGGGGTGTGTGCAAATTAGTCAGTTCCTTTTGGTCGTTCAGCATTCTCACTGCCCATGAGAAAAAGCTTTTCCTCAGCCTAGTGGTGGTGGCTCTGATGCTTCCTGAGGGGGTCAGCGGCTGAAGGACCCTACTGGATGGTGACCGTGCTGGTGGACTAGTGAGGAGTCCAGCAGTGGAGCAAAGGCTGTGGGTAACTTACGATCAGGGGATTTGCTTGAGCTGCAAGTGGCTAGTGACTGGTTCATGCAAGCCATGTATTGGAACCGGGATTCAAGAGGGCATTGAGGGCAAAAAGGGCACCCAAAGGCCTTGGGCACTGAAGTTTTGGATCTGGAGCTCAGGCTACCGATGGAATCTGTGTGGCTACAGAGGCTGCATTCAAGGTGAATCTACTGACACTCAGTGATTGAAGGGACTCTCTTTTGTTTCTCTTTCTCTAGTACTGTAATGGGCATCAGGAAACACTAATGGCAACTCTTTGTCTGCCTTATGGTAGGCAGAAGGCAATTTCATGGAATATTACATGTTCTGCACTGATATATGATGATAGAGGAATCTTCATTCTGGAATCTTGAACTCTGATCTGGGGATTTAGCAAATCAAATGCATCCCATGATAGTTACCACCTCCACCTGCTTAACTCCTGATTATCCATGTACCTCTGCCTGAACTTACCACCTTCCACATTCTCCCTTGTAAATTCAGATAAGAAGTAGTCATTCCTCACCTACATTCCTCACCATACATTTGATCGATAAAAGGACCCACTGTGGTGGTACACCACCGGCATACTGCAAGGGGCAACATATGTACCTGCAGGTGTGTACCACTGGCCTACAGCAGGGGGCAACCTTTGTACTTGCAGGAGTGTAAGGGGACAGGACAACACCTGCCGGCCTGAAGGGATTGAGCCCCACCCGGTCAGGTGTCAATCACCCTCCGGGATATAAGCCTGCGCCGGCCTCCCAAAGCTCACTCAGAGTTAATCCAGCTACAGCCAGCCTGGCTCTGTGGAAGTCTTTGTGGATTAAAGCTTGTTGTACAGTCTTTACCTTGTGTGTGTCTGATTCTGGCTAACAGTGTACCACAACTTAATCCACAAAATTTTCCCATGGCTGCCATGGAAAAATTCTTGAGCTCAGGCAGCCTCGAAGTCAACCCACGCCACCCGGAAGCCCAGACATGCTTTGAAATCCAGCAGCATGCGGTCGAGGCAATCATCGAGGCACATGAAGGTGGCATCCTGGACTCAGATCGGAAGAGGCTGGTCCTACTCCGGTCAAAGCTGGGTCCTCACGCCTTCCAGGCAACCAAAGGCTGCTCCACATACAAGAACGCAATGGACACTCTCGAGAACTTGAACAAGCTCCCCATGAATGTGATCTATGCAAGGTACCTCCTCAACACCCAAGCCCAGCAACCCAGGGAGATGGCTGAGTCTTACCTGGGACACCTGCGAGAGTTGGCCCGACCGTGTCTGGCTGAACCCGGGGTAGGTGCAGAGGAGGTCAAGAGGCTGATCCGGGATGCCTTCGTCAACCGGCAGAAGCTGCTGGAAGACAATATCTACGCCCTAACCAAGACAGTGGAAGTGGTCCAAACCCTAGAAGCAGCAGCCCTGCACATCGAAGCCTTCGATTCCAGGTTCCCCCAGGCTCCCTCATGGCCCTTTCACACTGCAGCTGCAGCCCCAGACCAAGCTGGAGAGGAAAAGGTCGCTGCGGCAGGCGCCTGGCGCCCATTTAAGTGCTGTGGGTCCTGGTGTGGGTCAGACTGACGATTGCACCAAAACTGCCCGGCCAGGAACCAGTATTGTTCCCAATGTGGCAAGAAAGGCCACTTGGCTAAAGTGTGCCTCTCAAAACCAGCCGGCAGCTCAGCGGCCCTCTATGACCTCCCCCGCGGACCCCTCCACGTGCACGTGCCAGGCAGCACCATTGTCCCCGCTATGATTTCCGCCTTCCCCGACTTCGACTGTGCCCCGCCAGCGACGGTCACAGTGTGTGCCCTGAGCACCTGGACTAGCCCCCGCACACCACATTCACTTTCTCCATAGCTCTCCTATTGGTCCTGATATAAATATAGTCTATGAAAGGACATGTAGCATCCTTAGTCCTTGAAGATACCCGATATGTATTCTATAGTAAGAAAATATCATGTCTTTAAAATGCTGTTGTTGAATCATGGAAAAGTGAGACGACAGCCATAACAACTTTTTTTTTCAACAGGAATTGAGAGAATAAAGTGATCTTGAGATGGTGCAGCAACATGTGTTGAGGTTAAAGAATGGTTGTAAACATTTTTGGATGGCAGTGAAGTTGAATGACCCACACCTCCCTTGAGTTCTTATGTTCTCATTTTACTTTATAACATAGCATTAATGTAGCAACCTTGAATTAAAATAAGCTGGATATATAAGGTTTAGTATTAATAAAACACAATGCTTGTTATGTCAGTTCAAATGCAGGGATTAACTGGGGTAGACCAGTTGGGACTAGGACATCAGCGTAATCCGGCTATCAAGACTATGTTTCCCATGCCATGAGAATCTTTGCCATGGAGCAGACTTTTGGCCACAGACTGCGGGCTGTTTACCACTTGTAATCGAAGCGCCCACACCAAGCTGGACACTGGCTAATTGGAACCAAGTATTGGAACACTGAGGGCAAGAAGAGCTCTCCGACAGGTCCTCAGGTGCTGGAGGTTTCCTCATCATATTGGAGGCTTGGATCTGACACTGATGGTTTGAACTAGAGGCAGTGTGGTAACAGAGGCTGTTGGAGGCGAATCCATGGACACTCAGTGGCTCTGAAGGGACTCCTTTTCTTTTCTTTTTCTTCTCATGACGACTCTTTGTGTGCCTTACGGCAGATAAAATTTGAAATATATCATGTATATTATATTTTAATAGCATGTATTATTATGTGACAATGAGAGGAATCTTTGTACCTTGGAACCTTTAGATAACTTGTTTGGTATGGACAAATTGAGCTGATGGGCCTGTTTCCTTTCTATGGCTGCATGTTTCACCTCCTACAACAATTTAAAGAATCTATATCTGTATATACATTCCTGTTCCTTTAATGTAATCTGATGCTTGAAGAATTATATTGTAATGCTCAGAAAATGAGAAGTAAATTGCAACGCTACAGTTTATCAGTGATTTCATTGAGATTTGACCTCCTCTCTTAACAAAAAAAGGCAGCTATTTGGCAACACTTCCCAAGTTAATGCAATATGATAGATTTCTTTTTATCACTAGTTTGCATATAATTCCTGCTTCCTGCATGTTTTTTTTTAAATACAGTGCTTCTTGAACAGCAGTGATTTTTTTTTTCATTTCTCCGTTTTACATTTTATTTTTTGGTGTAGAAACCTGCTGTTTTACAAGCCTTTCCTTTTAACTTAGCTTTTTAAATAAGGAGTCAGGTGGAATTTTTTTTCAAGTCGAAGCATGTAGACAGAGTCTGTGAACAGGCTGGAGATTTAATTTCATGAAGCATCCCAAAGGAACCAAAACATGCCTTCACCTACAGTCCATTTCCAGGTTCTTGCTTTCAGGGATAGAATACAATCAGAAACACAGACTGAGCTCAGAGGTAATGGAACCAATTTTAGCTGGCCCCACTGCAACTCATGTTGAAATTAACTAATTTAGTACAGTCTGCACAGCTCGAAAGTAAAATGATTGTTCGACTGCGCTGCATTGATTAATTAAATATTGACAGGAAGTAAATTATTTGATTATATCTGTGCTCAAAGACTAGATTACTTTAGAAATCCCTGTGGCAATCTAGCAAAAGCTATTCACCGAATGAGGACATTTTTATATGTTTTAATTATAAAAGCCAAAATTGTAAAATTTGTGTTTTACAGTGAAGCTATTAACACTAATGGTTATGGTTTTAGTATATATTTTAATGAGCAGGTCTTCATGGGTCACTTGGCAGAGCTGTTAGTATTCTTGTCTTTGTCAAGGATTCAAACTACCTCTCAGAGAACGAGAGCATAATTAACGAAAGTGCAATTTTTAGGAAGTACCACATCACTGCAGATGGGATGTTAAACATAGCTCTAGCTAAGAAGAGGTAAGAGGCTGAGGTAATAGTTGGGGCAGTGGAGGGTTGAGAGCAAAGCCTCACACTCAAGCCCCAAGGAGAAATAAAGTTCAAGGTTTAAGAGAATAGAAATTAAGTTTCCAAGCAACATGAGAATCAATCTGGCCCTGGGCGACCATTTCCTTCATTAAAATATAGATTTTTTTTTCCATTAACATGCAGAGCCAAAACATTAAAATAGAATGAATACATTGATTTGCATTTGTTTTAATGGTACTTTAATGAACAGCTCCATGAGGAAATGATCCAGTAGAAGCCCTGTTTCCAACAAACCAAGGGAGTTTTGGCACAGGAAAACTGCCACAAGGATCAAATCTGAAATTGTTCAAGACCTCATCTAACTTACTGCTCTTTGTAAAACCAATACCAGGTTCAATCCCAGCAGTGGCTAGTGGAACTCTTTTTTCAACTGGATCATAAAAAGGAGATTCCACACAACTAAAATAAAATTAGATGGTGATTTATCACCACCCTACTACTAGATTCTGGATTGCTTACTAGTTCTCATGGTTCAAGGGAAACCAAAAGAGCATCTATTGGTACCTCATCTAGGCTGTAGAAGGGGTTGCTGAGACCACATTTGGAGTACTGTGTGCAGTTCTGGTTCCCCTGCTAAAGGAAGGATATCAAATTGGAAGGAGTGCAGAGCAGATTTCCCAGGATGTTGCTAGGAATGGAGGCGTGAATTATAGGAGGAGATAAGGTAGGGTCTGTTTTTATTCCCTATGAAAGGGAAAGCTGAGTGTTAACATATAGACATCTATAAAATAATCAGCAGATTATGTAAATTGAATGGTACAAGTCTATTTCCCAAACTAGATCCAAAGCGCATGGGTTTAAGATAAGAGGGGCAAGTTTGAAATGGGACCTGAAAGCCAAATCTTTCACTCAGATGGTGGTCTGAATCTGGAATGAGCTGCCAGAGGAAACTGCGGAACTGGGGATAATTGTGACAGTCAAAAGATATTTGAAGAGATATATGGACAAGAAGGGCTTAGAAGGACATGGACAATTCAGGCAAAAGGGACTAGCCTGGAATGCCCATGAACAAGTTGAACTGAAGATTTTGATCTGTGCTGGATGACACTATAACTCTCTGAGCAGTGAATAAAACTAAAGAGACACACAAGATCTAGTTACTTAATGTCTGCTCTTGCACAACTTCACACAATTTTATTTCTTAATAGGATAGAACCATGGAACACTACATCACAGAAACAGACCCTTTGGCCCTTCCATTGTTATTCTGCCTAGTCCCGCTGACCTGCACCCAGAGCATATCCCTCCATGCCCCTCCCATAAATGTAGATGTCCAAACTTTTCTTAAATTCAATTCAAGTTTATTGATATCTAATTGCACAAGAATTAGCCTTCTCTAATCCTTGGTGCTAAACATGCAGACACAGATATAACATAGATACAGGGAAACAATCCATATGCAGGGCAAGTATTCATACATGCAAATAAAGAAATAAATATTGTATCATGAATATGAATAGTACAAGTGGTTCCTTTGGTCGATCAACATCTCACTCTCTATGGGAAGCTGTTCCTTAGCCTGGTGGCGCTGGCTCTGATACCCCTGTATCTTCTTGACGGAAGCAGCTGAAGGATGCTTTGTGCAGGGTGGAAGGGGTCCTCAATGATGTTGTGCACTAAAACTGAACCTGCGCTTACCATTTCAGCTGGCACCTCATTGCATGAAGAAGTTCCCCCTAATGTTTCCTTGACATTTTACCCCTTTCACCCTTAACCCACGTCCTCTAGCTTTTACCTCATCTAACCTCAGTGGAAATGTTGCCAATGCCTCTCTGTCTGAAAGAGTCCATGAGGATCAATGTTCATTTGCTATTACTGTTCCACTTGGTGAATACTAAGTTGAGTGATGAGGTCAACTAAGTTCCTGGCACGTGTACTAAGAGGTGCTGGATGTTGGATGGATGACTCGTGTGAGAAAGGTGCCTTCTCTCCGCCATCTTTGCAGGGCTTCTGTGTGTTCCTGATAAAAGACTGGAGTTTCTGACCAGCATTAAGGATTCTCTGTCTGAATTTTGGGCATTTATTGAGCAGGGATTCCAAGAGTGGTGAAGATGCTACATTTTAACCAGAAAGCTCATTGTATTAGAGACAGCATTAGGTCCAAAGAGAGAGCATATCAATTGGCCAAAAAAAGTACCACAACCGAAGACTGGGAGCAGTTCAAGATGCACCAAAGGAGGACAAAGGGATTAATCAAGAGAGCAAAAATAAATTATGAAAGTAAGCTTGCGGCAAATATAAAAACCGACTGCAAAAGCTTTTATAAATCTGTCAAGAGGAAAAGATTGGTGAAATCCAGAGTAGGTCCCTTGCAGTCGGAATCAGGGGAATATATAATGGGGAATAAAGAAATGGCAGACCAATTAAATTCTTACTTTAGTTCTGTTTTTACAAGAGAGGATACAAATAACCTCCCAAGGATGTTGGGAAACATAGAGACTAATGCAAGGGAGGAACTGAAAGAAATCAGTATCTCTAAGGACATGGTCTTGGGGAAATTGATGGGATTGAAGGCAGATAAATCCCAAGGGCCTGATAATCTACATCCTAGGGTACTCAAGGAAGTGGCCATTCAGATAGCAGATGCTTTAAGAATTATTTTCCAGAACTCGATAGACTCAGGATCAGTACCCATGGATTGGAGGGTAGCTAATGTTACCCCACTATTTAAAAAGGGGGGTAGAAAAAATGCGGGGAATTATAGGCCGGTGAGCCTTACATCAGTAGTGGGCAAAATGATGGAATCCATTATTAAGGATGTAATAGCGGAGCATATGACTAGCAGAGAAGGGATCGGACATAGTCAACATGGATTTACAAAAGGCCTTTGTTAAGGTCCCACATAAACGACTGGCATGCAAAATCAAGGCTCAATGGAATTGGGGGCAAGGTATTGATGTGGATTGAGAACTGGCTGGCAGGTAGAAGACAGAGAGTTGTGATAAATGGCTTGTTTTCTGAGTGGCAGGCGGTGACCAGTGGGGTGCCACAGGGATCTGTACTGGTTCACAATTTACATTAATGATCTGGATGAGGGGATTGGATGTAATATCTCCAAATTTGCAGATGACACTAAGCTAGGAGGGGTTGTGTGCACGGAAGAGGGGGTCAGGAAGCTCCAGTGTGATTTGGATAAATTGAGGGACTGGGCAGATACATGGCAAATGCACTACGATGTGGATAAATGTGAGGTTATCCACTTTGGTAATACAAACCGGAGGGCAGATTACTATTTGAATGGCAATAGATTAAGAGATGGGGAAGTGCAGAGAGACCTCGGAGTACTTGTACACCAGTCTCTGAAGGTGAGCATGCAGGTACAGCAGGCGGTTAAAAAGGCAAATGGTATGTTGGCCTTCATATCAACAGGGTTTGAGTATAGGAACAAGGATGCCTTACTGCAGCTGTACAGGGCCTTGGTGAGACCACACCTGGAGTATTGTGTGCAGTTTTGGTCACCTTATTTAAGGAAGGATGTCCTTGCAATGGAGGGAGTGCAGAGGCGATTCACCAGGCTGATACCTGGAATGGCAGGAATGACTTATGAGGAAAGATTGCGCAAATTGGGATTGTACTCGCTGGAGTTTAGAAGATTGAGAGGGGATCTCATAGAGACATATAAAATTCTGGCAGGACTGGACAGAATGGATGCGGAAGGGATGTTTCCAATGGAGGGGGAGTCCAGAACCCGGGGCCATGGTTCGAGGATAATAGGCAAACCATTTAGGACTGAGATGAGGAGGAATTTCTTTACCCAGAGGGTGGTGAATCTGTGGAATTCATTGCCACAGAGGGCAGTAGAGGCAGGTTCATTAAATATATTTAAGAGGGAATTAGATATATTTCTTCAGTATAAGGGTATTAAAGGTTACGGAGAGAAGGCGGGGACGGGGTACTGAACTTTAAGATCAGCCACGATCTCGTTGAATGGCGGAGCAGGCTCGAAGGGTCAAATGACCTACAAGTGGTTCCTTTGGTCGATCAACATCTCACTCTCTATGGGAAGCTGTTCCTCAGCCTGGTGGCACTGGCTCCTATATTCTATGTATTGTTTATTCTGTTCTCTAACCTCTTGGAGTGATGGTCTGCAGTGCATTAATTTTAATGCAAGGAACAAACACGAAAGACAGATGAATTTAGATCCAGGATCAGCGCATGGAGCTGAAATATTGTAGCCATGCTAGAAACTTGGTAGAGAGGAGGAATGTTTAGGATCTGATAGAGTGGAGGACCAAGGTGGAGGAGTGACTTCATTGATTAAGGAGAATGTCATAGCTGCATGAAGAGGAGACATCCTGAAGGGCTTGTCCAGCAATTTCATGTGGATAAAACTCAGGAATAAGAAAGGCGCAATCACTCTGAAGGAATTATACCACAGATCTCCTACTAGGCCAGCATAGTTAGTGCAGCAATTAGCGCAACTCTATTACAGCACCAGTGACTCCGGTTCAAATGTTTGTATGGAGTTTGTAAGTTCTCCCTGTGACCTGTGTGGGTCTTCTCGAGTGCTCCGGTTTCCTCCCACCCTCTAAAAATATACAGGGTTGATTGGTTGATTGAATGTAAGTCGATGGCATGAGTTTCAATAGCTAGAATCGACGTCCACTGCATTATAAATTAATTTAAATGTAAAGTTTAAATAGCAATCAAGAGCGAGAAGAACATATATACAGGTCCAAAAACAATTAGGTTATTGTGGTGGTGGTTACAACTTCCCCATTGTTGACTGGTAACTGCCTTAATGTCAGGGGTTTAGATTTGGATAGAATTTGTTAGGTTAATCTGGGGAAGAGGAGGAAGTTGAAACCAAGTATAGATCATCTATCTATGGATGGGGCCACACTAGGCCTTCTTTCTCACTGCTACTTTCAGGCCGAATGATAGAAGCATGATGACCAATGTCTTTAGGTTCAAGACAATTTTATTTCCAATAGCTATCAGGCTTTTGAACCTACCCTTGTTACACTAAACATAAAGTCCCTTAACATCACAAAAGGACTGTCTGTGCTATTATTATGTCATATTTTGTCCTCTTTCACTATAGTAAGTGTGAATATTTATCAACTACTGACCTTTTGCATTTATTATTTATTTTTCATTTAGTGTACAGTATTGTGGTTTTCTCATGAGGCATCTGTTTGGCTGCAGCAAGTAAGAATTTTGATGTATATGTACATTGTCCAATACATATGACAATAAACATTATTTTCTACATCAATGCCAATTATAATGATTTATAATGAATTTATCACTGCCTCCCAATAGGACTTGTTCATGGACAAAAATATCCCTAATTTGCTGGCTGCATTCCAATTTTGGATACAGAGCTTCAACTTGCTGAGTTCTTTTATATTGAAACTGGTGATGCCACCTACTGAAACTGTGCAAGGTGGAAGAAGAATATCGATTTATTTAAAAGAAGAGGAATGAACCCAAGAGAGAAAAACAAGATCAGTAAAACCCCCTTCACCAGAATTCAAGCAACCACCAAAAAGAACGGCAGAGAAAAAAAAGGTAAAAAAGCACTGAGGTTTAAAATTGGGGCACCCTGGAGGTTAGTTCACTAACCACACAACAACACACAATCTCAAGAACTCAGCAAATATATTCATCCAACATCTACCAATCCCATTAGGTGTTGGATAGTGGAGATTTTCGGCATGTATAAGGTTATTGGCATTTTAATTGCATTGAAAGAATATAATTGTTAAAATCATTTAATATTTCTCAAATCTGGGACATTTCACACATAATAAAAGAACTTGACATTTGTCAAAATTAGGGCTTTGTCAATTATCAAAAGCATTCTCATCTTTTGGATATTGTTGACTAGTAACTGCCTTAATGTCAGGGGTTTAGATTTGGATAGAATTTGTTAGGTTAATCTGGGGAAGAGGAAGAAGTTGAACTTACTCTTGACCACTCAAGTGTCCGTCTGATTTCACAGTTGCCTATTTGGCACATGGATCATGAGAAGATCTGCAAATCTTCGATATAAAACAGTGGTTTTCAACCCTATTTCAGTCTAGGGTCCCCCTGGCTTCCGACCTAACATGCCATGGCCCACTAATGGCAATGACTGAGCAATATGTTCAAGTCAAAGGCAGCTCTGTAAGAAACACATCTTTATCTAACTTACATAATGATTGGACCCTGTGGCCCGCCATGGCCCACTGGTTGAGAACCATTGTTTGAAGGATCATTGCGGCAGCACTGATTAGGAGTGGCTCACCTTGCAACAATTTCTGGCCCATTATTACCAAAAAACAGTTTGGTTCAAATGTCATCCTCAATAAGTGATGCAATATTAGCAGCAAGCCCAAAATATACCATTCTTCTCATAGAATTGTTATGTGAGAAGAGGCCATTTGGCCCATTATGTCAATAATGTCTTGTGGGGTAATCCTGTCACTTTCATTCTGCAATTCTTTGCTCACAGCTCGGCACTGTGTTCATTCTTAAGTATCTGTCTGCTTCCCTGTTTAAGCTTTTCTTCACACTACACATCCTTGTAGATGATGAATTTCAGACTCTGACTGCTCTAAATAATAAGTAAGTTAATCCTCACATTCTCCTTTCAACCTGTTGCCCAGAAAGGTCTTGAGCCTTCCAGTAATGAGAACAATTCCCTTCTATTAATCCTTTCTAAACCTGTTTCATTGATTTATTGACAAATTGATCTGAAATATGAACCATATGTTGGCACTATCACTGTAGATATTTCTGTATCTTTCTGTTCCTTTGTTCAAAATTCAAAATGCACACTGCAGATGGGCTTGCACCTCCAATCAAATTTATTTTAGCTTCTTAGCTTGTTCAGGCCAGCTGATTGATTAGTTCTCTGTTCTAGTATCCTGAGATCTGAACTAATGATCTGAAGATATGAGTTCAAGTCCCATCACAATAGTAGGGGAATCTAAATTCAAGTAATTAAATCTAGAATGAAATGGTAATGGTAATTATAAAACTGGTCGATTGTCACAGGAGCCCATCTGTTGAAGTAATGTTACTCAGGGAAGGAAATCTGCCAACCTTGCCTGGTCAGGCCAAGATGTGGTTAGTACCCAATGAAAATTATAGAATTCAATCTGCCTTCTGAAATTGCTGGCAAGTACTCAGTTTAGGGACCAATTATTGAAGGGCAGTAAATGTTGGCCTTGCCAGTGACATTCACATCCTGGAAATGAATGAATCAGGTTTGTTGATTCATACTTGGGTGCAGTCATGTTTTCAGTCCTTCACGGATGTCAAGAGTGAGGAGCCCACTTGTTAAAGGTTACTTTAGTTCACCTGGCTTGATATGTCCAAAGTCAGGAAGCTTTGTTTATTGTCACATGTCCTGAGATGCAGTGAAAATTTAGCTTCAGTATTGTCTAAAAAGTTTTGCAGTTTGTATATTTTTGAAATGAGCATGTATGACTGAGTTCGGTTTTAGAAGGCATTTTTACTTAATCAAACAGAAATATACAAAATTGTAGATTCCACTCTGAACTAACGCAGAACATTCCTACAGAATTTGGGAATTGTCTGATGCAGCTAAGACACATTCCATCCAATGGAATTGTAAACAGAACCTCGAGTCTCCATTGGATGAAAGTTCACCACAATATAGAGATCTCAATTATTACTGGAGCATATCACTAATTTGAGAGATTTCTTATCTTTACTAATCATTAAGCTTCTTGGGTCTTAATCTCTGAAAATAGAAGTTAAGTCTGACTAAATCCTGTTGCATAAATTTCTTGGTTAAATATATTTTCTTGATTAAAGATCTACTTGAGAATTTGTTTCTAGTGAGTGCTTAAGTGAAATTTTTTATGGCAAATTGCTCATTACATACAATCTTTAGACAAACAACAGGAAATTTATTTGTCATTGTCAAAAGCTGCTGACCTCTGAAGACCCCGCAATAACTCTTCATTATGATGGATGCCAGTGAACACACAAGTCTTGGTAAGTTCGCACCGATTCTGTCATGCAATCTCATGGTGCCACCTTCTGCTCACAGCACACCAGTGCAATGACCTAGAAAGCAATGAATGGTTGAAGAAGCAGTGTTCCCATGAATAGACCTGTAGTTAGGAATATATAATCAAAGTAAGAATTATTCCCAGCCACTTCTCTGTGTGTGCTTTTTTGTATTTATATTTTGAATAGGAATCTTGGTGTGTTTTCTCATCTCCCTGGATATGGGCACAGCAGTGGAAATCTGTTATATTGCTAAGATGAGATCACCGGAGAACTGTCAGCAGTTTCATTGTCAAGATGTTTCCTATACATTGCCTCACATGTTTCCATATCTACACTCGCACATTAGAAACCAAACAGAATTGTATTAAATGTAATGAGGATTTCCAATATAAAAGAGACGCTGATGCATTCGCATTATTGATCTTGAAATGGCCCTGTGTGTTTATCAGTCGAAGGACTGTTGAAGGAATGCAAATCAACTCCTTTACTGTTGAATAAAATTTAACTCCACCCAATGCCTTTGAATGTCATTGGTTTTCACACAGCTCTTCATAGTCATTTCAAGGCCATTGCTGAAGGTATTCACTTTTGACATAAATGACTTTTTTTCTCAGCTTAATTTGTATTACTGGCAATCGGAGAGCTACAAGCTGGATAAAGCAGACCAGAAAAATGCATATGTGAGGTTTGTTCCTCAGTGGAATGACAACAAACTGTGCATGAGGAGATGAAGAATAAATCAAATGCAAAACACCATAAATGCCGAAAAAAAAATAAAGCAAATAATGTGGAACAATTAGCAGTTCAGGGAGAGTTTGTGGAGAGAGAAACAGTTGACCCTTCAGATTTGAGACCTTGCATTCAGATTGAGGAAAGATTGCCAATATATAAAGTGCAAGTGAAGATGAGATAGAGGGCAGTAGGTGATAGATGGAACAAGATTGAGAGGGAATGAATGGCAACTAGAATGAGCTGAGTGAAGAGAGAGGGGTGGTGAACAAAGGGAGTAGAAAATTAGTTGGGAGGAGAGAATTGGGTCCTTCTGAAATTGGAAAATGTAATTTTCATCCAATCAGGTTGCAAGTTACCTAAGTGAAATACAAGATATTATTCTTCCAATTTTTATTTGACCTTTCTGTGGCAATGAACAAAGCAGACAGGCCTTTGAGAAATGGGAAGGAAAGTTAAAATGGCACACAACTGCAACTTCAAGGCAGCAGATGTGAAGTGGAGGTGCTTTGCAAAATGATCGCTTGTACTTAGTTTCAAAGGGAATGCAGTTGGCTGGGTTGGAAGAGGTGTTGATGAACCTCTGCCTCAGCTGGAATGGCGGCAAGGGAGGAGAAACTGCAAGTGTTGCACCCACCTATGGTTGCAGTGGGAAGTACGAGGGGAGAAGGAGAAAAAGTAAAAATCCAACGCTGGAGAAACTAAGCTGGCCAAACAGTGTCCTTTATATAGCAAAGATAAAAATACATAACAAACATTTTGGGGTTGAGCCCTTCATCATGGTATGGGAAAATGTCAGCCGGCATCCAAACTAAAAAGGTAATGGGGGGGAAGATGTGCTTGCAAAGGCAGGAGGTAATGAGGAGAAGGGAGAGGCCACAGCAGCAAGCAAGGGGAGGAGGGATGACAAGGTGAATAATGAGGGAAAGGGATGGAGATCTGAGAGGGTGGAAGGAAAGGGAGGAGGAAAGGAGAGCAGGCTAGCAGAAATTGGAAAAGTCAATGTTAATGCCATCTGGATGTAGAATGCCCAACTGGAAAATCAGGTGTTGTTCCTCCAATTTACAGGTGGTTTGATGGGATAGTAAATGAGGCCATAGATGGACATGTGAGCATGGGAGTGGTGGACACATCTGAAATGGTTGGGCACTGAGAGGTCTCTGTTACTGGTGCAGACAGAGCGAAGGTGCTCACTGAAGCGAACTCCCAGTCTGTGACTGGTCTCTCCAATGTAGAGAAAGCCACAAAGGAAGCTCCAGATCCAGTAAATCAATCCTGTGGATATATATAAAGTGCTTCAATTAAAAGACTTGTTTGGGACCCCGGTTTGTGGTGAAGAAGGAGGTGTGGGTGCAGGTAATGGCACCTCCTGTGGCCACAGTGGAAGGTGTCTGGTGTGGGGGGGGGAGGGGGGCATGAGATTGGTAGGGAGGAATGATTGCACAAGAGTGTCCCTATGGAAGGCAGGGAGGGAGGAGAGGAGAAGATATGCCTGATAGTGGGATCCTGTTGTAATTACCAGAAATTCCAGAGGATAATGTGTTGGATGTGGAGGCTGGTGGGATGATAAGTGAGGACAAAAGAAATCCTGTATTTGTTGCATCTGGGGACATGCAGAGGGTTGGGAGGGTGCGGAGGGATGAGTAAATGAGAGAGTCACAGAGAGTGGTCCCAGTGAATAGCAGAGAGGAGAGGTGGGATCACACAGAACTAGAACCAGAATCTATTGTCATGAACAAGTCAGGAAATTCAGGGTTCACAGCAGCATCATAGAGAAAACATTCATATTGTAACCATCTTACACCATAACCATAAAAATTAAAAATAATATTTCAAGAAAAGTGAGGCAGTGTCTTTGCTTAATTGATTATTCAGGAATCTGATGGCAGCAAGGAAGAAGCTGTCCTTGTGCCACCAAGTGCCCTTTTCCCCGATGGTAGAAGAGTGAAGAGGACCTGGGTGATGAGAGTCTTTGAGGACAGAGGCTGCTCTTTTAAGACACCGCCTCATGAAGATGTCCTCAATGGAGTGAAGTTTGGTGCCCATGATGTCACAGGCCAAATTAACAACCCTCGAGAGTTTATTTTTGTCCTGAGCGTTGGGGCCTCCATACCAGGCAGTGATGAAACCTCTCAAAATGCTCTCCACGGTACACCTGTAGAAGTTTACAAGAGTCTTCGGTGACATAGTAAAGTTGGCAGAAATAGCAAAGTGTTACAAACTAATAACCCTTTTAATTATGTTTGGGACAAAAGAGTTTTGTTAGCACTAACATTGGAACAACAATTGAAAATTCAATGGACAATGACCATTTCAAAATAATAGCTTTTCATAAAATTTTAATAACATAACATTTCTTACTTAACTCTAAACTTACTTAACTCTCAACTTAACCCCCACTATATGCAAATGTAAATGCATTGTGTGTGTGTGTGTGTGTGTGTGTGTGTGTGTGTGTGTGTGTGTGTGTGTGTGTGTGTGTGTGTGTGTGTGTGTGTGTGTGTGTGTGTAATTCCAAGTCTCACTCTGAAAAGTCAATCTTTAAAAGTTCATCATCATTTTAGACTTGCTTGAAGGTCTCAAATTCTCAGTTCAGAAATAATTATCAAGAACTTTTAAACATTATATCCTCAGGCCTCTTTTACTCACAATTATGTTTTCCACACAAAGAATCTGCCCTCTTCTCAAAGACAGCGAATGTGGCTATTTTCTTCAACAATGAATTCACAAACCCAGACAAGAGTTAAACAAAGTGGCCAAACACAAAAATAGACCCAGTAGAATTCTTTCCTCTTTTCCAAAGAGACAGTAAAATGGTCTTCACTAATTCAAAAGCCACTGATTCTGTGTTCCCCTTCTTCCAAGATTAATACACAACAATCAGCACCAAGTTTGGTCAGTGTAACTCAACCCTCTCTTTCACCAGGTTTCAACCGCTGTATATCACAGGTTTTTGACTTCTGTGAACTCCAAAAACTGAAAACAAAATGTCTAAATTCAGTAATATATTTGACCATTACATCATTACTGAGGTGAGTCCCAATTCTTGTAAATCACATGACCATCAGTTTTATTTTTACCAAAATTCTGTTCCTTTTTCGAAACCATTTCATATCCATAACTACCTCTGACCTCATCTCTGTTCAAGAGGCTTAAGTGGCTTTGATTAAAAACAGATGACTTCCTTCAACAGTTCTTGAATAATTAAGACCCACTTGAAACAAATTAGCTCTGTCTGTCCAAGGCAAATCAATTCCGAGAAAGAACTCTTTTCTTTTGAAAACAATAGTTCTCTATATAGGTGCTGTGACCTGTGTGTGACCCTATACCAACCTACAACTAACTTACTAAGAATACAGATACAATTTTTTATGGTGCTGTGTGGTAGAATGGGCTTGCGAGAAGGAATGTTCCATATAGTCAACAAAGATTAGTGCAACTAGGGCCTAGGTTCATGTAACTATGGTCCATGACTACATCTTTAAAAATAAAGGTGAGAGCTTAATATCATCCATTGAAAGTAAAATAAAAGTTGAGCGTGGCAGCCAAGGCAAAGTCAGACATCTCACTCTCCACCTGGAAAGGTGTGAACTCATCTATTGCATGCATCGCCGCCTTGGTGATGTCATCCTTGATATGGCCAAAGGCTGCGCAGGCCTCTGCTGACAGGGAAAAATAGGTGGCTTTTACTAATGTGTGAGCCTTGTCCGCAAAGTTGGGGATCTATTGAGCATAGTAAAAGGGGAAACCAATGGGCTCTGAGGGTGTGGGGTAGGGGGTGCAAATGGTTGGGGTCAGAGCCAATTATGCCCTTTTCAAACATGCAGCCAAGAATGACTAGTCAGGTTTTCCAGAACATACATTTCTCCCTGTTACAAGTAAGGTTCAAGAGCTTTGCAGCCTGGAGGAATTTTCGAAGGTTGGCCTGCAGGTTGTGGCTACAGATAGTCACATTGTCAAGATATGGAAATGTGGCCTACAGTTTAGGGTGGTCCACAATGTAATCCATCTCCCACTGGAAAATGAAGACCCCATTGATGATGCTGAAGGAAGTGGTAGAGACGGCCATCCCTCTCAAACGCAGTATACTGGTTGTCCTCCGGATGGATCGAATGCTGGTGATATGCCAACTTAAGGTCAATTGAGGAGAATACCCAATATTGTGCAAATTGATTAACCATATCAGATATGTAGGGGAGGGGATATGGATTGAGCTTAATGTACTGGTTGATGGTCTGGCTATGGTCCATGATCATCCTGTTCTTCGCCCCATTCTTGACTACAACCACCTCAGCCCTCCAGGAATTATTGGTAGCCTCAATAATGCCATTGCCCAACCAACACTGAACCTCTGACTTGATTAAAGCTGTCTGTGGCACAATATCACCTGCTCCTGGTGGCCACCGGCTTGCAGTTGGTGGTGAGGTTCATGAACAGTGGTGGATTGGTGACTTTGAGTGTTGTTAGCCCACAGGTCATGTGCAGAGGTCTGTCTAGGATCTGGTAATTGAAAATAGTTAAGGGGGGATGGGTGCCATAGAACATTGGCACTGGAAGTCCATCCCCAGCAGCAAAGGGGCAGAGAGCTGCAGCATGACAAGAAGTCTGAGGTATTTGTAAACTGTGCCTCCATAAGTCAAAATCACCATTCAGGACCTGTGGAAGTCTACCATATGGGATTTGGACACAAGTGATATCTTATGGTTGGCTGGCCGCACTTTGAGGGATAGATGTTTAGCAGTATCGGGGTGAATTAAATTTTAAGTGCTCCTGCTATCCAACACACAGTTCATTAGTGCCCATTTACCTAGATGTCCATCATGGACCTGCCAAGTTTGTGTGGTCCCTTTTGCTTCAGGGTGATGGAGGCCAATATGGACTCACTGTCCACATCCAATGAGAGCCCGTGTTCCCAAGATGGCCACATTCACTGTTCCCCTGTGGTGCTGCAGGCCCAAGAACATAGCACAGGCCACGTGGTCCAAAATGGTGGCCCCTATGACTTGCACATGGTGTCATTAGTCCGCATAGAGGATGGCGCTAATTGTGCTGCTCGGGGTGGTGGTTGTCTGCATGCAGCACTGTTAGGTTTCGCGGGCAGGTTAGACTGGTAGATTTTTGTGCAATGTCCAATTTTTCCACATCTAGCACATTCCACCTTCTTGGCAGGGGAATATTTCCTCAGGTGCTTACCCTGCCCAAAGAAGTAGCATTTGGGGGATAACCCATCATGGTGGCCGAGGTCAGGTGGCTAGAGGAGTGTGATGATGCCTGTGACCATTCATTCCCTGTATGAGACAGTCCACATCACAAGATAGCGGCACCTGTGGTGGCCCACAGGAAGCCAAGTAGTCATCTGAGCTTTGGAGGGCCACCTCAGCATTTCTGTTAATATAACCAGACCTTTCAGTTCGAGTACCCTCTGCTCCAGAAGTTGCTATCTTATGTATCTGGATCAGATTCAAGCCACATTGGAATCCCAAATGAGATCCTCTGCATTCTGGATGGCCGTCATGGATTTTTATTTGCATGCCCTGCAGAGAGCCCCGGAGGGCCTGTAGGTATTCGGCGCTCAACTCACTGAGTTACTGCTTCCTGGTAGCCAAGAGATGCCATGCATAAACCTTGTTCACTCTTCTGCGATACTGGGTCTTCAATGCACTCATGTCCTCTGCATACAGTTTGGCAGCATTGATCATGGGGAAGACTAGGGGTCTGACTCGTGAGAAGAGGAGCTTCAGTCTGTCCTCATCTGTGTGGACAATAATCACGGTTGCCATCAGGAAGTCCTCAAAACCACGTAGCTGTGGCAATACGAGGAGTTTAAAGTCCTGGTATACTATGCCCCCGACAGTCAATGTTACTGTGCAACTGCCACAAATCTCTGCCAAGTGAGATTTGGACGCCATGGAGATCCGGTGGCTCACAGGCTTCTGGAGCTTGTCCTCATTATCCTGAATAGCTGCTGCGGAGGCTGTGAGGAACTTTTTGAAACAGCAGGGCCAGAGCGCGAACCTGTCAGCTGCCTTGGGTTCCCTCGGGTCGATATCCATTTGATCCAACTTCACGTACTTGTCCATGTTCTCAAAAGTTCTTGTAAATAAAATTGATGCACCATCAATTACACAAAGACTGAAGTTGCCGAGACTGAAGGCTTTTAATTACAAGAGATGGACAGCATCCCCATTTTGGTCGCTCACACTGACCCGTATTGGAACTGGGTGCAGGCTTGTGGCATGACAGCCGTTATGGTGAAGAAAGGGGGAGGAATCACGAGCCGGCCAGTGAGAGCAGGGTCAACCAGGAAAGGTCATGACATTTACATATAGCATGCAAATATATACAATGTTCCTGTCAGGATTAATTAACAGGCACAGGGAACCTTGGTTTTCAAGGGATATTAGCAATCTGGTAAAATGGAAGAGAGCGAGAGAGGTATATAGCAGGTGTAGGCAACAAGGAGCAAATGAGGTACAAGAAGAGTATAGAAAATGGAAAAGAAAGGAAGGCCGAATGGGAAGCAGTAAGGCAGGCAGAGAGGGAAGAGATAGAGGAAAAAAGAGAGGCAGAAAGGAAGGCCGAATGGGAAGCAGTAAGGCAGGCAGAGAGGGAAGAGATAGAGGAAAAAAGAGAGGCAGAAAGGAAGGCCGAATGGGAAGCAGTAAGGCAGGCAGAGAGGGAAGAGATAGAGGAAAAAAGAGAGGCAGAAAGGAAGGCCGAATGGGAAGCAGTAAGGCAGGCAGAGAGGGAAGAGATAGAGGAAAAAAGAGAGGCAGAAAGGAAGGCCGAATGGGAAGCAGTAAGGCAGGCAGAGAGGGAAGAGATAGAGGAAAAAAGAGAGGCAGAAAGGAAGGCCGAATGGGAAGCAGTAAGGCAGGCAGAGAGGGAAGAGATAGAGGAAAAAAGAGAGGCAGAAAGGAAGGCCGAATGGGAAGCAGTAAGGCAGGCAGAGAGGGAAGAGATAGAGGAAAAAAGAGAGGCAGAAAGGAAGGCCGAATGGGAAGCAGTAAGGCAGGCAGAGAGGGAAGAGATAGAGGAAAAAAGAGAGGCAGAAAGGAAGGCCGAATGGGAAGCAGTAAGGCAGGCAGAGAGGGAAGAGATAGAGGAAAAAAGAGAGGCAGAAAGGAAGGCCGAATGGGAAGCAGTAAGTCAGGCAGAAAGGGAAGAGAGAGAGAGAGAGAGAGAGAAAGAACGGAAGCATGAGCTAGAACTAGCTAAATTAAAGCTGACCCTAATGCAAAGAGAGGGAGAAGCCCAAAACCCATGTGCTGGTAAGTAGAGAAGTGAGATTAGTTCCTCCATTTGAGGAAGCTGAAATAGACCAGTTTTTTCAGCATTTTGAGAAAGTAGCTGTAAATTTAAAATGGCCACAAGATAAGTGGTCACTCCTGCTACAAAGTGTTTTAAAGGGAAAGCCCAACAGGTGTATTTGTGTCTCACCGTACAACAAGCAGCTGATCATGAATTTGTAAACCAGGATATACTCCGATCTTATGAACTAGTCCCAGAGGCTTGTAGACAAAAGTTCAGGAGATTTTAAAAAAGCAGCAACCCAATCTTACCTGGATTTTACTTATTGAAATGTTGTGTATTTTGATCGGTGGTGTGCTGCAATGAAAGGAAAAAATAACTTTGATTTATTGAGGGAAATCATTCTGATTGAGGAGATTTAAAAAAATTGTGTTCCTGATGATATTCAAGTGTACTTGGCAGAGAAAAATATAAAAACTTGGCAAGAATTGGCTAAATTCTCAGAGGAATATGCTTTAACTCACAAGCCTAAGTGGACACCAGTAAAAACCTTTCAAAGGAATACTGCTGATAATCCAAGTAGAGTAGAAAGAAAATTTAGAAGTGAGGTTAAAGGAAGAGAGGAAGAGAAATGGGTGAAGGAAAAATTTTCAAATGTTGTTTGCCACTATTGTAAGAATCCAGGGCACATAATAGCAAATTGTCCTGTACTGAAAAGGAAGAAAGAGAAAGGGGTGGTACCAACTGCCTGTGTTCAGAGTGAGAAAGTTAGGGATATTTTTAAACCATTCATGACTGCAGGTTTCATTTTGGTTAAAGAAGGATCCAATCAAGTGCCAGTTAAAATCCTGTGGGATACTGGAGCAGCCCAATCGCTTGTATTAAGCAACATTTTGAATTTTGGTGAGGAGGCTGATAGTGAAGATGTGAATTTAATTAAAGGAATTGGTGGTGAAGCAGAGCCTATAACTTTGCATAGAATAGTGATGAAATCAGACTTAGTTAATTGCCTGGTTACGATAGGGATAAGATCAAGTCTGCCAGTGGACAAAGTTTCTCTTTAGTTAGGAAATCATTTAGCATAGGGTAAAGTTATACCTGCAGTGAAACTCACAAGTAAGCCATTGGTTTATGAGTCCATTACTAGAGCCATGTCTAGAAAAGAGATAGAGGTAGAAAAAGTCTGTGATGATCCTGTAGTGGAGGCAAGAATTGCTGTTTTCAAGAGAAGAATTAATAGCTAGACAAAAGCATTGATCCTGATTTTGCTGGGAAAAGATACAAGGTTCTGTCTAACCATAAAATTGAAACTGTGCCAATAGGTTACTTTGTTCAAGATGGAATATTGATGAGAAAGTGGAGACCACATGTGATACCTGCCAGTGAAAACTGGGTGGTAATAAGGCAAGTTGTAATTCCCAAAACTTACAGGAATGAAATATTAAAGTTGACTCATAGTACTCCTTTAGGATGTCATCTTGGAGTGAAGAAGACAATAGAAAAGATATGGAAACAATTTAATTAGCCAAAATTAAGAAAGGAAGTTGTGAACTTTTGTAGAACTTGTCACACTTGTCAACTGGTGGGCAAGCCTAATCAAGGACCACCAGTGGCACTTCACAACCCATCCCCGCTTTCGGGGAGCGCTTCTTAAAATTGATAGTGGATTGTGTTGGCCCATTGCCAAAAACTAAGTCAGGAAATGAATATTTGTTAACACTCATGTGCACAGCTTCAAGGTTTCCAGAGGCTATTCCCCTGACAAACATAAAAGCATAGACGATTGTGAAGGCTATGCTAATTTTTTTCAAACTGTTTGGCCTACCAAGGGAAACTCAATAGGACCAAGGGAGTAATTTTATGTCTGGAATATTTCAACAGGTGGTGTATGAATTGGGAGCCCATCAAATTGTGTCATCTTTCTATCATCCTGAAAGTTGAGGGGCCTTGGAAAGGTTCCATTTAACTGTGAAAAATATTGCATGGAAAATAAAAAGGATTGGGATGATATACAATCAAATCTGTTGGATTATGTTTTTAAATTTAAAAACAGATTACATCAGACTTGCGAAAGGGCAAGAAAAAATTAAAAATACTGCTCAGGGAAAAATGAAAATTCGGTATGATCAAAAAGCAAAAATTAGGGACATTAAACCTGGCAACAAAGTATTGGTTTTGTTTCCAAAGCAGTCAACCCCTTTGAGAGCTCAGTTTTCAGGACCATATAAGGTGAAATCAAAAATTAACCAGGTCAGCTATGTCATTGAGATGCCTGATCATCGAAGAGAGACACAGGTCTGTCACGTGAACTTGCTTAAACCTTACTTTGAGAAAATGATTGAGGAGGAGACTAGGATTCCTAACAAGGTGATAGTTATAGAGGAAAGTAAGGAGGAGATAAGTTTTGTGGAAGGTCATGGAGCACAGAAAGTGATAAGCTCCAGGCTTGAAAATTCTATAGTTTTGCAAAACTTAGACACCAAATTAATGCATTTGACTAAATCAGAAAGGGAAGAAATGAAGACATTACTTATGAAATTTAAGGATATATTCCCAGATGTTCCAAGAAGAACTACTGTGGCTTGTCATGATGTGGAGGTCGGTGATGCTAAGCCTATTAAGCAGCATCCTTACCGAGCTAATCAGGAAAAGAGCAGATTGTTGGATCAAGAGGTGGATTATATGCTCAAAAATGACATCATCCAAAAATCAAGTTCAAATTGGAGTTCACCCTGTGTTCTGGTGCCTAAGCCAGATGGCTCAATTAGGATTTGTACAGATTATCAAAAGGTAAACATGGTGACAAACACTTAAGTGTTTCCTGTTCCTAGAAAAGATGATTGTATAGATAAGGTGGGGAAGGCTAAGTTTCTTACAAAGATTGATCTCTTAAAAGGATACTGGTGTGTTCCTTTGGCAGAGAAAGGCAGGGAGATTTCTGTATTTGTTATTTTATGAGTATAATGTTATGCCTTTTGGGATGAAAAACACATCTGGCACATTTCAAAGAATGATTAATGCAGTAATTCAGGGTTTAGAGCAAACAGGAGCCTATATCGATGATTTAGTAATTAGTACGGATACATAGGAAGAACACATGCTTGAATTAGAGCAGTTATTTCAGAGACTGGTGGAAGCACACCTCACAGTGAATTTGCACAAAAGTGAGTTTGGACATGCCACTGTAATTTATCTGGGTTATGTGTAGGACAGGGACAGATGGCACAGGTTGGAGCGAACATATTGTCTATTACTGCATTCCCTATCCCCGATGATAAGAAAACTCTTGGAGATTTCTGGGTATGATTGGCTACTTTCATAGATTTTGTAAAAACTTTGCAGAAATTGCACTCCCATTAACAAAACTACTTGGAAAGAAAGAAAAATTTATCTGGTCAGATGCATGCCAGGAAGCTTTTCTGAAGTTAAAGACCATTTTATGCCATCAGCCTGTACTTGTGCCCCTAACTTTGAAAAGCCATTCTCTTTAGCTGTGGAAGCCAGTGATGAAGTGATTGGTGCTGTACTGTTACAGAAGAAGGATGGTGATGCAGTAGAACATTCCATTTCGTACTTCTCAAAAAAGTTTAATGACCGTCAACAAAATTATTCAACCATTGATGAGTTATTAGCACTTGTTTTAGCATTGCAACATTTTCATGTGTATATTTGTACTGCTCAAATACCATTAATAATATATTCTGATCATAATCCATTAGTTTTTCTGTCTAAAATGAAATATAAGAACAGACAGTCATTGAATTGGAGCTTACTATTACAAGAGTATGGCTTAATTATTACACACACAAAGAGGACGGATAACATAATAGCAGATTGTTTGTCAAGATGTTAATCTGGGTAAATAAGATCTAATCACATACTTACTGTAAAAAAAATGGAATGTTTATTTTATTTATGTAATACTTCCATTAATTGTGAAAAATTTGTTCTTGTGGACCAATTTTTTGTTTTTTTAGCAGGGGAGGTGTTACAGATTTCTGCATTGTATTTTGACCTATGTGTTGTGTGGTTTTATGTTAAAAAGTGGCAGTTTGCCTTTAAGAGCCAAGGTGAAGGTAGATTGCTGAGACAGGGAGACAGACTGGGCATGTGCAGAAAATTATCTAAAAATTTCTGGACTTGGACAATAAACCACAACTGGGTGGTGCTGTGGAGTGGAAGAAGGCCCAGAGCATGAGTCATGGTCTGGAGGACAGTTTAGAATGTTGGGATTTCAAAAAGGGATGAACATTCCGAAGGCAGCCAGAAGGATCCAGACCAAGCCATTGTTCCTCTCTCTGCAAGCAACACAAGAAGACAACTTCAAATTTTGTGATCTCTCTCTTTCAAAGATTTTTTGGCTTCAGTTTACCAAACAAACTGAATTTTGTTTGTGATATTTACTTTGGTTGAGATCGAAATTTTGTGAGTCTTATGTGTTTTGTATTTTTTTTGTGTCTAAGTTTTTCTGTGGGCTGGTTGGAAATATAATTTAGACTTTAATTACATATATTATATTTAGGCTGGGGAACTTATTAGTTTTCCACTGTTATAGGAATTTGCATAGGAACCAGTGGGCATTGTTATAAAAGGGGGGATTTTGAATTAAAGTTTGAAGGTGAATTTTTTGTTAATAAAGTAATTGTTCATCTTTACCCCTGTGTGATATGCCTTCTTTGTGGTTGCTGGTTTGATCTTGTAACAATGATTAAAGCTTATTAATCACAACTCAGTCTAACGTGGTTAATCAATCGCACTGCAATTTAATCACCATAATTTTTGTGCCATGTACAAGGCAATACAGGTGGATAAACTGGACACTGACCCTAAAAATCCAGAGGCCTCCATCAAATTTGATCAATGACTGTACTGCATCAACACTGTCATGAGATGCAACAACGTGCAGAGTGAGGAAGATAAACGAGACCTACTCTTCACTCAAGGTGTCCACTGCGTTTTTCAGATGATCAGAGACTGCAATAATTACCCAGCCGCAATGGAGCTCTGGCAGAGGCAGTATCAGACCCCGACAAAAGTCATCTATTCCATATACCTTCTGGAGAGTTGGTGGACGAATACATGTGGTTCCTGTTGGAGTAGGGGCAAACCTGTAACTGCAGAGATGTCTCTGCTGCTGTCCACTTAGAGCAGTGGTTCCCAACCTTTTACTTTCCACTTACATACCACTTTAAGTATTCCCTATGCCATAAGTGTTCTGTGATTAGTAATTGATTGCTTAAGGTGGTATGTGAGTAGGAAGGGAAGGTTGAGAATCACTGCTCTAGACCCAATTATTACTGAAATATTTTGCTTGAGAAAAATTGTCATTGGCCCAGTTCCTTTGGAGATATGAAACTGTGCACATAATGAATCAATTTGGAATGATTAAAATAGTGGTTTTCAAATTTTGTCTTTCCAATCACATACCACCTTAAGTCATCCCTTATTAATTACAGAACACTTATGGCATAGGGAATACTTAAAGTGAGTGGAAAGAAAAAGGTTGAGAACCACTGACTTCAAGGAACTGATATGATGCATGTGTGGCTCAATTCAAGTCTGATCACATCAGAGAAAGACTCCTAGAAAAGGGTGATCAAAGCCTGCAGGATGTCAATGTGATTCTGTTTTCATGTTTAATGATAATTAAAATCAACTTTTGTTTTAGTAACCATTTGTCTTGGTGAATATCTATTGCTGCTGGGTTTTGGGGTCCTCTGGGTTTGTAACACTGGAAATTATAGGCTGGTAAGTAACCATTTGTCTTGGTGAATATCTATTGCTGCAGGGTTTTGGGGTCCTCTGGGTTTGTAACAATCAGTTTCACAATGTATTTTGTGAATAGTGATGGTGCATCAAGGTCCTTCAAGCCCACAAACCCCATGCGGCTCAATTATACCCAATTAACCTACAACCCCTCACATTTTCAGGGGTGGGAGGAAACTGGAGCACCAGGAGGAAACCCACACAGACATGGGAAAAATGAACATATTCCTTACAGATAGAGCCAGGTTCAAACCCTGGTCAATGGCACTCTAAGTGTTACGCTAAAAGCTATGCTACCCTCTAGAAGCACTCTATTGACGGCCATATGAGAGAAAGGCTACGCTCAACTTCCTCTCGCGAAATGAAAAGGAGCAAGTGGCTCATGTGTCAATAGGTGAGCGCTTTGGTGCAATGACCATAATTCTATTGGTTTTAAAATAGTTCTGACAAAAGTAGGAAATGTTTACAAATTAAGTCTTAAATTGAGTCAAACCTAAATTTGAAGGCATTTGACATGATGTTGCAAAGTTTGATTAGGAGAGGCAATTTGCAGGGAAAGGAACACCTTAGCTACACCTACAATTTAATTATTTGCCTTGATTATGTTACCTGAGCGCCATTTATCCTTCAAACAAAGTCTGACCAAAAAAAAAAAATTTTGGTTCATTTTCTCAGTCCTATTGAAGGATTTCTTTACCTTGTTTAAGAGGTGACATTTCAAAGGACCTTCTATTGGCTGCTGAGCACTGTGGGAATTTCTGAAATTAAAAAAAAACTTTCTATTAATGCTGTCTTTCAAACAGGAGAAAATACATGCTCTGTTTATTTTTTATGCATTTTAATGATACAGCAGGGAAGAAGGCCCTTCCAACCCATGAAACTTGTGCCACCCAATTTCACCCAATTAGCCTACTAACCTCGTACGTTTTGGAGGGTGAGCGGAAACCCGGGGCACCCAGAGAAAACCCACACAGGTCACGGGGATAACATTCAAACTCCTTACGGACAGAACTGGATTTGAACCTGAGCCCCTGCCGCTGTAATAGTTGCTCTAACCTCTATGTAACAGTGCCACCCCAAACAAGAAGATTTGTTTCAAAATAGTTTATAACTTATGATGAGGAATAAATACACAGGATGTTGAGGCTACATTTATTTCCCTTTGCCCCCCTACCCCCACTTCCCCTTTACATACTTGGCTTCACACTCCAGTTGCTTTATGATTTGATTTCTGGAAGGAATCACCACTCCAGCGAGCAGTATGGGAGATGATAGCCAAAATTTCCCAAACCACTTTGTGCTGCCTCAATCTGTGAGGAAGGAATTAACTGTGGGAATTTCCTGGTCTAATAATCAACATTTACTGCTGATTCACCTGTGCAACACACAAGACTTAAACTGTGTGCATCTTGCTATTTTATGAAAGAGAAAAAATGCCTTATCCAGCACTTATCAGTAAGAATAATGCAGCTAATAATTGGTAAGTGGCTTGAAACATTATATTTCTCTGGTTGGATCTATTATGTCTTTGTGTAGCCAACTGTATGGACTAATTAAATGGGAAGAGCAGCATGTCTAGTATTTCCTTTTGAATTTATTTAAAACAAAGTGAAATTGTGTGTTAGAACTGTTCACTCCCTCCAAATGATAAGACAAAAACAATTTTCATAAATTGCATTAAATGCAATGGCAGGTATTACAGGATTATTAAATCACTAGCCTATTTCTGTCCCTCAAGGAAGACTACAGGTCACAGGCGGCCACTCTCAGCTCTGGTCGCTAACGATATCCTAAATGAGGTGTTGAGCAATCATAGCTGACAAAAGAAAATTGTAAGAAATTAATTAAAATGAACTCATTAATTATTCTGTTATTCAGGTGTCAAATGGAGAGGTGTAATGAGCAAATTCAGACATGTAGGGAGCTTTATATCTTCTGAACCTCAGCAGGGAGCAACCATGTGTGTAATGTGAAATCAGTGAATTCTGGGCAAAACGTTGCCCATTTTGCATTGAGAAGATATTTCATTTAAAGTGCAATTTATTCTAAAACATTGCGAGCAGAATATCCATCGATTTTAAGTACCCTTCCTCCTTTTCTAAGCATCCTATTCCCTTCCCACAAGCTACACTACTTTTCCCCTTCATTAACCAGCATGCAACACTTTGAGCTTCTCGAACAAAATATGCCATTCTCCACTGGTTGCTTTTGTACCAGAAGATGAACACTGAAGCATTCTTGTGAATTAAATACAATTTAAATTAGATGTACAGAACAGTGACAGGCCCTTCTGGCCCACATGTCTGTGCCGCTCAAATATGCTAATCAACCTACAACCCCTGCACATTTTGGAGGAGACCAGAACACCCGGGGAAAACCCACACAAACGTGGGGAAAATGCACCAACTCCTCATAGACCGGATTCAAACTTGGGACGCTGTTGCTGTAATGGTATTGCGCCAACCGCCACATCGACCATGCAGGCAGTTGGGAGAAAATGACACTGTGAATATTCAAGAGAGAAACGTTTATATGTATTTTGGTTAATAAGGTTCATAGTGTGAAAAATTAAAAAAAATTAAGCTGCCAACTACTGTGATATCACAAGAGGCAGCCAATATTTTCGGTGTTGTGAATAGATGCACCTGCAGAGTTGACCTAATTTGGAGTACCAAATTTGGAGTACTGTGTACAGTTTTGGTCACCAAATTGTAGGAAAGATAGAAACAAAATAGAGAGAGTACAGAGAAGGTTCACGAGAATGTTGACAGGATTTCAAGGTTTGAGTTACAGGGAAAGGTTTTGTAGACTGGGGCTTTTTTCTCTGGAGCGTAGAAGATTGAGAGGGGACTTGATAGAGGTGTTTAAGATTTTAAAAGGGACAGACAGAGTAAATGTGGATAGGCTTTTTCAATTAAGAAAGGGGGAGATTCAAACTAGAGGACATGGTTTAAGATTGAAGGGGAAAAATTATAAGGGGAACATAAGGGGAAATTTCTTTACGCAGAGGGTGGTGGGGATGTGGAATGAGCTATCATTGGTTACATTTAAGGAAAGACTGGATCGTTACATGGATAGGAGGGGACTAGAGGGGTATGGACCGGGTGCTGGTTAGTGGGACTAGGAGGGTGGGGATTTGCTATGGCATGGACTAGTAGGGCCGAACTGGCCTGTTCTGTGCTGTAAGTGGTTATATGGTTATATGGCAATGTCGCATTTCCCAGGAGTTACAAATGGTAAACTTTTACTTCCCAAGTGCAAAACATTCAATATTGGATCTAACCAGGATAAAATTGACATTTTGACCATTTCCAGGTCAAATGAGCCCATGAGGAAATAAGGCAGAACACTGGCACAGAGAGCACTGCTAGAACAGGAGTTCACACAACGCAATTACAGTACCAGAAACCCGTGTTAAAATCTGGTGCAGTCTTTTAGGAGTTCTCACATTCTCCCCATCTCTGCTTGGTACTCTGGTGTCCTCCCACCCTTTCTAAAAATACAGGCTCTAAATTATTTGGGGTGTTTGGGCAGCAAGGGTTCATGGGCCAGAACAGCCTGCTACTGTCTAAATTTGAAATTTAAACTTCTACATGCTGTTCCTATTGGATTATTCAACTTCCAAGGTCTAAAGAGTATTCTTAAACCAGCAAGTAGTGGTTCTTTCATTACTTAGCTACTGAGATACTCAGCTGGTACCCCAGTATAAATGATCACTGAGAATGGGCTAGAGACATCTGGTTAAGTGGCTTGTGTAATTAGGCTACTACGTATATTGATCAAAGACACCACATTCCATCGAAGGCACTTATGGATACAGTTCTGGCCATCCAGTGATAGGATGAAATAGGTGAAGGGTAGACTCATCAGGATGTTATCAGGAATGGAGGGCTTGAGAGAGACAGAGACACAGACAGAGACAAAGACAGAGACAGAGACACAGACAGAGACACAGACAGAGACACAGACACAGACACAGACACAGACACAGACACAGACACAGACACAGACACAGACAGAGAGAGAGAGAGAGAGAGAGAGAGAGAGGTTGGGTAGTCTAAGGACAGTTACTTTCCTGTCATTATCAACTCCAGAATAAACCACCCACTAGTAAAATAATGTTGCCTCTAGTCTGTTCTAACCAATTTTTTTGTATTCCTTGGGACATAGGAGGCTGAATAATGACCGTAGGGGTTTAAAAAAAAAAGATTGGCATGCATAAAGTGGCTGCTCAGTTTTTGCGCTGGGTTGATGATATATATAGATATATAGACCAAGAGGGCTTGAGTTTAAGGTAAGCGGGGAGAGATTTAGGAGGGGCCTGATGGGTAACATTTTCACTCAGAATGATCAGCATCTGAAGCAAGCTGCCAGAGGAAACTATAGAAGTGGGTACATTTTTTTATATTCCAAGGACAAATCTATAGATAGAAGGTCTTGAAAGGATATTAAAAAAAAATGCAGGCAAATTGGGGACTAGCCCAACATGCTAACTTCGTTAGCATGGAAGAATGGGTCAAAAAGCCTGAACCTAGCTCTTGTAACTCCACTGTACAGCTCTGTGGTTTTATTACTTGCAACAGCAGGAACACACAAAATGCAGAAGCCAATAGATAGTTGTCACTTCATGCCTATAAACCCTTCATCCAGAAGAGCCAAATGAGGACAGTAGCATACACTTAAGGAGTGGGGGGTAGAACATGGGGGGTAGAAGGCAGCCGCAGGGATCACAGAGGGGTTTGTTTATTGGCCTTGTTTGCCCTTTGTACAACTTATAAAGTAGAATTCCCTGGAAAAAAAAAGCACAGTCATGTTACTCAAGCAAAAGCTTGAAATATCTCAATGATGCTAGAAGTTTTGGAGATTACTTTTGTTTCATGACCATCAAGAGATTTCAAATTTATTGCACAAATTAACAAGGGAGAAACTTACTTGGTTGTTTATAGTTTCCAATAGATCAATATGGTGGATGTTCCAACATAAAATCACAAGGAGTTACAGCTTAAGCTGTAACTTCTGGTGTGAGTAGAAAAATTAATGTAAAAATAGATTTAAAAAAACATGCAACAAATACAACTCTAAAAATGAAAATATAGATCAAGTCGCATATACATGAGCAAAGTCTCCTTTACTCAACATCTGTAAAATTGAATGTTTGAAGAAATTTTTTAAAATTCAAAGGAAAGAGCTGAAGATTTTGTAAAGAGGGGTGGTATGGTTAGCAAAGCAGTTAGAGCAATGCTATTTCAGTGCAAGCGATCGGTTCAGAGGTTCGAATCCCCCACTCTCTGTAAGGAGTTTGTACGTTCTCCCCGTGTCTGTGTGGGTTTTCCCAGGGGCTCTGGTTTCCTCCCACCCTTCAAAAACGTATAGGGGTTGTAGGCTGTGCAATTGGGCGGCATGGGCTTGTGGGTTGAAAGGGCGTGTTGCCAAAAGTACTGAGTAGTGAAACACTCAGGCTTTTAATAGCTAAAGACTGGAAAACTTTCAAACAAACATCCACCTTCCTGATTGATCAGAGCAAAAGTAAATGGTTGACATGCAAGGGGTTATGGGTAGGATCGTTCTCAGGAGGCATGTCAAGTCGGTAGCAGTCAATCAGTATATAGGCAAGTACAAAGACAAATTAGTTTGATTAAAGATTACAAAAATAATGGAAACAAGTTCAAGTTTATTGTCACATATCCAGAGGAAAAGTGAGAATGCATGTTTGGCATCATGTCCAGCCCATGCAACAGCAAAAACGACAAACTGCAGATTGATGAAGGGCTCAAGCCCAGAGTGTTGCTTATGTATCTTTATCTCTGCTCTCTAAAGTACTGCATGACCTGCTGAATTTCTCCACCATTGTATGTTTACAGGGTGCAGATTTTCAGCATTTGTAGACAGTTCAGCTGGGACAAAGCAAAGGCAACATTATTAATATGAGGTTAATTCAGGAGTCTATCCTCAGAAAAAAAAATCTGCCCTTGAACCTGCTAGAGCATGATCTTGATTTCATGCACCTTCCTGTTGGGAGGAAGGTGAAAAGAGTTTTGGCAGAAATAGATGACTCTTTTAAAATGTTACCTGCTTTTCTGAAACAGTGGGGGGAGGGGGATGCTTTGTGTTATAATCTGAGGTGCCTTTGCAGTTCCTGCCATTTATTGTCGTCCAGAGCCAAAGAGTTACTGTACCACACAGTGACGTGCTGTGGGCTGGCATGCAGCATTTCCTCACGCTTTGGAGGAAGTAAAGGTGCTAGTTCACCTTTTTGGCCATTATATCATAGTTGAACCTGGAGAAGCCAGTGGAGGGGTTTACACCTAGGAATTTAAAGCCGTCCACTGATACCTCATCGGCCCTGTTGATGCAGATGACGAGTGAGCTTCATTTCTTTTCTGGAAGACTGCAAACAGCTCTTTAATTTTGGCAGACACTGAAGAATATATTGCTGTCCTGGAATCAAGACCCATATCCCTCTTTCTCCTTCTGACCCATCATTATTTGAGATCAGGCTTGCAATGGTGGTATCATCTACAAATACTGTAGATAGATTTGGAGCACATATACAGCCATATGTGTAAGAGAGTATAGTATGGACTTAAATGCACTCAGCTCTTCAGGGCATTGCTGTTAAGGGATGAAATGTTCTCCCTGATCCTCACTGATGTCTGCAGGAAGCCAAGATTTTGGAGTTTGGGGTATATTTGAGTATGGTTTTAAAGACAGAACTGTTGTCTGACATAGATGTCCTTGTTACTAGGTATTCCAGGGCTAACTGTAGGGCCAGGGAAATGAGCCAAGGCTGGAGTGAATGAGCAAATGTCACTCAACAGCATATACTTTCAATTAATTCGTGCTGGATGCATCTCAACCCCCAAAACATAGAGTGTGTGGGCTTAATCCACTACTCCAAATTTTCCCAAATGTAAGTTGCCTGTGGGAGAATCAATGGGGTGTTCGTGGTGTGAAAGAGTTGCAAAAAAGGGATTGTTCTGAGAACAGATGAGAACTCAATGGGCTGAATAGCCTCTTATGTTGCAAGAAACATGATATAACTGCAGAGAAATTCAGTTGAAGCCTGTCTGTGTTGATCTTTACAGTTTCTTTATTTTCAATATTTCAAATGAAAGCAGTCTAATCAACATCTCTGCTCGTCGGGGGGCGTGGCAAGATGGCGTAGGGAGCGGACGTGCATTCCTGGTCTCCCCCAGGCAGTTATATAAATGCCCATTTTAAGAATATTTATTTTCTGTTAAAAGTCTTTGTTTTGTTTATCAATTGTTTTTAGTTTAAAATGGCAACAAAGATTAAGGAAAATAGAGTTCAAATACAGAACAAAACTACACTCTCCGACTTTGGAAGAAACTCGGCCTACTTGCCCAGACAGAACCACGGAGTCAAGGCTGGAATTTTCTTAAGAACGGAGCTCATTAATTGGACTGTCGGATAAGCTGGCCTTGGACACCCCTCTGAAGGATGGTGATGAATATTGATTTGAAATGTTTTATGAAGATAAATTGCAGTAATTGGCATTGGTTGCCTGTGAGTTTTAAAAATCCAGATAACATTAAAGTTTATTAGTGATTTTTTTTGGATGGAATATCGGAAGGATGAATTTATTATCTATAAATACAGAACAAAATTACATTCTTTGACTTTGGAAGAAATTTGACCTATTTGCCCAGACAGAGCTGGAGTTGGTGCTGGAATTTTCTCAAGAACAGAACTTATTAAAGTTGATTTCGGACTCCTTTTTGAAAGATGGCGACGAATGTTGATTTGAAATATTTGAAATATTTTCTGAAGATAAACATATATATGGAACTCCTTGACTTGCAATAAGGTTTATTAGTGATTTTTTTTTGGATGGAATATTGGAAGAGTGAATTTATTATCTGTGAGTATGCATACATTACAAACAGATTTTAATAGTTTTGAAAAGGTTTTTTTTTAAAACTAAACAACAAGATCAGTTTAATATTGAGAAAATTGGAAAAAACAGAAACTTTATTATTAAATTTGGAAATTCAGTAGAAAGAAACTATGAACAAGATTGATGATTTATAAAATTAAAGTCGAAGGAGCAATGTCTAAGAAGAGTTAAAAATTTTGAATAAGTTTTTCTTGAAAATAAACAATAATTTCAACTTAACATTGAGAAGATTGACAAAGTGGAAAATTTGGTATTAAATTGGGAAACACAGAAGAAAGAACTTATGAATAACATTGATGCTTTAGAAGATCAAGACTGAAGGAATTATGTTCAAGAAAATTTTAAAAGATTTGAAAAAAACTTTTTTTGAAAGTAAGTTACAAATTCAACTTGAGACTGAGAAGAATGGAAGATTCGGTGTTGAACTGGGATGTTCAGAGGTGTTTTAATTCAGTGGATGAAATTCAGGAAGACTTGAAAAAAAATTAAAAAAAAAACTTTTATTGATTGTAAACAATGTTTAACTCAGTGTTGGGAGGGTGGAAAGGGTGCAAAATTTAATATCAAGTTTGGATTTTCAAAAAAAAGAGTTTATGAATAAGATTGGTTAAATTGATGGACCGGGGTTTTATAGATATAAGAAATTATGATTTTTCGGTTTATACGTGTATTTTGTCTGCCTGGGGGGGGGGGGGGTGGTACTTCTCTCCCGAAAGTCATAGGCCACTTGTGGTTTATACCACACCCATTTGGGTTTTTGGGAATTAACCACCACAAGGTGGTTTCCTAAGGAGTTAGGGGAGGTGGTGGGGGGGGTGAAAATTTGAAAATTATTTAGTATCTATTATGTAATATTATACTAAGTCAATTTGAAATGAATGTATGGAGATACTATAAATAAATTTCGAAAAAAAAAAACATCTCTGCTCGTCCCTTTTAGTACATCTCTCAAATCAACCCATTTAATTTGCTTCAAACAAAGAAAAATTTCTAAATAACCATATAACATATAACAATTACAACACAGAAACAAGCCATTTTGGCCCTTCTAGTCTGCACTGAATAGATAAATATATATCCCAAGTTAGTGCACCTACCTGCACCCTGCCCATAACCCTCCATTCCCCCTCCCATCCATAAACCTATCCAATTTTTTCCTTTAATGACAAAATGGACCCTGCCACGACTACTTATCCCGAAAGCTCATTCATTACAGCCATTACTCCCCTCATGTTACTACTAAACTTTTGCCCCTTAACTCTCAACTCATGACCTCTTGTTTCAATCTTTCCTATTCTCAATGGAAAAAGCCTATCCACATCAACTCTATCTATCCCTCTCATAATCTTAGAGGTAATTAAGATCAAATCCCCTCTCAACCTTCTATGTTCCAAAGAATAAAGAATGTATTTGCATTCCTTCATACCAGGTGACATCTTAGAGAAACAGCATTGCATCACGATGCCCTGTACAAACATCAATTATACAAAGCCCAACAGTTAACACTGTACTCTATTTTATTGTTGTTAAAATATAACAGCAAATTTAATACTGGATTGTGGTATCTCTGGCCTATGCTCTATGTGTCTGCTTAAAATCACATGTTAATTCTGATTATCAGAAATGGTCGGAACTGGGCCCATTTCAGATAAACGCTTTTTCTCAGAGAACCGGTCATATTTTAAGAACAGCCCAGTAGCAACAGCAAGTCACTTGTTACAATGTTTAAAATACAGCAAACAGCAAGGTAGGGCTTTTTAAGCATTAAAATAATGTTTAATTCTCACCAAAAAAAAACTGCTGGCCACCGCCAATCACTGACACATCCCCATTGAGACCCCGCTCCTGCCCAGGAGCTTGAGGTCCCTGCTGCCCCCAGGAGCCCAGGGGATGCGGCTACCACTGCTGGGAGCCCAACGTCCCCGGTCCATTCGGCTTCGAAAAGTATTTGGGTAAGTGAGGATTTCGGATATCCTCGCTTATCCAATTTTTGAAAAATTTGAATAACTGAGGATTTCGGAGAATCTGATATTGGATAATCGTAGTTGTACTGTATTAGGATATTTGGATGTATTGGGCAGTACAGTTAATGTTGCGGTCAGCACAATGCTATTACAGTGCCAGCGACCCGGTTTCGAGTCTGTAAGGAGTTTGTACACTCTCCCCACGTCTGCGAGGGTTTGTTGTCAACCTCCAAAAATGTACAGGGGTTGTAGGTTAATTGGTGTATTTAGGGATGGAGGAGGGGTGCACGGTCTCGTGGACCAGGAGGGCCTGTTACTGTGCTGTATGTATAAATTTCAATTTAATATCAGCCAGTTCACAAGTGTTTCATAATTTTGTTTAATTTAACTATCCTCACTTCAGCCCAAGTTAGAATTGTGGCCGATACTTGACACAAAAATTGAATTTATTGTCATATACTTTGCACCAAAATTCGTGCTTGCTGCAGCCAAACATGGTACTCGTGATTTTTAAAAATGGCGATAAAGAGCATTAAATTAAATTTAATGCATTCTATTGTACTTGAGAAATTCCAGGCAGTTGGTCGAGTAGGTTATAGTGTCGGCACAACACTGCAGACTGAAGAGCCTGCACTTTGCAGTAGATTTTGTTATAACATTCTGTTATAAATACAAAACCTAGTAATATTCGCACTTACCATTCTGCCAGAAAAAAAGCAGCATTTTGTGTAGTTGGTGCAGCTTGTGTATGACTAGTGGAAAAAAAATGGTGGTTGAAGAGCCTGAGAATCTTTTCTTGGACCTATTCTTACGATAATGCCTCCCGAAGGCACTTATTTTACACAACAATAAAGTCACAATTCTGAAACACAACTGCCCTATTGGATTGGATTTCATGTTTTGTTCAATTGATGACAGATCCAGAAATTGGTGCATGGAGCCTGAGCAAATGGCTTTTGAGATGTTTGTTTATAAATTGGTTAATAAGTCTGACATTGCTGAAATTTGCAATTACGTTAATTGTTCCCATTAGTCTCAAATGCCCATCAGCTTTAAAGATGACTCCACACGATTGAACGATTGAAGAACATGTCAATTATTAACTTTGTCTATATTGCTCAAAGCAAAGCGGAAGAGAAAATGAAAACTGCATTCTTCAAAAAGCTCAGCTTTACTAACATCAACCAAGACATAATCCACTGATAATAATTCCAGACAATGCCTGAAATTATAATATTCAGTTAAGGATAAAAATAATCCTGTCATTGCAAACATGCTGCTATTGGATGTTTTTCTTTTCTATATTATTAATTCCTTTTAGTAGAAGGACTGGTTTGAAATAAAGTAGCAGTGTTTATGTGGCTGGTGCAATGGTGTTGAAATGGATTCATGAACACAAATCTCATCAACGCAAATAGTTTGTGAAGGTGGAGATTTAAATTCATGTAAATGAAGAAATTTGGAATATAATAGAAGTATGAAAATCATAATGAGGTAACAGTAAAATTAATCCAATTTATAACATTTCTGTGGGCATTTTTCGATGTTAATGGTGCACTATAAATGCATTATTATCGTTTTGGTAATTTGAGTGCCCAGGAACCCAGATGGCTGAAAGTAGCAAACATCACTGACTCTAATCTCCCATCCAATGAAGACATCTATATGAGGCATCTCCTCAAAAAGGCAGTTGGACTTTAGGAGAATGATGATGGGGGGAGTGGGGTGATCTTGTTAAAACATTTTAAATGTTCAAGGGTGACTGTTTAGAACAGAGAAGCAAAGAATGTTTTTTTTAAGCCAAAGGGTGGATAATCTGTAGAATTTATTGCCACAGGCAGTTGTGGAGACCGCAAAGGAGCTCCATCACTCTGTTCACAACCTCTTTCTTCTTGTTGCTACTTTCTGGAATAAAATAAATAAGCCTGAAGTCCAGCACCTCCATGCTCAAAAACAATTTTTTTTTGTCATCCAACATCCCCCTACTAGCTTAACCTGGGACTACAATAAGGCCTGCCTGATAGAAATGTCACTATTTTTCTACTAACTTTGGATATATATTTATCTATTGATCATTTCTATTTATCATCTCTTTCTGTATGGGGTAATTTAATGTGTCCTATTGTAGGTGCTGTTTACATCCAGTACCGCACGGATGGCAGTTGCTTCAATCTGAGGCGCCTGCAAGCTCACACCAAGACACAAGAGCAACTTGTCCATGAACTACTCTTTGCAGACGATGCCGCTTTAGTTGCCCATTCAGAGCCAGCTCTTCAGCGCTTGACGTCCTGTTTTGCGGAAACTGCCAAAATGTTTGGCCTGAAAGTCAGCCTGAAGAAAACTGAGGTCCTCCATCAACCAGCTCCCCACCATGACTACCAGCTCCCCCACATCTCCATCGGGCACACAAAACTCAAAACAGTCAACCAGTTTACCTATCTCGACTGCACCATTTCATCAGATGCAAGGATCGACAACGAGATAGACAACAGACTCGCCAAGGCAAATAGCGCCATTGGAAGACTACACAAAAGAGTCTGGAAAAACAACCAACTGAAAAACCTCACAAAGATAAGCGTATAGAGAGCCGTTGTCATACCCACACTCCTGTTTGGCTCCGAATCATGGGTCCTCTACCGGCATCACCTACGGCTCCTAGAACGCTTCCACCAGCGTTGTCTCCGCTCCCACCAGCGTTGTCTCCGCTCCCACCAGCGTTGTCTCCGCTCCCACCAGCGTTGTCTCCGCTCCATCCTCAACATTCATTGGAGCGACTTCATCCCTAACATCGAAGTAATCGAGATGGCAGAGGCCGACAGCATCGAATCCACGCTGTTGAAGATCCAACTGCGCTGGGTAGGTCACGTCTCCAGAATGGAAGACCATCGCCTTCCCAAGATCATGTTATATGGCGAGCTCTCCACTGGCCATCGTGTCAGAGGTGCACCAAAGAAGAGGTACAAGGACTACCTAAAGAAGTCTCTTGGTGCCTGCCACATTGACCACCGCCAGTGGGCTGATATCGCCTCAAACCGTGCATCTTGGCGCCTCACAGTTCGGCGGGCAGCAACCTCCTTTGAAGAAGACCACAGAGCCCACCTCACTGACAAAAGACAAAGGAGGAAAAACCCAACACCCAACCCCAACCAACAAATTTTCCCCTGCAACCATGTCTGCCCGTCCCGCATCGGACTTGTCAGCCACAAACGAGCCTGCAGCTGACATGGACATTTACCCCTCCATAAATCTTCGTCCGCGAAGCCAAGCCAAAGAAGAAGAAGGATTGTAGGTTTGCAATAAATGTGCCTGTTAGTAAGATTTTAAAAAGATTTTTTTAAAAATTAGACGTGCAACATGGTTACAGATCATTTCGGCCCATCAATTCATGCCACCCAATTATCCAGTTTGTTTCAAACTATGGAAGGAAACTAGAGCCCTCCCCGGGGAGGGCTGACACACACACGGGGAGAACATACAAACTCCTTACAGACAGTGTGGGTTTCAAACCCCGCTTCCAAATGCTGGCGCTATAAAGGCGTGGTACTGAATATTATGCCATCTGTGCCACCCCAGCTTTTGGAGCATGTGAACATTGTACTGATGTGTATGACAATAAACTCATTATTGTATTGCTGATGCCATTTTCCACTTCATTTAACCTGATAATGGAAGGGTTAGATCGAAAATTTTCTTGATTTATAATGGAAAGCATGATTTTTATTGTTGCAGTTTATATCCCTTGCCTCTTCTTTACTATTTTCAATGGATTATGTCAGATAAGGAAGTATAATTCAATGTGATCAGGCTCTCTTTCAGTTTAGATTGGACTGGCAATTGAGTGAGTGTTTATTATGTATACACTGAAGTTCTTGCTTCCTGCAGCTATACAGGTTTGTAAAAAACACTAATAATGCATAAATTAGATTCATAAGGAAGCTTGAGGCATTTTTGAGAAGGAAAAACATAAAAATGCTTAGAGATGATAGTCCTGGAAGATCATTTTGTGCCCTCCATATTTTTCGTGACAAAGTCACTTTTTTTTCTTTATTTGCCCCTGCACGCCACAGATTTAGATTTGTAATCAAGCAATTCACATGTGGTTAATGTGCACATTTCAGATTTTATTCAAGGTTATTTATGTACATTTTGGTTTGATGGTGTAGAAATTATGTACTTTTTACATATTCAGAGCACCAAAATATTTGGGACATTTGGCTTCACAGGTGGTTGTGAATACTCAGTTATGTTTAATTGCTTCATTGATGCAGGTATAAGAGAGCTAGCTTTTGATCACCTAGGAGTTTTAGTTGCCATTCTTTAACATGAGGAATCCAGGGGTGTAGCCAGGTTCTAAAGTTAGGAGGAGCGAGCACATAAAAAAAGGCATGATGGCACATCATGAATCAGTGGTTGAATGGTGGATCACACTGAAATTTAGGAAATGTTGGACTGGGGGGTGGTGGTGGCAGCATTGCATTGCGAAGGGGGGACGGTTAGGGAAGGTACTATTGACAAATATGCTCACCCCCTCTAGCTACGCCACTGGAAGAACAGAGATGTGACAATTAAAGTTAAAGAAGCCATTATGAGGCTAAAAGCAAGAAGAAAACAGAAGGGACATCATCCAAATGTTAGGATTGGCAAAATCAATTGTTTGGAATAGCATTAAGAAGAAAGAGCGTACTGGTGAGCTACTGGTAGTCCAAAGAAGACCTCCACTGCTGATGTCAGGATAATTCTCATCCATAGTGAAGAAAAATCCCCAAACACCTGTTCAACAGATCAGAAATCAGTGTGGATGTGTCAATCACTACTGTCTGCAAAATACTTCATGAACAGAAATACAGAAGCTACATTGCAAGATGCACTGCAAGATTACAGTTTGCCCAGAAATATTTAAAAGAATCTGCAGAATCCAGGAAAAAAGTTTTTTTTGGACAAGATTAACCTGTACCAGAGTGATGTCAAGAGAAAATTATGGAGGTGAAATGGAATGCCCAAGATCTAAAGCAAACCATTTCATCTGTGAAACATGGTGGTGGGGATGTTGTGGCCTGGGCATGTATGGCTGCCACAGGTACCGGCACACATATATTAATTAATGATGTAATTGCTGAAGGCAGTAGCAAAGTTAATTCTGAGGTGAATAGAAACATCTTAACTGCTCAAGTTTGAGCCAATGCCTCCAAGTTCATTGGATGGCGTTTCATCCTGCAGTAAGTCATTGATCCCAAACGGACCACTGAAGCAACAAATGTGCTTTTCAAAGCTAAAAACTGGAAAATTCTTGACTGTTCAAGTTAATCACCCAATCTAAATCCAATTGAGCATGCCTTCAATGTGCTGAAGGGAAAACTTAAGGGAGAAGCCCCTGAATCAAGTAGGAGCTGAAGATGGCAGCATTAGAGGCCTGGCAGTATATCACCAAAGAAGATGCTCAGGGCCTGGTGATGTCTATGAATCGCAGACTTCAAGCAGTCATTGCACACGAGGGATATGCAACAAAGTATTAAACATGATTACTTTAATATACCTACCATTGCTATGTCCCAAATATTATGATGCCCTGAAATGAGGGAACTATGTATAAAAAGTGCTGTAATTTCTACATGGTCAAACCAAAATGTGCACAAATAAACTGCAATAAAATCTGGAATGTGTACTTCAATCACATGTGAATTGTTTGTTAACAAATTTAAAACTGCAGAACAGAGAGGCAAATAAAAGAAAAATGTGTCTATGTCTTTATGGAGAACACAAGTTAGAAACACAAAGGGAATGATCAATTTGATGTATTATGGGGCCCCAAAGCATCAACAGAAATTGGAAGAACAGATGTGAAGGGAAATAGCAGTTAGATGCAAGAAAAATAGGGTTTTACTTAGAAATGTTAACTTCCTGAACAATTGTACCAAGGGCTTTGTCAAGTGTGTAAAGAGAGCTTCCTCAATCAACTTATTGAGAGCTCTACTAAAGTGGGCACCACTGTGAATATCATTTTGGGAAATGAGATAGGGCAAATGAGTGAAATGACAGTTAGGGAGCACTTTGTGCCCAGTGTCGTTAGTTTAAAAAGCAGTTCTGGAGAAAGGTAATTTCCAAGTTAAATTGGGGGCAAGGCTAAATTTGGAGCAACGAGGCAGGGATTTGCAGAAGTTGATTTACGAAGAATGGAAGAAAAAAGACAACACAAAAGTGCATGCTTTCAAAGATGAGATCGCAATTCGGACACTGCATGTACCTGTTAGGATGAAGGGCAACGGTGGTTGGTTAATGAGGGGGACTGTGGCTCTGGTCAGGAAAAAGGAGGTTTATATCAGATTTAAGGAATATGGATCAAAGGAATCCCTTGATAAGTGTAGAAATCTAGGTGTATGAATAAGAGGGAAATGAGGAGGGCAAAAGGAGGGCATTAGATGTACAGGCAAGCAGGACACAGGAGAATCCCAAGAAATTCTCCTGATATACAAAGTTCAAAGAATTGGTCCAATTAAATAACAACAGGGCTGTCTTTGTGTGGAGCTACAGGAGATGGATGGGATTTTTAATGAATATTTCTCAACAGTGTGGAGATCATGGAAGCCAAGGAATTGATGGAAGTGAGACACAAAATGCAGAACCATATTAGAACTGCCAGGAAGGAGGTTTTTACAGCTTTGAAGTGTATTAAAGGGGAAAAATCCCCAGGGCCTGAAGACATGAATCCTCGCACCTTGTGGGAAGTCAGGGGAGAAATTGCAGGCTTTTATTAACTAAAAACTGCAACAACTATCAACCTCATTGACTGATCAAAGCAAAGAGAAAGCAGAAACATGCAAGGGGCTCTGGGTAGGATCCTTGCTGAGATATTTTCATTATCTTTTTCCTCAATTGAAATGCTGGACAGCTGGAAGATGACAAGTATTGGACCATTGTTTAAAACCAAGGGCAAAGCAAGGCAATTACAGGCCAGTGAACCTGTAATTGGAAAATTGTCAGTGGTTGGAAAATTGCTGGAGGCTACTCTGAGGGACCGAATCAACCAAAATTTGAATAATTAGGTACGCAGGAGAGGGAACTAGCATGGATTCATGCACAACTAATCATGTCTGTTGTGAGTGAGGAAGCAGGTTAGGTCGGTCTCAAAGGCAAGGACTCTGAACACAGCTTTGATGTAGGGAAGGATTTTATTTTAAGAAGGCAAATGTGGGAAGTGGTAACTGATGCAGAGCACACATACAATGAACTAGAACATAAAATGATCAGGGAAAAATCACTTTGATGCCCCCCCCCCTTTAACTCAGTGCAGTCAGAAGGGACACTAATAAACACTCCCAACCCTTTTAATATTGCAAATCTTACCAACTGTTTCTCCAGCACCCTGGAGTGAAGCAAGGTGGTCTCAAGCTGGCAAAAGAGAGAGAACAAAGAGAACATGGCACCTTTATAGTCCTGGTGGGACAAACCCACATCATTTATTTAGCTCAATGGCAGGAGGGTTAATCTAATTACAACAGCCAATGGCTCAAGGCCAAGTACAGGCAGGCTGGAGAATGGAGTCCAGGTAATTTACATCTGGTCAACAGCAAGGTGTGCACTAAGGTGGAAACAAACCTTGATTGGCAGCTGGTGTATCCTTTGACTATGTAGGGGGCAGTGCTGTCACATGACAGCCAGAACCTTTCCCAATAAAATCTCACAAATCTCATAAGACTCTTTGAAGAGGTGACAAATGGGTTTGATATATGTGAGGACTTTAGCAAGGCCCTTGATAAAGTCCTGCATAGCAGGTTAGTCTGGGTTTAAATCACATAGGATCCAAGGAGAGCTGGCCACTGGTTCAGTGAAAGGAGGCAGAGCATGGTACCACCTGCGACCTGTTGGCTGCTGCAGGGCTTGGCACCGGGTCCACTGCTATTTGTCATCTGTATTAATGATTTCAATGGCAATGTGGTGGACTTGATGAGTAAATTTGTGAATGACACCAAAATTTGTTGTATTGTGGACAGTGACAAAGGCTATCTAAAGTTACAACAGGGTCTAGATCAGTTGGGAAAGTGGGCCAATGAATGACAAATTGAACGCTGAATCTGAATCAGAATTTATTGTCTTAAAATGGTCAAGACACAGCAAGGCACAGTTAGCCTAGTGGTAATCACGTTGCTTTTACAGCGGCAGCAACTGGGGTTTGTATCTGATGCTGTCTGTAAGAAGTTTGTACTTTCTCCTTGTGTCTGCATGGGTTTTTTTCTAGGTACTCCAGTTTCCTCCCACCCTTCAAAAGGAACAGAGATTGTAGATTGATTAGGGTACTTGAGCAACACAGGTTCATGAGCCAGAAGGGACTGTTATCGTGCTGTATGTTGAAATTGTAATTAAATTCTAAATGTAGTGAACCACTGTTGTGCCATGATTGGCTGCTGCCATCTGGACACAACTCCCAAGACCGATCCTTCCTATAGCCCCTTGCATGTTTCCGCTTTCTTTTTGCTTTGATCAGTCAATGAGGTTGATGGTTGTTCCAGTTTTTAGTTAATAAAAGCCTGATAGTTTCATGACTTTAGCCTCTTGTGATTATTGACGGTGTGTCAATTTTATTAACTAAAAATTTCAAAAAAAAGGAACTGTACCTGACACCTAGAAAGCTTGATATTGATCCTTGGTCCCTGGATGCCCCAAAGAGTTTCAAACTTTGGCTATGCTGCTTTGAAAACTTTCTGGCGGCAGCCGCAGATGCCATCACCATGGACGCTAACCAACTGAGACTACTCCTCTCGCATGTTGGGCCCCAAGTGTTCCCGATGATCAGCAACACCATCTCATACCAAGAAGCTATGGAGATCCTCAAGGCCCAATATTGCAGGAAGATTAATATCAAAAAGAATATATTAAAATAGCCCTAGCGGTAGGTAACTAGAAAATGTGTGGCTGTAACTTGGAAGTCAGATGCATATTTGGAAATGAGCAGATGGCATATTGAAATAGGCAGTTGTATTTCACCTGAAAAGATTATATATCATTTACATAATAAATATGAAATGTTTCAAAATTTTGGAAACCATATTTTCAAGCTATAGGAATTTGGTTGTAATCACCCAACCTGAATCTTCCGACTCCTAAAATTAAGATATGTTAATTTTATTTGATAGTTTTATTAGACTTCTACTCAAATAATATCCAGCTGCTCTCTTCTTTCTTTTTTTTCTTTTCTATGTGGCAGATTTATTTAGGGGGAAAGAGGGGGTGTACATTTTTTAAAATCATTATGTATTAATCTTTAATGTTTGGAACAAGACAATTTGTATAAATTTTAATGCATATGTGGAAATTAAATAAAAAAAATTAAAAAATGTCAATTCAGGTGGATAAGGAAGTGTATAGAGTACAAAGTTGAGAACTCATCATTCAGCTGAAAAAGGCATGATAAGACCTCACTTACAGCAATGTGTGTAGTTCTAGTCACCCAGCTAAAGGAAGGCCAATAATTAGATGTGCTGGGATAGTTGGGGTTGAGTCATGTGGAGAAGTTGGATAGGCTGGGCTTTTATTCCATAAACCAAAGGAGGCTAAGGGGCAGATAAATTAAATTTAAAAATTTGATATATTTAGACATACAGCACGGTAACAGGCCATTTCAGCCCACGAGTCCGTGCCGCCCAATTTACACCCCATTAACCTACGTCCCTGGTATGTTTCAAATGGTGGAAGGAAACCTGAGCCTTAAAGAAAAAGTGGGATCATATCCCAATCCCGATTGTGTTGCACTAACTGCTAAACCCACCGTGGGCGATCTTGCAGAGATTTTAACAATCATGAGGCACCTGATTATATGCAATATTTTTTCTGGAGGTAGGTGATTCTAGAACTAGCAATCGAAGGTTTAAGGTGTAGGAGGGTTCTAAGAGGTAATTTGTTTCACTGAGGGCAGTCCGTGTCTGGACTAAGCTGGCAAAGTTAACTGTAGAAGTCGGCACAATAACAACATTCAAAAGATATTTGGGCAGATATATGGATAGGAGGTGTCAAGAAGGATATGGACCAAATGCTGAAAGATGTGACAGAATGCCAACTTGGTCAGCATAGACAAGTTGGGCCTCTCCAATAGTTTAAATAAGGTAAATTGACAGCAGAACCAAAAGGATTTTGAAAAGCCGGGCAGAGTTCAAATCTCTAATTTCTCCTTGAATTTTCTTTATGAATAGATAGTGCTTATTTTAATTTGGAACTCAGAATGCCCAATTCGTTGGCATGAACCTTGGCAGCACGGTGGATGTAATAGTTAGCACAATGCCTTTACAGCGTCAATGATCAGGACCGGACTGGCGTTCGAATCATGTGCTGTCTGTAAGAGGTTTGTACGTTCTCTCCGTGTCTGTGTGAGTTTTCTCCGGGGGCTCTGGTTTCCTCCCACCGTTCAAAACGTACCGGGGGTGTAGGTTAATGGGGTGTAAATTGGCCAGCACAGACTCGTGGGCTGAAAGGGTCTGCTACTGGCTATACTAAGTGTTAAAATTAAAATTAAAATTTTAAAATTTTAAAAGTTGGAATGAAGTGTCTTCTTATTCTAGATTTTGGAGTGCTTTCTTTGTGGTTGTCTCCATGTACTAGCCACAGGAGAGGTCCTCCAATATGTGGACTCCCAGGAATTATAGCTCCTAACTTTCTCCTTCATCATTCTGCCCACAAAGAGGAGTGCCTGTTCCCTCATCTTCCATCTCCATACTTATTCTGACTCTTCATTACCCGTTATTCACCCGACAATGGTGACATCAACAGCAAATTTATAGATTCCATTGGAGCCAAAATTAGCTGTGCCTTCTTGGGTATAGATAAGAACAAAGAATGTAGCCTTGATATTCCCTGCATTGAAGGTTGGTGAGAAGGAGGTGGATCAGTGATATCTGTCTGAGGACAACATCAGAACATCATTCAAGAGGTTGAACAATCGCAAGTTGCCAGGCTCTGATGGTGTACTGGCAGGTTACTGAAAATTTGTGCCAAACAACTAGTTGGAGTGTTTCCATCTTTCAGATCTGCAGTCAGAGGTTCCCACCTGCTTAAAAAGGGTATTATCGTAAATATTCGAATATAATGTGGAAAAATATTTGTACTGAAATTCGAGCTCAACGTGGGGGGGGGGGGGGTCGCATTGTACACGGGAGTAAAAATGTTTTTAAAGTTTCTGGCAGTTTTAACGGTAAGTAAGATTATGAGCAGGGGTCTACATTGACAGCAGGCCAACTGGGGTGGAGGGGAGAGAGATGGCAGCGCAAATCGGGCAAGCAAGGGAGGAGAGATGTTAGCGCGACTCAGGCGGGTGAGGGGGAGGAACACTAGTGCAATGCAAGCGGGGAGAGAGACACCAGTGCGAATTGGGTGGGAAAGGGGGGGGAGAGATGCCAGCGCGACTCAGGCAGGCAAGGGGGAGAGAGACGGCAGCGTGAATCGAGAAGGCGAGGGGAGGGGGTCGTATTATACATGGGGGTAAAATTCCCTTTTTCCCCTCAAAAATGGGGGGTCACATTATACATGAATATTTATGGTAATTATCCAGGTGCCCAAGCAAAGTGAGCTGCCTCAATCATTATCGCCCAGCACCACTCACACCTACCGTGATGAAATGCTTTGAGAGGTTGATCATGGCCTGAATTAACTAAGTAAAGATCTGGACCCACTGTAATATGCCTACCATCACAATCACTCCATGGCAGATGCAATGTCATTGGTTCTCCACTCTGCTCTGTATCATCTAGACAACAACAACCCATACATCCAGAGACTACTTATCAACTGCAACTTAGCCTTCAAAATCATTATCTACGTGAGGCAGTGTCTTAAGAAAGCAGTATCATTAATCCCATCATCATTATTGCTGGTCAACAAGTTCAAAAACCTGGGACTCTGCACCCCCCTCTGTAACTGGATCCTTGACTTCCTCATCGGAAGACCATAGTCAGTATGAATTGGATAAAACATCTCCTCCTCATTGACGATCAAAAATGGCTCATATTAAGGATGCATGCTCTACTCACTCTACACTCATGACTGTGGCTAGGCTTCTATAAATCTGCCAATGGCACCACAGTCATTGTCAAAATTACAGGCGGCAATGAGGAGCTAGAGCAGACTCTTGAGTAGTGTCACAGCAACATCCTTGCACTCACCATTAACAAAATCAAGACTTCAGGAGAAAATCAGGAGAATACGACCCAGTCCTCATCTAGGGATCAGAAGTGAAGGTCAAGAACTTCAAATTCCTGGTTGTTAACATGACAGGATCTTTCCTGGGCCTCCATGTCGATGCAATCACGAAGAAGGCTTGCCAGCAGCTATACTTCATGAGGAGTTTGACGAGATTTGGTATGTCATCAAAGACCCTTGAAAATTTCTACAGGTGTGCTGAGAAGAGCAGTCTGATTGGTTGCATCACTCTCTGGTATGGAGGTGCCAATATATAAGACAGAAAAAAAATTCCAGAAAGCTGTTAACTTAGCCAATGACATAATGGGCACCAGTCTTCACCCCATCAAAGAAATCTATAAGCAGCAGTGTCTTAAGAAAGCAGCATCTATCCTCAAGGACCCCCACCACCCAGGCCGTGCCCTCTTCACTCTGCTACCATCGGGGAAAAAAGTACAGGAGCCCGCAGCACAGCTTCCTCCACTCTGCCATCAGATTTCTGAATGAACCACAGACACTACCTAATTTTCTCCTATTTCTTGCATTATTTACTTATTTTTGAAATGTAATTTATTGCAATATTTTCACTGTAATGCTGCCACAAAACAAGGAAATTTGTGTCATCCTTGAGGAAGGTTGTACTGGCTTTGGAGGTGGTGAAGAGAAGATTCCAGGGATGAAGGGGTTTGCCTTTGAAGAGAGACTGAGTTGTCTGGGACTCACTGGAATTTAGAACAATGAGAGGGGATCTTGTAGAAACACAAAATTATGAAAAGCATAAGCTTTTCCATTGGTAATGGAGAACAGAACTAGGAGACTTAGCCTCAAGATTCGGGTTGAAGCAGTGGAGGGTGCCTCAGTAAATCTATTTCAGACAAGGTTGGTTAGATTTCCACATACTAAGGAAATTGAGGGAGAGAGGGAAAAGACAGGTAGATGGAGATGAGCCTATCATCAGATCAGCCATGATCACATCGAACAGCGGAGCAGACTTGATGGGCTGGGTAGCCTACTCCCGCTTTTATTTCTTGAGTTCTTATAATAAGTTCATGTCATCAAGTTCTGATTCTGATTTTGTTGCTAAATCTCACTGATTTAGCAAGAGTCTTATTGCAAAGGGAAGGACAGGAGTCCCATATTTCTGAGTATGATTGTTGGTTTTGCTGGTATGATGGTGATAAGGATCAAGATTTGGAGAAGTTGTTTCCAGGCAAGTATGTGCAAGGTAAAAGGAAGAACTTCAAAGGTGAAATTTTGAGAGAACAGAGTTTGTATGTTCCTGTCAGAATTAAAGGCAAGGTTAGCAGGCAGAGAGAGCCTTAGTTTCTGGGGGATATTGGGGATCTGGTTCGGAAGAGGAAAGAAGTATATAGCAGGTATAGACAACATGGAGAAAATGAGGTACTTAAGCAGTATGAAAAATGCAAGAAACACCTCAAGGAAGAAATCAGAAAGGCAAAAAAAAGATGAAACGAGGTTGCTTTGGCAGACAATGTGAAGGAAAATTCTAAATGTTCCTACGGGTATAGTAAGAGCAAAAGGATTGTAAGAGAAAAAAAATGTCCCCTTGAAGATCAGAGTGGCTGGCTTTGTATGGAGTCAAAATAGATGGGGGAGATCTTAAATAGTTTTTTTTTTTAACCAGTATTTACTCAGGAAACAGACACAGAGCCATAGGAAGTAAGGAAAACAAGCAGTGAGATCATGGAACCCATAGAAATTAAAGAGAAAGAAGTGCTTACTGTCTTAAAGCAAATAAGGGTAGATCCCCAGGCCTGACAAGATATTCCCTCAGACCTTGAGGGAGGTAGTGTAGAAATTGCAGGGGCTCCAGAAGAAATATTTAAAATATCCTTAGCTACGGGTGTGGTGCCAGAGGATTGAAGCGTAGCTCATGTTGTTCGGTTGTTTAAAAAAAGGCTCCAAAATAGCACTGAAACTTACAGGCTGGTGAGCCTGGCATCATTAGTAGGTAAATTATTGGAAGGTGTTCTAAGAGATCGAATATGCAATTATTTGGATAGCCAGAAACTGATTAGGTATAGTCAACTTGGCTTTGTGTATGGTAGTTCATGTTTAACCAATCTTAGAGAGTTTTTCAAGGAGGTTACCAGGAAAGTTGTTGAAGAAAAAGCTATGGATGTTGTCTACATGGACTTTAATAAGGCCTTTGACAAGGTCCCACACGGAGATTAATCAGGAAGGTTCAGAGGCTAGATATTCATGCTGAAGTAGTGAACTAGATTTGACAATGTGTATGCAGGAGAAGCCAGAGAGTAATGATGGATGATTACTTCTCAGACTGGAGGCCTGCGACTAGTGATGCCCCTCAGGGATCAGTGCTGGGACCATTGTTATTTGACATCTATAGCAATGATCTAGATGATAATATGGTAAATTTGATCAGTAAGTTTGCAGATGAGAGTGTGATTGGAGGTGTTATAGACAGTGAAGAAGGTGTTCAGAGCTTGCAGAGGGATCTGGACCAGTTGGAAAAATGAGCTGAAAAATGGCAGAAGGAATTTAATGCAGACAAGTGTGAGGTGTTTCATTTTAGAAGGACAAACCAAGAAAGAACGTACATGGTAAATGGTAGGACAATGAGGAGTGGAGTAGAGGGATCTTGGAATATAGATACATAATTCCCTGAAAGTGATGTCACAGGTAAAGAGAGCTTTTGGCATATTGGCCTTCATAAATCAAAGTACTGAATATAGGGGCTGAGATTTTATGATGAAGTTGTATAAGAAACTGGTGAGGCCAAATTTGGAGTATTGTGTGCAATTTTGGTCTTCTAACCACAAGAAACATATCAATTGGATAGAAAGAGTGCAGAGAAGATTTACTAGGATGTTGCCCAGACTTCAGAAACTGAGTTTCCAGGAAAGATTAAACAGTTTAGGGCTTTTTTTCTCTGGAACATAGAAGAATGAAGGAGATTTGATAAAAAGTTTTAAAAATTATGACGGGGAAAGACAGAGTTAATGTAGATAGGCATTTTACACTGAGGGTGCATGAGATACAAACCAGAGGACATGAGTTCAGAGTGAAAAGGGAAAAGTTTAGGGGGAACATGATGGGGAACTTCTTCACACAGCGTGGTGGGAGTATGTAACAAGCTGCCAGCTGAGGTGGTGCACGTGGGCTCAATTTTAACATTTAAGGAGAATTTGGATTGGTACATGCATGGGAGTGGAATGGAGGGTTATGAACTGGGTGCAGGAAGGTGGGACTTGGGAAAAAAAAAGAATCAGCGTAGACTACAAAGGCTGAAGGGGCCTACTTCTTTGCTGTAGATGAGATGGTATCTGCTGTCAATCTGTTGTGACAAAAGGTGAATTCACACAAATCTGGGTCCTTCCTGAACTTGTGTTAATTTACTCCATAACCCCAAGCTCTCAAAGCAAAGCATTTCACCAGGATAGTCATTGAGGCAGGTGACCTTGATCTTCTTGGATGTCTTTTCTAAGCAGTTGGGATCTCAGATTGGAGTAGCGAGGTTGAAAATGTTTGCAGAACTCCAGCCAGTTGGCCTGCATGAGTGCAAAAGATGTGGCCAGATACATTGTCTGCCATTGTAAAGACTGCATGGCAGATTATATTTAGTTTGCCTACAGGTGCAGGAATATCTTCAATGGCAGCTGCACATACTTGAATCACATTAAGATAGGTGCAAGGCTGTATTCTGGAATGATGCAGGAAATCAGTGTTAAAAACAAAAAGAAAAAGATTGAACACTCAACAGTTCAGGTAGCATACAATGAGAGAGAATCAGCACTGATGATTCATTTTTCTGAGTTTTTGCAAGAGGAACCTACGTCAACTAGCAATCTCGATCCACATTGCCCAAGCAATCGTGATCTGCTTCCCTCCTTCACATTAACAGCTATAAACAAAGGAATAACCATAGAATGAGCTGAATACAAATTATATCTCAACTACACAACCATGCTCTATTGTCAATATTAAAACATTAAATCAAATAGCGCATGGAAGCAGGCTGATTTTATCCTAACAATGTATTCCAGAACTAGATTTCAGGATTGCTGAAAGCATTCATACAGAAATTTACTTATGTCTGTTAGCTCGTTAAAACTAAAACCTTATGAATGGCCTCATATTATATGGACACTTCCATGAATCTTGAAGGTCACTATCGAGCAGCCGGCTGGAAAATATATTTGCAGTTCGATTAATGTATGACCCATTGTGCAAAGCTTCTCATTTGGAATTAAAGTAATCCATATTTCCCAAGCAGATGCAATGTGATTTTAAAAGTCAAATGACAAAAATAAACAATGTAAAATCTTTAAAGATTAGATGAAAAAGGCATTAAGAAAAGAACTTGTAATCCGCCATCTGCCAGATCACAGGCATGAATCCTAACCCACAAAGTTCTCTAATTTTTTTTTTAATTTTCTTCTTTCAAAATAGTTATCAAGTAATGTAACAAAACACACAAAGCTAAAACTCACACCTCTCTAGTTTAAAAAAGAAAAGTTCAAGAACAAACTGTACATGAACAGAAAAACTGTTACTTGAACACTGTCCACCTCATCGAACCTTCCCTTAACCCCTGCCTGGTCTTCACCATCCCCTCTGACCTTCTCCTCTCAGAGATTGAATGCTCTGTCCTCAGAAGAGGCCTCATCTTTGATCCTTCATCACCCACGCCTTAACGAGTTCCGCACATTCCATGATTGAACTCTTCTTCCGTCATCGCTGTCTTCATGCCTACTTCCACAAACATGATTCTCCACTCCGCACTAGAGATCCCTTCTGCTTTAAAATGTCTTCCTCTTCCAGAACACTTCATTCCAGTCTTCTATCTGCTCTAGACCTTCTTATTTCCAACTGCTGCAATGACATCAACTGTATCAACTTCACTACTCCCCTCACTCATTCCAATCTCACCCCTTCAGAACGCCTGGCCCTTCACTCTGTCTGCACTAACCTGAACCTCACCATCAAACCTTCACACAAAAGTGGCATTGTTGTGGTCTGGCTGAAGTCAGATGGCAACTCTCAGACACATCCTCTTACTTACCCCTCCAACAGGACCCCACCAAAACTCATCAAACAAGTGTATAACACACCATCTCTGAACTCATTTCTTCTGATCACCTCCCTGGCACAGCCTCCAACTTATTGTTTCCCAACCACATACCGCCCATTTCTATTTCCTACCTAAGATCCACAAACCCAATTGTCCTGGCAAATCCATTGTGTCCGCATGCTCCTGCCTCAGCAAATTAGTCTCCACTTACCTTGACACAGTTTTGTCCCCCCTGGTCCAGTCCCTCACCACCTACATCCAGGAAACTTCATAGGCCCTCCAAGACTTCAACAACTTGATTGCCTTATATTTGCCATGGATGTCCAATCCCTGTATACACCTCTATCCCACTACTAAAGGCCTCAAAGCCCTTCATTTCTTTTTGGACAATAGAACCAACCAGTCCCCCTCCACCACCACCCTCCTCAAGCTGACAGAACTTGTCCTCACCCTCAATAATTCATCTTTAATTCATTCCACTCTCTCCAGGTTAAAGGGGTAGCCATGGGTAATCAACATGGGCCACTGCTATACCTGTCTTTTTGTTGGATATGTGGAAAAATCCATGATACAAGCCTACACAGGTAAGGCCCCTCAACTCTTCCTCCACTACATTAATGATTACTTTGGTACTGCTTCATGTTTGCATGATGAGCTCATTGACTTCATCCAGTTTGCTGGCAACTTCCACCCGGACCTTAAATTCACTTGTTCCATCTCTATCAACCCTCTCCCTTTCCTTGATCTCTCTGTCTCCATCTCAGGAGACAATATCTCGACAGACATATTCTATAAGCCCACCAACTTCCACAGCTACCTCGACTACACTTCTTCCCACCCTGTCCCTTGTAAGGATTCCATTCCATTCTCTCAATTCCTCCATCCCTGTTGCATTGGCATCCAGGATGAAGACTTCCATGCCAGATCATCAGAGATGTCCTCCTTCTTCAAACAATGTGGCTTTCCCTCTACCACCATGAACTGAGCCCTCACCCACATATACTCCATTATCTGCACATCTGCTCTTCCACCCTCCACCCCCACATGCAACAAGGACAGGATTTCTCATGTCCTCTCCTACCACCCCACCAACCTCCTCCAAGTGAAAAAACAAAATTCATACATACATAACCGAGTCCTTCATCAAGGTGTGAGAGAATGCTGGCAGGCATCTGAACAAAAAGATAGAAGAGAGGAGGGGTGGCAAAGGCAGAAGATGATAGGTGGAGAAAGAAAGCCCTCATCATGAGAACAGATGTGGTGGAGATGGAGAAATCGAGAGAAGGGGATGGAATCTTTTCTGGGGAAAGGGTGTGAGGAATTGTAGTCAGGGTAGTTGAGAAGTTAGAGGGTTTGTAGTGTATGTCGATGAAAAATTTGTCTCAAGAGAGGGAGACAGAGAGAGATCCAGGAAGTGGAGAGTGTTATCAGAGATGGACCAGGTGAGTTTGTGATCAGGGTGGAAGTTGGCTGCAAAATAGCTGAAGCTGAGAAGCTCAACGTGGGAGTATGAGACAGCCCGGATGTACTTATCGATATATCATAGGAAGAGTTGAGAGATGCATTCTCTCATTCCTTGATGAAGGGCTCAAGCCCAAAACGTCGGTTCTGTATCTTTACCTTTGCTACATAAAGGGCCCTGTTTCACCTGCTGAGCTTCTCCAACATTTTGTGTTTTTATTTAAACCACAGTGTCTACAGATTTTTGTGATTTACTTCTTACATCCTCCTCAAACATTTCTATATGATCCCACCACTACACATATTCCCCTCTCCACCTTCCATAGGGACCACTCCATCTATGACTCCCTTGTCCACTCCTCCCTCCCCACATTTGTCACTTGAGAATCTGCAGGGGTCATCTACTGCATCCGGCGCTCTCGCTGTGGTCTCATCTACATCGGAGTGACTGGACACAGACTGGGAGATCACATTGTTGAGCACCTCGGCTTTGTCCCAGTGGCCACCCATTTCAATTCTCCACCCCATTCCCTTGTCGACATGTGTGTCGTGATCTCATGTACTGTCAGACCCAGACCAACCATAAATTGGAGGAACAACACCTCATCTTCTGACTGGGCACCTCCAATCAGATGGCATTAATACTGACTTCTCTGGTTTTCATTAACCCACCCACCCCTCCCCCCATATTTATTCCCTATCTCCTTTTGGACAGACAAGATAAATTCTACCTATCCCTTAGCCATTTAACACCTTTTGTTAGTCTGGATGCCTCCCCCATTGTTTGAACTCTTGAGACTTATATTTCCTGCTTCTGCCTTTTCCGATTTTTCCTTGAATAAGGGGTCAGGCCCTAAACATCAGCATTATATCTTTGTCTCCTATAAATGCTGAATAGACCAACGGGGTTCCTCCAGCATTTTGGTGTGTTTAATAAAATTGCAGCATCTTCAGCCTATTGTGTTTCACTCCCTTGTACATTGAGGTCTGATCTTCAGGCTTCTGTACCTTCCACCTGAAAGTAGCAATGAGAAGAGGTTGTGACCAGGGTAATGGGGGTCTTTCACGATGTTAGTTGCCTTGTTGAGGCAGTGTCTCATATAGACGCCTTCAACAGATGGATGACTGGAGCCTCTAATGGATCTGACTATTTTTTAATATCTTCTTCATCCTTCTGTGCTGCAGAGGACTTGAATTACCAAACCAGGGGATAACAAAGCCAGAGAGTACACTTTCCACAGTATAACTGTAAATGTTTGATAGAATATTTGACTTACAGTATCTCCTCAAAAAGTTGGTGTCTTCTTCATGGTGGCCTCAATATGCTGGCTCTGTGAGAAATCATCTGAAATATAAACTCCAAGGAACTTGCAGGTACAAACCTTCTCCATTTCAGATTCATAGTCCCACAGCATCCTATTTCATAACCAAATTCAGCTTCTCTAATGAGGGTACCGGGAATAGAGTTTTAGACTAAACAAGCAACCTTGGGGTGCCCCTTTGTTGATGGTCAACAAGGAAGAGGTAATGTTGCTGATCCACATTGATTGGGGTCTGCCGATGATGAAATCAAGGATCCAGTTGCAGAGGTCAACTACTGTTGCAACAGGTCCATGGCAAATGCCATCTCCCTTGTCCCACACAGCCTTGAAACTCTTATGTCAGACTCCTATTTATTGAATGTAGGTCTGCCTTCAATATCAGTGTCCCAACATAAAAATCAACCCATACTTCTGGACTGAGGTCTCAGCAACCTCCTTTGCACACGAATGCTTGACTTTTTGACCTGTAGTCAGCAATCAGTGAGATTTGGTGACAAAAACTCATCCATGATAATCCTTCATGGATTATTTTGCACTATTCCTTGTGCACCTTTGACTGGGGCCAAGTACTGCTCTTGCATCATATATTTATTTGCTGATGACAGCACTGTTGAAGCAAAGATGAGAGACGATAAATGGCCTGGTGACATGGTGTCAGGACAACAGCCTCCCCTGCAATGTTAATAAAATAATGAGCTGTCATTATCTTGTGGAAATGGTGTGGAGCAATGATGACGGAGATGGTGGAGAGCTTTGTAGTTGGCCAAACTTGCCTGTACATTGCAATCTATAAATTCACTGATGATCCTACCATTGTTGGTCGAATAACTGGAAATGGTGAATAAGAATACAGGATGGAGATTCAGAATCTATGTGGGTGATGCTTGATTAAGAATATTGCTCTCACTGACATCAAAGCCAAGGAGTATATTGTTGAATTTAGGAATGGAATGCTGAGGAACTACACTCCTGTCCACATTGGTCCACAAGTATCACCAAAAATGAACCAACCTCTGTTCTTCAACAGCTTAACTAATTTGGCAAGTCCCCAGACTGTCTTACAAATTTTTATAGATGCATCATAGAACCATCGAGCACTACAACACAGAAAGCAGGCCATTTGGCTCTTCTAGTCTGTGGTACAGTGTTATTCTGATCGTCCCACTGACCTGGACCCATTCCATAACCCTCCAGACTTCTCCCGTCCATGTATCTATCCAATTTATTCTTAAAATGTAAGACTGATCCCACATTTACCACTTCAGATGGCAGCTCCTTCCACACTCCTACCACTGTCTGAGTGAAGTTCCATCTCATGTTCCCCATGAACTTTTCCTCTTTCACCCTAAAGCCATGTCCTCTCTTATTTCTCTCCTAATCTAAGCGGAAAAGGCCTACTTGCATTTACTCTGTCTATACGCATCATAAAGTCCTAATGTGTTTAATCTTTCCCTGTAACTCCTGAAGGCCCAGCAACATTCTAGTAAATCTCTGCACTTCTTCAATTTTACTGATATCCTTCCTGTAGTTGGGCAACCAGAACTCTCACTATACTCTAAATTCTTGTACAACCTCACCATAACATCCCAACTCCTGTACTCAGTACTTTGATTTATGAAGGCAAAGATGCCAAAACCTTTCTTTACAACCCTGTCTACCTGTGACACCACTTTCAGGGAATTATGTATCTGTATTCTCAGATCCCTTTGTCCCTCCGCACTGCTCAGTGCCCTACCATTTATTGTGTATGTCCTACCTGGGTTTGTCCTTCCAAAATGCAACACCTCACACTTGCCGGCATTAAATTCCATTTTCTGGCCCATTTTTCCAGTTGGTCCAAGAAAGTATCTTGTCCAGATGTATCGCAGCATGGTCCAAGACAGCAAGAAATTGCAGAGTTGTAAATTCAGCTCAGGCCATTGTGCAACTCAACTCCCTGCCCCCCCCCCCCCCCCCCATTGATTCTGTCAATACTTCCTTCCTGCTGCCTCAGGAAAGCAACCAACTTACCAAAAGACCCATCCCATCCTGGTCACATGCCACGCTCTCTTCCCATCGAATAGAAGGTGTATGAGTTTGAAAACATGCACTACCAGATTCAAGTATAATTTCTTCCCTGTTGTTATCAGGCACTCATTAGTAATATAATGTTATCCTTGCACTGATTTCACTGAACAGTTTTTTTTTATTTAACTTTATGCTCTTCACTTTTGTTTAATATTGCACTAGCCAATCTACTTAAATATGGGTTGACTTACCTGGATAACATGAAAAATATTTTCAGTATTTCTTGGTAGCTTGATTCAATTCATTTCAAATTGTGGGGACCCTGGTTGGGATAAATGTTATCATTAGACTTGGACAATGTGCTGGAAGACTGGAGGATAGCTTATGTTGTGCCTTTATTTAAGGCTATAAGGACAAACCAGGGTACAACAGGCTGTTGAGCCTGACATCAGTAGTAGGAAAGCTTCCAGAGACAGGGTCAAGGACTGATTTGAGAAAATAAGAATGATTTTGTTCATGAGAAATTTTGTCTCACAAATTTGACTGAGTTTTCTGAAGAGGTGATCAAGGAGCTTAAGTGCAAAATGGTAATTGTCTGTAAGGACTTTAGCAGGCCTTTGTCAAGGTCACATAAGGAAAGTTCTTCCGAAACATCAGATTGAATGAGATCCAAGAATTAACAGAACATTTGGTTAAAGAACTGGCTTGATGGTAGGACTCAGAATGAGGTCATTGGGGAAGTAGACAGGCTATTATTCAGATTGGAGGTCTGTAACCAGTGGTATGCTACAAGGATAGGTGTTAGATCCTCTGTTTGCCATCTATTTCAACAATTTGGATGACAATGTTGTTTATGTGGTCAGTAAATTTGTAGATGACATCAAAATTGATGATATTGTGGACAGTGAAGATTTTTGGAAATGATAACTAGGTCTAGAGGAACTGGGAAAATGAGCCATTGAAAGACAGATTGGATTTATTGGCAACAAATACGAGGTGTTGAGTCAATCAGGGCAGGACTTTACAATTTACAGCAGGGCCTTGGAGAGTGTTATGGAACAGAGACCTCAAGGTACAGGTATACAGTTCGAGTAAAGTGGCAACAGAGATGCTGTCATTTTAGGCAAAATATCGTCATGATCCCTGTCATTTTCCCATATGGAATTTAGTGAAGTTCATGTTTCCCTACTTCTCTTTGTTTGTAACTCAATCTGCTTTATTCAATGTGCAAATTGGCTGCTATTATATTGAAGCTGTAGTAAAAGCTGTAATCCTGGATTTAAAAGGCATTATATAAACACAATCTTCCAGATGATACTCCAGCTCTACGTAAAATTTTATGATCCACTGTAAATAATGTGTTTTTAATGTTAATTAATGGGAACTTTAATTTTTACTTAACTAAACTCAAAAGGTCAGATCCCCTATTTCTGTACCTGTTGCGCTCCTGAAAAAAAATCTTTATATTTGTTTTTTGCATCACATAAATGTGATCAATTTTCTGCTGAATAGAATACACTTACCAGAAAGGATAAAATGACAATGAAACAGGCAGGCTGTCGTTAAATGTGTAACTGTTCCATTGTCATCCTTTGAACATGAAATTTGGCATCCTTTTTGTTTTAAAATGAGGAGCAAATACTTAACCTTCAGGCAACACATGTTGGCATTTTTATGTTGAATCTAATTGCCAAAACAAGATCATGATTTTATGTGGATTTCCTTTTATTACACAGAATTCAGGCATCTTTGGTTAGGCTAGAGTTTATGATTCATCTCAAAATGCCCTTGAAGGGATTGCTTGCTGTGGGTCCGTAGTCACAAAGGCCAGACGAGGGAAGAATGCAGATTCCTTCACTGAAGAACATGAATGAACCAGCTGGGTTCTAATGAGGACCTCATTAAGACTTGTACCTTTATTCAATTACTTGAATCAAACTTTCCCAGCTGGTCTAGTGGGACTTAATTTCCAAGCACACATCACTAGACCAACAATGTAATATCTAATTCTTGGATTTGCCATTAATGACAACATTGTATGTGGAGCAGCAGATGTCTACCACAGAACTGAGTCCCCAAACAGTGTACCTCAGTACTTAACATCTATCTACTTGTCTCATACTTCAGAAACCCATCTTTGATTCTGATCTCCAGTGCTAAAGTTTGAATGTTTTTCTCGGACTACTCTAGTTTCTTCCAAAAATGTCTTCTGTTGTAAATTGCCACTAGTGCAGGTAGGTAATAGGAAAACCAAAGGGGGCTGGGATACCTGGCACAGAGCATGGGTGATAGGAGTAAGTGGGAGAATGAGCCGGATGGAATTGCACTGAGAATTGGAATAGATTTTATGGGCTGCGTCAACTCCCATGTGAGAAATATGAAAAATAATTTCAACTATGGAGTGTAACAATCAAATGGATGTTTACAATGTATTGATTTTCTGTTGGAAATAATTATGGAAGATTCACTTGTCCACATTGCAAGTAAAGGTAAAGGTTCAATTATTGGAATGTAATTCATTTAGAATGTAACATACATGAAATTCTTTCTTTTGTCAACCATAAGGCAGAGAGTCACTACATTGTCCAGCGCCCTTCCCAGAAAGCTACAGCACCTAGTGATCCTAGGCAGTCTCCCCTCCAAGTACTGACCAAGCCTGAGCCTGCTAACCTCCGAGATCAGACCATCTCAGGCGCATTCAGGCTATTAGGCTACACAAAAATGCAACCCAGTAATTTCTAGGATAGCAAAGGCAAACCAGTAAGACAATGAGCTTTTTCATGGGAAGATCAGTCTTTCCACTCACATCCTCTCCATAAAACTGAACTTTAAACCTGAAGGAGATTCACCTATTTATGGCATTATTTAATTACAGATGAGCATTACCACATTCATTCTGTGGATTTAACATAAACACTTGAACTCGGTGTTGCATTTTTAGTAACCCGACACATTGAGAGACTCATTAGAAAGGTATTACACATCAGGAAGGCATCAGAGCAGGGGATAGGTCTTCAGCCATCTATCGTGCTCCGGCATTCACTAAGATCATGGCTAATCTGATGGTGGACTCATCTGCATTTATCTGCGAGTTCCCGGAACCCCTTAATTCCCCTATTCTTCAAAAAAAAATCTATCTATAAGATTATAAGTGACTGGAGTGGTATCAACTACCTGCAATGAGAAAGCTGGAGATTATCTGTTAGAACCAGTAGATGATGAAATAAACAGTAAACACTCATATAATATCCATAGAGGGCTCAACAGAATGTCTTGGGTAAATGATCTTTCATCAGAACTCATCAATTCTTTTTTGAGCATGTTTAATGATTACGATTGCCAGCAAAACATACATAGTAAATAACTAGGACCATCTTGATTCACAAATGATACATTAAAAGTCAACACAAGATCCATATAAAGTAAGTCAAGAGTTTTATTCAATTTGTACAGAACCCAGGCCACCGTGAATGATGCAAAAGCAAATGTAGAAAAATAGTAGAATCATTATTGGTATTTGTGACTCTCCATTCTGTACAGTTAAAGTCAAAATAAATAGATTTCCATCTTGCAAAATGGCATCAATGTATACAGTAAACCTGCTTCCATTTACATGAATAGTTATAAAGGACTGGCAATTCCTTGGGACTACTCCCATGCCTCTGGCAAAGTCTGAAAGCACCCTACCTTACTTGTATCCGTACTTGTTACAACTTGTTAAATAAACGGCTTTGATCCATGTTTGCTCAAGTTGACCATTTTAATGATGTATCTAGGACCAGGATAGATTTACCCCACGATTGAGATTTGTGTTTGTGGACTATTTCCATTAGTTGTTCATAGTTTGCTGATTTTACTATTAAAAATGGGTGCAGGAGCTGGGATTCTGGGTTCAGCGAGTTTAGGTGCCATTGCTGGTAGTACATTGATAGTACTTTTGACTTTATTACTGTGCCAAGTCAATATGTGTAAACCCCAGATCACAGAAGGATGTGAATATTGGAAATCTGAATTAAAAATAGAAAGTATAAAGAAGAGGAAATGTTAACTAGCATCTGAAAATGAAAACAAATGGGTTACTCATAAGACTCACAAGTGGTCTTGCTCAGATTGTTAGCTCTCCACCCCCTTCCCTCCTCATTCACAGTCATCCTCTCCTCCCCTGGTCTGCTGCTGTCCTTTCCCTCCCTTATCCACCTATTACCTCCTACCTATAAAGTATCTGCTCCTCCCCTGCCCCTCCGCCCCCCCCCCCCCCAATTTGGTTGAGGCGCCTGCCCACATTTTGTCATAACTTGATGAAGGGTTCAAGCCCAATACATTGGTAATGTATCTTTATCTTTGCTACATACTGTACACTATTTGGCCTGCTGAGTTTTTCCAGCATTAAGTTTTCCCTTCAACTACTGGATCTACAGACTTCTGTGTTTTAGTCCTTGCTCAGATTTCTACCATGTCATGTTCTCACTGATGAAAAAAATGGCCTGTTAAAAAAACCGCAGGACTGTGGGTAACTGGGATGAATGGGCTCCTTTGGATGAGCTAACATAAAGGAAAGGGTTTTATTTCTGACCTGTGGTTTGTCCTTTACTTTTATGACATTTGAAGAGGTATTTGTCCTCTCTTGGATATAAAGAAAAATCCAAGCATAACGTACTTTTGGACTGACAAGTCTAAACTCATTTGTTTGATGCATTAAGATCGACAGGCAAGATTGGCAGTCAGCAAGATTAATGAGTGATGTTGGGAAAGCTAAAAATAATCCAACATTTTGATTTTCTTTTGAATCTTGGAAATTACAAGTGCAAAGAAAACTGAAATATGCTGAACTCTACCTTAAGCTACTGGAAATCTACTTTGATATGGCTGATTGACATGGGGAGAAGAGCAGTTTTATGCAAAATGTTGCAGAATTCGAAAACAAAATGAACAAATTAGACAAGGAATGAGCATTGTGCAATTGACAGAAGTGCAGAAGAGATTGGATAAGAAAGATAGGGCCAGTATTTGTCCTTTGTGGTGAATAAAGGGATATAATGTAAATGAACAGAATAACAAAACCTGTTCAATGATCCATGTGAAGTGGAGCCTTTGACTGGAAAATGAAAAACTCTTTACATCTTCATGAATATTTCTCTGGGAATAATTTAATCATAGATTCAAGTGTGACCCAGGACACATCTATTTAGCGTATTGCAGATCTTAATGTATTGTATGAAAAGCTCACTTAGTGTCTTCCAATTTGAAATGGGTTGAAAGAAGTTCATCAATCCCTCAGTTTACACAAACCAGATTCACTCGATTTTAGTAAAGTACATATTCTGCTGTTAAGCAGACAAAGCCAATGGAAAAAAAAATCATGATTTAAGTGGACCTGTAAAAAAAAATGTCACAGTGTGACAAGGAACCAGAGAGGCAAGAAATAATCTGTAATTGCGGTATAAAATGAAATGTAAAAAACAAGATGATATTGAACATTAAATGCTGAAATGAATTGATTTAAAGTGTTAAATAATAATGCATGAAAAGATCCTTATTTTATTTATTTTTAAAAGCAGACAATTCTTGCAAGCCATCGCAATAGTTGTTTTGTCGATTGTGGCTTTGAGCGTAGCTGTAGCTCGCATTATGTTCCATCCTCTCAGCCATATACCATATATTTTGGGATAAGTCGAGTCTTGAAACCCTCAAAAATGGGGAGTCGACTTTTAAACCAGATATACTTTTGAGACTTTAAATTCAACTAAAAAAGAACCTACTCAACGTAGATTCAACATCTGAGGTGACCATGGAAGCACTTCCCCATTGCTGCTCCCCTAACACCTCCCCACCACCAGGCAATGCCATAACCCACCTAGGCATTCTACAATTGTAGAGCCCGAGGTTGCGACTCCAGCCCAGGAGCCTGACGTCGCCACTCCAGCCCAGGAGCCTGACATCACCACTCCAGCCCGGGAGCCTGACATCGCCACTCCAGCCTGGTAGGCTGAGGTTCCCACTCCTGCTGAGAGCCTGAGGTCACTGCTTCTGCCGAGAGCCTGAGGCCGTCGCTCCTGCCTAGCAGCCGAGGTCACTGGTCCTGTCCAGGAGCCGACAGGTAGCCGTGGTTCCCGCACCGAGCACGCTTGGGCAGTGAGGCAACTTCTTTGACGAGGACGGCACTGCACCGTAAATTGAGAATGAAACCGACATCGCCGACTCCAGCTGCAGCCGATGCTGGACACAGCACCGTTTGGCATCTTCTTGGTCAGAAGCAAAGTTTTTTTAAAAACATTTTTTGCTTGCTTAATTTGCAGATTGTTGTACCAAAATTTGGGTTGTTGCTGGGAGGCCCAGACACCAGGCTCCAGTACATTCCTTGCAGAATATTGGCGGGGGTTTCACCTTATATGCCTGATCTATGATAAAACTACAGAAATGAGGCTGAAAATGGGAACCCAACTTATCTGCTGGTCAACTTATTTGCCAAAGTATATGGTACTTCAAATCCCTCAAATAGTAGTTCTGCTGTACAACTGAATATAGTTGTGGAGGGTCTATGCAAAAGAATCAAAAAAATCTGAGACCTTACAAAGAGGTTGATTGCACAGTTGATTCTGAATCTGTCTGTGCTCAGTGGTGATTTAGGACAACAACAGCTACAGCCCATTACCTTGCAATGCTTCAGTGAGTTTGCCAAATGTGAGGAAGTTTATGGGTCTCCTTCTGCTGGGATTAGTGACGTTGCTCAAATAGTTCTGCAGATGTAGTCATTAACAGACATATGATTTTTACACCAAGAAAGCAATACAAATTGACAGACAGAAAAGAAAGTTAAATGTAATCATTACTCCTCATAATGGCTTGAAGCTGCAATAACTACATACAGGCTCAGTAATGAGGCATCACTAAGGTTGCCTGACTACCTACTCTTGACATTCAACGCATTACAATAAGAAAATCCCGATCAACAGCCAGTGAAGGGTGGAACTGGACAGTTACAGAAATAATAAGATTGCAAAAGTAAATCCTGAGTCTTCAGTTAATGATTTGCTTCTTCACTCTAAATTGTTCCCCTCTCTAAAACATGTGAGAAATCTCTTAGAAAATCCTCCAGATTAATAAAAAAATAACTGATGGGTGGCCTGCCTTTTTCTAGGAAATAGGTTCTTGTGTTTTCATATAAATTGCTCTCAGCTCAAGAGTAAATGAGGATTGACATCACATTGAAAATGCTCGAATCAGTCAGGATCATCACCTTCCTTCAAAGAATGGTGGGTGGCCATAGATGTCGTTGTGAAGACGTAGAAACTCCAATGGCGATATCATGGAAAGATGGTTAAAATGAACCCTATGGTGAAAAATGCTAGAGTCCATTGCTCACAACTTCATTGGATTGGAAAAAGAACAAGATTTCAGAGGGAATCGTCCAGAAATACTTCAGTGGAGGTTTATGCATGAGGGAATGGTCCTGGTAGAGTGAATTGTCTGACCATTGTCCGTAATATGTCATTATTTATTTAACTGAATTTAGACCAACTTCATAATGTGTGGTTCATCCATTCTGGCAGAGTGAGGATAAAAGTCAACCACTGCATTGTTTCCATTTCAGATGTTCATCAATCCCTTCCGGCCATTTAATTTCAGATTTCCAGGATTTCTTCCTGACTTGTTGGCATTGTCATCAAAATAAAGTGGGAATGGGATTAGAGATGTTGAAAAAGGTACAGGAGTGAGACAACGGGCAAAATATAAAGGCATGGAACTTGCTTTGCGGGTATAAAAGTACTTTGTGCACATTTGACATACTTTGATTAATGCAGAGATACTCAGACTTCACTCCATTGCAAACAAAGGTTAACCACAGGCGCGTATTGCATAAATATGGTGGACCCACAGTAGCTAACATCCAGGTACTGTTCAAGAGTATATATTAGGTCTAAAACTTTTGTTACCCTGTCATTTCAGTAAAAAGAAACATTTTAAATGTGCAATTTATAAACTGGATTTTACATTCTTACATGTACCATTTCAAATACTGTCAGGATTAATATACCATATTATGTAAATATTAATTATTATGTGAAGTAGAGCAGTGAATATACCAGGGACAGGTTTTATATAGGTTTGTTTAATAACAACACTGAATTAGGATATGGCACTTTGACAATTTACAGAAGAAGGTCCTAAAAACAACACAATTGAACTAAAAATCAGCATTAAAATCAATTTTCCACTGATACTGTAGATTCAGAGTAAATCTTTGATCTCTGCCTTTCAAGGACATTCATGCTGGGGATCAGCAGAGGGCTGCAGATGTTACACAAGACTGAAGCATACTTGCTACATTTCTGATAACAGGATTGCAATATTTTCTCAGAGATTCTGAGCTTCTCAACAACGTAACTGGTAAAGCCAATCTCCAGCCCCACATTCAGTAACTAGTCAAAGAATAACAATGGACAACAATTTTATTTCAAACGGTTTGCTTCTTAAAAAAAAGGGGGCGTTTATGTTAGACAAGCTGAACACAAAGATAATTTCAGATTTTCTGTATAACATAGAAAGTTGGAGAAACATCAATTAACTTTTATTGAATTTAGCATGTTTAATCACAAAATGATTCTGAGACATTTTGTTAGTTCAGCTGATCTAAAAATGTTTTTCCACTGGTTTTCACTTGTACTCAGCATCTGATGCCTCTCTTGTCAGTGTCCAACAATAGTCAGCCAGCATTGATGGATTCCAGTTGCCCTAATATTGCTTTTCCATGGTCGCAATGTCCTGGTGAAACCTTCCACCATGCTCGTCACTGATTGCACCAAGGTCAGCAGGGAAGAAGTCCGAGTGTGAATCCAGAAAATGAATTTTCAATGACATGTTGTACTTCATTGTTTTATATGTTTGATGTAGACTTAAAATTTGACAGGAAATCACAAAGAAAGGTCATAACTAAGAAAAGGAATGTGATAGGAAAATGTTTTCGTGATCAGTGGCCTAAAATCCATAATATATACCGGAAAATGTTCAAGAAGAAAAATCTTCATTGTCCAGTGCAATCAATCGATCTTTGTGAATTTGGATTTGTGGTGGATTTTATATATTCTATCCCAAAAGCTACCAGGTTTCTTTTGGAGTTTTTTGAATTTCTTTTCAAATGGAGATTGAAAATTATTATATCAACTTTGCATGGAAACATATGGAGGTAGGGAGGTGGAATGGTCTTTAATTAATTTGTAGCACTGGAGGATTGGACCCTCACTACAACTACATACACCATTCTTCCCCACTTTGCCAGTGACCTGATGCTAGTGATATAATTTTCTTGCTGCTCCAGGACTTCTGAAGGACCCTCTTCTCTTCTCAACTCCTTCCCCAATCTCTCTCCTCTCCCTGTGCTTGATTCATTTTTCCAGAATTGTATCGGTACATAGATAGGGGAGGTGGGGGGAGGAATATGGAGGGCTATTGTCCAGGTACATGTCAAAGGACGAGGCAGAATAATTGTTTGTCACAGACTAGATGTGCTGAAGGGCCTGTTTCTATAATGTATTGGTCTGTGTTTCTAAATATGATTTAACAAAGTTTTTCTCCAGCATTTTAGATTTTTTTGCCATTTAGAAGTGATGACTATTTCTCAAACCAAAGACATAAGTTAAACTGTGGACTTTTGAAGCTTTTATTAGATGTGAGATCTTGACTAAGTTGTTTACCTGGGTGCTTTCAGAAATGAGGTGCTTAGTTTACGAGGTGAAATTGAGAAGCCTGGGGCTGGACTTTGGAAGAATGAGGTGTGAATGTTATGGAAATAAACACAATTATGAAAGGAATAACAAGATAGAAGCAGGGATGCAGTTTCTAATGGCAGATGAGATGAGAACTACGGGTTGTGATTTGTATTGCTCCTTCTCCCAGAGTAGTGGAATCTGTGGAATTTTCTGCTCAAAGAAGCAGTAGAATCTGCCTCATTCATTGCATTTCAAACATGGAATCTTGAACAGTAGTGGAAATAAGAATTCTGAGAGCAGTCAAGTAGGTGGAGCCAGACCAGCCACGATCTTACTGAATGGAAGAGCTGACTTAATGGGCCCAGGTGGTCTACTCCCGCTCCTAATATTTTAAAATTTATTTTGGAATTATGAGCCTGTTTATGATTTACTATTTTGATTTTCATTTGAAAAAGACAAAAAAAAACTTGCAATGTAGTCATCTAGATTTGCAGGAAAATATCTGCATTTACAAGCATGAGGAGGTTTGAGCAACGTGGGGATTCCAATTTCAATGAAGAAATACCACAGATGTGGTCATCATTTTTTTTTGTGGGTGGACACTTAATGGGCTTTATTGACAGATTCTCCTTGTTCTAATTTGTTTGAGTTCAGAATGGCAGTGCAAACTTAACTTTTACAGTAAAACTCCCCAGTATCCAGCACCTATAGCGATTGGTCAATGCTGGATAAGTGAATTTGATGGTTGTCTGAGATTGCCGATTGTGTGGATTGGCCAATTGACTGCTACGGATGCCAATTTTAACCTTTCGTATATTTTACCTATTTATTTTCCACAATATTGATGCTGGTTGCTTGAGGCCGCCGGTTGCAGGGATAATGGGGATTTTACTGTACTGGGTACACTGAATGAGTATCTGTGCCAGGAGAGGTATCATGCAGGGGACATTTCCCTATTTATTTTAATGGTGTGATACAAATTCGCAGAGTTTGGGAATGTACTAGCTAATTTAGAATGTTTTCAACAATTTGTTCTTCAGATATTTTATGTTTGGGAAATAAAAGTTGAATATTTTAAATTTGTTTTGATTTTTAGAGGAGAAAGCTGAGACTAAGCCATTGATAAGATTCATCTGAGTGTAAAATATTTGATTGGGAAACTTAACCTTATTCCCCTCTACTTCCACCAATGACTCCCAAACCATTTTTCCCACCCAACTGCAAGATTGATGGTATTACTTCACCTGAGCCTCTATTTGTACAGAAGCTCTCACTGCTCAGAATCCCAGTAAAAAACCCTTATCCTAGCAAATTCCTCTCCCCTGGAAGAGTGGTGTGTGAGGACGAATCATACTGGGTAAGCATGAACTTGACTTGGTGACAAGCATGGATCCAAAGGAGCAGAGTATAAAGTGGGGAGAGGTGCTATGTGCAGCATCCATACCGAGAGGCTTTCACACTCAAACTTCGTGTTCATGGTGAAAGATTATTTTCTTTATTGACATTCAAAGATGTTCTTCATTGCTGGTTTTCCTGATCACGTTGAACTCATGAACCTCTTTCACTCTGATTCGAGTCTCAATGTGTGGCAAAGATTGGCTATACACATGTTAATGTATGTTTGGCTGATTTTCAAATTAGTTTTCAGATGGTCTCTTCTAAGTATTTGATGACACCTAATCCTATAATATGCATTTTGTATTCTCATTACATTTCATGTAACATTCTGACTTTCTCTTGAAGTAGCTCGCTTTAAAACGTGTACAGACAGAAGGCATTAGCAGAGAAATTTAGACTAAACTGGTGCAGGCGCATTGCAACTAGTATACACTCATTTTGGTTTTACTCAAAATAAAGTGCAAAATCCAAGAAACCATTGTGGTGATGTTTTCAGTCCAAGGGGGAGCAAATAGATGTTTTCCTTGTGGCAACAGATATTTTAATGCTTCAAAGTAAAATAAGAAGAAAAATCAAAACAATTTACTCTAATTGCTTTTCACAGAAACCCTGGAGATAATTTCTGTGAATTTAAGGCAGGAAAGCAGTTTTAGATACATTTAATCTGAAATGTAAATTTCTTTTGGTTCTATTTACAACACAATCGTTTTGATCGGATGCGCTTCTTGATGGATGTATGCAGAAACGGATCAATTCCAATGCGATCATACTTTCTCACAGGAAAGCACTGGGGAATGTTGTCACAAGGACACTCGGGTGCCGTGAGTGAAGCAGAGTGTTATTTGAAGTAGTTTAGCCCTGCCACCAGCAGGAATTTCTCCAGGAACAGCTCAGAGTCGAGGACAGCAATGTGAGCAGCCCGGCCGATCAGTGCATTGGCGGTGTTGGGCAATGCGTGGAAAATGTTGTAGCGAATCAGGGTGCAGCTGTCAGTCTCTGTCACTGGCCGAAGGAGGTTGTTAATCATCTCAGTGTAAACGCAACCTGAGTTATCATAAAAATATAATTAAAATTGATTCCACTCATCAATATCAGTTGTTCAAGGATCTCCAATGGCCAACCATTTTAATTCCATACACCATGGCCACGCCGACAAGTCTATCTATGGCCTCATTACTGCTAAACAAAGGTCACCTGCAGACTGGGGGAACGACTGATATTGTAGGCACTCTCCAACCTGATAGCATCAATATCACCTCCAATTTCTGTTAACCCCCACTACTCCCTCCCTCTCTTTCCTCTTCTTCTTTCCCCCAGCTCCTACCCTCTTTTCCCTTCCTTCTACCCTTTTTAGTCTTCTTCCCTCTCTCCCAATTGCTCTTAGCTTTTTTTGCTCTTCAACTAACCTACTCTTACCTGTTAGCCTGTGCACCTCCCTTTCCCCTCTCCTCTCCTCCTCCCCTTCATTCCACATATTTATCCTGGAGTCTACCTGTTTTTTTTTTCCTTATTCCTACTCAAGCCCGAAACGCTGGTTACCCTTTACTTCCTGCTGTGCGATCTGCTGAGTTTCTCCAGCACGTATATGTATTTTAGTTCTTCATATCCTGCCCAGAAGTGTAATATTCTTAAACTATGAAATAAGCTTAATGTATTTAATTTGCAAACTCTGGAGCCATGACACACCAGGTTAAAAGCGCAGAGGAATTGCTGGATCAGAAATGGTCATGGTAGTTACCTTTGACCTTCCTGGTAACTTCACACAGATGGGTCGAAGTTGTCTAATTGTAAGAATCAATTAATCTACAACAGATCCAGGAATGAGATGAGTAATTACCTTGTTGTAATTACTTTTCTGATTGTGCAGAGCATGTTATAGTCGCCACATCACAACTCAACACTTTAGTTTATGAAAATCACCTAACTTGTACAGGTCCTCGACTTATGATGATGGTCCAACATGACTTTTCGAACCTATGATGGTTTGAATTCATACTGTCCTTTGAATTTTTGGCTAGACTAGGCTATGATATTCAGTGTCTCCCGACAACGCTGTATCAGTCCCCACACTTTTTACACTGCCTCAATCTCTTCCGAAAGCCCAGTGTCAGGCCCTACACCGATCCCACTGGTCACCCCCCACAGCTCCGTGTCGGTTCTCATACTAATCCTACTGCCCCGCTCTCTCCCGACAACCCTGTGTTGATCCCCACCCTGATCCTACTGCCCTGCTCTCTCCCAACAGCCCCGTGTCAGTCCCCGTGCTGATCCCACTGCCCTGGTCTCTCCCCACAGCTCCGTGTTGGTCCTCACACTGATCCCACTGCCCTGCTCTCTCCCGACAACCCCGCGTCACTCCCCACATAATCCCACTAATCTTTTTTGACATTATTTGTTTTGACTTACAATGGAAGTGTTGGAGTGCAATCCCATTGTAAGTTGAGGACTACCTGTATTTGAGGGAGCTAATTGCATTTTCTTCCACTATCTACAGGTTAATGTTGAATTTCATCTTGAGTGTCATACAGTAGACTCCTCCTGTTGATTCTCCCATTCATAATAAACTGAAATCACTAATAACTTCCACATTATATGCAGCAAAAGTTGAACCTTGCTGTCAGTGGGAATTAGAAGATTTCAGGAAAAACATGGAATCCCCCCACCCCCCACTATTGTTTATTTATCTGCTTATTTGTTATAACTGCACTACCTGCTTTATGAGTTGACTTGCCTGGATATCTTGCTACATTGTACATAAATTTAATTCAAGTTCATCTCAATCAGTGCATTGGCAGTGAGTGAGAGAAAATAGTTAATTTTGGAAGCATTCCCTTTCTCCCAGCCCTTGGGCAGGGTAGTGGTTAGTGCAACACCTTTACAGCGTGTGTGTGTGTGTGTGTGTGTGTGTGTGTGTGTGTGTGTGTGTGTGTGTGTGTGTGTGTGTGTGTGTTTTCCTGCTCTGGTTTCCTCCCACTGTTCAAAGACATACCGAGGGTATGGTTTAATGGGGTTTAAATTGGGCGGCACGGACTCGTGGGCCATAATGGCCTGTTACTGTGCTGTATGTCTAAATCAATAAATAAAATTAGCCATTTTCCTTCATGTTTATCAGAGCTTCACCACTTCTTCAAATTTCATGACCAATAAGGGCTTTATTTTTTAATTAACATGAAAACTCATCTTTCTCTTGGCTGTCAGTGTCACTTGCTGTGGGAATTGTATGGTCATGGGCTTTGACTCGACGTCTATTTTTCCTCACCAACAGGCAATGGTAATTATGTTTTACTTTGAAGGAAACTATAATGGAGGGCAAAGCATACAATATATATTTTTTTAAAAACTGGGAATGTTGAACTGAATCATGAGATGAGCTTAACTGGAGGTATTAGCAACATTATATAAAATACTGTTTAAAAACCTTTGATTATGAAAGGGGAACTGTAAGTGTTAGTTGTAAAGAGCTCTTGTTGTAATACTCAAGTAATGACTTACAATGAGGGACGATGCTGTAACAAAGCTTAAGTGAAATGACAGAAACAATGCTCGGACATCTATAGCAGGATTGGCACCAAAATGACATGCAAGTGAAGTTCAAGGCATATAAATGATGTTCTTTCACTGACCTGTGGCATTCCTTCCCTCTCTTAATAGTGTTTTTATAAACTTTTAAAACCCATTGAGGGCATCACCTAAGCACTTTTAGTCCCTCAATTTGTGCAATATTGCCTCAATACTTTAAAAGAAAAGTAGCAGGAAAAACATATATTAAAAGAAAATGCAAAAAAAAATTATGAAGGCAACACTTACCGATTTGTCTATCTTTTAGTGCAGTCTTACACATTTCAATCCTGGCAGAATGAAATGGAACATATCGGTCCTGCGGCGATGCCACCAGCAAGATATTTTTGAAGTACTGCAGCCCTATAATCAAAATGATGAGAGGCAACTGTGACAGAGTGTATAGATATGTTTTGGGGGGATAAATTGGGAAAGGTTTGTTAGTGTAGGTCACATACAAACACTTTAAAACAGATCTTATTCAAAAAACTTGAGCTCTGCTAATGCTAGACATGTCAGGGCCTCAGAGCCTTTGCAAAAGCTTTGGAGAGTGCCAAAGAGACTTCAATAATGGATTGCTGTTTATAGAAAGGAAACAGATGAAAGAGCTTGTCAGAGCCACTTCTGTCTGGAGTGGAACTTGCTGTTCCAGGAGGTCCATGTGGTTTTGCAAGCAAAGAGAGTCAAACAGGCTTGCTCTCAGTGAGAGAGAGAGAGAGAGAGAGAGAGAGAGAGAGAGAGAGAGAGAGAGAGAGAGAGAGATCATTTCTGCAGTATTACAGAGAGCAACAGCAGCTGGGACTGGATGAGGACAAGCTGGCAAGCTTGTGGAGAGCCCCATTTGGGTTGTGATTTCTTAGTTCAGCCTGGTTCATGCAAGAAGAGAGGACTGGCTGTCTAATGTTTCATTTGAAATGAGCAGAACAAAAAGGAACTCTGTGGTAACCTAAAAGAATGAGGTTATTCTCTGGAGAACCCTGAGGAGGCAAGATTTGTCAGCAAGACACTGAAGTGGATGATTAAAAATAAATCAGTTGTGGATGTCCTGAAACAACAAATCTCTCTCTGAAAACCAACAAGAACCTTCCTGAGTGGTAACCATTTACCTTTCAAGCACCAAAGCCTGGTAAACTTTATAAATGTTAAATTTGTGCATAGTATAAGAATTGCCTGCAACCAGCGAACTTGGAGATTGGATTGTGAATCAAGGACCTTTTCTGAACTTAACACACACATTACATACAGTGCGCTTAGAATTAGAAGGGGTTAAGTTAGGTTAGTTAATTCGATAGTAATAAGTTAAAGTGTGATTCTACTTTAATGTTTAAAGATAATTAAAAGCAACTTTTGTTTAAGTAACTATTTGTTTTGGTGTATATCTATTGCTGCTGGGTTTATGGGTCCTCTGGGGTCGTAATATAACCAAAATGTAGATCCAGTTAGGGAGAGATCCTACCTTCCTTCTCTTGGATTGTTGGGCCAACTGTTGCTGTGTGGAAAGTTGGATAATTGAATCCCCACTAATGTTGAAGGTACCCTTAGAGGGGATAGTGGGGATGTTACTGAAAGCTAACTTTGCTTTTCTTCTCCCCTCCACCCTTGAGCCTCTTTCCCTTCCCACACACACATTTTGTCACACACCTATCTTCAAACAGATTAAGGATTTGTGGTGGCTATAAGGACTCTCAAAACAATCAGGGTGTGCTCAATCAGGGTGAGACGGAAGACTGAGTTTTTCTATGTATTATTGGATTTGTGGATATTTCAGAAATAACTGGTGACTAGAACTGTTTCCAATACTCAACATGTTGTCTTAAGTGTTGTTTACAATTCTAGCATAACCTTTCCATTTGTATATTGCCATTTTAAGTCACATAATTGACCTGTCCTATCATCTTTAAGGCACTTTCCCAGATCACTTTGTTCCTCCACACTGTTCAATATTTTCCCACTTCATGTATTCCTTTTTCATGTTGCACCTCTTCAAATACATTTACTTCCAAAAGGTCTGCGGTAACTTCCATTTGTGCACAACTGAGCACATAGCTGTTTAAAGGTCCACTTCACTATCAACCACATGATCAACTTTTGCAGTCTTTGCTTTTTTAAGAACATTCCAGTTAGAAAATCACCCTTTTAAAATTCTTGTCATTGATCCATTCACTGATGCAGTTTCCCCTCTCCCTTGGCTCTCATGGATGTTTGCTTTTTAAATTAGACTCCCAAGTGGAGCATTGGCAAAAGTGCTGCTAAATTTCTTAATGAATTCTTCAAATGAACCTTGCACTATTATGTCTTCATTAGATCAGTTTGAGTTAAGCTACAAAGGGTTAAGGGGCAGAAAGTATCAGCAAGAGTTGTCTATTTTTGTCAAGCTTAAGTTTATTATCATCTATTTGCACAAGTGAAACTAGATGAAACAGTGTTTTCTGGTCCTTGATGTAAAACATACTGATACATAAACAGATATAACACACATACAGACAATACATATGCAGGACAAATATACATATATGAAAATAAATACATATAAAAATTAAAGTAAATATGAGAGACTCAGATAGTTAGTGAGAGCATTCCCACTACCCGTGGGAAGAAGCTGTATCTCTGCCTCTGAGAGTCCTGTATCTCCTTCCCAACAGGAGTAGCTGAAAGATACTGTGTGCAGAGTGGTAGGGGGTTCTCAACGATTTTGTGTGCCCTCTTCAGACAATGATCCTGGTAGATCACATTGATTTGGGGGGGGTGGAGTTAAGGAGACCCTATTGATCTTCTCTGCCACTCTTATGTTCTTGTGGATTGAACTCCGATCCAATTCTCTACAGCAACTGTACCACACCGTGATGCAGCTGGCCAAGACACTCTCAATAGAGCTACTGTAGAAGGTTGACATGATGGTGGCCGGTAGTCTTCCCCGCTTCAGTCTTCCCAGGAAAAGCAGTCACTGTTACACCTTCCTGACAAGTGAGGAGATACTGCGTGTCCATAACAGGTCACTTGTTAATTGTCACCCAAGTAGTGGGGTTAATGTAGGATGTGGTAAAAATGAGGAAATAAGAGGTACATTTAACAGTGGTAGATAATAATCAGGTAGAATTTAAGCTTCGCACAGCAAATCCAATTTGTAGGATTGTGCAGAATGTTCTGAAATGGGTTTCTCAATCAGTAGGTGGAGGAAGGAGACTATTTTTAATCTTGCATTGCTTGATGAGAAATAGTTAAATGAAACCCTCAGAGTTAAGAGACCTTTAGAGAACATTAATCAATAAAATGGTATTTTATGCAAAAAAAGTAATTTTGTTCATCCGCAGCTTCGGTATTAAATATGAATAAAGCATAACACTAAGGCATGAAATATTAGTTGACAAAATAGACTGAAAAACCATATTACAAGGGATGACAGTAAATGTGAACTTATTAACAGTTAAAATCTGATTTGGATTTTCATAGGGCAAAGACACCTTACTAGGCTGCAACTGCCTCTGGAATACTGAGTTCACATCTGGTCTCCATAATCTCTGGAAGGACAAATTTACCATGGTTCACCAAGTTTGTTCTCAGAATGATGGATTTATCATCTGAGAATAAATTAAACAGACTCCCTGAAAAATGAGAAGAATATACTGTAATATCATTTAAATGCACAAAATTCTTCTGAGGCTCATTGGGGTAATGTGAGCATGATATTTCCTAAAGATGGGAAACCAAGACTTGCAGTCTCAAGGAGCAGATATTTAGGACAGAGATTGTTTAAAAAAAAATCCACCTGGAGTGGAGTGAATCTCAGATATTTTAAATTTAAAGCTGTGGAAGCTGAATTGCTAAATACATCGGTGAAAGAGCTTGACAGGTTTATTGGATGTTAAGAGATTACTGCGGGAATCAGCTGCAGTACCGCCACAGCAGGCATGTGGGGCTGATGGCTGATCCTGCTTCTAATCCTTGTGCTTTTTTTTGTGTTCTTATTGAGTGGTAGAGCAAGCACAAGACCTAGCTAATCAGATTAGACTTTCCCTTACCAAATCCACATCATACCCTTGTTTAAAAATGAGGTGAATCAGAGTTTGGTCTTTCCAATATCTTCCATCCTTGAACGAATAGACAAGGTTCATTGGTAAGGTACACTAAGAGTAAGTAATTTGGCGAGGTGCCTTTAGATCACTCATGCTCATGGGATGGTGTCCCAATTACATTCAGACTCAGGTGTTTCTGTCATTCTAATTCTCCTGGACCTTAGCGCAGCGTTCGATACTGTGGATCATGCTATTTTAATAAACCGTCTCCAGTATGGGGTCAGTGTCAATGGCATGGCCTTGAACTGGTTTAAATCATATCTTAATGACAGGACTTTCTCAGTTAATATGGGCAAATGTTCGTCTTTCTTAACTATCTTTCCCTGCGGGGTCTCACAAGGGTCTATTCTAGGCCCCATTCTCTGTTCTTTATACATACTTCCCCTTGGTCATACCATTCAAAAACACAACATTTCTTTCCACTGCTTTGCTGATAATACTCAGTTCTATCTCCCCTTGAAACTTAATGACCAATCAAAAATAGCCAAACTCACTTACTGTCTAGAGGACATAAAGCATTAGATGGCTCAAAACCTCTTACAGGTAAACAAAGGCAAATTTGAGAATCCTATCTGGTCTCCCTAATTCTAACAAAATTACCTCCAATAGCCTTGGTGACTTTATCCACCCTCATTAAACCTGATGTCAAATCCTTTGGTGTGATATTTGATTCTACCTTTAAGTTCGACAAACAAGTTAATGCAGTAGTTAAAGCTCACTTTTTCCAGCTCTGCACTGTTGGCAAAATCAAATTATTCCTTTCATTTAAAGATCTTGAGAAGATTAATCCCTGCTTTTATATTCTCCCATTTAGACTATAACTCTATATACTGGGATGAGTCAGTCTTCATTATCCCATCTGCAACTGGTTCAGAATGGTGCCAAGAAGAGGGACCATAATCAGTCCTATTCTGGCCTCCCTCCATTGGCTGCCAGTATGACTCAGTATTGGTTTTAAAGTTCTCCGTTTTGTCTATAAAACCTTTAATGGGCTAGCCCTCTCTTATACCTCAGGTCTCCTAACAAGTCCCTTCAGGTTGGCTAACTTGGGGTGCTAGGCTGTTCCACGCTGAAATCATAAACTCAGAAGAGATTGTGCCTTTGCTATTGCAGCCCCCAAATGCTGGAACACATTCCTCCTGCTATCAAATCACCCCCTTCCATCAACTCTTTTATATCTCTGGATTTTTTGGTATGTTGCTTTTTGTAATTTTAGTTATTATCTGATTTAGATCTTCCCAAAACTTTTCCACTTTCTCACATACCAAAAAATCCAGAGATATTTCTTCTAAGTAATATAAGAAGTAAAGAACTTGGACTCAATTTGGATGGAGCACAAAAAAGATTTATTATGATAGCCCGAGCTGTAGCAAAAAAATGTATTATGTCAACCTGGAAATTAGAAGATAGCCTGAGAATACAGCAATGGTACATAGAAATGAATAAGTGTATTCCATTGGAAAAATTAACATATAATTTAAGAAAGAACATCACAGTATTCGAACAAATTTGGGAACCGTACATGGAACACAACAGAGAAATCCTACTGCGGACCTTCACCGCCTAAAATGACAGAATGAGAAAAAGACGAAATGAACTGTCCCAGTGTGTAAAAGTAGATGACACAATTTTCTTGTTTATTTTCATTGTGTGGTGACATTGTTTAATGGGTTTAATGTATGTTGAACGTTGAGTGGGTGGGGAGGGGAGTGGGAAGGAGGGAGGGAATGGAGGAGGGAAAAAGGGGAGAAAATGACACTGTATATTCAAGAGGGAAAGGTTTATGTGCATTTTGGTCAATATGGTTCATAGTGTGAAAAATAAAAAAATTAAACTCTGATATCCAGATTGAAGATGTACTTTGATTCACTATTGTTTTGAGCCCTCCTCATGCACCTGAGTGTTAGCTTGTGTTCTAACCTCTGGTATTTGATTTATTCTGTACTTTAAATAGTTGCCTCATTGTGATGTCTTTCTGATCTGTACAGCACTTTGGGCAACGGGAGTTGTTTCAAATGTGCTATATAAATAAATAAATGAAACTAAACCTTCATTGTTTGAGGAGAGGGAGAGAATGATATTGAAAGGGCAAAGCAGTAAAATTTGCTTCCACTGGAATGACATTACCACTTAAATGAATTTACAAAGGACATTTTTAATGTTAAAACAATCTTGTTGAAGTGTTGTAAACAGAACATGATTGGAATGATGAACAAGATATCTATTTCTCCTCCTTGCCTTGATTGTTCAGCAAGTCTGCCTGAGGGATAACCTACATTTCTTTACACATCAGTGGGAAGCAGTAGGTTTTTTTATTGAATGTGCTGTTTAGATGGCTTTTTAGAGGATGTATTAGAGCACAGAATCTTTTTTTGTTTCTGCTGCTCTTGCGATTTTAATATTTATGCTCTTTGAAGTGAATCACTTAAGCAGTGTGTAAGATCAGTAACAGATAATCCTAGCTGATGCACAATATCCAAAGCTGGAAACTAAGTTTCTATTCGTTCTGCTCTGTTATTGTTCCTCAATCACAATCCTCGCACTTCCCTTCTCATTGCACTAGTGTGACACTTACTTATCCCGTCAGAATTCTCATGGCCGCTTTAAATCAGATTGTCAATGTAGTGTCTCAGGTTTATGGAGTTGTACAAAACACAGCAGCCAGTTGGCACACAACATGCAGAGGGAGTGGGGGTGGAGGGGGGGTGGCGGGGGCCAGGAAATGGGAGCAGGTGAGAGGTGGAGACTAAAGGAACACTTAAAATGAAAATGCAGTCTTGTGTGGTGATGGGAAGTTGATAGTGTTGGTTTTTTTGGACGGACTGACTGCTTTCTTTCATTGGGAAACTGAATGCTGAGGATCAAATAACTGACATATAATACAAATAATCCAGATGTAGATCGTGGGTGCATCAGAGATACTGCCTAAACCCAATGTGCGACTTCCTTTGCAAGGGACAGCATTTGGGCATTCTTCTGCTCAGAGTATTTGCCGCTGTTCAAGACAATCGTAGTTTCCATTTTCTCATTCTACATTCAGGTTTCTTCCGACCTTTAATATGGCTAAATTGCAGGATAATTCACGGAATAGGCTGGAGAACAAATCTGGCAGCAACGTTTAAGATTTTGACACTATGCGTGGACCTGGTTACCATGCTGTAAGCTAGTAGAATGGTGCAGCTCATAGATTGCTACCTCACAGTGCCAGAAACCTGGGTTCCATCCAGAACTCTGGTGCAGTTTGTACGTTGTCCCTAAAGGAATATAGAACCTTGATCAGTGTGAGGTGGAAATACAACAGGCCCGTGTGCTGAACAATGTGGAGATTGCTGAAGATGAAATGTTGGGTTTTTGTAAAAACATCAAGATGGATAAGTCCCCAGGGCCAGACGCGATATACCCCAGGATGCTGTGGGAAATGAGAAAAGAGATAGCTGGGGCAGTAGCTATGATTTTTGAATACCTTTTTGGCTGCAGGAGAGTTGCTGGAAGATTGGAGAATGGCAAATGTAGTCCCCTTGATTAAAACAATAGGAAGAATCTTGGGAATTATAGACCGGTGTGTCTTATGTCAGTGGTGTGCAAACTAATGAAGAGGATTCTTAAGGATAGGATCTATAAGTATGGCTTGATGAGGGTAGGGCAGTAGATGTGCTGTGCATGGATTTTAGCAAGGCATTTTACAAGGTCCCCCATGAGAGACTTGTTGAGAAAGTCAGTGGAACCTTGGCTGTGTGGATAAAAAATAAATGGCTTTCAGGAAGAAAGCAGAAAGTAGTAGTGGAAGGAAAGTATTCTGCCTGGAGGTCAGCGACTAGTGGAGTGCTGTTCTAGGGCCCCTGCTCTTGGTGATTTTTATAAATGACCTGAATGAAGAGGCAGAAAGGGGGGTCAGTAAGTTTGTGGATGACATGAGTGTTGGAGGAGTTGTGCATGGAACTGAAGGTTGTCAAAGGATACACAAGGATATCGACATGATGCACAGTTGGTCAGAAAAGGGACAGATGGAGTTCAATCCGGGTAAGTGTGAGGTGATGCATTTTGGAAGGAGAAACCTGAAGACTGAGTTCAGAGTTAATGGTCGGTTACATGAGTATAGATGAACAGAGGGATGAAAGGAGACTTGATAGAGGTCTACAAGATTGTAAAAGACATAGATAGGGTGGCCAACCAGCACCTTGTTTCCCAGGGCAGGAATATCAAACACCAGAGGACATATGTACAAAATTAAAGCAGGGAAGTTTAGGGGAGACCAACCAGCACCTTGTTTCCCAGGGCAGGAATATCAAACACCAGAGGACATATGTACAAAATTAAAGCAGGGAAGTTTAGGGGAGACATCAAGAGTAAGACTTTTACACATCGAGTTGTGGGTGCCTGGAATGCCTTGCCAGTGATGGTAGTGGAGGCTGAAACTTTCGTGACATTTAAGAGATTCTTAGACTGACACATGGATGAAAGAAAAATAGAAAGCCACAGGGTGGGTTTAATATATTTTTAAAGGAAAATATGAATCAGCACAACGTCGAGGGCTGAAGGGCCTGTACTGTGCAGTGTTTTATGTTCTATAAGCAGGCCATTTTTGCACACTATGCCAACCCATTCAAGTTAGAAAATCGCCCTTCAGTCATTAGTTTTTCTGTTTATCAGACCATGGCCTCTATGCCTTGGTGATTTAAGTAGTCATTTCGACACTTTAAGCTGCTCAGAATTGATTTTACTGAGGACCATAATGGCTGAGGAGAAAGAAAGGAAAGTAGCTCCTTAAATTCAGTAACCTATTGACCCCTATGGACAGTAAAATAGATGGTGGAAGTTGAGTCAACATTATAGGTACTATGTAATTGATTGTTAAAGTTAAAATATTTCTTAGTAAAGTTAAATTATAGAATTAAATATATTTCTAGCAAGGGAATTGTGGGCTGGATACAAGGTCACACACAGGTCACATCACATTACAGAGTCTCGGAGAGAGTTCTTTTCAGAGTTACCCATCTGGAAGAACCAGATCATAATGGAACTGAATGGGTCTTAATTGATTCCAGGACAATGGATGTGTATATAGCATTATGCTGGCAACTGTGCAATTAAGCAAGTTCTTTCTTGAGTAACGTGCTCAGACTTTACAGAGTCTTAAACCACTTAAACCTCTTGGACAGAAATGAGGTCAGATGTGAAGTGATAATTTGAAGGAAGGCAAAAATGTCATGTACCATGATTTTTGTTTTGGACAGAAATGAAACAGAAATAGTGGTGATGTCATGTCACATGATTTCAGAGAAACATATAACTCAGTGATTCTCAACCTTTTTCTTTCCACTCGAATACCTCTTTAAGTATTCCCTATGCCATAGGTGCTCTGTGATTAGTAAGGGATTGCTTAAGGTGGTATGTGAGTGGAAAGAAAAGTTTGAAAACCACGGTTTTAATTGTACCTAATTGATTCGTTATATGCTCGGTTTTCTAACTCCAAAGAAAATAGGCCAATGACAATTTTTCTCAAGCAAAATATTTCAGTAACAATTGGGTCTAGAGCAGGGATTCTCAACCTTCCCTTCCCACTCACATATCACCTTCAGTAACAGTTGGGTCTAGAGCAGTGATCCTCAACCTTCCCTTCCCACTCACATATCACCTTAAGCAATCCCTTACTAATCACAGAGCACCAATGGCATTGGATTACATAAAGTGGTATGTGGGTTGAAAGGAAAAGGTTGAGAACCACTGATATAAAGGAAGGCAGAAAGAGATAGTTTGAAGCCAGACTGAAAAAAAATTGTCCACGCTGTGAAAGACACAGGGGAGAAACAGGAGTCTCTGGAGAGAGAGGGAGATGCTGTACTGTTTTGTATTATCCTTATCATAGGAGATACTCAAAATAAAAGGCTTTAAAGTAAGTAAGACCATTTTGCTCTTGATTAAGAAAGAAATCATAGAGGAGATCACAGTTCTGTAACCCTAACAAGATAGGGGGAAAACTTGTGAAAACACTCGTATGAAGAATATCTCTCTGAAAGACAACTCATCAGAGGACTCATGAGTTTAAAGAGATCTGAAGATATGCTTCATAATTACTTCTGAACTGCAATTTAAAAATCTTCAAGCAACACAAGATGTTTAATGCTGAAGTTTAAAATTTCAGCTCAAACTGAAATGGTTCGTATTTTGACACACACAGACCTATATTAGCGCTAGTGGGAATTAAGTTAAGAGTTAAGTAAAAAAAATGTTATGCTTTTAATAGTTTAATATTATTCAAAATTTACTATTGTCTGGTAAATTTGTTAGTTCTTAACACTAACGAGCCGTGATTCTGTCTGACCATCTATGTCATGCAAAGTATTGCAGAAGCTCAGAAGAATTGTTTTCAGACTCCTGGCAGACTTTAAAATGGCTTCACTTTGAAGATAGACATTCTGACTTGTTTTTATTCGCAGTAATGAGTTTTATCACGCAGAGTGCATTGCATCTTGGTGAACAACAGTTAATAAAACTGTCACTAAGGCATTTATTACTGCATGATGTCTTGCAAGAACATCTGTTTCAGTTTTTGGACAGATGTTTGTACGTTATTAGAACTTGCATAATATTTGTATACATTTGCATTATAAATCTGGCTGTCAGTTATATCCCTGACTTCACATTTTTAAAAAACTGCCAATTTTCCATTCAGTTAACATTAGTTTGCTTAGCAATTTTGTTGGAAAATATATCTTCAAGACCATTTCAGTACAAAAAAAATCTGGAAAGTTCAAAGTTATTGGTGCTCTCTCTCTCTCTCTCTCTCTCTCTCTCTTATAAACTCTGATGCTCAATCCATCTTATTGACTGTCATCTCTGACTCAACCAGGATCTTCAATTATCACTGAGGCCACATAACTTCCCCATGATAACAATGCCCAACTTGCACTGCACTCCAGTCCAGCTAAGCTGCTGGTAAAATTCTCCTCCATGCCCTCATTTCCTCTAGATTTGACTACGCCAGTGCTTTGATTGACATTACCTCCTTCATATACAAATTCTTGCAAAACAAATGACAATTTTTAACTTGCACTGAATACCAATTCCTCCTCCTCTGTACTTGATAAGATGCATAGTCTCCTAGCTCAGAAATACCTTCAGATGTTCTCAAATCTCTCCGTGGCCTTTGTAACAATGATCTTCCAAGATCACTGAGTCACTCTGATTCCAGCCATTTCCCAAGTTTCAGTGACTTGAGTTCGTCACAAGTTGAGGAAGTTCCTCTTTCAACACCTTGCCCTTCCTTTCTCCCTTTAAGACTGCCTTAAAAGCTTTGTCAAAACCTATTGTTATTTTTCCCCAATATAAGGTATGATAAGATTGTGAGTTTATTGTCATATTCTTATTTGCCATAGCAGAAAAAAACTATAATAGTTTTATTATTTATGAATGAGAGTTAAAATTTGTTTAGCTATGCACTATATTTCAATAAGACCACCAAGGTGAAGTGGATAAACATTAAAGAGAATAAAAATTGAGGCTGGAATTTGACAGTTTTGTATCTGTTTGTAATGTACAGCAACAATGTGAGGGGCCTGGAATAAAAACAGCAAGTATTGGAAATACTCACAGGTCAGCCAGTATCTGGGAAAAGAGAAATTGAGTTAACATCACAAGTCTGGTCGGATAAAGAGTCTCTGAGCTGAAGCCTTAAAGTTGTTTCTCTTTCCACAGATGCTGTCTCACCTCCTGAGTTTTTCCAGCATTTTATGTTTTTTATTTATTTCAGATTTCCTGTATATGATGGGTTTTTTTTTTAAATTTTCATGAGTTAGCTTGTTTCTGCCATCCAAACTTCAAATATGAAAACTGTACAAATTTCACTCTAACATTTTCTGAATTACTAATATTTCTCTTTTAGATTTTCTTACAAGTCTGAAAATGTTGTCCTGTTCATCTAACTCTGCAACTTTATGCAGCTGTTGGTACATTTAGAAATAACCTGCAGAAGAACCCTTCTCGCTGTTCTTGATATTTTGTGATGAATAAACTTAAACCTAAAAAAAATCCTTTCTTTCCTATTCTTCTGGGTTTACTCTCATCTGAGAGCGAGAATGAATGAGTCACATTAAAATGTATCATTGCTTTGTTCACGATTCCTGGAAAAACTTCATAAAATATATGAGGCAAGCGAACCATGTTTTAGACTTTAACAAAAAAAAAACCCAATGCTGGAGAAACACAGCAGATCAAACAGTGTATTTTATATAGCAAAGATAAAGACACATAAACAACGTTTCAAGAGTAAAACACAAAAGTCTGCAGGCACTGTGGTTAAAATAAAAACACAATGCTGGAGAAACATAGGAGGTCAAGCAGTGCCTTTTATTAAGCAAAGATAAAAAGAATAACCGACGTTTTGGGCCCTTCATCAAGGTATGGAAAAATGTCGGCAGGCATCCAAATAAAAAGTTAAGGGGGGGGAGATAAGGATAATATGTCAGTGGAAAGCTTGTCTCTTGAGATGGCGGCAGAGATATCCAGAAAGTGGATAGGGATGTTGGAGATGGACCAGGTGAGTTTGGGATCGGGGTGAGAATTGGCAGCAAAGTGAATGAAGTTGACAAGTTCATTGCAGGTACATGAGGCATCAATATAATGGAGGAAGAGTTGAGGGGCCTTGCCTATGTAGGCTTGCAGCATGGATTGCTCCACAAAGCCCACAAACAGGCAGGGGTAGCTGGGACCCATGGCTACTCCCTTGATTTGGAGGAAGTGAGACGAGTCAAAGGAGAAGTTGTTTAGAGTGAGGAAAGGTTCTGCCAGGAGGAGGAGGGTGTTGGTGGTAGAGGGTGACTGGTCAGGTCTCTATTCCAGAAAGGTGCAAAGTGCTTTAAGACCATCTCTATGGAAAATTGAGGTATAAAGGGATTGGGCATCCATCGTGAAAATGAGGTGGTCCAGCTTGGGGAGTCTGAAGTCACTGAAGAGATGGAGGGCATGTGAGATATCCCAAACCTAGGTGGGGAGGGATTGGATCAGGGTAGAAAAGATAGAGTCAAGGCAATACTACACTAGTTCGGTGGGGCAAGAGCAAGTGGAAACAATGGGTAAAAGGTAGAAGAGAGCAGTGTGGAGATGGGAGACAATGAGATTGGAAGCCATGGGAAGGAGGTGATGAGGTTAGAGTTTGTAGCTTCATGAGCTCTGGTGGTTGACCTGTGGAATGGATAGGTCAGAAGAGGTGTCTGAGATAGAGGCAATGAAAGAAGAATTCAATATAAAGGTGTGCGCAGAACACATTAATGTGTGGGTGGAGGGGGATGAAGATAAAGCCTCTACTGAGGACTGGACACTCCATCTCAGAGAGGGGAAGGTCAGACTGGGAATCGGTGTTGTGGAGGGTGTGAGCAGGAGATGGAGAGTTAGGGAGGTCATAAGATATAAAAATAAGGTTGGTAGAAGGGAGGTGGAATGTTAGGGAGGTCAGAGGGTACAGAAGGAGGGTTGCAGAGGTCAGAAGAGGAGGTGGAGGGTGGGAGTTAGTGGGGGTGTGGGATGGGTAAGGTCTGAGGGGGGGAGGTCAGAGAGGGGTGGAGGAGGAGGGAGTCACTGGAGAGAAGGAGTGCAGATAAGAGGGTCTGAGGCTTAGAGGGTTGAGAAGAAGAGGGGGAAATGGGGTAGAGATGTGTAAGGCGATAGTGAAGGGGAGATCTGCTGGTTAATTGCCGGAGCCAGGGTTCCATATGGCAGCTAACACATTGGGAGCTCCAGTGGGTAGGCAGCTGGGGCCAGGGTTCAAAGTGGCAATCAAGGCTTCGAGAGATCTGGTGAGTCGGCACCTGGGGCCAGGGTTGGAGTAGGTGGCTGAGGCATTGGGAGCTCTGGTAAGTAGGCAGCTGGTGCCAGGGCTGGAGTCAGGCAGCCATTGTGTTGGGAGCTCCGATAAGCTGCGGGGGTCACACAAGCAGGCGGTAGGGGCTGGAGTTGGCAGTGGAGACAAAGGGAGCTCCGGGAGGACAGGTGTCTGGGGCCGAGATGGGGACCCATGTTGAGGGTCGCAGAGACTGCAGACTAGGGAGGCGAGCTTGCAATCCTTGATGTAAACCAGGTGGGTGTAGGGTTGGCGGATGAACACATGGATCTGGCGGTGGATGTACAGGAGGGGTCCACTTGCCACAAAGTCTGAAAAATGTAAACAGACTTCTTGCAGTTTGAGCCTCAATTGTTAAAAACATTTGGAATACTTACGATATAAGACTAATGGATTGGGTTTTATATGTTGTCAAAATGAATGGATAATTATTTTGGCCTGTGAGAAACTACTTAGCATGCTATATCTTAGTTCAATTGGTTTATGGAATACATGGAAGGAATTCTGAATAGATTTCAGATGGCGATTTAACACAATGAGAATTAATCATTATATTTGAACTGTTATCCTTCAAGATAACGCGAAAGTGTAGTATTAAAAATTTAAGAGATGATAAATCTATCCGTCCATGGAAATAAAGTTCAAAATGGCTTGAATTACTGGAGACTTGCCTTGAATGCAGATTTCAGATGACCAACGTATTAGTTTAAAGCTTACTGTTGGTTGATTTCCAAACACCAGCAATTAGAGGTGAACATTTCCTTGATTGGCTGTAATTAAAGAGAAGGTCTACAAAGTCCAATTCAAATTATCAGCACTCATATCTGGGAAGACCCAAAACTTGAAGCCATGTTCTGCAGCATTCACATCTTTCAAGGACATGTGCACCCAATCCCCTTACGACCTCCTCCAAGGGTTCACTTCTCAGGTGTATGCCTCACCTGCCTCTCTAAATGTTCTGGCTCCCTGGCCACTGCTCGGAACTGGCTCCAGTCTTCACCATACTTTCACATGGATGCATCAGAAGCAAACAGCTTGCTCAAGGTTTGGGGCCTTGGGTAAAACAGAACTGTGGGAACCTGAAGACAACAATGGATGTTCTTTGCTAATTCCCTGAAGAAGGGCTCAGGTCTATGGGTGCTGCAAATTGGCTGAGCTCCTCCAGCATTTCAGTGTGTGTTTTACTACAGTGCACTTACCTGGTTTTTCACTGAGTTTATACAAAAAAGTCTTCCGAGGATCAGCCTGGTCCTTGAAGGTTAGTTGCAACAGTGAGCTAGACTTCTTCAGCTTCTGCATGAACCAGAGGCCTGAGGTGGTAGAAAAAAATATAATTAATCCCCATTATTATGAAAGCTCAAGCAGGTTATCCTGTGTGACTCACAATCAAAGTTAATAAAGCCAGAAGCAAAAGCAGGATCGTAAGCAAATTAGCACACATAGTACTCATTTGAAAAGTCTTTATTTCTGCGTTGAATCACCCTCTAGAGATTTTCAAAGGGATTTCATGCCATGTATCGCCTTTGCATTTCTGATGCAATCTTCCTGTCGATGAAGTACAGAATGGTGCCTTTTCTCGTGTTTGAGTTCTTTAAGCATGTCAGTGCAGCCCCTGGAAGCTTCAAAACCATGGACGATGCACTGATCACTAAGTAAGATCTTCGCACGTGCCCACCCCCTCGCATCACTGACTCTTTTAGCCAATGTAGCCTCTGGAGAATAAAATTGAGGATCTAAGGGCAAGGTTGCTGAACTAAAGGGACACGAGGAGTTGCTGCAAACTCTGTTTCGCAGAGACATATCCCACTTCCAAGACTCTAGGCTTGGCCCTTTGGCCTGAAGGTTTCTCTGCACATCACATGGACGGCTAGCATCCTCAGGTAAAGGAAGAGGTGCAGTGTCTGCTTCATGATTAACTCCTTATGGGGCTTCTGTCTGAGGGCTGCTCCCCTCATCTGGAACATCTGCTGATGTGCCAACCCTTCCACCTCTCGAGGGAATTCACTTCCGTGTCCTGACTATAGTCGACATCCCTCCACCGGCAGGCGTCAAGCTAGCACTGGGGCATCTACACACCTTATCCACAAACTTCATACAGGGTTTCCCGGTGCCTTCTCAGCTATTGGCGGAGACTTCAACTAGGCCATGCCCAGTCCTCCCAAACTAATCCCACCATGGCTCTCAACCACTACTATACTATCATCAAGGATACCCACCGCACCATTCCATGCCCACACTTTGGAAAGTCAGACCACCTGGCTGTGCTCCTCCTTCTTTCACACAGACAGAAACCGAAGAGCAAAGAAACAGCAGTGAAGACTGTACAGAGGAGGTCTGGGGAGGCAGAAGAGCGGTTTCATAACTATCTGGAGTCAGTGAATTAGGCAACATTCTCAGTGGCGGATCTAAATCAATGTGTACAGTGGTCATCGACTTTATCAGGAAATGCTTGGGCAACTGTATTCCTGCTATCTGGGTGTATCCAAATCAGAAGTATAGTTGAACAAAGAGATCCATAAACCGTTGAAGACAAGATCTGTAGTGTTTAGGTTAGGAGATTCAGAGATATACAGAAAGACCAGTTACAACATTCGGATAGCCATAACCAGTGCGATAAAGCAATTCAATCTGGAGCCTGAGACAGACAATCGACAGCAGTGGCAGGGCTTGCATGCCATTGTAACCTATAAGATGAAACAAGGAAGTATCATTTACTGCAATAAATCTCTTCCAGATGAGCTCAAAGTCTTCAATGATCACTTAGAAAGGGAGAACATCAGAGAATCCATGTGAGATCCCACAGATCCCAGCAACTCAGTGCTCTCAGGCTTTGAGAGTGGCGCGAACAGGAGGGTGACACGAACAGGAGGGTGACTCCTTGAAAAGCGTCCAGGCCGATGGTGCATCTGGCCATGTCTTAAGAACCTGTGATATCCAACTGGCTGGAGTGTTTTGCGGACACCTTCAATCTTTGATTACGACTGTCAGAGGTCTCCACCTGCTTGAAAAGGACCTCAGTTATTCTTGTACCAATGAAGAGCATGGAGACATGCCTCAATGACTATCGACCAGTGGCACTGATGTCTACCATGATGAAGTGTTTGAGAGAATCAACTCCTAGCTCAGAAAGGACTTGGACAGTTTGTCTATCATCAAGGTAGGTCAATACAGATCCATCTCCCCTGGCCTTCTGCTCTGAGTTGGATCACTTAGACCACAGGAGCATCTACTTCAAGTTGTTGTGAATTGGCTACAGTTCAGCCCTTCAGCACCATCAGTACCTATGTCTAAAGGATCTGAGACACAGTCTGTCCCTCTATTGCCAGACCCCAATGAGTGAGAAAAGGTAGCATCACCTTCTCCTTGCTGACCATCAACACAAGGGCACTGATAGCTTTGTGCTTAGTCCCCTGCTGTACAAATTTGGCAGCAACTCGATGTACAAATTTTCTGACGACACCATCATTGTTGTCTGAATAACTGGAAATGATGAATTAGAATCCAGAATGGAGACAGAGAATGTAGTTAGGTGGTACCAGACCATCAAATTGCTGTTGAAACCTTTCTCTTGCTCCCTTTCTCCATTTTTTTTAAATCCTCTCTCTCTCTCTGTCTCTCTGTCTTGTTCCCCCACCCCTCTATTCCACTCTGTCATAAACTCAGGATTGACTTGCCCGGTTTTTCAATCAGCAATGCATTTTGGACAATAGGTGGAGCATTCCACTACTCTGCCAGGTACTGAGGCTACTGTCATAATTAGAAAAAGTTATTTACCACCTGCATTACAAATTTCTTTCAACAAATCCTTTCCTCACCTGTCCTGGCTCAGACTCCTGAGAAACTGATTTTGACTCTTGCTGCATTGGTGTGACATTCCCATTTCCCCAGATCAGCTGCATTCTCACTGAGACTGCCAATTAATGGAGGATTGTCAGCAGGTGTCTGCTGCAATTGGGCACAAAATTGACCATTGTGTGAGGCAGACAAATTAATTTTAAAAGTGAAAAAATGAGAGAGAGAGAGAGAGAGAGAGAGAGAGAAGAAATTGATAGTGAAAAATAGACAGCAAGTAAAATTAAGAATGAGGGGAAAGGCTTTTGCCAAGAAACCGGACAGATTTGTACCTGTGTTTATGTATAAAGGGCATAGAGAAGTCACTTTAGGCACGTTGGATCATCCAGGTCATCACTTCCAAGTTAACCAGAAAATTGGCCTCGACACTTCATGAGGGCAATGCCTTTTCATGGATGTTTGAATATATTTTTTTCCTCTTTTTTGTAATTTTATTCTATTTTATTCAGGTCACCTGAAAAGCATGAAAAGTAGCACCCCATTTTCCAAACCTAAAACTAGTGAAAAGCACAGAAATCTTTACAGTTCTGGGGAAATGAGATGCAGATTACTCTCAGGAATGTGCGCAGAATTACACTGTAAATTCCAAAGATGGTGACATGCTTGCGTGGAATCGCAATGGAAATCTCTCTGCGAATACATTGAGATTTGGTAAAGATTTGTTTAGATCTGATTTGCATTTGAGTGGATTTTATGGATGAAACTATTCCATCAGATGTTGTCGTAGATTAAAACTCAATGACTGGCTCAGCCCTTTCTATCACTGACTTCCGTGTTTTCCCTCAGCATTTGTTTCCAACAAAATGTGAAGAAACATCTCTACTCTCAGACAGAATAAGCATGAGGATTACCAAAAAGTAATTAAAAAAAAACAAAACTTGAATTTACTGAAAGAACACAACATTTCATAGAGGAAAGTTCTTGTGATTGTAATTTGGACTGCTGTTTGCCAAAAATAATTGACTAGTTGAATGGACATAATAAACACTTTTCTGTTCTTACTTCTCTCCACTCAGATGAGGCTATCCCTTTGCTGGGTTATCATTAGCTCATCAATATTATCTTGGTTTATAAAAATTATTAAGTGCTGGCAAAATAAACTACCACCTTGGAAACTGAAGGTTCCAAACCCACCAGAAAAAATTGCTGGATACCACAGGAAAAGGTTATGAAAAGCTTTCAGATTTCTGTATTTTAAAAAACTGATAGTGTTCAATGATATCCTTCGTTGAAGGCTATCCCTTGCCTAGATATAAGAGAGTAAGCAGAGTGATGTTGAAAGAAAAAAATAGTATTTCTGTAATTTAATTATCTTTCCCAAATAAAGCTAATGAAGTAATTTACTAATGAAGTATGTATTGTTATAAATTAAGAACTATACAGTTCCTATGTGCACAAATCAATATATAATTCAATAATCGGTTTGAATGATGAAGAAAACACAAATGCTGGAGAAACTCAGCAGGTCAAACAGTGCCTTTATGTAGCATCACCAACATTTTGGGCTTGAGCCCTTCACCAAGGTTTGAATTATGATAACTTTGGTGCTGGATAAAGTCCAGATTGTGTGTGTTTAATGTGGTGGCACTTTTTGAAAGAAGAAATGATGATACCTGCCTTGAATTGGTTATCCCTTATTCTGAAACTATGCCAGCTAGATCCCAAAGGCGAAATGTCCTTTAAAGGATCCATTCTGTCAATCCACTCAGAACTGCATGTTTCAATAAGATAGTCCCACAATCTTCGAAACTCCCATGAATTAGGTCTGACCTGTTAAACCTCTATTCATGTAACCAAACCTTTGTCTCATCTGAACTATCTTTGGCACAAGTTTATTATCAATAAATATGAAACTAAAACTGCAGTGTATAATTGGATCCTTGATTTCCTCACCTCAGTGAAGAATGGTGGGTGCATCTCCTCCACAATACCAGAGCACCACAGGGCTGAGTACTCAGCCCAACACTCTACTTGCTTTACACCTATGCTTGTGTGGCTTGGAATGACAACAACACTATCTACAAATTTGCTGTTGATACCATTTTTGTTTAAAAATGGGTGATGAGTCAGCATACAGGAAGGAGACTGAAAGGTTGGCTGAATGGTGCACTAACAACCACCTCACACTCAATGCCAGCAAAACCAAGGAGCTGATTGGGACTTTACGAGGGGAAATCAGAGGTGTAGAATCTAGTTATCATTGGGGTATTAGAGGTGGAAAGGGTGAGCAAATTTGAATTCTTGGGAGTCTATCTAGAGGACCTTTCCTGGATCCAACACACCACTGATAGGGCGATGAAAGCCTGTCCACACCTCAACTTCCTCAGAAGCTTACTGAGGTTTGGTATGACATCAGAAGCCATGGCAAACTTCCACAGGTGTGTCACAGAAAGTATGCTAACCAGCTGCATTACTACCTGCTTCGGGAGCACCAAAACCACTGAGCACAAAGCCCTGCAAATGGCAGTGGACACATAGTACATCACAGGCAAAAACTCTCCCCACTATCGAGAAAATCTAGATGGATTGCTGCCATTGGAGAGCAGCAGCAATCATTAATGATCCACCAAGGACATGCTCTATTCTCACTGCAGCCATCAAGAAAAAGGTATAGGTCCACAAGATTCATACCGCCAGGTTCAGAAATTGTCAGATTTCTATACAACAAACTCAATCAAAGACTCATTTATGGACTCATACTATACACATTATTTATAACTGAATATTTATTCTTTCTGTATTTCTTTGTATCTTTTTTTGAGTATAGTATTTTACACTATTGGTAAATAGAAATTCTGCCTGGCCCAAATATCTTATGGTTGTATATGATATGTACTCTGACAATAAATCTGAACTTTGACTTTTGAGTTTGAAAGATGCTACTGCTCAGAAAACCATGTGCAAATATTGCTGAAATTTAATGTGTAATTATTGCAAACAACAAGGAAGTCAAAATGATATCTATCACAAGATGATTTGAGGGAAGGAACTGTGCTCCAATTTGAAAAAGCCATTGTGAAACAGTGTCTGAAATATTCTGTATCTGACTGGGTCCCCCTGCATAAAAAAGGATATACTTGCAGTGGGGGGGGGGGGTTGTGTTCATTAAGTTATTCCTGAGTTGAAGGCTTTATCATGTGGGGACAGTTTGAGCAGACTGTGTATGTGCATTCCTGAACTGATAAGCATGACCAATCATTTAATTGAAAAGTTCAGTTTCGTTAGTGAGATTCACGGGATTGACATGAAGTTGATATTTCCCTTGATATTAACCAATCTCAAAATAAAAGATCACTTAATCAGGACTGAGTTGAGAAGAAATGCCTTCTTCCAGATGATGCTGAGTCTTTGGAATTTGCTACTTAAGAGGACAGTGGAGCCTTGGTCACTGAGGATATTGAGGACAGAGACGAGTTGATTTTGGATGCCAAATCATGAGACATGATGTCAGTGCAACACAGTTTCACTGAGGTAACAGATCAAACATATCTCACTGAATAAATGAGAATGATAATAACTGGTTAAAATCTATCAGTGTTGCTCTCCTTTACTACTGTATTAGTGTGGGAGTTGAACCGTCTGAAGCAGGATAGAAGCACTTAAGTGTTAAATGAGTTTGTTGAAGGTGAGGATGGGAAAAGTTGACAAAATCTTGGGTACTGTGTACTCATCAGAAGCTAAAGGGCAATGAAGCTTGTGAAGGTTATCAATGCGGCATTGGATACTTTCAGTTTGGTATTGGAAGTGTTATTAAATTTGAGTGGGTGGGTGGGAAAGATGATGGAAGTGGCATCAAGAGCACAATTCAGTGTGGAGTAAAAATAGGCTTTGTTTGAAATAAATTTTCTCTGGAATCGAGTGCCTTTAACAGAGAAGGTGCAAGAAAGTGAACTTGCACAACAGCAAGATGAAAGGCAGTAGCCATGAGGCCACTGGACAAACTCCTCAGCAGAGCTCTCATGCTGCTCGGGCTGTGTACGCTATAATCTGTAACTGTGCTCTTGCTACCTTGACCAGCTGATTCAATGCTAGCGATGATATGCTAGATTGTGCAAAGGGTCACCCATTGCATTGTACCAGATATGGGGCAATAAACTTGAAAAATTGAAACTTAAATGTTTACGTGAGGACTGTAAAATCTTTGGCAGGTGCCTCAGAACTACTACTCTATTACTTTCTTAATCGGCCAAGTAAGACCTTTTGAAATATCTACAGCGAAAATCTCCCTAATAACCAGCACAAAGTTCAAAATCTTTGTCATGCTAGCTTTGCTTTATCCACCAACATACCTGTGCTAACCAGCGTGCTGTTATTGTATAATGTTCCCAGATGTGGCCCAGACAGCGATAGGAGAGTGTGCAGCTTGCTGAGGTAACATCGAAATCTTGGGCGTGTCAACACTGATCGAATGATGATATTGCCCAGCGAGTGGCCAATGAAACTACATGGAAACACAGAAGGTGAATGCAAATTACACAGAAATATTGAGAGACAATTCCAGAGAGAGAGAGAGTGTGTGTGTGTGTGTGTGTGTGTGTGTGTGTGTGTGTGTGTGTGTGTGTGTGTGTGTGTGTGTGTGTGTGTGTGTGTGTGTGTGTGCGGTGGAGGGGGGCTAACATTTAACATGGTCAGTATAAACCGTGCATCTTGGCGCCTCAGTTCAGCGGGCAGCAACCTCCTTGGGAGAAGGCCGCAGAGCCCACCTCACTGACAAAGGACAAGGAAAAACCCAACACCCAACCCCAACCCACCAATTTTCCCCTGCAACCGCTGCGACCATGCCTGCCTGTCCCGCATTGGACTTGTCAGCCACAAACGGGCCTGTAGCTGACGGGGACGTTTACCCCCTCCATAAATCTTCGTCTGCGAAGCCAAGTCAAAGAAAGAAGAAGAAGTAATTCACAAGACAACAACACAAAAATCAATGTTCCTTCACAAAACACATTAAATGGCTTCCTGGCGGAAGTCTTAGTGCAAAAGACAGGAAAGTTATGTTATAACAGTATCACAGGAACCTTACATAGTTTTTTTGCACAGATTGTCCTCTGCAATTTAAGGCATCATATTTGCTAGTCACACAAAAGACAGGGTTTCATCAAAGGGAGGTCCAAGAGACTGCAGATGTTGGAATCTGGAGCCAAAAAAGATCATCTGCTGGAGAAATTCAGCAGTTCGACTAGCATCGGTGGGAGAAAAATAAACCAAGAACTTTGACCTGGGATATTGACAATTCTTCATCTCCCACTGATTCTGCTTGACCACCTCGGTTTGTCCAGCAGATTGTTTGCTGCTCTCAAATTTTGGTTTGCAACAACATTTTCATTACTAGATGCGTTACAAGTGATAGGGGTGAAGTGGGGACCTGGAGTTTGTTGCACACTAAACATGAAATTACTGAGTCAAGGGGTTAAAATGAACTACTCAAGGGAAGAATGTGAGAAACGGCGAGAAGTATATGAGCTACAAAGCAAATATACTGTGGAGCTGCTGGTACTCTACGAGTCAGAGGAAAATTGATTTTGATCTTTTGTTTGCTCTTGAAACGTTGCTGTGAAACCAAATGATGGATTAAGAGAAATTTTCTTACATAAAATCTATCTCAAGTACCAGTTAAAGTAGAGATCACTGCACTTTTTGAAGGGGAAAACTGGATAGATATTGGTCACAGTCACAGGGAATAGTAAAAATAAATGACAATTGAGGAATTGAGTTTTGGATTGATCCATCTAAAAAAGCAGCTTGTGACACAACCTGCTGTGAACATTTGATGTTCTAAGGCATACCTGCAGGCATCTGAATTGCATTGATTATATTTTCCATTATGCAACTTTTGAAGCATCCCGGCATTGCTCAGAGGCAATTGTCTCCAACGGCACTGGGTCTGAGCAGGAACAATTACAGAACCTCAACATATGCTGTGCCATCTGTAGTCGACCTGATGGTTCTGTCAACAGCACCATAGGGCTCAATACTTTTAGCTTCAGTTCATTTCAGCCAAGCCAGTTAATGAGCTGACAATCACGGAATCCAACAAGTGAGAGAAGCGCCAGCAAGTATCGTGGCCCTTTTTAATCCTTTCTAATGAAGAAGGGGGAAAAATAGTATTCCTTGCTTGCCAATATTACTACTTTGCTTCACTGAATACTGATGGCATGCACATGATCATCTATCCAGCTTTTTTACCAACAGTTTGACAGCCCTTTAATTTCAAACTTCATGATATATACAGATACTTTGGTCTTGCAAATTTTCGGCACTAAAAGAGCAAATAGTAACTTGCTCAGGCAAATCCATATTGAGCTCACACTGAATGACCTTTCATTCATGGCTTCTGTATATCTGGGAGAAATTTTTAGCTTTTCCATAATATTGTGAAATAGTAGAATGACCTTAGTTTTAATTCCCGACATTAGATTTTTTTTTTGCTGAGCCTCTAACTTATTTTCATTCAAGAATGCTAAAGCAGACATAAATTGCTCATCGTCAACATTAGGCGCATACATGTTTAACAAAGGCCATGACTCGGCAAACAATTTACAATAATCATTAAGATTCGACCAGCTGTTTCCACCGAGGATTCAAGTTCAAATGGTATTTTCTCATGAATCAAAATCGCCACTCCTCGTGCTTCCTAATTAAAAGAAGATGAAATGACATTGAGGTGGGACAAGTTTCAGACAGCTTTTCTACGTCTAGCATTGGCTGTAGCATGTAAATGTGTCGTGACTTCATGGAAAGATGAGGTTGAGGTAAATGGTACAATTCAAGGCTCAGGAGATTGAGTTGATTGCAATGCAAATAATTGCTAACGTGAAAGGACTTCTTTGGAAATCCATAAGGCACAGGAGCAGAATTGGGCCATCCAGTCTGTTTGAGGTCTTTGAGGTCCTGTATTTATATGGAGAAAATAACATATAACCTGCAGGATAATTATTACTTTTTTTAATTAAGATGTGGTCGCCATATTTGAAATGTATGGATTTAGTAATATCTTGAATTGTTGTAGGTATTTCTTTTATGATGTTTTTTGTTTGCTTCCCTTGCGGAGTTTGCTGAGGGTGGGTGGAGGGGGGATGGATTAGTTGTAGTTTTTCATTTATATATTATGGACTTTATTTAGAATTTTCAAGAAAAAACTTATACAAAGTTTTTAAGATACTTCTAGTTTCTTGTGAAAATGGTCAGGCATTTGTTTTGGAAAAAAGAGTACTGGTAAATGCTGGAGGAACTCAGACTGTCTCGCAGCATCCTTAGGATGTAAAGATGCTTTTGGCTGGAGCCCTTTCTCAAGGTTAAAGCCTGAAACGTCGGTAATACACTATATATTTACTCCGTATGGATGCCACGAGACTGGCTGAGTTCCTTCAGAATTTACTGTGTTATTACTACAATCGCAGCATCTAAAGACTTGCGTGTTTCACAGGCATTTGTTTGGAACACATGGACTGTAAAGGTGGTGAAGGAAGAAACTCTCATTAACTTGGTGAACACTCACACTGAAACCCAAAAGATATGGTGTCAGAGACAGAAAGTGAGGTCAGCCCAAACAGCCCTTTGTTTGACTAGCATGGATGTGATGAGTTGAATGCTGCTCTATCCCATACTTTTTAAAAAAATGATTCTACAGCTTGGAAATTTTGGAAGCAGTGAGACATTTTGCTCAGCACTCCTCTACCCACCAGCTCCACATTTTACCTGCTCACTGAAGTCATTTCTAACTAGAAAAGTTTAAATTTAATTTTTTTAATTAAAAAAAAATCAGACATCCAGCATGGTAACAGGGCATTTCGGCCACCCAATTTATACCCAATTAGCATACAACCCACAGAATGGTGGGAGGAAACTGGAACCCCAGTGGAAACCCACATAAACTTGGGAAGAACATACAAACTCCTTACAGACAGTGTGGGATTCAAACCCAATTCCCAATTACTGGCACTGTAAAGGTTTTGTGCTATCCGCTACACCAACTGTCCAGCCAGAGAAGCTGAACTGACTGTCTTACTTTTAACCCAGCTTGAATGATTTTGATTATCTCTGGTATCAATAGGCATTTAAAATTACAACAAACTATTTTAAATTGTTTCAAACCTTAACACAAAATTTGAAATGGAGAATATATTAATAAATACATTAATTAAGAACAAAACAAGTAAAATTAAAAACATTTGAGTTCGCTCCATTGAACCTTTTTCTTCAAATTCATCCCCACTGAAATGAATAGTGCCACTGAATCAATGGAACCTGTAATAGATGCAGAGACAGTTTAGCTCCCAGAAGGAGTTGCTGAGAAACTGCAGGGACTCAGCTCTCTGTTGCCAGTCAGTATGATGCTGAAGTGCAGTGGAGGATGGAAAAAAGGTCAAGTTGAGGATGGGCGAACCAACAAAAAGGTTTAGCTCGAGGAACGTGTAGAGGTGGGGAAGAAGATGGGGTCACGAGGGTCAACATTCGTGACAAATTAATGACAAAGAAATCTACGTGGCACTTATTTTAATTGTAGGTTAAGAAGGAAGATCTGGAGAAAGCCAGTTCAGAAGGTAGTCAATGGTACAATTCAAGGCTCAGGAGATTGAGTTGATTGCAATGCAAATAATTGCTAACGTGAAAGGACTTCTTTGGAAATCCATAAGGCACAGGAGCAGAATTGGGCCATCCAGTCTGTTTGGGTAGCGTGGTCAGCCAGCACCTTTTTTCCCATGGTGACGACAGCCAGTATCAGAAGATGTGAAAGTAGGTTTTTTTTACAGAGAGTGATGCCTGGAATGACATTTAAACCTGTGCCGCCCAACTACACCCAAATTAATTTACAACCCCGTATCTTTTTGGAAAGTGGGAGGTAATCGGAGCACATGGGGAATACCCACAAACACACAGGGAAAAGGTGCAAGCTCCTTACAGACGGTGCTGGATTCTAACCTGGTCGCTAGCGCTGTAGAAGTGTTGTGCTAACCACTGCACTAGCCCCGCCACCCATGTTAGCTTGGATAAATGTGAGTCATGGCACATGTAATGGATTTGTGTTAAGTTAGTTAGTTATGGTGGACAGGGTCACACACAGGTCACATCCAATTTACTGTTCACCATCAATTCACCATTGCACTCAGAGAAAGAGAGAGAGAGAGAGAGAGAGAGAGAGAGTGAGTGAGAGAGAGAGAGAGAGAGAAAGAGAGAGAGAGAGAAAGAGAGAGAGAGAGTGAGAGAGAGAGAGAGACAGAGAGAGAGAGAGAGAGAGAAAGAGAGAGAGAGAGAGAAAGAGAGAAAGAGAGAGAGAGAGAGAGAGAGAGAGAGAGAGATCATTTTAGAGTCACCAAGTCTGGAAGAACCAGACCATAATGGAACTCAAGTGGCTCTTAATTCTGCTGGAAGTTGGTAATTTAAATAAGTTCTTCCTTGATTGACATGTGCTTAGACTTTCTGGAGTCATAATGCTTAAACCTCTTGGGCATAGATGAGGTCAGATGTTTTTATGGATGTGAAATAATAATTTGGGGAAAATGAAATTGAATCGGAGGTGATGTCACATTACATAATTTCATAGAAACATAACTGAAGGCAGAGAGAGACATTTTGAAACCAGACTGAAGAAATTGACCTTCCTGTGAAAGACACAGGGGAGAAACAGGAGTCTCTGGAGAGAGAGGGAGATGCTGTTCTGTATTATCCTTATCATAGGAGATACTCAAACTAAATGGCTTGAAATGTAAGGGAGACCACTTCGCTCTTGATTAAGAAAGCACATGGGGAATACCCACAAACACACAGCGCTAGCGACCAGGTTAGAATCCAGCACCGTCTGTAAGGAGCTTGCACCTTTTCCCTGTGTGTTTGTGGGTATTCCCCATGTGCTCCGATTACCTCCCACTTTCCAAAAAGATACGGGGTTGTAAATTAATTTGGGTGTAGTTGGGCGGCACAGGTTTAAATGTCATTCCAGGCATCACTCTCTGTAAAAAAAACCTACTTTCACATCTTCTGATACTGGCTGTCGTCACCATGGGAAAAAAGTCCACGCTGCTGAAGATCCAGCTGCGCTGGATGGGTCACGTCTCCAGAATGGAGGACCATCGCCTTCCCAAGATCGTGTTATATGGCGAGCTCTCCACTGGCCACCGTGACAGAGGTGCACCAAAGAAAAGGTACAAGGACTGCCTAAAGAAATCTCTTGGTGCCTGCCACATTGACCACCGCCAGTGGGCTGATATCGCCTCAAACCGTGCATCTTGGTGCCTCACAGTTTGGCGGGCAGCAACCTCCTTTGAAGAAGACCGCAGAGCCTACCTCACTGACAAAAGGCAAAGGAGGAAAAACCCAACACCCAACCCCAACCAACCAATTTTCCCCTGCAACCGCTGCAATCGTGTCTGCCTGTCCCGCATCGGACTTGTCAGCCACAAACGAGCCTGCAGCTGACGTGGACTTTTTACCCCCTCCATAAATCTTCGTCCGCGAAGCCAAGCCAAAGAAGAATGACCCATGATGAAAAACAAACAAGATGCCCTGATCTTCTGGTCAGTGGATAGCATATCCTTGATAGGCTTAAAGGTCTTTTCTCTCAAGGACTAAAGCCCTCACCATACCTTTGTATTATTTAGACTTAACGGTTATAGCTTATTCTTGTCTGTCACTTTACCCTTTAAATTTCCCTCCCTCTGAAAATCACCTGATCGCTCCTTGAATCTCCTGTCCATCCTATTAACAATGGGTCCGAGTTAAATAATACATTTACTTCCAAGGCTTTCAAATTGTTTTATATTGTCACCTCACACTTAAATATGTAAAATCCTCTAACCTCTGGGCATCTATAATCTTCCAATGCCGGTTTCCTGATCAGCTATGAAGTCAAACATCATCAGCTTTGTTTTTATCTGCCAAAGACCTAACTTTAATCTTCTTTCCTTACCTTCACTTTCTCTGCACCTCTCTCCCTTCCTCGAATACAGGTCCCTAAAATGTTTGTTTCAGATCCTCCTTCTTCAATATCGAGTGTGCGGCTCAGTCTCAAATTCCGTATTGTAGACCTCCTGTGATACCACTTGGAATAGGTTATATTAATTGTTGGAGGATCAGCAAGTAATTCAGCAATGTTGCACCCCAGATGTTAAATGTGTCATGCAAATAGAACAATACACTTTATTCAATCTTTGAAGAAAGGAAACCTGACAGAGCATGGGAACATGAGAATTGTTGGAAACAGTCAATATATTCAGATCAAGAAGCTAGGATAATTTTGATAAGTCAACCCCAACTAAGCATCTTCACGCTCAAGCCCTAAGTTATTTTTGTTTGAATTTTCAATGAATTGCTTTTAGAAATCATTCTCTTAATGTCTGTTTCAATGGTCTTCCTTAATCACTTTTTTCCACCGCTTTATTACTCTTTGAGTTAGAAAGTTCCAACTGACTATACATACTGATGACTCATACATACGGCTACTCTTCATTGACCACAGCTCAGCCTTCAACACAATTATTCAGTCAGTGCTGGTCAATAAGCTCGAAACCCTAGGCTTCTGTACACCCCCCCACCACCTGCAACTGGATCCTTAACTTCCTCATTGGAATACCACAGTCAGTTCAAATTGGAAACAAAGTCTTCTCACTAATTATCTGCACAGGCAGTCCTCAAGGATGCAATGCCTAGCCCACTGCTCTACTCATTCTATCCCCATGGTTGTGCGGCCAGGCACAATTCAAATGCTATTTATACATTTCCCGATGACACCACAGTTGTCAGCAGAATCAGAGATGGTAATGACCAAGTGTACAGGAGGGAGACAGATCAGCTGGGAGAGTGGTGTCATAACAAAAACCTTGCACTCAACTTTACCAAAACCAATGTGGTGACTGTAGACTTCAGGAAGAAATCAGAACACGAGCCAGTCCACATTGAGGGAGGGGTCAGCAGTGGAGAGGGTCAAGAACTTCAAATTCCTGGGTGTCAACTTTTCTGAAGATCTGCCCTGGAGCCTCTACGTTGATGCAATCATGAAGCAGGCTCGCCAGCGGCTATATTTTGTAAGGAGTTTGATGAGATTCGGTATGTAATCAAAGACTCTCGAAACCTTCTATAGGTGTACCATGGAGAGAATTTGGCTGGTTGCTTCACTGCCTGGTAAGGAGGTACCAACTCTCAAGACAAGAAAAAAAACCTCCAAAGGGTTGTTAACTTGGTCTGCAACATCATGGGCACCATTCTTCACTTCATCAAAGACATCGACATGAGGCAGTGTCTTAAGAAATCAGCCTCTATCCTCAAAGACCCCCACCACACAGGCCATGCCTTTTTCACTCTGCTGCCATCAAGAAAAAGGTGCAAGAGGCTGAAGATGAGCTCTCAGAAGCACAAGGAGAACTTCTTCCCCTCTGCCATCTGATTTCTGAAAGAACAATAAACAGAGACGACCTAACTTTGTTTTATTTTCTTGCACTATTTTTATTTAATTGTGTAAGGTGGTTGATATAAATGTTTGCACTCAGATTCTGCAGCAAAATACCAAATTTCATGACATGTTCATGCCAATAAATTCTGATCCTGATTGCTATGCTTTCCGATTTTTTTCACTCTGTTTGCTAATAGCGTAGTTCCCTGCTCAGAAACCTGCCTGCATGAACCTTGCTAGATCAACAAAGAGTTTGATCGCATCAAACCAAGGCAGTATGGAGCTGTTGATTCATGGCTTCAGCAACCAGAGTTCGATCCTAACCTTCGGTGCTATCTGGGCAGAATTTGCACATGCTCCCTGTTATCACATTAGCTTCCTCCAGATGCTCTGGTTTTTAAAAGGTGTAGTAAGTTAATTGGTCACAATGTGTGGGGGAATCAAATCTGCAGGGAGGTGATAGGAACATGAGGAGATCAGTGTAGGGGCTGCAAAGTTGAAGGGATGAAGAACCTGTTTCTGTGTTGTATGAATCAATATTCCATCACAATATTTTGCTGGTATCTCTTTGTTTCTATAATTTTTTTTAACTGAAATAATTACTACAAACCTATGGCCAATCAATCAGTAGCATTCAGAATTTCTTTTATTCTATTTTCTTCCTTCTCAAATAAAATGCATACAAATGAGTAGAGGCACAGATGGGTTTCATTTTGCATGCCGGGTTAAGTGGATTTTGATTTCCAGGTTTGCTGGAGCATGTAAACCACAATCAGGACTTTCTCTCCCCCTCCTCCCTCTCCCTTTCTCATGTACAGACTGCTCACATCTTAATGCCTGAGGCCAAATATCCCCCCCACCCCCCACCCCCCATCACTCCTTACTTCAGTTAGGAGGCTGGATATATTTCTTCCTGACTTTCGCTGGGATTTTCTTGTGTTTGTGTAACTTTGTGAGTGAAATCTGCAGGGTGCTCAGAGCAGGAATAGTAAGTCACAGAATTTCACACCACACCGACTCCTCACAGAAGCTCTTTGAGATTACAACTGGTCCGGTAAGAGACCTATCTAAAATTGAGTGGCTCCTGACTAAATAATTCTCATTGGCAGAGCAATGCTTCAGTCGTTGTTGATGCCTTGCCGCTCAGCAACTTGCAATCAATCCTGATCTCTGTGTTGGCTATGTGGTGTTTGAAAGCTTTCCTTCCTCCCACACACCAAAAATCCTCTGAATTGGCAAATTACACCCAATGTTGGTACAGGTGAGTTGTAGGGGAATTGTGCCACAAAACAAACTGCTAGAGCAATTCAGTTGGTCCGGCAACACATGTGGAGGGAAATAGTTATCAATGTTTTGTGTTGATATCATGCATCAGGACTGAGCATGTAGAGAAAAGATAGCCAGTTTAAAGAGGTGAGAGGTAGATGTGAGGCTGGTGGTAGGTAGAACCAGGTGAGGAGAGAAATGATGAGCAGATGAAATCAGATGGAGGAGAGGCTTGAGACTAGGTGATGAGAAAGTTGGTGGTGCAGGAGAGAAAACAGAAGGGTGCAAGAAAGTGCCACGGGGAGGGTGGACTTCAAGTAACACATACTCTGTGCGTTCCTTTCTTCTTCCTGGTTTCTCTTCCACCACTCCTTCCTTCACTAAGTTTTATTCCCCCTCCATTTTTATTTCTGCATTTTCAGGGTCAGGGAAATTTGTATGAACTAAAGATGTTTTGTAATCTCACAGTCAAGTAGATTATAAGGTAGCTTTAATTATTGGACTTCACAGGTTTTTGCAATGTAAATAACTTCGATTAAGTTCGAGTAGGTTACCTGCGATTCCATCACAAATTTAAAGAAAACGAATTGCTTTCGATGTTCAAACGACTGAAATGTATCTGAACAAAACTCAGCAGGTCACGCAGCATATAGGAAGTCATGGGTAATCAATATTTCCAGCCTGATGAAGGGCTCAGGCCTGAAACATTGGTTACCCTTTACTTCTACTGGATGCTGCGAGACCTGCTGAGTTTCTCTAGCACTTTCATGCATTGCAGTTAACCCCAACATCTGCAGAAATTTTTGTTTAAAAGCTCCCTTTTTCACTTGAATGGAAGCCCTACCAGTCATCTTTCCTGAACCTAGTCTTAATTCCCCCTGGCATCCATTCTTCTTCCCGCTCTGAACAAAAGTAAAGATGATCCAACTATTGCACAGCCATCTTCAGAGAAGAAATTGATCAAAACATCCTTCTGCCATGTAACTCATTGAAGTAGAAACAAAGTCCTGATGCTCGGATTAATCCTTAAGAGAAGATTACTGAACTGTAATTCTTTTGCTTGGCTTCGCAGATGAAGATTTATGGAGGGGGTAAAAGTCCACGTCAGCTGCAGGCTCGTTTGTTGCTGACAAGTCCGATGCGGGACAGGCAGACACGGTTGCAGCGGCTGCAGGGGAAAATTGGTTGGTTGGGGTTGGGTGTTGGGTTTTTCCTCCTTTGCCTTTTGTCAGTGAGGTGGGCTCTGCGGTCTTCTTCAAAGGAGGTTGCTGCTCGCCAAACTGTGAGGCGCCAAGATGCACGGTTTGAGGCGATATCAGCCCACTGGCGGTGGTCAATGTGGCAGGCACCAAGAGATTTCTTTAGGCAGTCCTTGTACCTTTTCTTTGGTGCACCTCTGTCACGGTGGCCAGTGGAGAGCTCGCCATATAACACGATCTTGGGAAGGCGATGGTCCTCCATTCTGGAGACGTGACCCACCCAGCGCAGCTGGATCTTCAGCAGCGTGGACTCGATGCTGTCGACCTCTGCCATCTCGAGTACTTCGACGTTAGGGATGAAAGCGCTCCAATGGATGTTGAGGATGGAGCGGAGACAACGCTGGTGGAAGCGTTCTAGGAGCCGTAGGTGATGCCGGTAGAGGACCCATGATTCGGAGCCGAACAGGAGTGTGGGTATGACAACGGCTCTGTATACGCTCATCTTTGTGAGGTTTTTCAGTTGGTTGTTTTTCCAGACTCTTTGTGTAGTCTTCCAAAGGCGCTATTTGCCTTGGCGAGTCTGTTGTCTATCTCATTGTCGATCCTTGCATCCGATGAAATGGTGCAGCCGAGATAGGTAAACTGGTTGACCGTTTTGAGTTTTGTGTGCCCGATGGAGATGTAATAACCTTTAAAGGAATGGCGGTGGTGGAGGTCAATCGGAATGAAAAGTATCTTGCAGTCAGTATGTGGAATGGACAACAGCTTTAACGTGGAATTGATACTTCTGTTTCAATCAACTATCATTTGATTTACTTTAAACTTAGCTTTTATCAATTCTGTATGTCAATATGACTTTGCTGGATAAGATTAAACTAGATTTAGTTTACCCGAAGGCTATTGCTTCAGTTATTTTGCACAGATTACCTCAAAAGAACATAAAGTCCTTTATTTGCTGATGTACGTTCACTCGTGGGCTGTAACTATTATTCTATTAATCTGCAAAGCCGGAGATGGTAGAAGGGTACATTTAATTCACAATATCCTACACTTGGAATGAAAATCTGCAAGGACAATTTTATAAATCCTATTTACCTTTAATTACTAGAAGGGAGTACAGTGAAGAAACACACTCCCCATAGTCAATTTATCCCCTTTTGAAATACAGGCTGTTCTTAGCTTTGGAGGGACAAATAATCATTCAAAACAAACGTAACATTATCCTTAGCAATAAATAGTTACTGACAATTATTCTCCAGTTGATCAGAAAAAAAAGTCATATTGAAAACTATTTCATTTCCTCTCCACGGAGAAAAGTAAAACATGATTTACTGCTTTGAGCGAGACAATCACTTGTGTGTCAAAACGTAGCCCCTTCCTTTCACACAGATCCTCGTGCTACAGCCACAAAGTTAGTGATTATGGCTGAGGGAACTCGCTATGATTTATTATGCCCACTTGCTATCGTCTCTGGAGAGACATGGAGGACAGTCTGTAAATGGAGCCAAACATTTTGCAGGAAAAGCATTTTCGACAATCTAACATCAAATGATTTTTATGAGCTATCCATCACTTTATGATGAAGGACATGGTGACTCGCTGCAATTTGATAGCAATTCCTCCCAAAGGGATTAGTGCTCGTTAATTTTATTTTTTGATGTATTGCTTTGCTCAACATCTGGCAGAGCTGTTGCAACTCCTCTCCCGTATTTTGCTAGCCTGAACTTTCTTCTCATTGAGAGATGAAGTCTGGACCAAGGATACAAATACTATGCTTTTAGTCCATTTAACACAAGTTAAAATACGGTGTTCCAGATGTGCCTCCAACTCCAAATGCTGGTGTGAAGAAACTTCAAATACTCAGACCAATGGCCCCAGCAGGAGTACACCTATGCAAGCATGTAATTAGTGAGGTGCAGGGAGATGGTGCGAGTGCTGCTCGTCTCCCTAAAACTTCTTTCCATGATAAATGAGCATGGGTAAAACCTGAGGTAGAAGAGCAATAGAGTGCAACTCCAGCCTCCATCAAGTAAAGCCTGATCATGCCTGGATTTCATTGGGGGCTCGCAAAAGGATTGGAGGAGGTTCGGTATGTCACCAAAGACTTCTAAAAGTGTACCAGGGAGTGCATTCTGACTGGTTACCTCACTGTCTGGAATGGAAGTGCCAACACAGGATAAAAAAAAACCTCCAGAGTGTTGTTAACTTGGCCTGTGACATCGGCGTCACCAGTCTTCACTCCATCAAGGATATCTGCATGAGGCAATGGCTTCAGAAAGCAGCCTCTATCCTCAAGGATCCTAACCACCTCAGCCATGCCCTCCCCCTTCACTCTGCCACCATTGGGAAAAAGGTACAGGAGCTTGAAGATGAGCACTCACCAGCACAAGGACAGCTTCTTCCCCGCTGCCGTCAGATTCCTTACTGAACAATGAACCAAAGACACTGCTTTACATTATATTTTTCTTGCACTATTTATATATATTTTGTAAGGTGGTTTATATAAATGTTTGCTCTGTGATACTGCCGTAAAACAAGTATTTCATGACATGTCCATGACAATAAATTCTGATTCTGAAGTGTTTTGGATGGATTCAGTGATCTGAATTGCCACCAGGAAATAAACAGGGGGCTTTAAAAAAAAAAGCATCAAACTGCCTTTAAAATCTCTTGCAATGATCTTTAACATTCAATGATCCTGCATTCTCAATTCTCTGGAGTAGAAAATTCCAAAGGCTCACAATATACTTAGTGAAGAAATTCCTTTCCTTTATCATTTGAAATAAGCAAACCCTGTTATGAAACAACATCCTGCTGTTCTAGATTTACACAGAAGGGAAACAATAACAAAAAAATGCTAAATACTTACCATCTCAAAACCCTCCATTTTTCTTACATCCATGCGTCTTTCTAAGAGTCCCTTAAATGCGCCTAATATTTCAGCCTCCACATTCATCTCTGGCAAGACATTCCAGATGCCCAGAATTCTCTGTGTAATCAAAATTACTCCTGATGTCTCCCTAAACTTTCCTCCCTTTACTTTGTAGAGATATACCCTAGTATTTGTTACTCCTGCCCTGGGAAAAAGGTGGTGACTATCCACCTTATCTTTGCCTCTCCTTGTGGACCTCTATTAAATCTCCTTTCATCCTTCTTCACTCCAAAGAGAAATGTCCCAGCTCTGCTAACCTTGCCTCATTATACTCATTTTCTAATCCAGGCAACATCCTAGCAAATCTTTTCTGCACCCTCTCCATCGCTTCCACATCCTTCTTATAATGGGGTGACCAGAACGACTCTTGAACTCAATCCCCACATTAATGAAGCACAGGATCACAAAGACCTTCTTAACTATCCCATTAATCGACACAGAAACCTTGAGAGATGCATGGATTTAGACCCAAAGGTCCCTCTGATCATCTACACTGTTAAATATCTGGCCATCAGCCCTGTACTCAGCCTTCTGGTTTGACTTTCCAAACTGCATCATGTCACACTTGGTCAGATTGAATGCCATCTGCCACTTTTCTGCCCAACTCAGCATCTTGCCTTTGACAACTTTCAGATCATCCACAAACTTACTGACCCATCCTTCTGCTTTTTCTTCCAGGCCATTTATAAAAATCATAAAGAGCAGGGGTCCCAGAACTGATTTCTGTGGAACTCCACTAGCCAACGAGAAGAAGCCCAACCTCTCCATCTTTCCTCATAAAACAACCTCTTCGTTCAAGGGTTAAACCTAATGAACCTTCTCTGAACCACCTCCAATGCATCATTCTTGAAATAAAGAGACCATAATTACTCTAGGTGTGGCCTCACATTACCCCTTTTTTCATGCTCAATCCCTGTTGCAGCAAACGACAATTATTAATTTGTCTTTCCAATTATCTGTTACACCTGTATCACAATTTTCAGTTATTTTATGCACAAGGGGAATCAGAATCCTGTGTACCATGTAAAATTATGCAATATTCTACCTTCATATTCTTTCAAGGAAAATGGATAACCTCAAGTTTCTTCATATTATCTCTCTGAGTGGACTTGACAACTGGTGGTAAATTAAGAACACCCCCATCATCTCTGCCCAGGGCTACTCAGAACTAGATTGAAGATTTCCAATTAAACATTCCAGCCTTGCAGGCAGCAAAGTAAAGAAACTTTCATCTCAACAGCTTGAACTAGATTTGTAATCAGGTTCATCATTTGAAAGATTGATGCCCACATTCAAGTATACAGTCTGCTGATAAGCTAAGGCATTTCACAATGAAACGTGCCCTGTAAAAACAGTCTTGTCTATGTCCTTGGAATGATTAATCTTGGATGTGGTTGAGCAGCCTATTGATATCAATCAGCTATATAGGCAGGAGTCTTTGTAACGTTCACCAATGTCATTGATTTTATAAACAATCTTAATAACAATTTTGAAGCGGCCATTTTCTGAAAGTGGCGCCTTTAAAAAAGTGAGTGACTAACAACTAAATATTGGTTCAGGGTTCTCATTCATTCTGGGAGACTGCCGTCTGTATTTAGAACTTTTATTCATAAGTGACAGGAGGCACCATTTTGGTTAGGATTTGGACCTACCCAAACAGTACAGGGCTGTTTGGCTCTCTTGTCTGATTTTACCATTGTGATAGTTAACCCATGACAATAACATCCTTCACTGGCTGATGAATAGCTTTTTTCCTGAATCTTTAATAGAACATAGAACAATACAGCACAGTACAGGCCCTTCAGCCCTCGATGTTGTGCCGGCACATATACACATTTCCTCTCCTGAGCACTTTAGTGCTCAACATTGTTAACAATTAGCAGTTTTTTACCTCCAGATCATTGGCTGAATTACAGACACTCAAGAGACTGCCGAGGTTGGAATCTGAAGGCAAAGCAATGGTCAACATTTTGGTGACATCGCTGCCCCTCTCGACCATTCCTTTGTCTCCACCTCCACTGATGCTGCTTCACCCAGCGGTTTGGTCTTTACTTTCCATAGCTGCTCTGGTTGGATTTGAACATGCGGTGGTTTGGGGGGAGCGTGAGGGGGGAAAGTTCTGGACTGTTAATTAATGTGCTGTCATTGTGTCCCCAACACAGAAATTTTGATCAGGATGTTAAAAAAGGGAGTAAATTTACTGGGCATTGGCTCCCAGTGCCAAATCTTTCCAAATCTGTGCTAAAAAGATCCAGATATTTAGAGTCTGCCTCAGGACCAAAGTGTCTTGGATTCCAGCAGGGTCCCTGCTGATGAACTCAGGAAGTCCTGCCCCTGAAGGCCCTCAGTAGCAATGAATGCTGGCAGAACTCATCCCCCATCTTTCTAGCCGTAAAAGATGTGGGTCATTTCATGGTTATTAAATCTTACAGATATTTAAAAAAAAACTATTAAATTCAAGCAACCATAAAGATATTAACATTTAAAGAAAGAACATTTAAAATGAATGAATTAAAAATCCAAAACAAATGAATATTAAAAAAAAATGGAATCTATACCCACCCCCACTCTCCTGCCCCCCCCTCTCCCTTTTGTCTTCTGTCTACAGGACTGCTATTCCCATTGTGGATTCTGCATCAGGTCTATCGACAAGGCTTCGAGAATCTCACCAAGATAGCACATACCAGTTGATTGTCCCGTGAAGAAAAGAGTGCAGTTAGGACCTCTTTGGGATAAAGGAGGCAACATGTGTGTGGAGGTGGAGGAGGTTCTAAATGAATGCTTTGCTTCAGTATTCACCAGAGAAAAGGACCTTGATCAAGGTGAATGCAGAATTGAACAAGCTTCTGTACTGGACCATGTTGAGATTAGAAAAGAGGAAGTGCCGAATCTTCTTAAAAACATGAAGTCCTTGGGACCAGATGTGATATACCCCAGGTTGCTGTGGGAAGAACAGGGAGAGATAGCTGGGGCAATGGCTATGATCTTTGTATTCTCCTTGGCCACGGGGGAGGTGCCAGAGGATGGAGAATGGCAAATTTGGTTCCCCTTATTTAAAAAAATGTTAATAGGTGGAATCCTGGAGTTATAGACCAGCAAATCTTACGTCAGTGGTGTGCAAACTATTGGAAAGGATTCTTAAGAACAGGATTTATAAGTAGTTGGAGAAGTAGTCTTGTAGATAGAGGAGAAGGCCATGCCTCATGAGCCTAATTGATTTTTTTGAGGAGATCACAAAAGAAATTGATGAAAGTAGGGCAGTAGATGTGGTGTACTGGAAATGGATTTTAGTCAAGCATTTGATGAGGACCCCCATGAGAGACTTTTTCAAAAGTCATAAGGCATGTGATCCATAGAAACTTTGTTGTGTAAATTTTTAAAAATTGGCTAATCTGTAGAAAGCAGAATGTATCAGTGGACAGAAAGTACTAATGTTCTGTCTAGAAGTCACGAGTGGAGTTCCACAGGGATCCGTTCTGGGACCCCAACTCTTTGTGATTTTTAAAATATATTACCTAGATAATGCAAATGTTGGAGGAGTAGTGGAGAGTGTTGAAGGTATTCATAGGTTATAAAAGGATATAGACAAGATGGGCAGATGGAGAAAAGAGGCAGATGGAGCTCAATCTGGATAAGTGCAAAGTGATGCACTTTGAAAGGTCAAACCTGAAGCCTGAATGGGTTTATGGCCAATACGGTTAATGGCCAGGTTATTAACAGGGTGAAGAACAGAGGGACCTTGGGATCCAAATTCATACAACTCTCAAGATTGCTGCTCAGGTTGATAGGATAGTTGGGATCCTGGGCTTCATTAGTAGGATGGGAGGGGTGGGGGGTTGAGTTTGAGTCGACAGGTAGATAGCCAGTGCCTTTTTCCCAAGGCAGGAGTAGCAAACATCAGAGGATGTCTGTACAAAGTGAAGGTTCAGGGGAGATATCAGGGATAGGTTTTTTTTTTACACAGAGAGTTTTAGGAGCCTGGAATGCCTTGCCAGGGATGGAGGTGGAAGCTGAAACATTTGGGAAATTTAAGAGACTCAAGACAGGCATATGGATGAAAGTTTTGAGATAGGAATGGTTTAGTATTATTTTGGTAGGAATGTACAGGTCGGCATAACATCAAGGGCCAAAAGGCCTGTACTGTAATATTCTATGTTCTCTGACACAACATTCAGAATTAATTGTTACATCCTGGACTTCCACATTTGACAAGGAATGTGGGGTTACTTCCAATGACATTACTTTCACTGCCCCCAGATGCATGAAGGACAGGATTCTCCTTGTTCTCACCTATCACTCCACCAGCCTCATATCCAACATATTATCCTCTGTAATTTCTGTCTCCTATAACATGATCCAACTTAGGGACATACCTTGCCCTCTCTTCTCCTTCTGCAAGGACCGCTGCCTCCATGACTCCCTCGTCCACTCACCCCTTCCCACTTGGTACTCACCCTATGACTGTAAGAAGTGCTTCATTGGCACCCACACCTCCTCCTTCACCATCATTCAGGGCCCCAAATAGTCCTTCTATGTGAAGCAACACTTCACTTAAAAATCTGCAGGGGTCATCTATTGCAACTGGTGCTCCCAATGTGGTCTTCACTACATCAAAGAGACCGGAAGCAGAGTAGGAGTGAGCTTCGCTGAACACCTTTGTTCTATCTGCAACAATGGTGGGAATCACCCAGTGGCCAACCATTTCAATTCCTGCACTACCGAAATGAGGCCCCACAAAAATTGGAGGAGCAACACAGAATATGCCGCTCCGCCCAACATTTTATTCGGATGCCTGCCTGCTCTTTGCTCTTACCTTGCTGAAGCTTAGGTCCAAAACGTTGGTTATGTACATAAAGAACGCTGAATAACTTGCTGAGTTTCTGCAGCATTTTCGTGTAAACCACAATCACAGCGCCTGCACTTTCTTGTTTAACTTACTTCCACTGATTTGGAATAGTCGAAAGTTATGGGTCAAGGGATTGGTTTGAAAACATAAAATTACATTGGATGCATACCCCCATATGTTTTTGACTTTAGAAGTACAGTATTGTCTTAAGTGCTTTAAACCATTATTTTTACCAACATCATCATTTCTGCTTCACAGTAATTTCAGATGGAAAGTTGTGCATAAGGCAAGAAACTGGAACAGTTACCTTACTCTGGATATTGTCAGATTGTAGAGGTGGATATGTTGAACAATTTCATCCAAGAGTCGATCCGTCATTGTATCAAAATCAGCAAAAGTGTCACTCTGCAGAAAAAAGTTGATAACAAAACAGTGGCAATGTTATTCTTGTCAAAGGATCAAGATTACTATCTGTCTCAATTCATACAGGTAGCACATACATTTCAAGAATGTAAAGCTGATGGCATTTTCACAAAAGCGAACCTGACATTTCATTTTAACTCCGTGTAAATCAACAAAGCAGAACTCACGATTTTCCATCCCCTGCCCACCATTCTCCATCAGCCTTCACAAGGACTAACCCAAAGGTTAATGTTTCTATTTAATCCCACATACTGTGTGCAATTGCACTCATCCCAATGAGTGGATGTGGTGGCTTCGGAAAGGGTACAGAGAGATTTACCAGGATGGTGCCTGGATTGGAAGGCTGAAGGTGAGCTTGAAGGAGAAGCTGGACTAACTTAGTTTGTTTTCTCTGGAGGCCTTAGAGAAGTTCATAAAATGACTAGAGACACGGGTAAGATCGATGATCAGAATCTTTTTTTTCTCCAGGTGGTGAATGGTACAACGCAATTAAACATTTTCCTTTAACTCTAAATTCCTGTCTTGGGGTGTTGAATATCATAGGCAAGAATTTAAAGTGAAAGGAGAAAGTTTAATGGCAATGTACAGGGCAAGATATTACACACGGAATGGGCTGCTAGGGCCAGTGGTGAAAACAAACAGGATAGTATAATTGAGGAGGCTATTAGACACATGAACATGGAGGGGTAGAAGTGAGACAGTTTAATTTGACAACATGCTCACTGCAGACATCGTGGATCCGTTCCTGTGCTGTACTGTTTGATATTCTAATTGTTGTGTGGTGATTCTAATTGTGAAGCTGATTGTTGACCTCAGGAAATGAAAACCAGAGGTATACAATTCAGTGATCGTTGGGGGATCAGAGGTGCAGAGGGTGAGCAAATTTAGGTTCTTGGGTGTCACTATCTTGGAGGATTTTTTCTGGACCCAACACACCAATGCCATCGTGAAGAAAGCAGGTCAGCGCCTCTACTTCTTTTTTTTTTTTTTTTTTTTTTTTTTTTTTTTTTTTATTTTTCACACCATAAATCACAATAGCCATGATATACACTTTTTCTTTTCCACACATTTACAGTGACTTTTTCTCCCTCCCCCCTCCCTCCTCCCAAGCCACCCCCCCATCCCCCCCCCCCTCTCATCCATTTTAGTTATACAATCTAGGTTGCATTAATTCAGTTAGACAATGTTGTCATTCAACAAAAATACACCAGAAATTCTACTGAGTCCATTCTTTTCTTTTCTTCTCCTTCCATCAACTTAGGTAATGTTTGTTCCCGGTAGGTTTTCGCTATTGTATTTAATGTAAGGCTCCCATACTTGTTCGAATATTTCAATATTATTTCTTAAACTATATGTTATTTTTTTCTAATGGAATACATTTATTCATTTCTATATACCATTGTTGTATTTTCAAATTATCTTCCAATTTCCAGGTTGACATAATACATTTTTTTGCTACGGCTAGGGCTATCTTAACAAATCTTTTTTGTGCATCCTCCAAGTCAATTCCAAATTCTTTATTTTTTATGTTACTTAGGAGAAAGATCTCTGGATTCTTTGGTATATTGTTTTCTGTTATTTTATTTAATATCTGATTGAGATCATCCCAAAATTTTTCTACTCTCTCACATGTCCAGATTGCATGAATTGTTGTTCCCCTTTCTTTTTTACATCGAAAACATCTATCAGATACTGTTGGGTCCCATTTATTTAACTTTTGCGGTGTAATGTATAGTCTGTGTAACCAATTATATTGTATCATACGCAGCCTCGTATTTATTGTATTTCTCATCGTTCCAGAGCATAACTTCTCCCATGTTTCCTTTTTTATCTTTATATTTAAATCTTGTTCCCATTTTTGTTTAGTTTTACCATTTGTTTCCTCATTTTCCTTTTCTTGCAGTTTAATATACATATTTTTTATAAATCTTTTGATTAACATTGTATCTGTAATCACATATTCAAGGTTACTTCCCTCTGGTAAACTCAAGTTGCTTCCTAATTTATCTTTCAAGTAGGATCTCAGTTGGTAATATGCCAGCGCTGTATCTCCCGTTATATTGTACTTATCTCTCATTTGTTCAAAGGATAAGAATCTACTTCCTGAAAAACAATTTTCTATTCTTTTAATCCCTTTTTTTTCCCATTTTCTAAAGGCAAGGTTGTCTATTGTAAAAGGGAGTAGCTTATTTTGCGTCAATATTAGTTTTGGTATTTGGTAATTTATTTTATTTCTTTCTACATGAATCTTCTTCCATATATTGAGGAGATGGTGTAATACTGGAGAAGTTCTATGTTGTACCAATTTTTCGTCCCATTTATATAATATGTGTTCAGGTATCTTTTCCCCTATTTTATCTAATTCTAGTCTCGTCCAGTCTGGTTTTTCCCTTGTTTGATAAAAATCTGATAGGTACCTTAATTGTGCGGCTCTATAATAATTTTTGAAGTTTGGCAATTGTAAGCCTCCTTGTTTATACCATTCTGTTAATTTGTCTAGTGCTATCCTCGGTTTCTCCCCTCTCCATAAAAATCTCCTTATTATTTTCTTTAACTCTTTGAAGAATTTTTCTGTCAGTTGTATTGGCAATGCCTGAAATAAGTATAGTATCCTTGGAAAAATGTTCATTTTAATACAGTTTATCCTTCCTATCAGTGTTAGTGGTAGCTCTTTCCAATGCTCTAAATCGTCCTGTAATTTTTTCATTAGTGGATTGTAATTGAGTTTATATAATTGGCCTAGATTTTTGTTTATTTGCACACCTAGGTATCTTATTGCCTGCGTTTGCCATCTGAATGGGGATTCCTCCTTAAATTTTGAGAAATCCGCGTTATTCATAGGCATTGCTTCACTTTTATTTACGTTTATCTTGTATCCCGACACTTCTCCATATTCCTTCAATTTCTTATATAGTTCTTTTATTGATAGTTCTGGTTCTGTTAAGTACACTATCACATCATCTGCAAACAGACTGATTTTATATTCCCTGTCTTTTATTTTTATTCCTTTTATATTATTATCTCTTCTTATCGATTCTGCTAGTGGTTCTATAGCTAGCGCAAACAATAATGGTGATAGTGGGCATCCCTGCCGCGTTGACCTGCTTAAGTTAAATTGCTTTGATACATGTCCATTTACTGTCACTTTCGCTAACGGTCCCTTATATAATGCTTTAATCCAATTAATATACTTCTCCGGTAAACTGAATTTTTGCAATACTTTGAACAAGTAATTCCATTCTACTCTGTCGAAGGCCTTCTCTGCGTCTAAAGCAACTGCTACTGCCGGTGCTTAATTTCGTTCTACTGCATGAATTAAGTTAATAAATTTACAAATATTGTCTGTTGTGCGTCTTTTTTTGATAAATCCAGTTTGGTCTAAATTTACCATTTTCGGTACCTGTTCTGCTAATCTGTTCGCTAATAGTTTAGCTATTATCTTATAATCTGTGTTTAGCAGAGATATTGGTCTATATGACGCTGGTGAGATTGGATCTTTCCCTTGTTTTAGTATCACTGTAATTATTGCTGTTTTACATGAATCTGGTAAGTTTTGTGTCTCATCAATCTGGTTGATTACATCCAGGAGGGGCGGTATTATTAGGTCTTTAAATGTTTTGTAGAATTCTATTGGGAGTCCATCCTCTCCTGGTGTCTTATTATTTGGTAAATTTTTTATTATCTCTTGTATTTCTACTGTTCCAAATGGTTCTGTTAATTTATTTTGTTCCTCTATTTGTAGTTTTGGTAGTTCAATTTTAGTCAAAAATTCATCTATTTTCCCTTCTTTCCCTTCGTTTTCGGTTCGGTATAATTGTTCATAGAATTCTCTGAAGTTTTCCTTAATTTCTTTTGGATTATATGTAATTTGTTTGTCTTTTTTCCTTGTTGCCAATACCATTTTCTTAGTTTCCTCTGTCTTAAGCTGCCATGCTAGGATTTTGTGTGTTTTTTCCCCTAGTTCATAATATTTCTGTTTTGTCTTCATTATATTCTTCTCCACCTTATATGTTTGTAATGTTTCATATTTTATTTTTTTATCCGCCAATTCTCTTCTTTTGGTTGTATCTTCCTTTATTGCTAATTTTTTTTCTATGTTTATTATTTCCCTTTCCAACTGCTCTGTTTCCTGATTATAGTCCTTCTTCATCTTGGTTGCATAACTTATTATTTGCCCTCTAATGAATGCTTTCATTGCGTCCCATAGTATAAACTTATCTTCCACTGATTCCGTATTTACTTCAAAGTACATTTTTAATTGTTTTTCAATAAATTCTCTAAAATCCTGTCTTTTAAGTAGCATGGGGTTTAATCTCCATCTATACATTCTTGGAGGGATGTCTAGCGCCTCTACTTCCTCAGGAGTTTTGCAGAAGTTTGGTATGCCACCAGAAAGCCTGGCAAATTTCTTCAGTGTGCCGACAAGTTGCAACACAGTCTGGAAAGGGTCACCAATATCGCTGAGCGTGAAGCCCTTTGAAAGGTAGTCAACAGAGCCAAAACCCTCCCCACCATTGAATACATCTACAGGGAATGCTGCCGTCGAAAGGCAGCAGCAATCATCAAAGACCCACAGCACCAAGCACGCACTCTGTTCTCGCTGCTGCCATCAGGGAAGAGGTATAGGTGCCACAAGACTCGCACCACCAGGTTAAGGAACAGCTGCTACCCCTCCACCATCAGACTCCTCAACAACAAACTCAATCAGGGACTAATTTAAGCACTCTTACTTGTGCACTTTATTAATTTTCTTATGTTTATGCTGTACTGCACATTGTTTACATTTGTTAACTGTTTACAGATCTTTTATTTGTTTACATGTTTATGCTGTGTAGTTTCTTTTTTGCATTACCAGTTAGTGGTAATTCTGCCATACCCTGCAGGAAAAAGGAATCTCAGGGTTGTATGTGATGTTGTGTATCTACCCCTGATGATAAATCTGAAGCCTCTAATTCATCACACGTCATCCCATTAAATACTCATTAAAGACCACTCAATCGCTCAAGATTCTTATCTTGCTTAACATATTTTGTGAATCGTTATTCGTTTTGCTTTGATTCTTCCAGAACATCAGGCCTCTTCCATTCAAATGCTCAATGTGTGGGCTGGATCACCAGTTGCTGATCAGATATCAAGTCGGAGGCTTTCCTTTGTTTCGCCATGCCACGCAGAATTTCTCCAGGCTCGATTGCAGGTTGAGGGTGACATTGAGGCTGACCAGTAGACATCAGCTTGGACCAACTCATCCATTGCATTATTATTATTCAGTTCAGTCTGATTTCTCCACAAAGTACATCATGCCTTTCAAATCAGGGGAATATGTGTAAGATGCTGTTCTTAAATGCTTTATAACTGCTGCATAGAGGCAATCTGTGAAAATGTTTTCCTGTATATGAAAAAAAAACATCATTCAGCTGGATGTTGCAGAGCAGTTGGGAAGTGTTAATTGGAGCAGCAGTGGATATCTTGCTGATAATTTGACAGTCATAAATTCTGTCTGTTAACATGATGTGATTTGGTTTCTTTTTTTAGATCGTAAAGGTTTCTGTATTCAACGCCGCTGTGGGAAATGTTATTTTCCATCTGAGAAACACGTTGATCTAGTTATACACCACAATAGTTTAAATTAGCTGATCAATCCATGGACTGTTTTGTGCGCATTGTGTAGATACCCCAGTGTGAGATGAAAAAGGGAGCGAAGTGATGGGAAAGGGCTCCTGAGATGCGACAATGCTAATTCAGCCGAAGGGTTCGAGTCATCGCTGCCACATACTTGGTGGGGGGTGGGGGGGGGGGGCGGGGAAGGACAGGATGCAAGGGAGTAAATTATTCCTAGAAAAAGGAAGCTCACGGCAGAGATAATTGTACGCTGATTGCTATTTTTTGCTATTTAGCAGCTTGGTGCTGCTCTGATGTCAATGCATTTAAAGCTCGTCACAAGGTAAAATTGATTTTATCGACGTATGTCAACAAAATAAGGATAACATGTTGAAACAACAGGAAGAACAGCCAAGTAGGAATTACAGATGACCATGTGTGTGAAATTTCTATGAAAACATGTTCAATGAAGCAAATTGAGATTGATCAAGTTCCAGTTTATTAACATACAATTGTAAAATACTACTGGACAAAACAGTGTTCTTCAGTCCTCAGTGTAAAAACATGCCAACGCATATTAAGACAAAGTACACTTAATTATATGGGATACATATATAAAAATAAATAATAGTAGATAACCAGAGAGGTTGTATGAACAGTTCATCAGTCACACTACCCATGAGAAAAAAACCTGCTGCTCAGCCCTAGAGGTTCTGGCTGTTACTTCTTTATCTCTATACTGACTGGAATGATTTTTTTATTGATTTTTGAATGATCTTTAATGATTTTTCCAGCCCTCTTAGGATAACGATTCTGGTAGATCATTCTAATGGGTGGGAGGGAGACCCCAGAGATCCTCTCTGCTACCCTTATTTTCTTGTGGATTGGCCTCCAATTCAATGCTCTGCATCAACCATGCTGCTCTGTGATGCAGCCAGCCAGGACGCTCTTGATAGAACTCCAGTAGAAAGTTGACAGTGTGGTAGTCTTGCCCGCCTCAGTCTTCTCGGGAAGTGCAGTCGCTGTTGCACATTCCTGACATGTGAGGAGATGTTGTGTGTCCAGGATAGGTCACTACTTCAGTGGATTACAAGGAACTTGGTGCTCTCTACTCCCTCCACATAATTATTGATATATAGTGGAGGGAGGTTGTCCCTAATCATCCTGAAATCCACAGTCATCTCCTTTGACTTATCCACATTGAGACTCAAGTTGTTATTTCCGTACCATAACATGAGATTTTCCACCTTTTCTCTGTAGTGTGACTCATCATTGTTGCTGATGAGGCCAACTACTGTCGTGTAATCCGCAAACGATTACTCCACGGGAGCTGGATTTGGTGTTACAGCCGTCGGTCAGCAGTGTGAATAGGAGTGGGCTGAGCACACAGCCCTGAGGTGTGCCAGTGCTGAATGTGAGGGCCCTCAGCATTCTGCTACCAACCCGGACAGACTGTGGTCTTTCTGTTTGGAAGTCTAGAATCCAGTTACAGAGAGGGGTGTTGAGTCCCAGTGGGGATAGCTTCTCCACCAACCTCTGGAGAATGATCATATCAAACGTCGAGCTGAAGTCAATGAATGGCAGCCAAGTGTACAAAGTGTCGTTCTGCAGGTGGGTCAGGATGGAGCGGAGGGAGGTTATTGCATCATCGGTGGAGCGCTTCTGTCTGTAGGTGAATTCAAGTGTCTCTGCAAGGTGCACTTTAATGCATTCCATTACCAGACATTCAAAGCATTTCATAATGGTGGAGGTCAGTGCCACAGCGTGACAGTCATTATGGTCTGTTACTATCACCCTGTTTGGTACCGGGAAAATGGAAGCTGTCTTGAAATGAATGGGACAATAGACTGTTGAAGATGTTTGTAAGAATCTCTGTCAGTTGGTCTGCTCAGTCTCTCAGTACCCGACCAGATAGGTTGTCTGTGGTGTTCATCAAATTCATTGCAAGTTCTCCTGTCCTAATGATGAACAAGCATGCGAGTTGTCCAACAGTGAGCAACACATGTCTGGCTGATGTTCTTAGAAGGAACAGTCAAATCATGTGCAAGGAGATGACATAACTAAAATTGGAGATGCAACACAGGTTGATAGCATAGTTAAGAAGGCCCATGAGACTCTGGGCTTCATTAATGGGGGATTGAGTTCAGGAGTAGAGAGGCCATAGTAAAACCACACTAAGCTGGAGAAACTCAGGTCATGCAGTGTCCTTTATATAGCAAAGGTAGAAATACATAACTGACACTTCAGGCTTGAGTACTTCATCAAGGTATGGGAAAATGTTGGTAGGCGTCCAAATAGAAGAGTCCGTGGGGGGAGAGGGGGAAGGAGTGGTCACAAAGCAGGAGGTGATAGGTGGAGAAGGGAGGAGGGGACACCAGTGATCAAGGGGAGAAGGGTTGGCTCGGTGAAGGGTGGGAGGATAATTGGAATGGGGAAGGGAATGGGGAAGGGAATGAGAGAAGAGGAGAGCAGGTTAGCAGAAACCGGAAAAGTTGGATAATGCCATCTGGCTGGAGAGCGCCCAGATAGAAAATCAGGTGTTGTTCCTCCAATTTGCGGGTGGTCTTGATGGGATAGTACATAAGGCCATGAACAGACATATGACTGTAGGATTGTGGTTGGCTACTGGGAGGTCGCTTACTGTTATGAATGAAGCAAAAGTCCTGTTTGTGTCCCCGGTCCGAGGTGAGAGGGGAGGTTGGGTGCAAGTGTGGCACCTCCTGCAGCCTCAGGGAAAGGTGTTGGGGAGTGGTGATTGGTGGGGAGGGGTGTATGAGGGAGTCATGGAGGGAGTAGTCCCTACCAAAGGCAGAGAGAGAAGGAGAGGGGAAGATGTGTCTGGTGATGGGATCCTGTTGTAAGTGCCAGAAATTCCAGAGTACAATGTGTTGGATAGTAGGTGAGGATGAGGAGGGTTTTATGTTTTGGAAATGGAGAAGTTACAGGTAAGGGCTGATTTGACAATGGTGGAAGGGAAGCCACGTTTGTGGAAGAAGGCAGACATTTTGGAAGATCTGTTCTGGAAGACCTCATCTTTGGAATAGATGTGTCAGAGACAGAGAAATTGAGAGAAGGGGATAGAATCCTTGCAGGGGGCAGGATGTGAGGAAGTGTAGTCAAGGTAGTTGTGGGAGTTAGTGGGCTTGAAATATATGTCAGTGGAAAGCTTGTCTCCTGAGATGGAGAAAGTGAGATCCAGGAAGGGAAGAGTGTTGACGGAGATGGATCAGGTGAGTTTAAGGTGGCCGTAAAGTGCATGAAGTTGACATGTTGACCATCTCTTCCCACCCCCCCCCCCCATTTTGTTCAGATTCCTACCGACATTTTCCCATAACTTGATGAAGTTATCATCAACCCCGAAACGTTGGTTAAGTATTTTTACCTTTGTTCTATGAAGGACACTTCTTGACCTGCTGAGTTTCTCCAGCTTTGTGTGTTTTTACTTCAACAGTGTCTACAGATTTTAGTGTTTTACCACTAGAGGGGTCATATTGCAACTCTACAAACCTCTGCTAAGACCACACATAGAGCATTGTGTTCAGTTCTGGTCACCTCATTATAGGAAGGATGTGGAAGCTATGGAGAGAGTGCAGAGGAGATTTACCAGGATGTTACCTGGATTGGAAAACAGGTCTTATGTGGCAAGGTTAGCAGAGCAGAGACTTTTCTCTTTGGAGCATAGAAGGATGAGAGATTTAATAGAGGTCTTCAAGGTTATGAGAGGCAGAGATAGGTTGGACAGCCAGTGCCTGTTTCCCAAGGCAGGAACAGCAAACACCAGAGGATGTATGTGCAAAGTGAAGGGAGGGAAGTTTAGGGGAGACAGTAGGGGTAAGTTTTTCTTTTACGCAGAGGGTTGTGGGTGCCTGGTATGCCTTGCCAGGGCTGGTAGTGGAAGCTGAAATGTTCGGGACATTTAACGGACTCTTAGACAGGCACATGGGTGGAGGAAAAGTGGAGAGTTATGGGTTAGGGTGAGTTTTGTACTTTTTTTAAGGAATATATGGGTTGGCACAGCATTGAGAGATGAAGGGCCTGTACTGTAGTGTTCTATACAAATAAAGAATCTGCCTGTGCAATGCACAGAGAAAAAATATCAGTAAAGTACAAAAGTAAGAGTTCTTAAAGGAGTCCCTGACTGAGTTTGTTGTTGAGGAGTCTGACAGTGGTAGGGTAGCAGATGTTCCTGAACCTGTGCGAGTCTTGTTGTATCTATATCTTTCCTGATGGGAGCAGCGAGAACAGAATGTATGTATACTGGGTAGTGTGGATTCCTGATATTTGTGAGAGAAAGGGAGACTCTCCTCTGCTCTCCTTAGAATCCAACTATTGGATATTTCAGCTTGTTTTGTGCAGTTTAAGATCTTATCCAAGCCGTTTTAGCTCAGAATGTGTGGTTGGAGATACATTTGGAAAAAAAGCAATATGATACGAAACTAGAGATGGTGGGGTTGGCTATTAGAAAAGCACTGATCAACTAGCCTGGTTACTCTGGTGCTGTGCTCACACCTCTTTACAGAGGTTGAATTCAGTTTCATTGCTTCAATAGCATTTCCACAATTTGGACAAGCAAGAGCAATAGCTGACAGGAACCCCACCACCTTCAGGTTCTCCTGTCCCATAAAGGGCCCCTGTCTCACCAGTCCTACCCTGTCCTTTTTATACTGGCTTCTCTTCTGCATTTAACCAGTCTCGATAAAAGATTGTGGCTTGAAACGTTGACTATTCCTTTTCTCACACTGACTTTGCTTGTCCTGCTGAGCTCCTCCTGCAGATTGGGTTCAGCTTTAACTGGTAAGATTCCGGCACGTATGGTTTCCAGCATTACCTACGAACATCTTAGATTCAAGATTAGAATGTGAAAACTGAAACAATGGAATAACCTTTGCAACTGGTTTCTTGTCTAATTGCATCATTTTTAAGTCAACAGCTCCCTCTTCTGTACTTTGTTGGTTATGTCATACTGACACTGAAACATTAAGCAAATAAATATTATTATTATCTGATTGCACAAGTACAACCCGATAAAACAGCATTCTCTGGTCCTAGATACAAAACATGCAGACACACAACCAGACATAACACACATGTTGTTTCATACATTGAAGTCTTGAATGGTTAGTGTGAGTAGATCCTTTTATCATTTTGCATTCTCACTGCTCATGGGAAGAAGCTGTTATACTCCTGTATCTCTTTCCTGATGAAAACAGCTGAAAGATGCTGTGTGCAGGCTGGAAGGGGTCCTCAATGATTTTGCACACCCTCTTCAGACAATGATTTTGATAGATTACATCACTGGGGATGGGGGAGACTCAATTTAAGTATACAAAGCATGACGTACCATTGTTCAGGAAAGATATCACTCGCTGCCAGTCCCAATCTGCCAGAGACTGACATTAGTAAAATCTGCCTCACCCTCCCCACCATTTGGTACAGGCACCTCCCTATATTTTGCTAATATCTTGATGAAGGGCTTAACCCCAAAACATTGGTTATGTATCTTTTAATTTTCTACATAAAGTACACTGTTTGACTTGCTGAGTTTCTCCACCATTGTGTTTTTAGTTAGTAAAAACTTGGTTTTCACATAATCTGTTTGAAGGCTAGACTAATTCTTCCTCCCCACCATTCTTTATGTGCAGGTTGAGACGGAAAGTGTGCGTGGAGATATTGCTCAGTTTTGGGTTGAGAGGAAGTCAAGGTAGGGGCATCATTTACATATCTTACTGATAGCTACTAGGTTTTGACACGATGAGAATTGAGACAGGGTGACAACAGCAAACACCAGAGGACATCATTTCTGGTGAGTGCAGGAAAGTTTAGGGGAGACTTTTTTTTACAGTGTGGTGGAGGCCAGGAATCCACTGAAGGGGTTGGTACAATAGGGAGATTTATAAGACTCTTAAACAGGCACAGTTAGTTTCTTTACATTTCTCTCTTTTGTATGCGTATCTATTTTTTTGCGTATAGTGTACAGTTATCATTAAGTCGAAATTCTGCTTGGCCTGCAGGGGAAAAAAATCTCAAGGTTGTACGCGATGTCTGACAATAAATTTGAATGTTGAACTTTGAACTTTGATGTTTAGGAGTGGGAATTCTGAGTGATTTCCTCATTTACTTCCAAAACAGTTTATATTAAAGGATATATGCCCCAATTCTCTGATGTGTGCAACTGAATACATTATAGAAACACTAAACGAATATAGAATGTTACAGCCAAGTATAGGCCTTTCAATGTTGTGCCGACCTTAAAAAAAAACTTAAACCCTTCCTACCTCATAACCCTCTATTTTTCTTCACACTTTACATGCCTCTACAGTTTCAGCCTCCACTACCACTCCTGGGAAGGCATTCCAGGCACCCACAAGTCTGTGGTAAAAACAAACTTAACCCTGAAGTCTCTCCTAATCTTTCAACCCTTCACTTTGTATGGATGTTGTGGTGAACCACTGCTGTGCTCTGATTGGCTGCTGCCGCTAGACACGACTCCTGAGACCAATCTTACCCATAGCCATTTGCATGCTCTATATTCCACTATGCCTTGATCAGTCAATGAGGTTGACGTCTGTTCCAGTCTATAGTTAATAAAAGCCTGTCAGTTTCACAACTTCAGTCTTTTGTGATTATCCCATGCTGTGAGCAATTGGTTGCTGATACTGTCCCCCTCTTCCAGTGACCTGACTTTGGCTGTAAGCACCCGAGCAAACACTGCTCTGCCAAGGAGACAATATGCGCTAGGTGCAGGAGAAAAGGACATTATGCCTAGGTTTGCCAGTCCAAACCATCTGTGAAACATAACGGTGCCGCATGTGGACAGTCATCACTTTGGAGAGCACGGTCGGCGTTATCTTTGCTACAAAACATCAACGCCATATGTGAGTCATGGGGGCCGCCATCTTGGACTGCAAATGCCATCTTCTCAGGCATACAACACCATGAGGAAACAGCGAGGGCGGTCATTTTGGGGTCGAGGGCACCCATCGGACTCAGACAGCGAGTCTATATAGGCCTCCGTCACCCTGAACTAAGTGGTATCACACAAACTTGCAAAGTCGTCCAGGTAAACAGACACCTTTATTCAATAGCGGAAGTACAGAATGTTTTATTCACCCTGATACTGCTAAGCGCCTATCCCTTAAAGTACAGCCTGCCAAGCACAAGATACCACTCACATCCAAATTACACACAGCACCCATCCAGGGTCCTGCGTAGTGACTCTAACTGGTGGAGCATAGCTTCCAAATATTTCAGGCTACTTGTCATGCCACAGTTTTGTGCCCCCTTGCCTGGACTTCCAATGCCAAATTCAGAAAGTTACATTGAAATTTGATGAGCCCCATCCCCCCCTCACCCTCCATAATGCACAATTCACAGATGGCCCTCTACATCTGACCTGTGGCCTCTCGACCCTCAAAGTTGACCACCATGTTTACCAACCTCACCCCTGACTGCAATCTGGTGGCCAATGGAATGAGCCCAAAGTATCCCAAAACACAGCAGCAATAGATATTCACCAAGACAAATGGTTACTTAAACAAAAGTTGCTTTTAATTATCTTTAAACATGAAAACTGGATCAAACTATTGCGTCCAGTTCTGGTCTCCAAACTTGAGGAAGGACATACTAGCTATAGAGGGTGTGCAGCGTAGATTTACAAGGTTAGTTCCAGGGATGGCAGGGTTGTCATATGCAGCAAGGCTAGAAAAACTGGACTTGTATCCATTGGAGTTTAGAAGGATGAGGGGGGACATGATTGAGGTATACAAAATCATCAGGGGGATAGACAAGGTGAAGTCTGATTACTTGTTCCCAATGATGGGGGAGACGAGGACTAGAGGGCATAGTTTAAGAATAAAGGGTAGGCCCTTTAGGATGGAGATGAGAAAGCATTTTTTTACCCAGAGAAGTGTGAATCTGTGGAATGCTCTGCCACAGAGGGTGGTAGAGGTGGATTCGCTGACTATGTTCAAAAGAGAGTTAGATAAGACTCTTGTGGGTAACGGAGTTAAGGGTTATGGGGATAAGGCTGGAAAGGGGTACTGATGGTAATGATCAGCCATGATCTAAAATGGCGGTGCTGGCCCGACGGGCCAAATGGCCTACTCCAGCTCCTATTGTCTATTGTCTATTGTTTATCACTATTAACTTAACTAACAACTTAACCCCCTTCTAATTCTAAGAGCATGTGTATGTAATGTGTGCAAAAGTTCAGAAAAGTTATTTGATTCACAGCCCAAACTCACTTCTCACTCCTTCAAGTTCACTGGTTGCAGGCAATTCTTATACTGTGCACAGAACTTAACATTTATGAAGTTCACCAGGCTTTGGTGCTTGAAAGGTAAATGGTTACTGTTCAGGAAAGTTCTTGTCATTTTTCAGAGAGATTTGTTGTTCATTGGACACAAACTAATTCCTTCCGATCAGCCACTTCAGTGTCTTGCTGAAGAAACTTGCACCATCAGGGTTTTCCAGATGATAACCTCTTTCCTCCAGGTCACCACAGAGTTCCTTTTTGTTTTCCTTATTTCAAGTGAAACATTATATAGCCAGCCATCTCCTCCTGTATGGACCACAAAGGCTTTGACCAGGCTGAACTAAGAATTCACAACCTGTCTTCAAAATGGGGTTTTGCCACAAGCTTGCCAGCTTGTCCTGTTCCAGTCCCAGCTGCTGCTGCTGAAGTGTAGAACTGAATTCTCTCTCCCTCTTTCAGAGGAAACCACATGAACCTCTTAGAACAGCCAACTGCATTCAGACAAACTGCAGCACCGGACCCAATCTTCTGAGTTCATTCATCTGTTGCTTTCCAAAACAATAATCCATTACTCCACAGCACGTCCAATTAACACCTACTTGTGAAGTCCTTCAGCAAAGCAGTTTCCATTGTCTTTACAAAGGCACGAGGATCCTGGACTGTCCGGTTTGAGCAGAGCTCTGGGGTTAGAGGAGGGTACTTGGATCAATGCGGACTAGAAGGGCCAAATTGGCCTGCTTCTGTGCTGTAATTGTTATATGGTTATATTTTAAATTAGATCTGTGTTATGAAGTGTTTGTGACCTACACTATAAAAAAAACACAATTTATCTTCCAAAAACATATCTACACTGTCACACCACTAGGAGTAGACAGTACTGTGCGGTTCACAAGGTGTTAATTAAGTCAAATGTTTAGCACTAGTTGGATGAGGGCATCATCAAGGTCACCAACAGACCTTGGAGGGCCCAGGTGGTTGTGGTAAAGAACGGGGAAAAGAATAGGATGGTCATAGACTATAGCCAGACCATTAGCCAGTGCACACAGCTTGATGCTTACTCCCTTTCTCGCATATCCGATATGGTCAACTAGATCGCACAACACCAGGTATCCTCCATGACTGACCTGAAGACGACATATCACCAGCACCAGATCCCCAGAGGACCGCCAATATACTGCATTTGTGGTGGATGGCTACCTCCACCACTTCTACTGGGCCTCTTTTGATGTCACCAATGGGGTCTCCATCTTCCAATAGGAGATGGACTGCATGGTGCACTTCTATAAGTTGCAGGCTACCTTCCTATACTTCAATAATGTAACCGTCTGCACCCATGACCTGCAAGATCATGCTACAAATCTTTGTAAATTCCTTTGGGCAGCAAAATGTCTGAACCTTATTTATAACGTGAACTAATGTGTGTTCTTGACAGCATGTCTAGCCATCCTCAACTGCATGGTCTACAATGGCATCATTGACCTCGACCCTGACTGCATATGTCTGTTGCTGGAGCTACCTCTCCCACATACCATCAAAGCACTGAAGAGATGCCTCAGGCTTTTCTCATATTACGCTCAGTGGGTCCCCAAATATGTGGACAAGATTTGCCCATTGGTCAAAGCCACCACTTTTCCTCTGCATGCCATAGATGAGTCCATACCATTCCAAGTGGAGAGCGACGTGTCTGATTTTGCCTTGGCTGCTACACTCAACCAAACGGGTAGACCCATTGCCTTTTTCTCACACCCCCTCCGTGGCCCTGAAATCTGCCATTCCTCCATCAAGAAGGAGGCCTAGGCCATCGTGGAGGCACTACCTTCCCAGAAAACGATTCACTCTCCTCATGGATCAGCGAGCAGTCACATTCATGTTTAATAATAAGAAGAGGGGTAAAATCAAGAATGATAAGATCCTCAGGTGGAGAATTGAACTGACCATGTACAACTATGACATCCTCTACTGGCCGGGCAAACTTAACAAGCCCCTGACGCTCTATCCCATGGGACTTGTGCCAGGGTCCAAATGGACATACTGCAGACCCTCCATAATAACCTTTGTCACCCCGGAGTTACTCCGGTTTTTCCATTTATCAAAGCTCGGAACCTACCATACTCAATTGAAAAAGCCCGGACAATGACTAAAAACTGCCAGGTCTGTGCCAAATGCAAACTGCAATTCTACCGACTGAACAAGGCACACCTGATCAAAGCTACCCACCCATTTGAGCGCCTAAGCATTGACTTCAAGGGGCCCATCCCTTCCTTCAACTGGAATGTCTACTTCCTTACAATCATGGATGAATACTCCCATTTCCCTTTCATCATTCCCTGCCTCGACACGACTACGGCCAGAGTTATCAAGGCCCTCCGCAATGTCTTCCTGCTCTTTGGGTACCTCGGCTTCATCCAGCGACTGGGCGACATCATTCATGAGTGATGAACAGTGGCACCACCTGCTGGCCAGGGCATCACCATGAGCAGGACCACTAGCTACCACCCTAGAGCCAAATGGAAAGGGAGAATGCTACAGTCTGGAAAACCATTCTCCTGGTACTGAGGTTGCAGGGCCTCCATTTCTCCCAATGGCAAGAAGTCCTCCCAGTCACACTCCATTCCATCCGGTCACTTTTAAGTATGGCCACTAACAATATGACTCAAGAGCGTATGTTTGTCTTTCCCTAGGAGGTTTGCATCAGGGACTATGCTGCCCACCTGGTTTATCTCCCCAGGACCGGTTCTGCTTCAGAAGCATGCCATACAATCTGAGACTGACCCACTGGTCGAGATAGCTCGTCTCCTCCATGCTAACCCCAGCATGCCTGCATTGTCTTGCCTGATGGACGCGGTCTCAATCTGGGATCTGGCACCATCAGGAGCCCTTCTGATCACCACTGACCACCAAAAGACACTTCTCCCCCACATCCATTACTACTTTAGAGGTACCTGAGCCTGCAGCTGATCACTCTCCACCACTGGCTACTGTTGTCACCCTTGATGCACCAGCACCACGCTCCCTTACCCCCTTATCTGCATCCCCCACCCATGACAATCTCTAACAGGTGATGACGGACCAACCCCACAAGCTGCTCAGGATGTTATGGCAGCGCCCCAACCATTACCACGTCATTCACTGTGGCAAAGGAGACCCCTTGATAGACTTAATCTCTAAAATATATATATGTATCTTTGTTTCATCTTTTTTTTCTCACCACGCAGGACTCTTCTTTAAAAAGGGGGGGGATGAATGTGGTGAACCACTGCTATGCTATGATTGGCTGCTGGCTGGACATGCCTCCTGAGACCAATCCTACCCATAGTCCTTTGCATGCTCCCCATTCCACTCTGCCTTGATCAGTCAATGAGGTTGACGGCTGTTCCAGTCTATAGTTAAGAAAAGCCTTTCAGTTTCACAACTTCAGTTTTTTGTGATTTTTGACGGTGTGTCAGATGTTCTCTGGTGTTTGCTTCTCAACCCTGGGAAAAAAAATTGCTGCCTGTCTACCTTATCTATGCCTTTCATAATCTTAGTGGACCTCTATTAGGTCATCTGAAAAGCACATTGGGTATATCTCCAAAAGAGATAGACAAATATTTCTTATTTTCTCAATATCAGCATCTCTCTCCTCTGTGAAGGCCTCCCCTAAGACTTCTTTGCCTGTACTTCTTTGGCATGGTGTTAATTTCATCACATTACTCATCTGTGTACTGCCTTGGGACATTTTAAAGCATTAAATGTGCCATATAAATTCAAGCTGTTACATTAAATAAGCAAGAGCTTTCAGTAAGGATCAATAGACTGTCACAAATTTGTGTTCTGGTGTGCTTCTCCAAACTGCTGAACAACATTGCACTCTAACCAGTGACTCTGATTTGTTTTATTGCCATGGATTGTCTTAGAATCTTTACAACCATTTTAAGATTCAGCTTTAATTCGGCAGCATGGGCAACTTTATGGTGGCACAGTTAGCGTACCAGTTAACGCAATGCTCTTACAACATCAGCTACCGGGGTTCGAATCCAGCACTGTCTGTAAGGAGTTTATATATTCACCCCAAGTCTGTTGGGTTTCTTCCGGGTGCTCCGCTTTCCTGTCTCCATTTAAAACTTCAAAATAAAACTCGTGTGATTTGAATTGAAATGTTAACTCTCCTTTGTTGATGTCTGATTGGGTGCTGAAAGTTTTCAATTTAAACAAAATTAAACTTTGGTTTAATTGGGTGGCATTGGCTTGTGGAACAAAAGGACCCTGTTACTGTATTGTATGTCTAAATTTAATTTAAATTGAACTCATTCTTATGTTTGTGAATAGGGAAGAAAGATAATGAGAGATGGATGCTAATTTTAAACCAGCAATTCTTATTCTTCATCTTTTGCATCTAAACATGAATTATTGCCCCATATGCCAGCCAATTTTTCTCTCAAGCATCTAAAACAACAATGTCTGATGCACATTGGGTATATCAAACAGTTACAGGTACCTGACTGTGCGTCTATGTTGAAGTAGCTGTAGATTTAGTTTCTGGGTTGCTAAAGCTGAGTATGTCAGAATGGTTCTCCAGACTGACAGAAAAGATGTAAAACCAAAGCAAGATCAGCATTGATGTATCATCTTCATGGATCATAGTTGGTCAATGGCACATCATGAAGTGAAGCTACTCTTTGTGTGTTATGAACATGTCAGTAAGCCACTGTAACTGCCAATCTGAGGGATAACAGGCAGCTGAGGACTCAAAGGTCTTCAAAATCATTATCTTCAAAACCAGGCCTAGTATGTTATCCTGATAAATGATTCAGATTTATTGTCACAGTAAAGCTTCATTTCATGCAAAAGATACCAATGCTTTTAAGAATCCAAATGCATAAACTATTTTTTTTTTGTCAAGGACGGTGGTAATTTTTACTCCCTTCCTTTTCTACCTATTACCTCCTGCCTGTGGCCCTTGTCTCCTCTCCCACCATTTTGTTCGGGGGCCTGCCTACATTTTGCTCATATCTTGATGAAGGGCTCAAACACAAAATGTTAGTTATTTACCTTTACCTTTGCAATATAGAGTACACTGTTGGACCTGCTGAGTTTCTCCACATTGTGATTTTGCTTCAATCACAATTTCTGCAGACTTTTGTGTTTCACTCGTGGTAATTTTATTTCATCCTTGACTTTCTTTTAATCTCCTGTGGCAGTTGAACAAAAGATTTTCAAAAGAGCCCCCACCCGTAAGTAGCCTTTATCAGGGTAACCTTATTGTGTCCTACCTGGTTCCTTTCAGACATTAAAAAATCGAGCTTAGCACCAGGAAGTCCCAATTCAATAAACGTCTTGACAAGTCGTAGATCTGCGCTGTTACCTGAAACAAGATAGCACTCTTTCATTAGTATAAAGCCTGCAGATGTAAGAGACAGGATTCAATCTGACCCTGCTGAGTTACAGAATATAGGCTGTGGAACTAATGGAGCTAATATGTGCATGGAAGTGACTTCATCTACACCTGCTGATGAAGTGTTCAGCTGACATTATCTGCCTTTTTGATGAGTAGTTATTTAAGTGGGAGACTGAAGGTTTATCAGCTTTGAAACAATTGTCCAAGAAAATGATCCACCAACTTTAGGAAGCAGTGAAAGGCGGTGGGGCATTTTGTCTCAGCAAAAAAACTACATCAGGAAGGACAACTGTGTGCCCAGAGTGCACTTCACTGCATCACTGACCAACAAGGCTTTTACAGCTTGCTCGATCGATCTTCATCAACAGTGCAGCAGCAGGAACTAGAATCTCTGCAGCCATAATCAATGGCGGAGTTAGATCTCAAGCCTCTGTTCTGCACCACGTAAAACACTGGTGTCAGAAATCTGGGGAACTGTAGCCCATTCTTTTGATGCAAACAATGTGTGGCGACTTTGTTTAAACATAAAGATGTTATGGGATGGGCACACTATTCAACTTGACCACATCATAAAATTCATAAACTTGAATAGATATACACATTAGTGTTAATAGATACTCATTTTTTAAATTTCAATTTTTTAAAAACTGTTTTTAATTTTTACATTTTAAAAAATTTAGGCATACATCATGGTAACAGGCCCTTTCAGCCCATGAGTCCATGCTGCCCAATTTAAACCCAATGAACCGACACCCCTAGAACATGTTGAAAGGTGGGAGGAAACTGGAGCCCCCGGGGAAAACCCATGCAGATACAGGGAGAACATCTTTATAGATAGCACGGGATTTGAACCCAAGAGCCAATTGCTGGCACTGTAAAGGTATTGCACTAACCGCTATGCCAACCATGACGCCCCATTATTATTGCACCTTGGAGACCTTTCTGCTCATTGGGCCTATGTCAGCTCTTTGCACACCAATCTAATCAGCCCATTCCACAAAGACCTACAATACTTTCCTTATGCCCATTAACGTCCCTTTCAATTACCTTTCTTAACTTTGTTTTCACCACCTCTATAGGCAATGGGTTCCACATTATTACTTATCCTCAGCATGACATTGTTTTTCAAAACTCTTCCTCTATCTTAACACTTTTACTGAACACTTTTAGTTGTATCTCCTGTTTATTGAACTGTTACAGAGTCCAGAAGACCCCAAAAACCAGCAGAAATAGATATGCACCACAACACAGGGTTACTTAAACAAAAGTAGTTTTTAATTATAATTGAACAAGAAAACAGGATTAAACTTGAACTTATTACTTAACCTACTTACTTTACCTAACCTACTTAGTTCACCCCCCACTCCCTGTAATACTAAGTGCAGGTGTGTGTAATGTATATTTAAGATTAGAAAAGTTCTTTGGATCACAGTTCAATCTCACTCGTTGCAGACAATTAAGAGGCATGTGCACAGAAGTTAGCATTATGTATCGTATATGTTGAACGTTTAGTGGGTGGGGAGGGGAGTGGAAAGGAGGGAGGGAAGGGAGGGGAAAAAAGGGCCGAAAATGACACTGTATATTCAAGAGGGAAATGTTTATGTGTATTTTGGTCAATATGGTTCATAGTATGAAAAATATTAAAAAAAAACAAAGTTCACCAGTCTGCAGTGTTTAACAGGCAAATGGTTACCACTCAGGAGGGTTCTTGCTGATTTTCAGAGAGAGATTCCTTTTCCAGGACATCCAGAACTGATTCCTTCTCAATCAGTCTTGCTGATGAAAATTGCCCCCTTCAGGGTTCTCCAGATGATCCTCTTTCTTTCAGGTCACCTTTCAGACCACCAGTCTTCTCATTTGACCAGGCAGTCATCCAAAGTTTGGCAGCTTGTCCCTCTGGAACTGATTTCTATGTCTCCTCTCTCTGTTCCTCTCTGAGAGCAAAACTTTTCTGACCCACTTGCGTAGATCATATGTTCCCAGGCAAGCTGCATTCTGCAACTTTGTTGTGCTCTCTGCAAAAAACATTCTGCAAAAGTCCTGCTAAAATTCTGTTTTTAAAAATGTGTGTGCGCAAGCTGCTCTAACAATTCCTCCCAAACCACCTCTAGATACTCTTCTACAGAACCGATTACTAATATAATGTCCACTAAAAATATATTTCATCATTAAAAATGATTTTAAAATAACTCAGAAAAAAAGGTCAATGAAGAGTGGTATGTTGAACACAGTTAGCGTAGTGGTTAGCACAATGCTATTGCAGTGCCAGGGACCTGAATTTGAATCTGGCGCTGTCTGCAGAGTTTCTCCCGATGTCTGCCTGGGTTATGCCCGGGTGCTTCAGTTTCCTCCCATCCTTCAAAACATAAGTTAATTGATGCATTTGGATGGCACGGGCTCATGGGCCAGAAGGGCCTGTTTCTGTGCTGTATATATATCTAAATTTTCAAAAATCTTAATGGAACTATGATCTAAAAAGGGAAAAGCAAACAAAGTAACATATTTTGCTAGTGAGTTGGAATTGCAATCCACAGACTTTCCTAGAAATTGATTATTAAGAAATGACAACTTCTTGAGAGCCTGTCTCACTGCTCTCCCCCTCCCCCTACTACTCTCAAGCTTGGCAATTGGTCTATGCTCCTCCCCCTGCTCTTTCTTTGCTTCGCCCCAGCCTTTTAATTCAGGTGCCAGCCTGATTTTTACTTATACCTCAAAGAACATCATACGCAGCATGCAGGTCAGTGGGACTAGGGAAGTATAAGTGTTTCGGCACGGACAAGGAGGGCCCTGATGGTCTGTTTCCCTGATGTAATTGTAATACGGTTAAATGGTTAACAGCTCAGGCCCGAAACATCGGCTATATATTTTTTAACTCCTATGGACACGGCAAGACCTGCTGAGTTGTTCCAGCATTTCTGTTTTTACTACAGAGCATCTTCAGATGTTAACATTTTACTTCATTTCACCTTAAAATAAGCCCCACATAAATCCATATTTCTTAAATCAGATCTCCTGATTTGTATTGCATATTGTTGGACTAAGAAATGATATTGATTCGTAACTGTCCAAGCCACCCTCAGCAATGGTTTTTCAAAAGATTGTACAGCAGAATAACAAATCCAGCTCAGTTCCAAAATATGCAAAATGCTATATTCTTTTTGAAAGTCGGTTTCCACTACTACATCCGCATAATATAAGACGGGAGTGGTGTGAGATTGATTGGGTGGTGTTTATGGGGGGGGGGGGTTGATGGTGGATAGACAATGGAAAGCATTCAAAGATCTAATGGAAGAATTGCAGAAATAAACATAAAAGATAACTCAACCGTGGATAACAAGGGAAATTAGAGACAGCATTGGGTCCAAAGAGAGAGCATATCAATTGGCCAAAAAAAGTACCAAATCCAAAGACTGGGAACAGTTCAAGATGCAGCAAAGGAGGACAAAGGGATTAATCAAGAGAGCAAAAATAAATTACGAAAGTAAGCTTGCGGCAAATATAAAAACCGACTGCAAAAGCTTTTATAAATCTGTCAAGAGGAAAAGATTGGTGAAATCCAGAGTAGGTCCCTTGCAGTCAGAATCAGGGGAATATATAATGGGGAATAAGGAAATGGCAGACCAATTAAATTCTTACTTTAGTTCTGTTTTCACAAGAGAGTATCTCTAAGGACATGGTCTTGGGGAAATTGAAGGGACTGAAGGCCGATAAATCCCAAGGGCCTTTTAATCTACATCCTAGGGTACTTAAAGAAGTGGACATTCAGATAGCAGATGCTTTAAGAATTATTTTCCAAAACTCGATAGACTCAGGATCAGTCCCCATGGATTAGAGGGTAGCTAATGTTACCCCACTATTTAAAAAGGGGGGTAGAGAAAAAGCAGGGAAATATAGGCCGGTGAGCCTTACATCAGTCGTGGGCAAAATGATGGAAACCATTATTAAGGATGTAATAGCGGAGCATATGACTAGCAGAGAAGGGATTGGACAGAGTCAACATGGATTTAAAAAAGGCCTTCGATAAGGTCCCACATAAACGACTGGCATGCAAAATCAAGGCTCATGGGATTGGGGGCAAGGTATTGATGTGGATTGAGAACTGGCTGGCAGATAGAAGACAGAGAGTTGGGATAAACGGCTTGTTTTCTGAGTGGCAGGCGGTGACCAATGGGGTGCCACAGGGATCTGTACTGGGATCCCAGCTGTTCACAATTTACATTAATGATCTAGATGAGGGGATTGAATGTAATATCTCCAAATTTGCAGACGACACTAAGCTAGGAGGGGTTGTGTGCACTGAAGAGGGGGTCAGGAAGCTCCAGTGTGATTTGGATAAATTGGGGACTGGGCAGATACATGGCAAATGCACTACAATGTGGATAAATATGGGTTTTCCACTTTGGTAATACAAACCAGAGGGCAGATTACTATTTGAATGGCAATAGATTGGGAGATGGGGAAGTGCAGAGAGACCTAGGGGTTCTTGTGCACCAGTCTCTGAAGGCGAGCATGCAGGTACAGCAGGCGGTTAAAAAGGCAAATGGTATGTTGGCCTTCATATCAAGAGGGTTTGAGTATAGGAACAAGAATACCTTACTGCAGCTGTACAGGATCTTAGTGAGACCACACCTGGAGTATTGTGTGCAGTTTTGGTCACCTTATCTAAGGAAGGATGTTCTTGCAATGGAGGGAGTGCAAAGGCCATTCACCAGGCTGATACCTGGAATGGCAGGAATAATTGCACAATCTGGGATTGTACTCGCTGGAGTTTAGAAGATTGAGAGGGGATCTCATAGAGACATATAAAATTCTGGCAGGACTGGACAGAATGCATGCGGAAGGGATGTTTCCAATGGTGGGGGAGTCCAGAACCCGGGGCCATAGGCAAACCATTTAGAACCGAGATGAGGAGGAAATTCTTTACCCAGAGGGTGGTGAATCTGTGGAATTCATTGCATAGAGGCAGGTTCATTGAATATATTTAAGAGGGAATTAGATATATTTCTTCAGTATAAGGGAATTAGGGCTTATGGAGAGAAGACGGGGACGGAGTACTGAACTTTAAGATCAGCCATGATCTCATTGAATGGTGGAGCAGGCTCGAATGACCTACTCCTGCTCCTATCTTCTATGTTTATAAATTTCTATATCAAACAACTTGTTGGTTTCAACTTCTACATCTGCATAATATATCAAACAACTGGTCAGTTTCCACTACTACATCTGCATAATATATCAAACAACTGGTCAGTTTCCACTACTACATCTGCATAATATATCAAACAACTGGTTTACCGTTGAGAAAGAACGGCAACTTTACTTAAATAGTGATTTTACTGAGTGCCTCTGGTTAGCATTATCAAACAAAAAAAAAGATGCTAAACTGAATGGGGTTTTAAGAACCATCTTAAAATAGAGAAGAGAATTGAAGTGAGAGTTTAAGGGAGGAAATTCCAGAGGTTGGGCCTTGGTGACTGAAGATAATTGACTAATAAAATCCAAAGATGAACAACATGCGGAAGCTACTGGATTGCGGATATTTCAGCAGGCTGTCAGAAATTACAAGGCCAGGAGAGGGCAATGGGATATGGTATGGAAAGGTGGGTGAGGATTTTAAAGTCTGTGTGAGTGAGCAAGTGTGAGAGTGATCAGGTGCAAACTACAATAGGAGCTGCAGAAATTTAGATGACTTTTGGGAAGTAGATGGGGAGAAGCCAACTGGCAGAGTACAGAATGGATCATGGAGCCGGGAGGTAGGAAATGGAAAAGGCAGAGACCAAGATAGAGCAAATGTAGTTGCCAGTGAAGCTCCCAGTGATTGCACGAATAAAGCCACAGATGTCATTAACTCCATTCCTTGGTGCTACTGGAACGTCTCAGAGCTAACGTAACAGTCAGCACTTACCGTCCAATCCATGAACACAGACTACCAGGTGGATGCCCTCCTCACAATTCTCCTCCTCTTCTTCGGAGGTAAAGTATGGAACATCAGAAGCTAAAAATGGCAGGTCGCTGTATAACATGCCTTTGAACTTCAGCCCCTTTATCAACTCACTTTTGGCCTGAACAAAACTGAAAGACAAAAGTTATTTTATATCCAAACATTTCTTAAATGCTCAAATACTGCCTGTTCAACCAGCAGCCCATTCCAGACACCCACCACCTTCTGTGTAAAAAAATGTTGCCCCTCAGGTTCCTGTTAAATCTCTCCCTCCCTCACCATAAAATACATCCTCGGGTTACTGATTTCCCTACCTGATCTATTCCTCTTCTGATTTTGTACACCTCTCTGAAATCACCCCTCCTCCTCCTGTGTTCCAAGGAATAAAGGCCTAACCTGCTCAACCTCTCCGTATAGCCCAGGCCCCCAGGTCCTGGCAATATCCTTGTAAATCTTCTCTGCACCCACTCCAGCTTAACAACATCTTTCTAGTAGCACAATGACCCAAACTGAACATAATATCCATTTAGGGCCTTGCCAATGTCCATACAAATGCAAACTGGCCTCCCAACTTCAAAACTCAGCAATTAATGAGCACCAATGTGCCAACAGCCTTTTTGACCATCCTTTTTGACCATCCTATTTACCTATGATGCTAATTTGAAAGTATTATGTTCCGCTACTCCTCGATCCCTCTACTTTGCAACACCCCTAGACCCTCATCTTTCACTCTGATGACGTTAGACTTCCCAAAATGCAAAACCTCTCATCTCTCTGCATTAAATTCCATCAACTACTCCTCTCCGCACCTGCTTAAAATCTTGCTGCATCTTTGATAACCACCTTCATTATCTACAATACCAGACACTTTATTGTCATTATACATATGCTATGTGCATTTTGATCTAAATGATTGACACAGATGACAAGCAGCAATGGACCCAGCACTGAACCCTGTGGCACCCGACTCATCACAGGCCTCCATTCTAAAAAAAACCTTCCACCATCACTCTCTGCTTTCTTTAATGAAGCAAATTTCCATTCAATCTTCTATCTTTCCTTGAATCCCATGCATTCTAATCTTCCAGAGCCGCCTACCATGCGGAACCTTATGGACTGCCTTGCAGAAAGTCATATACAACATCCACAACTCTATCTTCCTCAAATTTGTCAGTTATATCTTTAAATAACTCAATGAGATTTGTAAGACATGACCACCCAATTACAAAACCATTCTGACTATCCCTGATCAGTCCTGTCCATCCAAGTGGATATATATCCTTTCCCTCAGAATTTTCTCCAGTAACTTGTCAACAACGGATGTTAGACTCACTGGTCTGTAGCTCCCAGGCTTTTCCCCTGAAGCCCTTCTTGAATAGAGGCACAACATTTGCCACCCTCCATTTCTACTTCATGATGACACAAAATTCTCTGCCAGTACACCATCAATTTTTATTCTAGATTACTTCCCAAAGTATCCTTGAATATATCTGATCAGGCCCAGGAGATATGTCTACCTTTATATATTTATTTTATTTACAACATAGTAGAAGCTAAATTCCATGGCAAGGCATCTGAATGATGATGAGCAGTCGATTCCAGCTATTTAAATTGGTGCTGTCCAATTTCACCCAAATCAACCTACAACCGAATACATTTTGGAGGGTAGGAGGAAACAGGAGCACCAGGGAAGAACCCACATAGATGCGGGGAGAATGTACAGACTCCTTTCAGACAGAACTGGATTTAAACCTGGGTCACTGCTGCTTAAAAAGCGTTGCACCGACCAATATGCTAACCATGATGCCCCAGTGTGTCAGGACCTTCTGCACTTTCTCAACTATAACACTGACTTCAGGCACTACCATTAACTGCCCCAAGTTTTCCAGTCCTCACATCTTCATTCACAGCAAGAACAGGAGAATTTGTTTAGGACATTGCCCATCTCTGGTGACTCCTTCGAGTTCATTGCATTGATTATTGTGAGGGTGCGGCGGACCTTTTTATTTGTTTATTCTCTTTTCCTTTATGTACCTATAACATTTTTTGGGATTATAGAACCCTAGAACATTACAGATATTCTTGATTAAAGATTTATTTGTTGAAAATCTTGTTTAAAAATTGCTTTAAGACCTCGTTAAGCCATATGTTGTGGGGTGAATCTGACTTATGTTGAATCCGAGTTACGACCATTTCCTTCAGTCCCAGTTATGATCATAAGTCAGGGACTCCCTGTACCTGTATCTTCTATACTCCAGGGAATAAAGTCCTAACCTGTTTAACTCTGTTCCTGAAATCTGGGCAACATCCTAGTAAATCTTCTCTGCACTCTTTCAATCTTATTGATATCTTTCCTGGAGTTAGATGACTAAAACTGCACTCAATTCACCAAATCTGATCTCACCAATGTCTTATACAACTTTAACATAACACCCCAACTCCTGTACTCAATAAATTAATTTATGAAGGCCAATATGCCAAAAACTCTCTTTACAATCCTATTCACCTGTGATGCCACTTTCAGGGAATTATTTATCTGTACTCAGAGATCCCTCCGTTCTACCACACTCCTCAGTGCCTTACCATTCATTGTGGTTTCTTGGTTTGTCTTTCCAAAATGCCACACCTCACTCTTGCCTGCATTAAATTCCATCAACCATTTTCCCAGCTGATCGAGATCCCTCTGCAAGCTTTGAAAACCTTCTTTGCTGTCCACAACAGCTCAAATCTTAGTGTCATCTGCAAACTTGCTGATCTGATTTCCACATTACCATTCAGATCATTGAAAAAATGACAAACAACAATGGTCTTAGCACTGATCCTGGAGGAACACCACTAGTCACAGGCCTCCAGTCTAAGAAACAATCAACCACCATTACTCTCTGGCTTCTCCCATCCACCCATTGTCAAATCCAGTTTACTGAATACCGAGCATTTGAACCTTCCTGATTAACTTCCCACACAGGACCTTGTCAAAGTCCTTACTAAATTTCATGTAGACAACATCCACAGCCTTTCCTTCATCAACTTTCCTGGTAACCTCCTCTATAAGATTGGTCACACATGACCCATCATGGCTATCCAAAATAATTGTATATCCAATCATTTAGAAACCTTCCAATAATTTACCTACTACTGATGTCAGCCTGTATTTTCTAGGGTTACTTTTGGAGCCTTTTTTAAACAATGGAATAATATGAGATATCTTCCAATCCTCTAGCACCAAACTCATGGCTAAGGGCATTTGAAATATTTCTGCCAGAGCACCTAGAATTTCTTCACTAGCCTCCCTCAAGGTCCGAGGGAAAACTTGTCAAGCCCTGGGGATTTATTCACCCTTATTTGCTTTAAGATAGCAAGGACTTCCTCTTCTTTAATCTGTATAGGTTCCACGACCTCACTGCTTGTTTTCCAAACCAGATCCCCAAGGTTCCCTCTGCTTTCTAAGGGATAGTAATAAGTATTATTCTTAATATTATTTGCCAGAGCTATCTCCTATCCTCTTTCTGCTTTCTTAATTTCCTTTCATTGCTTGCTCCTCAGTTCCAAAATCCTCTCCAGATCCCTGCTGCTGATACCTCCTTCCTGCTCTTGATCAGAGCTTAAATTTTCCTCTTCATCCAAGATTTCCTACACTTGCATATCTGACCCTTCCTTCTTCACTGGAATGGGCACATCTTAGACTCTTGTCAACACACATACCTCTTCCTTCAAGCAACGTGTTCCAATTACCTTCAGCAAATTCTTGTCGAAATCCTTGAAGGTCAACTTTGCCCCAATTCCGACCTTTAACTTTAACATGGTCCTGCCTGGTCTCTATTCTATTACTCTCTTAAACCTAATAGAACAATGCTCACTGAATCCGAAAGGCTCATCCACAAACACTTCATCCACTTGTCCTTCCCAATTTCACAAAATGAGATTGGACTTTCCCTTGTGAGACCATCTACATATTGCCAGAGAACCATTTGGAGTTTATTTTATTTGCACTTCTGATAAGTCTTTAATTTTTTAAGTAACTTACAAATTGTTTTTTTTTTACTCTTTAGTTTGTCAATCCTTGGATTAGGTTTTAAAAGTCCTTAGGAATGGTGTGATTAATAGGGCCATAGCAAAACTAACTTAGATTCTGTTTGTGTAGCTGTTGGCCAACTAATTTAACATTTGCCAAAAGTTCAATCTTGTCCTGCCTGACTTTAGGCCATTAGCACTCCAGAGCATTCTCTTTGTTCTGCTCTTTTTCCAGATACAATCATTTGTAAGACAGTTTGTGGCACCCACTCCAAATATCCCAGCTGACGATGGTGAACCCAGCTCCAATACTGACCTCACCTGAGCCACACTCTGAATGTCTCCGTGCCTTGCTGGGTCATGCTCCAACTCACAAAGGGTAAGACACTTGCCGTGAAAGAGTATAAATCAATCACCCGTTGCAACTTTACCTCACCATTCTTTCATTGGTTTCTGCATCGCTGTCCTGTGAATTAGCTGACACAACTCCAAAGGAGCCCATGGGCTGCCTTGTGATGGGCGACGCCATCTGCTTTGAAGGAAAGGCAACTGGGGAATCCCTGAGCATGGAAGAGAATGGCAGACATGTTGCTGTGCATGAAACAGAAAGATTCATAACCTCCACCATGTTCCTTTTCTCAAACCCCGTGCCTGAGCCACCAGTTCCAGAGGAGTTTCCATCGTCAACAAGAGGCTCAAGTTCACCATCATTGTTACTGACTGGCTGCTTTTCATCCCCAAGCTCATCATGTTGCTGGGTAAAACTACAAGAGTGTTGATCCTTGTTCATTCCAGGTTCCATTTTTTCTTCATGTAGGCTGGAGATTTCTTCCTGGGAAAAGCTTTTATTCAAAATCACATCACTGAGAGTTGATGGGGTTGGGTCCAAAGGTTCTAGTGACTCAGGTTGTGTAGCCACTTCACGTATGGATAGCTCATCACTGTTCAGAACAAGTTCGCCATTGGGCAGCCTGTTGCCAAACATACCGGGCTGGGTATTTTGGCCCTTATCAGAGAGGGGTAGTATCGAGTATTTAATTTCCTCTGTGTGATGGTCAGGGTCATATGTATTACTATTTTTATCTAATAACTCATTGAAATTTACCTTTTTGGACATAAGCTCTTTAATGGTGTGGCCTGTGCTATCCTCAGGGCTGTTGGCATCAAATACATCCATGTAATGATGGCAATTGTCATTTACTTCATAGGATCTCCACTGATTCTTTTCCACGGTTACAGTGGAGATTGTTTCAGAAGCCAATGCACAATTATTATTCAGCACTGATTCTTTCAGGCTCTCTTCTAGGACCTCATCACATGTCGGGCATTCAAAATCATCATCACCGTTTCTTTGAACTGCGTCTGTTTCCTCTGCTCTTCCGTCTCTCTCTTCCGAGGAATGTCCATCGACCCAGTCATTTTTGTCCACTATTTGATTCTGCACTTCAGTGTCAGGAGTTTCACTCAGCTGATCAGAGCTACTGATGTGTGGGGCTGAGACCGATTTAGTCAATTTGCTGAGTTCAACCTCTTCTTCGTCTTCATAAGGCAATGAACTGATTGAAGTCAAAGAGGCTTGAATTCCGCTTGGCAGACTGGTGCCACTTTCAGTCTGGCCGCCCTCTAATGAGTTCCTGTGGATTGCCTGTGCCCTGACTATCTGATGCATTAGGTCGCGGTCATTAGATACATCCTGAGGCTTGCGCATCTCAAGCCAAGCCACTGAACTGGGCTCGCTCTCTATGCCTGAGTCAGATATAATAGAAAGAGATCGCTTCATAACCCCAGAAATAATGGAATATTCAGCATTCTCGGTTCTTCTTTTTACAGATTCTTGCTCAACAGACTCACTGTCTGCATGTTCAGAGCTCACTACAGGCTGTAACAGTTCACTGAATTCATCCTTTTCACTAACTTCATGGTTATGAGATAGAGCTGATTCATTTTTATCTGTTATATTTGGAGAACATATGACTAACGTGGTGCCTCCATGATAAAGATCTTTGTTACTGGGCTTTACTTCAATATATGTCAAGTCGGAAGCTGACCCAGTCTGTTTGACTAATGCCTCATTTTTTAATTCAGGGACTGTCTCTTGCTGGCCAGATCCTGCTGAGATTTCATTCAACTGGAGTGTTTCAGTTTGATGTTCAAAAACTGTTGAAAGTTCCCCCTGACTTTGTCCAACAAATCTGTCCACTTCTAAGCTCTGAATGTCTTTGATTTCAATCTCACCGAGTTCGTCATATTCTTGGCTGACAAAAGCGGCCAAATCCACAGAGTTATACATCGTTTCCAAGGAAACAGTTTCATTCAGAGATTGCGGTCCAGACATCCTTGACGCAAGCATTTTGAAGGCTTCGGAAGATAAGCCACCATTTTGCACTTGCTGGTACAGCTTCACCTCGGCTGGTAACCTTGCAAACTCTGAAATGTGAGTGTCCATGACGTGGTTTAGTTTGGCAGCTACCTCCTTATTGGATGTGCTGCTGTCAAATTTAAGGTTTGCTGCAAAAGGAAATAAAATGATAAGGCAGAGTGAAAATAAAGCTCCAATAGAATACTCAACAGCTTCAAACCAGTTCCAAAGTATGAGAACTCAATATAAACCAGTGATTATCAAATTAGCATTCTGAAGGAGCCAGGCCCAGTGCACTAAACTGAGGTAAAAAGGTCTCTAATGTACCAGCATCACTTCTTTTAAAGTATTCTAAAAAATATTTAGACATACAGGATGATAACAGGCCATTTGGGCCCATGAGTCTGTGCTGCCCCATTACACCCAATTGATGTACAACCCCCGGAGCAATGGGAGGAAACCGGAGCCCCCAGAGAAATCCCATGCAGACATGGGGAGAATATACGAACTCCTTACAGTCCGGACCTGATGGCTGGTGCTGTAATTGCTCTGTGCTAACCACTGCATCAACCATGCCTCTTCACTAGATGTGCTGCATTCCTCATCATAAACGTTCTGTATTTTAAAAATTAGCATGTTAGGATTACAAAGGAAAGCAAGGATAAATGTTTTCGTTAGTGCTGGGAGAGCATATAGAATAAAGCAGAGTTAAACTAGAAAGTTTGCAGAGGCTGTGTTTGTAGTGCCATACACAGTACAGGAGAAACACAGCAGGTCATGCAGCATCCGTCGGACATAAAAGGTCACTGACATTTCAGCCCCGAGCTCTTCATCAAGATATCAATAGACTCACACCTGAAACATTGGTTACCCTTTACTTCCTAGAGATGCGACGTGACCTGCTGAGTTTCTCCAGCACTCTTGTGTATTGCCCTAGAATAAATGGATCTGTTTCAAATGGCAGTTGAATGAGGGAAACCCAAATGAGTTGATTAATCAAAGTTCACTTAGCTCTTTTTTGAAGAAATACAGTAACATCCCCATAATACGGAATTCAATCAACCGGCAGCCTCAAGCAACCGGCAGCCTCAAGCAAACGGCAGCCTCAAACAACCGGCAAATGAAAAAAATCGCGGAAACGAAATAGGTAAAAGTAAGTTTAAAACTGGCGCTCCCCCCCCCCCCCCCACCCCGTGCTTAGTTTGCCAATCTTGTAGCACACAATCTCAAGTAACCAGCAAGGATCTCTCCTGGACTCAACACACCAATGGCACCGTGAAGAAAGCAGGTCAGTTCCTCTACTTCCTTAGGAGTTTGCAGAGGCTTGGCATGACATCGGAAACCCTAGCAAATTTCAACAGATGTGTGGTGGAAAATGTGCTGAACGGCTGCATCACCGTCTGGTATGGAGGCACCAATACCCCTGAGGGTAAAGCCCTGCAAAAGGTAGTGGACACACCCCAGGACATCACAGGCAAAACCCTCCCCACTATTGAGAACATCTGCAGGGAACACTGTATTGGAGAGCAGCAGCAATCATCAAGGATCCACACCTCCCGACACATGCTCTGTTCTCACTGCTACCATTAGGAAAGAGGTGTAAGGGCCACAAGACTCGCATCATCAGGTTCAGGAACAGCTGCTACCCCTCCACCATCAGATTCCTCAACAACAAACTCAATCTTATTTCAGGGCTCTTAGTTTTGCACTTTGTTGATTTATTTTCTCTCTGTATTGCACAGTCAGTTTGTTCACATTTGTTTATTTGTTTACATGTAAACGTTGAGTGCAGTTTTGTTTTTGCACTACCACTAAGTGGCAATTCTGCAGGAAACAAAAATCTCAGGTTGTATGTGATGACATATATGTACTCTTGACAATAAATCTGACATCTGAAATATACTTAATCAAGATCTACCAATCCCTTATTGGTGCCCACACTGAGGGTTTTACTATATTCTTATTTATTTTTAGGTTTTATCTCGTTTCACCTCTCCCGTGAAGTGTCCAATTCTGGTTCAGAATACACAAAACCACATGTTAAAGGTCCATCGATTCAGCATGGAACTCTTTCAAAAGGGTGACAGCAAAGATTCATCATAACATTTGAAGGTAGAAATAAAAATCCTCCACTCCCTCCAAAGCTCACAATGGGTTGCTACAAAACAGAAAACTAGAAAAATTAACTTTCACTTCCTTTCTTTTTCAATCTTTTTATTGGGCCAGCACTCCAGGCAGTGAGCGCAACCAGGGGCCAGCAGACCGCACAACGGCACTGGCGCCCAGCTAGCGAACTGGCAGTTAGGAAGCTAAGGCAGCGTAGCGGCCAGCGACCCCAAAATGGCACTGGCCCTGCTGCACAGACAACAAGAGGGACGAGCATGCGGGGAAGAAGGCATTGTCATGTAAGAATGTACCCACGCGTGGGAGACCCGCTATTGTTATGCGAGTGGTGACGTTAGCAAACAGGGGCAAATGCGGGAACACGAATGATATAAAACTCGGGCTTTAAGTCCCAATAAAGGAAAGATATACCTGACTACGCTTGTGTGTGTGTCTTTACTTCGAGTAGCGTGTTAGCACAAATATTAAATATTAGATATATATGTTATAAAGCTCAGGTAAAAATAAATTAAAATAATGGATAGTAAACAGCAATAAACAAGATACATGTGATCCATATTATCGATAAAAAAGGAAAATTAAAATAAAATTTATAACTAGTGTAATTTCTAAACTCAACCCATTATCTGAGCAATGACCAACCAAAGCCAGGCATCAACTACTAATTTCAATACTAATAGTTCAAAAAAAATGAAGTAAAAAGATTTTTAATAAAAAGCAAAAATAATTGATCTATAAATTTTGAAAATTTGAAAAGAGAACCTCAAAGAGAAAAACAAAATTACTCATTTTAGTAGTTGAACAGCTAATGTTCTCTCGAGAGAGGGATGCCATCAAATCCAATCACCATTGTGTATCTATGGGAGGGACATCCTCTTCCCACTGCAGCAAAATGAGCTGTCGATCAATCGGGGAAGCAAAAGTGACTACGTGGGATTGAGATGGAGTCAAAATTAAGTCCATTGGTCCACTCACTCCAAAAATAGCAATAAAAGGGCTTGGAGTCAGATTGATATCAAGAATTAAAGAAAGTGTAGTAAATACCTCTTTCCAGTACAAAGGGAGGGACATAGCCAAAACATATGATATAAAGAAACTTCCTGACTTGAACACTTATCACATTTAGAGGAATGAAATTTAGTTAATTGAACTTTGGTGTAGTGGGCCCTTTGGACTATAAATTGTAATAAGCAATGTCTGGCACAGAGAGAGGATGAATGTACATTTTCCCAAATAGACTCCCTTGTATCTTCAGCAAACAATTGTTGAAAGTCATGTTCTCAAACTTTCTTAATGTGAGATAAAGGACTATTGCTAGATCTTAAAAGTAGTTCATAAAGTGCTGAGAGCAGTTCTTTCTGATCTACCTTTAAATTTTGATGCTAAGATTTTGTCTAAGATCCTAGCTTCTAGGTTACAAAATATAATGCCTCTCATTATTTCTGAGGACCAGACTAGATTTATCAAAGGATGTTATTCACAATTCAATGTGTGTCGACTTTTAGACATTATTTATTCCCCTGCATTCTGTCCTCTCAATGTATTCTTTCTCTGGATGTCAAAAAAGCATTTGATAGGATTGAGTGGAGATATCCTTTTTGTGCATTGGAGTAATTCAACCTTGGTCATCTCCTACAGCTTCATTTTTTTTTTCTAATTCAATTAAATCTAAACCTTTTAAACTATTTTGGGGAACCAGACAGGGTTGTCCTCTAAATCCACCCTTACTTAATTTGGCTTTGGAGCTACAAGCATTGGCTTTTCAGCAATCAGCTGATATTTTAGGAATCTTCAGAGCTGGAATTATCCATAAAGTTTCTCTTTCTACTTATGATGTTAATACTGGCTGCTCAATTCCAAGGATCTTATCACTTCTCAGTCAATTTGGTCAATTGTCAGGTTACAAATTGAATTTGCAGAAGAGTAAATTATTCCCTTTGGATTCTTCACACTCTTTTGATTGTTCAATCCCTTTTAAAATTTTAAAAACCAATTCAATTATTGAGGTATTTTACTATCACTAACTTGGTTAAAGAAAATTTCCTTACTTTACTGAATCATGTTAAGAAATCCTTATCTCAATGGTCTCATCTTTTGATAATAGAGAGGGATAATATTATTAAGATGAATATCCTGCCTAAGTTTTTGTGTTTTTCAAGCCATCCCAGTATTTTGTCTTAAATCCTATGAAACCACATGCTATGTGCAAGTATAAAAATATTATAGAATAAATGCCGGTGAAATTCTTAGGCAGTACGGTTAGTATAGTGGTTAGAGCAATACTATGACAGCACCAGTGACACGGCTTCGAATCTGGCGCTATCTATAAGGATGTTCTCCCATGCGTGAGTTTCTCTGGGTGCTCTGGTTTCTTCCCACTTTCCAAAACGTAGACGGAGCTGGTAGGTTAATTGGGTGAAAATAGGTGAAAATGGAAGCGCCTCTATCGTACTATATAATTAAAGTTAAAATTAAAACAATTAGTTCTTGAGAGGATGGGATGGGAGAACGAATTGTATGTGAAAAGGTTCTGCTTGGAAAACTCCAGAAACTTTTACAATTCTGAGGAAGGGTTATTGATGCAAAATATTAACAGGCCACAGGTGCTGCTTGATTCGCTGAGTTGATTTAATTTGAAGATACAAAACAGTAACTGGCCCATCCAGCTTGCTCAAATTTATGCATGTAATCAGTTAACCTACAAACCCCGTATGTCCTTGGAACAAGGGAGAAAAATCTGGTGGACCCTAACCCAAACTCACTTGGGCACAGGGAGAATGCACAAACTCCTTTCAGACAGCATCAGTTTCCAACCTGAGTTACTAGCAATAATTGCTAGGTTAACCCGGCTTCCCCATCAGTTCACCCGGAATTTCTGTTTACTGCCTTAGCTTGACCTAAGGGATTCAAGCATACACTTCCCATTGACGAAGTGTTAGCCCATTTAATTAAAGTAAGGTTTAGAAGAGCAGAAAGAAAGAAAATGTCAGAACCATTCATTTGGCATTATTTTATGTAATATAACTGCAGGGGAACAGAATCCTTAATCACAATGTGTAACTGAGGCAGATGCAATAGCTTTACTCTGCAAAAGATTAAAAATATTTAGATGAAATGAGAATACACACCAAAGAGGCAGCAGAGCATTGAGATATATTTTGGACTGATCAGTGCTGTAAACCTCACAGGTAAGAGTGTTTAATTTTGAAGTATGAAGGGTTCTATTGGTATCTGCACCACTAGATGGCTGCAGAGGGCAACTAGTCTTCAATATAATTTAAATATCATCCCAATTTTGAGGAACTGGATGGTCTCAGTGGGTCAGACATGATAAACTGAGTCTCTCCCTCTCATTGTTCCAGCATCTGTAGCTCTTTCATCTCAATTTTCACATCAAGTTTATTGTCCTCTGATTGCACAAGTACAACCTGACAAAACGGCGTTCTCCAGTCCACAGAAATAGAACCCGACATAACCCACATACAGACAAACAATATACATACAGGACAAGTATTCATCTATACAAATATTGTTTCATGAATAATGGAGTCTCCGATGGTGGTTAGTGTTCGCAGTTCCTTTGTTCGTTCAGCATTCTCACTGCCCGTGGGAAGAAGCTGTTCCCCAGCCTGGTACTGCTGGCTCTGTTACTCCTGTATCTCTTCCCTGATGGGAGCAGCTGAAAGATGCTTTGTTATAGCCTAACAGACTGGGTCGAATGATTCCACTGCCACCTGAAGGCCGCGTTGAAAGCCAGACTGACCAGCCTTAACTGATGGATGAGCTCCCATGGGTACTGCTCAGGATCCGCATGGCACCGACGGAGGACCAACCAGCATCCTCCCTAGAGATGGTATACGGCGCACCGCTCTCCATTCCAGCGGATCCACACTTCAACACCCCCGGCCCACAGATGAGCACATTAGACGTCCTGCACAAGCTGAGAGAATAGATGGGCAGACAAGCCCCCCCCCCACCCACCACCATCTAACCACGGTTCACCACCCAGCTATGTCCCAGTGGATCTGCAGTCCACCCACTATGTTTTCCTATGCAGAGGACAACAAGGGACCCCCCTACAGTGCTCGTACAAAGGCCATTTCAAAGGACTGTGGAAGGACGGCATGTTTTTCACATTGGACTTTGGCTGCCGACAGGACAGATTCACAGTCGACCGCCTCAAAGTCGCTCACCTGGACTCTGAAATGCCGGCTCCAGAACCCTGAGTTAAACACAGAGGTAGACCATCCGAAGAATGTAAGTCAGACTGCTCAGAGTGTGGTGGCCATTCTGGGGCGGGTGGTGTAGTGGGCCGAGTGACACCACGAGTAAATGACCCGTATCACTGCAACACGTGGCCGGTCCAAGATGGTGCGGGCTCCCCTTTGCTGTTCAGAAGGAGCCTGGACCTAGCGACATGTGCGGGCTCAGCTGCCCTCCACTTCCAAATAGCGCCCTGTCGGCCAGAGAGTGACACCACTACGCTGTGACGTCACTTCTGGAAACCAGTGGGTATGTCACCAGAAGAGGATGGGCCAGCACGGAAATGCAGCAGATTCAAATCAATGAACTCACTCTTTTGTCCACCCTCACACTGTGTGGGCGTATCTTTACTCCATAGCACTGCCGTAGCAGTCGCTACACTGCCTTAATTAATCCCTATGCCATAGATGCTCTGTGATTAGTAAGGGATTACTTAAAGTGATATATGAGTGGGGAAAAAAGGTTGAGTAGCGCTGCTCTCGACCCAATTGCTTCTGAAATATTTTGCTTGAGCAAAATATATTGTCTTGGGGCCATTTCCTTTGGAGTTATGAAACCGAGCACACAACAAGTCAATTAGGATAGAATTAAAACAGTGGTTTTCAAACTTTTTCTTCCCGCTCTCATCCCACCTTAAGCAATCCCTTATTAATCACAGAGCACCGATGGCATGGGGAACTCAAAGTGGTATGTGAGTGGAAAGAAAATGTTTGCAAACCACTGGACAAAATGAACAGATAATTAAGGATAATTGTTTGGCAACTTCTACATTCCAGTTTAACAAAGTTAATGATTTACTACATCAAAACCTTAACACCTCTACTGCATTGTCACCTTGGAACTTATCAGAAAAAAGTCATTTTACTATCTTTTATATTCCTGGTTTGTGCAGGTTCAAAATCGATAATCTCCTCTGTAAGTGAATTCCACATTAGAATATTTTGGAGTTCATCTTCACTACATGAAACCAAGACAGATTATATTTGGGTCATGATTGGGGAGGTGGGATTTTAATGGTGGTAAATATTCCCTTGTTATTTGCACCTGCACGCACAATTAAAAATGTTGCCTTGCATGTCCCCCCCCTCCCAATTTTCCAAAAGGAAACAAATATAATATTTGACTCCATACAGAGTGATGAATAGATTTCATCACGGCACATTTTCAGACCAAAACAATTCACACATCACACGACATTAACATGCTTAATACAATTTTCATGACCAGTCATTTCTCTGCAATGGATTAGAATTAAGCTCGAAGAGAAAGTAGTTGCTCCCTGTAATGCACCTTGTAAATTCCTTCTGCTCTAGAACCAAAACCAACAGTCAGTACTCCATCCCTGAGGACTAGCTAGTTCAACTACCAATTAAACTGTTTTCTAAGCTGCAGTGTACAAGCTTCCTCATGCTGTGCACCACAGTCTCCTATCTTTTCTGAGATGTGATTTGAGCTCCCATTGTCACAAACTGCCATCGGGAGAAAATATTATAATTTGTCAACCCTTCAGCAGGTTATCTAATACTTTACATCTAAATCCAAATTCAGTGTAGGAGACTGTATGCTATGCTCTGTGTGCAGTTCTGGTCGCCTAATTATAGGAAGGATATAGACAGAGTGGAGAGAGTGCAGAGAAGGTTTACCAGAATGTTACCTGGGTTTAAGCATCTAGAGTATAGGGAGAGATTGGACAGATTAAGGTCTTTATTCTTTGGAGCGTAGAAGGTTGAGAGGGGATTTGATAGAAGTATTTAAGATTATGAAAGGGATAGACAGAGTGGATGTGGATAGACTATTTCCGTTAAGAGGAGGAAATATTAAAACAAGAGGACATGAGTTAAGAATTAAGAGGCAGAGGTTTAGAGGTAACATGAGGGGGAACTTCTTTACTCAGAGAGTGGTAGCCGTGTGGAATGAGCTTCCGGGAGAAATAGTGGCGGCGGAGTCAATTGTATTATTTAAGAAAAGGTTGTACAGGTATATGGATCAGAAGAAGATGGAGAGTTATGGGCATTGTGCAGGGAGGTGGGACTAGAGAGGGGTGTTTGGTTCGGTGCGGACTAGAAGGGCCTAATGGCCTGTTTCCATGCTGTAATTGTTATGTTATGTTATGTTATAATGTTTGTTACATTAGAAGGTACTGTGACAGAGAATTTAGAGGTGTTTTGGGAAGGAATTGTTAGAGCAGGTTGCACACAAACATTTTAAAGCACAGAATATTTGCAGGACTTTTGCAGAGTGCTTTTTGCAAAAAGAGCAACAAAGTTGCAGCATACGGCTGCCTGGGAGTGCATGTCAGGCAGAAAGAACAGTTTTGCTCTCAGAGAGCAAGGGTGTGGAGCAGAGAGAGAAGGAGAGACACAGAAATCGGTTCCAGAGGGAGAAGCTGGCAAACATTGGAAGACTGCCTGGTTAAAGGAGAAGACGAGCTGTCTGAAAGGTGACCTGAAAAATGAGGATCATCTGGAGAACCCTGAAGGGGGCAAGTTTCATCAGCAAGACTGATTGAGAAGGAATCAGTTGCAGATGTCCTGGAAAAGGAATCTCTCTCTGAAAACCAGCAAGAACTCTCCTGAATGCTAACCATTTGACTGTTAAGCACCAAAGACTGGTGATCTTTATTAATGCTAACTTCTATGCACAGTACAAGAAATGCCTGTAACCCATGAGATTGGACTGTGATCGAAAGAACTTTTCTAAGCCTACATACACATTACACATACCTGCGCTTAGTATTAGAGGGGGGATTAAGTAGGTTAAGTAAGTTGATAGTAATAAGTTAAAGTTTAATTCTGTTTTCTTGTTCAAATATAATTATAATTAAAAACTACTTTTGTTTAAGTAACCCTGTGTTGTGGTGCATATCTATTGCTTCTGGTTTTTGGGGTCCTCTGGACCCTGTAACAGTACACAAAGTACATAAAAAATTATGTAATATATCAATCACCAAATTTTGAGCAACAATTTAATTCTCTTAAATGAAATAATGGAAACATGACAAACCTTTTGAAATGGATTCTTCATATCGGTCTTCAAAAATAATGGGAAGATTACTCCAGTCTCCATCTATGTCCAGACACTCAATGGGCAATGGAGGCATGCTGGTGAGGTAGGATGAATTTCTGACAGCTGCTGCAATCTGGCTGTGACTTTGGATTCTGAAAGCATAAACAATGATTTAGAGCATTTACATCTCTTGGAATGGTGGGGCTATTTCAGCCCCAGCAACCAGGGTTTGAATCTGGCACTGAATGTAAGGAGTTTGAATATTCTCCATGTCTGTGTGGGTTTTCTGTGGGTGTTCTGGTCGCCCTCTAAAAATTAGTAAGTTCATTGGTGTATTTGGGTGGTATAGGCTTGTGGGCTGGAAGGAATGGTTACCATGCTTATTCTCCAAAGTTAATAAAAAATTAGATGTGATGTAAATGTGGACATGCATGTTTCAAAATAAAGTGATTGATACTAAACAGGTAGGATAGGTTCTTGCAAGTGACAGCTTTCACATTCATCCTAAAGTCTCAACCATGAACCATCTAGGAACTGGAAAATCAGTCTGATTCCTTTCAGCTCTTGAATGAATGCACACTTACATTCCTGCAAAAACCCCATCAATGGCACCTTTTTAGCTCATTGATGATAAGCAAATCCAGATAAATTACTATCAACTAAGAGTTTGCCTTAATGATAAACAGAGCAATAGAAGGACAGGTTGAAAGAATACCAAGGTTTGTGGCACTATGGATCAAAAACTCAACCAATTATGTGTCAATTGTTAATTCAAAATCTGAGATCAATGAATTTCTGTTAAACAATGGTATTTTGTCTGGATTAATTTATATTTTAATGATAGAGCACAGTATAGAAGACAAGTCCAACCCATGAAATCCATGCTACCAAATTACAACCAATTAACCAGCCAACACCAAAGGTTTTCAAAGGATGGGAAGAAACTGGAGCAACTGGGGAAAACCCACACAGGTCAGGGAGAGTATGTAGAATCTCCTCACAGGTCAGTGGCACTGTAATAGCTTTAGCTATAATTGACAAGGCCAGTATTCATTGGCCAAACATAGTTGTCCTTGAGAAGGTCATCCACTACTTTGGCCTGTTGATACCCTCTGGTAAACTCATTTCCCAATAATGATGACGGATAAGGAGTTATTCATTCTCAGTTAAATATGAAGACAAGCTGAAATGTAGACTACTGTTACAATCAACCAAAATCTCAGTTCATGACAGAACCAAACCAAAGAGCTAAATAGTCCTGTTAACTTGTCTCATGGATTATCAGCACGCTTTCTAATCTTCATCCTTTAGAGGTTGACTGTAGCAATTGGCCTTTTCTCAGTAACAGAATTTAAAGCGGTGATTTCAACACTTGGTTGTGTCTATGTCCACATACAGGCTTTGGTCATCTTATCTCATAGGTTCATTTATTTTACCAGTAATCATCTGATAAATGGTCCTGACTTAAAATGTTGACTGCCCATTTCATGGATGCTGCCTCATCTACCGAGACCCTCGAATTTCTCATTGTTTATGGGATTGCCCATATACAATGACAATTTTCAGAGATATCTTCAACCTCCACTCTGACAGGGTGTAATACCCACATCTTTCAAAAAGGCCCCAATCATATCGGTCCCCAAGAAGAGTGTGGTAACCTGCCCAAATTACTACCAACCAGAGGCCCTCATATCAGCAGTGATGAAGTGTTTGGAGAGTCTGCTGTTGAAACATATTAGCTCCTGTCTGAGCAGCGATATGGATCCATCCCAATATGATACTGCCACAGCAACAGGTCTATGGCTGATCTCACTGGATCTTCCCAAAAATGTGGAAAACCTGAATTGCAAAGATGTGTATATCAGGATGCTCTTTATCAACTACTGTTCGCATTTAACTCCATCTTCTGTTCAAAACTGATCAAAAGTTACAAAATCTGGACCTCAGTTCCCCACTGTGTATATGGATTGTGGATTTCCTCACACCCAGACACCACTCAGTGCAGATTGGTAAGAACACCTCCTCCACAATGTCTATTACACTGAACACCGGACCACCACAGGCCTGCACACTTCACCCCTGCTCTACTTGTATTACACTCATGACAGCATGGCTTTGTACGGCAACATCATTTACATATTCGCTGATGATACCATAGTAGTGGAGTGAAGAAAAACTGGCGGAGTCAGTATACAGGAGGGAGATTGAAAACTTGGCTGAATGGTGCACCAACAACAACCTCGTACTCATTTACGCCAAAACCAAGGAGCTGATTGTGGACTTTAGGAAGGTGTATGATCCAGTGATCAGTGGGGGATCAGAGCCAGGGAAGGTGAGCAAACTTAAACTTCTGGGAATCAGCATCTCGGAGGACCTTTCCTGGATCCACATACTAATTTCATCATGAAGAAAGCATGTCAACGCCTCTACTTTCTCAAGTGTTTGCAGAGGTTCTGTATGACCTTGTAATCCTTGGAAAACTTCTGCAGATGTGGAGTGGAAGTGTGCTGACTGACAAGACCTGGTATTGGGGCACTGATTCTTCTGAGCAAAAAGCCCTGCAAAAGGTACACAGCCCAGTACATCAGAGATAAAAGTCTTCCCACCATCGAGAAAATATATATGGAACACAGCTATCGGAGAGCAGCAACAATCATAAAGGATCCACAGGACCCAAGACAGGTTCTGTTCTTGCTGCTGCCATCAGGAAAGAGGCATAGGTGCCATAAGGCTTGCACCACCAAATTCAGGAACAAATGTCACCCTCCACCATCAGATTCCTAAACAAAAGCCTCCAGCAGAGAATTGTTTAAGGACCTGTACTTTGCATATTAATTATTACTGATTCTTTTTTCTATAGTTGCATCATCAGTTTGGCTACATTTCTTTCTTTGTTTACATTTCTCTCTTTTGTTTTCATATCTTTTTACTGAGTACAGTTTGCACAACTGATCAGTAGAATTCCGCATGGCCCACAGGAAAAAGTATCTCAGGGTAGCATGTGGTGTTATGTTGGTACTGACAATAAATTTGAACTTAAATTTGAGATAGGGAAAGTTGTCACATAATTGCAAGCTTGCCTTTTCTTTATAGTTGCACAATATATATTTTTTTACAACCAAATTGCCTCGAAACTGGATGCACTTTTTTTGGTGAACAGCGCCATTCAGATAAAATAAAAATTGAAAGTAGAGGGAAAATACAAATTTCATGCCTATTGTGCAAAGTCCTCTCTTTTCCTCAGAGCCCTTGTTATTTGTCACACTGATGCTACGTGCAGAATCAGGCTTCTGTGAGAATTGTAAAGTCTGCTTCACAGCAGTGTCTGGTTTTGTGAACTCTTCTTGGGTAGGTTCCACCCGAGTCAGTTTAACTTACTGATTCGGTTAAACTTACTTCTGTTGAGATCTTCACCCTCTCTTCAGTTTACAAACTTTGCCCGACCCTGCCAAATGATCACACACAGGGGCGATATCCTCCAGTCCTTATTGCCCTATCCTCAACTGACCCCTCTACTAAACTGCTGGATGATCCTCCTCATTCCTCCTTCAAAGTTACTGCCCTGACCCACCTAGTTTGACCTCACCATCAATCTGCAGGCCAATCTTCCAGTTATTGCCCAGACCCCTTCTAAGGGCTTACCTGACCCTGGACCTGATCTTCTGCATTGCCTCAACAGCAAAAGCTCATTCACTTTTTCTGGTCTGATGAGCTCTTATCAATTTCAGTCAGACCATTCTGACTTTTTCTACTCTTCCATGACGGCCCCCTCTGCCCTCCACCTCCTCCCACATTACTGATTTCCTAAACCATGATCTCAATGAGAGGTTACCACTTAGAGAGGTTATGTGCCCCTGAACTTTCCAGCAGAGGAACCTCATACTAAATGTTCATTGGCTTGTTGCACACTGTCCAACTAGATGACTCACTTAAGTGTGCAATGTAATCCTCTCAAGAAAAACCAGGAACACTGCCTTTATGAAGGGCACTGGTGCCAGCCAGAACTGACCATTAATTCTGTGCGTCAATCTGCAACCCATGCAGGAGATAAGACTGCAAGTGACAGAATCTGGAGCAAAAATAACATTTTGATGGAACAACTCAGTGCATTGAGTAGCATCAGTGGAAGAAAATAAAGGCTGACATCTCTGACTTAAAGAGAATGAAATATCGACAATTTTTTTTACTTGACCTGCTGAGTTAATGTGACAAGGTGTTTTTTTTCCCTCCAATAGATAATAAGAACTACCTAAAGATTATTTTACTGCATGCATGTGAGCAGATTTGGTCTCCTCATTTAAGAAAGATGTGCTAACACTGGAGAGGGTTCAGAGGAGGTTCACGGGGATGATTCCAGGAATGAAAGGGTTATCTTATGAGGAGCGTTTGGTAGCTCTTGGCCTGTACTTATTGGAATTTAGGAGAATTGGAGGGGGTGGTGGGAAGGAATTTTATTGAAACATTTCAAATCTTGAATGGTGTACACAGAGTAGATGTGGAAAGGTTGTTTCCCATGGTGGGAGAGTTTAGGAAAAGAAGACATAATTTCAGGAATGAAGGGTGACCAATTAGAACAGAGATGCAGAGGAATTTCTTCAGGCAGAAGGTGATAAATCTATGCAATTTGTTGTCACAGGGGCAAAGCGGCAGTGCTAGTTTTTTAGGTGCCAGAGTTCACCAAACTGGCGATCAGGAAGGAGGTCTTGCGAGACATGTTGCATTTAGCATTGCATAATTGACAGCAAACCGTAGGACTATGAACATAGGATGACTGGTCATGGACGAAACAGATATGCCCAGAATAGTGTCCAGCGGGGGAGGGTGGGGTAGGGAGGAAGGGTGGTGGGAGCCACTGCACCGAGCGGGTCCATGGGGTGCCAGAGCGGCCCCAAAGTGGCTCAGTGATGTGCCAGAGCAGCGCTTCTGTAGGCTCCAGCAGCACTGTGCAGGGGGTTGTGGAGGACAGGTCATTGGGTATATTTAAGGCAGAGATTGATAGATTCTTGATTAGCCAGGTTATGGGAAGAAGGCCAGGCAGTGGGGCTGAGTAGGAAGATGGATGGAATCATGATTAAATGGAGGGACAGACTCCATGGGCTGGATTGCCTATTTCTGCACCTATGAGTGAAACCCTCAACAAAACAATCAAGTTGGATTTTAAAAATTTGTTTATTGAGAGTGGGGGGCGATGCAAGGGCACCTACTAATTTCAATTAAAGCATGCACATATGTTTTTTTTTTAAATCATGGGGCAGAATCAATGATAATTCATTCTCTTTTTATAACCAAATGTTTCCATTTCATTGACCTAAATACACTCAGAATATATATTTAGTAGAAGTATTGAATCAGCCCGAGTGAAAATTGGAAGATTTGCAGTAATCAGCTAAAATTATCCAGAAGGTTAATCTATTATTAGACAAGATATAACTATTAAAGGAATTAAGGTTAATTCTGATGACTTTAAGATTAATTTATTTGCTGATGTTTTGATTTATTTGACAGATCCTGAAAATTCTTTGCATTTGTTGCATATGAGATTAAATGAATCTGGTGAATTATCAGGTTATAAGATTAATTGGTTGAGGGAGATTATACTCAATGCAAAAAGAAATGTTCTATTTAAATGGTCAGATAATGGAATTAAATACTTGAGTATTAAAAATATATAAAAATTTAAATAATTTATACAAGTTATTTACCATTACTTAATAAAATTAAAGAAGATTTGAATAGATGGAATGATTTACCTATAACTTTAGTAGGCAGAGTGAATTACATATTTTCCCAAGGATTTAAATTTAATAATTGGGAAGTTTTTGGGGAAAGGTGAAATGGTAAGAGTAACTTTAGAGAAATTAACTTGGAAATTTGAATTAGGAGGTCTGTATCTTCCACATTTTCAAAATTATTATAAAGCTGCTCAATTGAAATTTATTAATGGAATATATGATCTAGTGTGATGGATTATGTTATATTTTATATTGTATATAGATAAGTTTTAAAGGAAATAAATTGTGGCAGGTTTTTTTAGTTAGGTCCACACAGATACAAACACTTCAAAACAGATCTCATTTAAAATGCCAGAGCTCTGCTCAAGCCAGACAGTCCAGGCACCGAGTGCCTTTGCAAAACCTTTGAAGAATGCCTATAGAGACTTTACAAAGAGGTGTTAATTGGACATGCTATGGAGTAATTCATTATTGTTTTGGAAAGCAACAGATGAACAAACTCTGAAGATTAGTCTGGAGCCGCAGTCAATCTGAATGCAGTGGCTATTCTAAGAGAGTCATGTGGTTTTGTCTGAATGTGTGTGTGTGTGTGTGTGTGTGTGTGTGAGAGAGAGAGAGAGAGAAAATTCAGGTCTACAGTTCAGCAGCAGCAGCTGGGACTGGAACAGGACAAGCTGGCAAGCTTGTGGAAAAAAACCCATTTTGAAGATGGGTTATGAGATCTTAGTTCAGCCTGGTTAAACTCCTTGTGGTCCATACAAGAGAATAGGACTGACTGCATAATGTTTCACTTGAAATAAGGAAAACAAAAAGGAACACTGTGGTGACCTTAAAGAAAGGGGTTATCATCTGGAAAACCTTGATGGGGAAAGTTTCATCAACAAGACACTGAACTGGCTGATCAGAAGAAATCAGTTTGTGTCCAAAGAGCAACAAGTCTCTCTCTGAAAACTGACAAGAACCTTCCTGAATGGTAACCATTTACCTTTCAAGCACCAAAGCCTGGTGAACTTCATAGATATTAAATTTTGTGCACAGTATAAGAATTGCCTGCAACCAGTAAACTTAGAGGAGTGAGAAGTGAGATTGGACTGTGAATCAAAGAACTTTCCTGAACTTACATACACACATTACATACACATGTGCTTATAATTAGAAGGGGGTTAAGTTAGGTTAATTAAATTAATAATAATAAGTTAAAGTTTGATCCTGTTTTCATGTTTAAAGATAATTAAAAGCAAATTTTGTTTAAGTAATCATTTGTCTTGGTGAATTTCTATTGCTGCTGGGTTTATGGGTCCTCTGGGCTCGTAACATTTGGGGACTCAACTTTTCGGATTGAAAATTGGAGTTTTGGGATCTTAAACTTTAGGAGTTTTTGTGATTTATTAGTTCAATGGTTTTTCCAAGCTAATTTAAAGCTCATGTGCGTGGAAAACACCAGCTATGTTAGTACATTTTTGTCACAACCATCACCTGCAGAGCTGCAGAGCAAGAGAAAAGTGGAACTGATGGTTATTTCTAAGGCATTAAAGCCGACTGAAGTCAAGCATTGGATGAGGAAAATACAAATACAAAGGATTATAGTGAAATATTATATAAGTGAGGAAAAATTTGTTGAGCAGGACTTAGAACATTTTCCAGAGGAAAGATCTATTGAATTGCAATTGGAATTGGAGAAATTGAGAGTGGAAGAAGAAAGAGAGAAATGGAGAAAAATATGAGGTAGACGAAGCTGAAAAACAAAGAGAGGAAGCTGAAAAATGGAGGAAATATGTTAGATGAAGGTGAAAAACAGAGGGAGGGTGATAAAAGACAAAAACAATGTGACCTTGAACAGATTTAGGGCAAGAGAGACCAGACTAGGGGGTTAAGGGAAAGTGGAGAAGGTGATTTTGATATCTTATGGTTGGAGATGGAATCCAAGGAGCTGTTTACTTTAATCTGTATGTGGCCTCAATTTAGCAGCACACGAGTCAATGGACAGTGGTGTCCATGGTCTGTGGAATTAAAGTGGTTGGAAACTAGTGGAGGGTGTATCAGGAGCACTAATAACCCCTCACTTGGAAGGAATGTTTAGCTGGATAGGTTATTTCCCATATTTTCCCTGATGTTCCCATAAAATGCAAATTTTACCTTGTGAGCATATAATGGCATCAAAGGTTTTTCAGAACCTCTCCTTGCTATTACCACCCCCGTTCACATCCTACTGATGAACCAGGCTGGCCTGTGTATGTTCTGACTTCACAGTCCATATATGCTCCAGCAGAATACTCTCAGGACATTAATCAGGCCCATGAAGCCTGGCTGATGTCGTGTCTCCACAACAAAAAAAGGTTCTGGTATCTTTCAGTGGGCAACACTTTGTAAATCTCTTTATTTCGCGCAGAGCACAAGGTTGAAGAAGGCATTCAAAAAAAAAGATAAACTATACCTGAAGGGGTCTGAGATTTAACATCAATATTTGTAATGATTTTAAATTAAAATAAAGGGAATGATTGACAATGGGATACACGTCTTGGAACATTATTAAAAACTAGTTACACTGTTTAATTTAAAGTTGACAGGAGCTTGAATAAAAATAAAATAAAAGCAGAAAGGAAGAATATCTGCAAACACTGTGATTCACTGTGAAGTCTAATAGCGTGAGTACCCCTGAGATTATCCGATCTCGGAAGCCAAGCAGACTCAGGCCAGGTCAATACTTGGAGGGGTGACTACCTAGGAACACCAGGTGCTGTAGGTTTCTGTGAGAGGCGCTGGACAAAGTGGTGACTCTCTGTCTACCTGACAATTGACTCAGACTCAGACTACAAGACCATGAGTGGACTCATGTGGAAACAACTAAGCCTCCATAAAATAATGTCAACACCTGAGCAACAAGTGATTGTGAGTACAGGAATAGATATGACTCATAACCATCATTAAATAGAAGTTTGGACCATGTTTTCAGTTTGAACAAGGCCCCATGTGAGAATAATTAATGATTTGTGTAGATCTCTGAGACAATGGATAACAACTAAATTAGAAAGATTTCGCCACCATTTGATTGAATTCTGAATTATAAATTGTTTTGAGAAGCCACTTGCGTTAGGTAAACTGTGAAATTCGGATTGAAATAAGACCCTCATGAGATTTAAAAAATTATTTTCAGACTATTTATTTGACTAATTATTTTAGACTAATTATTTTCAGACTATTTATTAGACTAATTATTTTAGACTAATTATTTTCAGTCAGGAATAACCTGGCTTTGATGGCATCCAAAACCTGAAACAGTCAGAAGAGCTTGCTGTTCCTATGGAAACAGAGATAACCAGAGGCCCAGGTTAAATTGGTGAAGTATCTACCTGGGAAGAATTGGTCATAAGATCCAGTTGGGAATTTTTTTGAGAGCAGTCAATTCCATGCTACTCTGCATTTTATTGGCTCAGTTGGGGTTTGAAAAGCCCCACTATTTTGTCATAAAAACATATAAAAGAAGAAGCATCAAGTATGATTGGCAGTGACAACTCCAGAGACCAATGGTCGACAAGAAAAACAAAGTCCGTCAAACCTAGGACATGAGCAATAATAAGAATTGTCGTACTGAGTGAAATAGGAAAGTCTGAAGAGGTTGTGAGTGTCGTCAAAATGCAGTCCAGATGGAGGATGAGGTGTGGCTCCTCCAATTTGCGGCTGAACTCAAGTCTGGCAGTGCATGAGACCATGGATAGGCATTTCAGCAAAGGGAATAGGGTAGGGAATTTAAGTGGGTGACCACTGGGAGATCCACAGAGCTGAGGTGCTCAACAAAGCAATCTCCCAGTTTGCGTCCATGGTCTCATGTATTGCCACATTGAGACTGCCCACTAATTGGAGGAACAACTCCTCATCTTCCATCTGGTCACTCTCCAACAGGATGGCATTAACATTGCCTTCTCTGTTTTCTGTTAAATTCCCCCCCCCACCCCCCACCACAATCACATAACCATTTATATAACCATTTACGGAGCGGAAACAGGCCATGTTGGCCTTACGAGTCCGCACCGCTTCACTGATTTTGTGCGCCCTCTTCAGGCATTGGTCCCGGTAGATCTTCATCCATAACGATGGCCGAATTCAATGCGGGTGGAATCAGTCGTAGAAATGCTTGTGAAACGTGCAGTTCAATACTTCCCTGTCTCCTTTCCTCTAGCTCTGTTTTTCTCTCTCCCCTTTTTCTCCCGTCTCCTTTAACTAAGCCAAAATCAATTCTCACCTTCCCTTTTAACATTTCCAATTAACACCTTTGGTCTGTACTCCTCCCCCTCCCATTCTTCCTCCTTTGTTTCCCCAGCTTTTTAATTTAGACGCCTGTATTTTTTCAATCATACTGAAACATTGGTAATGTATCTAACTCCTGTATACACTATGAGACTAGCTGTGTTCCTCCAGCATTTCTGTGTTGTAGTGAGACTGAGAAGCTTGGAAGTAAGTGATAGTACTTCATCCTTGTTGACCAGAGACGGACTAGTTTTGAGGTGTGTTTAAAAAGAGAATACTTGAACAGGTTTTGGTGTGAACCAAGATTATGAAGTGTTTTATTTTTTCCAGCTAACCAAAAGACATGGTTTTGCAGCAAACAAGTTTCTGGAAAAACGTGGATAATTTTCTATCCTTTTTTAACACATTGATGATAGAATTCAGTACTGTTTCCAATGTGTCAATCCAACTTTCAACTAACGAAGGAAAGTATTCTTTGAAGACTAGAGACATTCCACTAAACAAATTCTACTCTGAGCTCCATCATTTCACCAGGATGCTGTGTGGATTTGAGAACATGTCTTATGAGCAAGCTAGGTCTTTTCTATATGGAATGACAGAGGATGAGAGATGACTTAATTGAGGTATATATGATTATTAGAGACAGATTCTGGATGGAGAGCCAGCACCTTTTTCCCAGCATGAAAATGACCAATATCAGAGGGCATCTGTTTAAGGATTGTGGAGGAAAATTTAGGGGTGATGTTAGTGGTAGGTTTTTTTTACAAAAGAGTGGTGGGTACCTGGAATGGTTGGGGTGGAGGCAGAGGTTGGTACAAAAGGGACGTTTAAAAGACTTTTAGATAGGCATGGACGTAATAAAAATGGAAAATTATGGGCTGTGAGGAAAAGAAGCATTAGATAGATGTGGAGAATGGCATTGTGGGCTCAAACGGTGCTTTTCTATATCCAATGGAAAGAAGTCTCCAGGAGGATGTAGCAAAGCCTCCTTGAAAAAAAAATGTTAATATTCTCACTGAAGTTCAGAGCAATCTGTGCTCAGCAACCACTCAAACTGGAGAAGGAGCACTGAGCGTCTTGACTTTGTAGGACAACAAATCGAGGCCGAGTGCAAATCAGAACAGAGTGTACAACATCCCAAAGGCATCACCCAGCCAACCCATCAGTCACCAATTGTCACCTGATGGCAGAGTGTCCAGATCTCATGTGGCACTCATCAGCCATGCCCGAAACACAGAAAGAGAGTGGAAGGGGTAAATGACTCTTTGATCTTTTGTACTCAAGAGGGCAACTGTTTTCCCAGTCTTTTGCCACTACGAAGTTAGAAAGTCAGCAATTAATTTCCATTAATCTTCTCAGAAGTCTGCCTGTTAGCTAATAGTTTGGATCAAAGCATAGAAACATGTCACCACAATGTTTCCTACATGTAGAACAAAATTAACTGAGGATTTAACAAGTAAAATGTGCCTAATAAAAAAGTAGCTACTGATAATAAATTTACAATTGGACTCACATGTGTTCCTGGAATGTAAGTGCCATTTGTTTCTGGTGCTCCATGTAGAAAAAGGCCTCTGAGAACCTTCTTACCTGTGCACAAAAAAAAATACACATCTCAATTATTTCCAGTTTCAGAAGCATTTAACCTTTTGTCTTTATGCATCTTTCAGTGTATTGTGTGGTATAATGACCCTGATCCATCAATATTCCTCAAGAAAGTGTTAGCTAAAGGTATTCCATACGTGGTTCATACTCCTGTGTAATGATTCTGCTGCCAAAATAACTGAGAGGTGAAAGACACTCACCAGAGTGTCATGTGTGAGGGCAAGGGTCATGTGTGAGGGCAAGGGTCATGTGTGAGGGCAAGGGTCATGTGTGAGGGCAATCATTTGGATTATGCTGTGAGATTGATGAATGGTATCCTGTAATCTTGGGTCTGTTGTCAATCAAATTGAGTGAATTATTCCAGAATATTTGATTATTTATTTTCGGTTACATTTTTATGAAAACATGTAATTATTATGTGCCGTGTGAGAAATGTATTATGCATGTGTGCACCATGGTCCGAAGTAACCTGGTCAGATGATAATAAACCTGAACTTGAATAAGTTAAAGATTAAAAACACCATCTCACTCTCTGCCACATTGCTAAAATGAGGCAGCTCGGATTTTCCACGATTAAGAACCAAATCGCCATGGCACCACTTTTTACACCTAAAAACAGAGGTGAGTCCATGAATTAATGAAGTGAATTTAGTAACGGTTGCTGAGAACTAGCTAGAGCCCACAATTGAGAGTAGAGTGAGTTAGGAGTCGGTCATGAGGGACGAACCAACTGAATGTTTTGAAGAGATGATTAAGGTCATAAAAAGAAGAGGTTGAATAGATGACATAGATTTTGAAATAGAAACTAATGAAATTCTCTGAAGGTTATAGTTAAAGCTCATGAAATTACTGTATTTTTTTAAAATTTAATTTAATCTAGAAATTCAGCAGGGAAACAGGCCTTTGTGGCTCATGAGGCCATACCGCCCAAGTACACCCATTTGGCCAATTAACCTACTAACCCTGTATGCCTTTGGAATGTGGGAGGAAACTGGAGCACCCAGACAAAACCCATGCAGACACGGGCAGCATTGGATTTGAACCTTGGTCGCTGGTGCTGTAATAGTGTTGAGCTAACTACAATGAGTGCATTGGCTCTGCTTGAGAAGAGCCCGTGTGTCAGGAGGCAGACAGCAGCAACAAGGACTCATTCTCAAATTGATAGCATGTGATGAATAGTGTTCTGCAAAGATTTCTGATAGGATTATAATATTCAATGTAATCATTAATGATTTAGATGATAGATTAGTTAATGACATATCCCAATATGCTGTTAACAAATTACATATATCGCACATGGATTCTTAAATTTAAGAGATGCTAATAAATGAACTAAATTTTTATCTATGTCTTTCAATGTCGATGATGTTATGAGGTGATCCATGTTGGACCTAAAACAGCAGCCAGAAGTAACATTGGGGTTACTGTGGACACAGGAGACTGCAGGCGCAGCAAACAAACTGCTGGAGGAACTCAGTAGGTTGAGCAATATCATTGGGAAAAAGTAATTGTAATGTTTTGAGTTGAGACCTTTCACCTTGATTGCCGTTCCTCATTGCACAACATTTCACTTCAACTCTGACCACAGATTCAAGTGGACAAGCTTCAGCATTGGTACAGTATTAGTAAACTATTCACTGATATTGGACATTCAGTAAGATGCAATCCTATCGTCAACACGTCTGCACACGCATAGCTCTCCTGGAGAGAGGCTAGTCAGCATTTGGATCCAAATTCCTCTTTCTAAATTCAAGCCCTGGCATAATTTCAGTCAATTACAAATGAAAAATATGACTTAGAATGTAGGACACTATAGCACAGAACAAGGCCTTCGGACCACGATGTTGAGCCGTCCTATATATTCCTACCAAAGAAAATAAATCCTGTTTTTCTTTCATCCATGTGCCTGTCTAAGAATCCCTTAAATGCCCATCTTAAATGTTTAAGCCTGCACCACCACCCCTTACATCTGATGACTCCTTAAACTTTCCTCCCTAAATAAATTCATTGGAAGAAAAAATAGTTTTGCATTTGATAAGGATTTTTCCACAAGTAAATCACACCATCAAGTGTAGGAACTAGGCAGCAGATACAAGAAGAAAACTGATTGAGTACTCAGGTAGACTGTTTCCTTAAAATATTAAAGGTTGGAAGGAATTAATTTCTAACTGGAAAGAATGTAGAAAACATTCAGGAGAATGTTACCAAGACTAGCGGGCATGAATTATCCTAAGGTAGGGGTGACAAGAGCTTGAAGGTATAGATTTGTGAGAAGGAAAGATTTAAAATAAGGCCTGAAGGGCACCCTTTTTGCATAGAGGTACGTGGAACAAGCTGCCAGAGGAAGTGGGAGAGGTTGTTTTGATAGCAACTTTTAAAAACAATTAGACAGTACATGAATAGGAAAGGTTTATAAGGTTAAGGGCCAAGTGCGGTAAAATGGGAAGACCTTAGGTAGTCAAGTTGATGAGCACAGGCCTGCTGGGCTGAAGGGCGTGTTTCCATTTTATAAAACTTGATGACTCCATGCTTCTCGTAAAAACAATAACTATCATACATGCTGGCAGCTTTGTGGCCTGACAGGATTTTCCCGATGGTCACTAATGGAAAGGAAAGAATTAAAGGAAAGACATGGAACATGACAGCACAGTTAAGGCCCTTTGGCCCATGATGTTGTGACGACCCAAATATACCTACCAATAAAAAACTGAAATCCTCCTTACACATATCCACCTATTTTTCTTTCATCCATGTGCTTATCTAAGAGTCTCTTAAATTCACCTATTGTTCCAGCCTCCACCAGCACCGCTGGCAATGCTTTCCAGGCTCCTACAACTCTGTGTGTGAAAAACTTAACCTGATGTCTCCCTTAAACCTTTCTCCCTTCACTTTGTACAGATGTCCTCTGGTGTTTGTTATTCCTGCCCTGGGGAAAAAAAAAACAAGCTGCCGATGTCATCCACATGTCTCAGAATCTTGTCGATTTCTATTAAGTCACCTCTCATCCTTCTTCACTCCAAAGAGAAAAGCCCGAGCTCTGCTAACATAAAACTTATTTTTCAATCCAGGCAACATTCTGGTAAATTTCCTCTGCACCCTCTTCATAGCTTTCACATCATTCCCATAATAAGATGACAGAACGGAAGTGTGGTAAGACTAAACCTAAATTGATGTTAAATTAATTGTGGCACCATTACCCTCAGACTGTGGTGGTCTTGACGTAAGAAGGCCGTTACATCTGCTTGGAGCAATGTGGCATCCCGGAACTGATTCCACAGAGCCGCAAGGCAGGAGCACAGCTGCGACAGGTCCTTGCTGATCTGTTCTGCCACGTTATCTGGGCTGCTACACATCTGCAAAAAGGTTTAAAAAATTCACACAAAACACATACTTACAAATTGAACCACAATGTGTTGCCTGTGTATTAAATGGAAAAGTGTTAAGAAGAAAGAGAGGCTCAGGAAAATATCTCATGAAAATCAGGATTCAAATTAATGAATTAAATGCCTCATGATAACCTGTGAATAACCTCATAGGTACTTAATTTCTTCATTCCAAAGCAGAGAGTACAAAGCAGAATCTTCCCTATCTCTTATAATTCCATACATGGATGACCACTCTGATCTTCAAGAGGACCATTTTTGCTCTTATTATATCTGCAGCTCTTGGCATTTTCCTTCATCTTGTCTACCAGAACAACCTCACACTTTTTTGAAACCTTCCTGGTTTCCTTCTTAAGTGTTTTCTCCTAATTTGTTCCTTACTGCCTGTACCTGTTCAGCAACTCCTTTTACTTGTTGGACAGGGTTTTAATCTCTTTTAAAAACCAAGGTTCCTTGTAACTGTTAATCTTGCCTATAATTCTGATAACACAAACTCTTGTTTTCTCAGAAATACACTTGTGAAGGCCTCCCATTTGCCAAGCACACCTTTGCCAGAAAACAACCTGTCCCAATCCACACTTGCCCAATCCTTTCCGATTCCATCAAAATTGGATTTCCATCAATTTAAAATCTCAGCCCAAGGACCAGGACTATCCCTTTTCATCATTATTTGAAATTAATGTCAACTGATCATTTGGTTCAAAGTGTTCTGTTAGAAGTCCAGAGACCAACAGCAATAGAAATTCACCAAGACAAATGGTTACTTAAACAAAAGTTGCTTTTTAAATTTTCTTTAAACATAAAGACAGGATCAAATTTTAACTTATTACTATTAACTTAACTTAACCCCCTTCTAATTCTAAGCGCACATGTATGTAATGTGTATATGTTCAAGAAAGTTTTTTGATTCAGAGTCTTTTGTGAAATAATAATGTCTGTTTGTGAAGCGACCTACACAAAACCTCCACAATTTATCTCTTTTAAAGACATATAAATATATAATAGACCCCGTAACAGTTCCCTTATATGCATTTCCATCAGTTGTTCTGACTCATTCTCAAATAGGAGGTTCAGTGTTGATTTCTCTTCAGCTGAGATCTCTATATATTAAGGAAACTTCCATAAATGCATTTGGCAAACTCTAATATCTACTTCGTTTACAGATTTGGTGGGGGGGGGGGCATGTCCCAGTCAGTGTAGAAAGTTAAAATGACCTTTCACTACCTTATTTTTCTTGATTTGCTATCACTCAGCAAATTTGCTTTTCTAATTCCCACTGACTATTAAAAGTCTATAACATAATCACATTAACGGAGAGTTGGTGCCAATGGGGGGAGGGGCATCTGCGGGCATCACACCGCCAAGCGAGGTGCTGATTTCCCCCCATATACTCGATGCCATCACTCGCCGTCAAACCCGCCCCCGCCCGTGTCACTGGCATGCATCAAGCGTCACTACTGTCGAGCTTAATGCACACTAGTGACTCTCCATGCAATAAAAGCAGCACGTTCGGCTGCTACGTCAGAGGGATGCTGGAGGTTTAGGTCCGTTCAGTAGGTGGGTACCAGCAACCCACTCCCTGCTGAGCAGGTTTACAAGTGCTGTACTGTGCCCCCAGGCTTTTCCTGTGTTCGAAATTCATGTAAATTGGGAAAGAACACTTGCACTGACACTAGTGTCTGGACATACCATTCATACAGCCCTCATCTTCTTCTCTTGCACTTCTAGAACCTTCCCTTCTTCTGTTGGCAAGTGCTCTTTGAATGAAAATAGCATACTATAATGTTGGATACATTGATTATAAGACCATAATACAGGAACAGAAATAGGCTAATGAGCCCATCAAGTCTGCCCTGCCATTTAATCATGAGCTGATCCATTTTCCCACTCAGCCCCACTGCCTGGCTCTCTACTCATAACATTTGAAGCCCTGGCTAATGAAGAACCTATATACCCAATGACCTGGCCTCCTCAACAGCCTGTGGCAATAAATTCCACAGATTTACCACCTTATGGCTGAAGAAATCCTTCTGCATCTCTGTTCTAAGTGGACACCTTTCAATCTTGAGATTGTGCCCTCTTGTTCTAAACTCTCCCAACATGGGAAACAATCATTCTATATCTACTCTGTCCATGCCTTTTAACATCCCTATTGCTTCAATGAGATCCCACATCATTCTCCTAAATTCCAATGAGTACAAGCCAAAAGCTGTCAAACATTCCTCATATTATGCCTTTGATTCCCAGAACCATCTTTGTGAACCTCCTCTGAAACTGCTCCAATGTCATTAATCCTTTCTTAAATGAGGAGCCCAAAACTGTTTCAACTCAGGACTCAGCAGTGCTTTATAAAGCCTCAACATCATATCCCTGCTCTTCTATTCTATTCCTCATGAAAAGAAAGCCAGAATTGCATTTGACTTCTTCACCACTGACTCAACCTGCAAGTTTACCTTCAGGCAATCCTCCACGAGGACTCCCGTCCCTTTGCATCTGGGTATTTTTAATTTTGTCCCAATTTTTAAAAAAATCTTCCAAAGCGCATGACCGCATACTTTCTGGCATTTTATTTCATTTACCACTTCTCTACCCATTCTCATAATCTATCTAAGTCAGTCTGCAGCCTCTCTGTGTCCTCAACACTACCTGCTACCTGACAAACTATCGTATCATCTGCAAACTTAGCCTCAAAGACTTTTATTCCATAATCCAAATTATTAATATACAACATAAAAATATGTAGCCCAAAACCGACCCGTGTGAAACACCACTAGCAACTGGCAGCCAGCCAGATTATGATCCCTGTAGTCCAACTCTCTGCTTCCTGCCAATCAGCCAATGCTGTACACACACTCATATATTTCCTGTTACACCATGGGCTCTTATCTTGTAAAGTAGCCTCATGTGTGGAACCTTGTCAAAAATCTTCTGAAAATCCAAATCCTTAACTAGCCTGCTTGTTACTTCTTCAAAGAATTCCAATAGGTTTGTCAAGCAAGGTTTTCCCTTAAGGAAACCATGCCAATTTTGTCCTATCTTATCATGGTCCCTCGAAGTGCTCTGCAAGCTCATGCTTAACAATTGACTAACATTTTCCCAACCACTGATGCCAGGCAAACCAGTCTATCGCTTCCTTTCTGCTGCTTCCCTCCCTCTTGAATAGTGGGGTGACATTTGCGATTATCCAATCCTCTAGGACCATACAAGAATCTAATGATTCCTGAAAGATCATTACCGACGCCTCCACAATCTATAACACTACTTCTTTCAGAACCTGAGGGTGCAATCCATCTGGTGTGGGAGACTTATCCATGCTTAGACCATTCAGCTTTCTGAGCACCTTCTACCTTCAAATAGGAACTGTACTCACTTCCCTTCCCCGATATCCTTCAACAACTGGCACACTGCTAATGTCTTCCACACTGAAGACTGATGCAAAATATTCATTTAGTGCCTCTGCCATCCTGTTTGCCTCCCATTATAATTTCTCCAGCATCATTTCCTAATGTTCTACATCTGTTCCCACCTCTGCTTTACTCTTTATGAACTTGAAAAAGCTTTTTGTACCCTTTGATTTTATTTGCAAGACTACTTTCATACTTCAACTTTTCCCTTATTATGCTTTAGTTACCTTCTGAAAGTTTTTAAAAACTTCCCAATCCTCTATCTTCCCACTCATTTTTGGTTCTTTGTGTGCTCTTTCTTTTGCTTTTATGTTAGCTTTGAGAAGTCAGCACAATTATGACATTTTTCCATTCAAATATTTCTTTTTTTTTTTGGCAGGTATTTATCCTGCGCCTTCCTCATTGCACCAGAAACTCTATCCATTGCTGCACTGCTGCTGTCTTCCCTACTGGTGTCCCCATCTATTCTACTTTAGCCAGTTCCTCTCTCATGCCATTGTAATTCCCTTTACTCCATAGAAATACCAATACATGTAACTTTAGATTCTCCTTGTTAAATCTCAAATTGAACGCCATCATATTGTGTTCACTGCCCTCTATGCTCCTAAATCACCTCTGATGCATTACACAACACCCAATCCAGTACAGCTGACCCCCTAGAGGACTAATCAACAAGCTGCTCTAAAAAGCCTTCTCATAGGCTTTCCACAATGCTCTCTCTTGAGGTCCAGTCGCAACCTGGGAGATTGAAAACTTGGCTGAGAGGTGCACCTTCAACAACCTCACATTCAATGTCATCAAAACCAGGGAGGTGATTGTTGACTTCAGGAAAGGGAAACCAGATAACATTGGGGATCAGAGGTGGAGAGAATGAGCATATTTAAATTCTTTTGAATCACCCATCTCAAGGGATCTTTCCTGGACCAAACACACGAATGGCATTATGATGAAAGCACACCAGTGCCTCTACTTTCTCAGGAACTTGAGGTTTAGTATGACATTGATATGACAGATGTGTGGTGGAAAGCATGCTGACTGGCTGCATCATGGTCTGGTAAAGGGGTACCAATATCCCCGAGCATAAAGCCATGGAAAAGATAGTGAACGCAGCCCAGGACATCGCAGGCAAAACTCTCCCCATTACTGTCGGAGAGCATCAGCAATCATCAAGGATTCACACCATCAGGAAAGAGGTATAAGGTACCACAAGACTTGGATCACTAGGTTCAGGAACAGCTGCTACCCCTCCACCATCAGACTCCTCAACAACAATCTCAATCAGGGACTCATTTAAGGACTCTTACTTTTGCACTTTATCAATTTTTTTCTCTCTCTGTCATTGCTCAATCAGCTTGTTTACATTTCTTTATTTGTTTACATGTGAACGTTGAGTAGTTTCTTTTTGCACCACCAATAAGTGGTAATTCTGCGTGGCCCGCAGGTAGAAGAATCGCAAGGTTGTATGTGATGTCATGTATGTACTCTAACAATAAATCTGAAATCTGTATCTTGTCCACATCCCTGCAACTCTTTGGAGTCCTAAAAATAACTGCTCGTAGTATCTTTTTAGTCTTGCTACTTCTTATCTCATCCCACAATGCTTCTATATCTTCTGATCCTATGTCACCTCTTTCCTGATGTAACCAACATTTAATGCTGTTCTTTATTAACAGTGCCAGACCATCCCCTCTGCTTACCTGCATATCGTTTTGATACACTGTGTATATCCTTGGACATTCAATTTTCAATGATATCCATCCCCCACCGCCTCCATGATGGCCACAAAATCATACCTGCCAATGTATAGCTGTACTAAAAGGTCATCCATTTTATTCCTTATCCTGTGAGCATTCAAATACGAAACCTTTTTGCTGTTATTTGTTACTTTTGACTCTGTGTCCCTAGTGCATTGCAATTTTACCCTATCTGCCTGTCTTTCCACTCAAGCTCCCTACCAACTGTCACTACTTGTGCCCCAACCTCCTCGACTTCGGCCTCTTCACTTTGGATTCCAACCCCCAGTGAAAACTAAAGAGCTTTTAAAATTTTATCTTGATGTACTTCTGTAAAAAAAATGTTGTAGCCCAAGTGAAATATACTCGGTACTTTTTACTTGGGACTAATTATTTCACTTACTCTCGGCTGACATTTTTAAGTCTTGCCCAATTAGTGTGAAATTTTAATTTTGGAGGAATGACGAGTAAATAAATACCACACTATCAAGCACCTGCTCTGTGATCACTTCCTGTTTCTGAATTTTTCTTCTATTATTTTCTCATGTTGCGCTTCTGACAGGGGATGGATTTCTTGCCATAAGAAATAGAAGTGGGTATGAGTGTGAAACTTTATTGCAGGCACACAGGTACAAAAGATACAGCATTAAAATAGCACACGTTAAATTACCACACTGCGCCGTGATCCAGAAAAAGAGATATTAAATATTAACTATTCGCTGAAACAGTTGGTGCAAAGAAAGTGATGATTCAAAGAGTGTAGAGAGATATTTTAGTCGCCTCAGAGGAGTTTATGGTTGAGGTTTAGGATTCAGCAATGGAAAGGGTGGCTACTGAGAGGTTGAACTGGATTATTTCATTACTGAACCTCACTTTTGCATTCCAATAGCCAAACAAATGTGAAACGAGCAACATAATTTCTCACCTGTAAGTTAACACAAAGCTGTGACAGTGTTTCCTCTATGAGGCAGTCCTCTGGAAAAGATAAAAATGGAGATTTTGTGAATTCAACAGAACAAAACCACTAAAATACAGCATGTAATAGTCAGGTGGAAAAGTGGCAGATGGAGTTCAATCTGGGATAAGTGTCAACTGACACATTTTGGAAGATCAAACCTGATTATAGACAGAGTGGAGAAATAGAGGAATATTGAAATCCAAGTCCAGCAATCATTCAAATTTGCTGCACATTGATAAGGAGGTTTAGAAGTCATAGGTGTGTTGGGCTTCATAAATCAGACGATAGAGTTCAAGAACTATGTGGTAATTTTGCAGCTTTACATCCTCTGGTTAGACGATATTTATTGTGTTCTGCTCTGGTCACCTCATTATACCAAGGATGTAACTTAGTGGTTTTCATCCTTTTTCTTTCCACTCACTTACCACTTCAAGTATTCCCTATGCCATAGGTGCTCTGTGATTAATAGGGGATTGCTTATTCCAGGTGGTATGTGGGTGGGAAGAAAAGTTTGAAAACCACTGTTTTAATCATACCCAATTGACTCGTTATCTGGACGGTTTCATAATTCCAAAGGAAATAGGCCAATGACAATTTTTCTCAAGCAAAATATTTCAGTAACAATTGGGTCTAGAGCAGTGGTTCTCAAGCTTCCCTTCCTGCTCACATTCCACCTTAAGCCATCCTTTACTAATTACAGAGCACTGATGGCACAGGAATTACTTAAAGTGGGATGCGAGTGGAAAAAAAAGGTTGTCAACCACAGGTATAGAAGGTTTAGAGAAGGTGCAGAGGAGATTAACCAGGATTAGAGAACATTTCTTTTGAGGAAAGGTTGATTGAACTAGGGTTTTTCTCTTTGGAGTGACAGAGGATGAGAGGTTATTTAATAGAGGTGTAAGAGATTCTGAAGGGGCACAGATAGAGTAGACAGTTACCACTTTTTTTTTCCCCCAGAGGAGGCAATGGGCAAAACCAGAGGACTTGTGCTTCATGGGTTTTATGTGCAGAGAGTAGTAGGTGCCTGGAAATCACTGCCAGTGGTAGTGGAAGTTGTACAATAGGGATCTTTAAAAGACTCTGAGATAGGCCCGGATTTAAGAAAAATAAAAGGTTGTAGACAGTGAGAGACAGAAATGTTAGATAGATCGTGGATCAGTCGGCTCAAGATTGTGGGCCAAGTGGCTTGTACATTGCTGTTCTATGTTCCAAGGTGACAGAGGAGAATAAATGTTGCAGAAATAGAAAACTAGAATTTCAACCAAGCAAACCTTTCACTACCTTATTTGTCTAAAAATGCAAATATTGATATTTTGGGTGGGTTCACACCACTTCAGAAATGTGAACTCATTTCCTTCTTGGACACTCATCATATGTTTTCACGTATCATATGAATCCTCATCTTCCTGTCATTTGGAATTCCCAGAAAAAAAAAATGAATTGAAACTCTTTTCCCATTTGTTATCTACTACAGTATTTTCACTCATATAAGTGCACACGGATATCTTTCTTTGGCTTGGCTTCGCGGACGAAGATTTATGGAGGGGGTAAAAGTCCACGTCAGCTGCAGGCTCGATTGTGGCTGACAAGTCCGATGCGGGACAGGCAGACACGATTGCAGCGGTTGCAGGGGAAAATTGGTTGGTTGGGGTTGGGTGTTGGGTTTTTCCTCCTTTGTCTTTTGTCAGTGAGGTGGGATATAACATGCAGAAAATCATACATTGTATAAAATATTTTCGTATAACGTGCACACGTCTATCACGCACAAATGTAGCATTCTAAATTCCGACTGGCAAAATCAATTTGCATTTCAATGGAACACATACCTGTAGCTGCCACAGTTAATCTCCCACAATTAACACCCAACCAACTTCCCAAGAAGTGTCAATTGCCCATTAACAAGCTTTGGTGAGGAATCAATTAAATAGATTAAAGACAGGCTTCAGGATTAAGTAGGATTTTAATTCTAATGTTGTTTCAAATCAGAGGCACTCGATCTGTTACTCTCCTCCCTCAGGGTTGAGTCTGGGCAACTGACATCGATAAGGTGCAGTGCCCTGACTAGAATGTCCTGTTTATTAGAATACCATGGCTTTAAGTACAAAGTGATATTCTCAAAATCGAAATTTCCCATATCTGCTATAAATTGTGTCCATTCTTTCAATGCCACTTTATAAATTCTCATACTCGCTATAATATTCCCAAACTTGTTATAAATTGCCGTCTCATCTTTTCCATGACCACTATTAATTGTGCGTGTTCTTTCAATGGAGCTATTATATTCCCATGCTCGCTCATATTCCAACTATAAATTGGCAGTTTGACTTCCCACGCCAGCTATTAATTGTGGTGTTCTTTCAATATGTAAAAGTATTCTCGTATAGTGCACACATGCACAGGGGGTACCCGTTTAGTAAGATATGCATATAAGGAGAGCATTATATGCATAAAAATATGGTAATCTTTGGACTCAGACAATACACATTGAATTCTCCTTTGGTTGTTCCCTTACCCCCAAACACCGACACAATGAATTCCTTGATGAAGTCTTAATCTCCAAGGGAATCATTCCCCATTCTACAATGCCACTGATCCACTGACCTTGGAAATCCTCCTTCCACCAAGAGTTTCAAGGCTGTATCCTAAGGGACTCCATTAATTTTTCCAGCAGACCTTGAAAGGCTTCAGATACAGTAAAACTCCTCCCCTGCCGGCTGGGACACCTTCCATCCAGTCATTGCATCTCCACCACTAAGCTGAACTGTGGTGGTGGATCCCGACACTGGGCCTCCCTCCCCTCTCCCACAGCCTGCTGGAACCCGTAGGCTTGGATCTTCCTTCATAAGCTTTAGCCACGGTCTCTGGCAATGTTGAGACATTACGCAAAAAAAGACGAAAGCATGCCTTCTATAGGTTACTGTTCTAAAAGAAAACAGTTGCATGATTCCACCCAATAAATATTACATTTAAAATAAACATAAATTTATTCCTTCGTATCATTCTTGAGACAGAGTCTGCTTGTATGATTAGCAGCATTATTGGCATAGCAGATAGCACAACACTATTACAGTACCAGTGACCCGGGTTCAAATTCAGCGCAGTAAGGAGTTTGTACGATCTCACCATGACCTGCGTGGGTTTGCCCTGGCTGCTCTGAGTTCCATAAACATAAGTTAATCAGATACAATTGGATGGCGCTGAAATGACTTCTACCATGCTATACCGTCAAAATTAAAATTTTAGAAATATCACCATAAGTTCAGGAATAAAATTTATGGAAAGTTTCTACTGTAACCAAATTGCAACTGTGTCACTTGCAAGCGACTGTGTTCCAACACTGTTCGTCATGAGGTCTGAAAAACTACAACACAATAATGATCCTCTGATAAATATGACGTAATTGTAACATAGCTTACGTCATCCAGGTGAGACCGCACCTGGAGTACTGTGTCCAGTTCTTGTCTCCATATTTGAGGAAGGATATACTGGCTTTGGAGACGGTCCAGAGGAGGTTTACTAGGTCGATCCCTCGGATGAAGGGGTTGACTTATGATGAAAGATTAAATCATCTAGGATTGTATTTGCTCGAGTTCAGAAGAATGAGAGGAGATCTTATAGAAACATATAGGATTATGAAGGGTATGGATAGGATAGATGTAGGAAGGTGTTTTGATCTGGCCAGGGAAACTAAAACGAGAGGACATAGTCTCAAGATTCGGGGGAGTAGATTTAGGACAGAGGTGAGGAAAAATAGTTTTTCCCAGAGAGTAGTGAATGTTTGGAATTCTCTAACCAGGGAAGTGGTTGAGGCTGCCTCATTAAACATATTTAAAATTCGGTTAGATAAATTTTTACATGATAGAGGAATTAGGGGATATGAGGAGAAGGTGGAGTTAGGTCATAAATTAGATCAGCCATGATCGTATTGAATTGCAGAGCAGGCTCGATGGGCCATTTTTGGCCTACTCCTGTTCCTACTTCCTATGTTCCTATCTTTGAAATCATGAATGTCACCAGTGCTCTGCTACATTTTGTCTTGCGCCATTTCTCAGAGTTCAAGTGCTGGCGGGTTTTTCACTCCCAGAAATGTAACAGGCAATCTGTGCCAACTGCTCTGAAGACCGTGTCATCTTGAAGATTACTTGAAGATTACTCAGTCATAGGTATTTGAAAATAAAGATATTACCTATCCCCCAAATTTGTGAACAGAAATATTGGATGAGTTCATTACATTGATGCGTTTTACTGAGGGGACGCGCTGTGCTAACTGCTCATTTTGAATGAGAATGCAAGAAGACAGAACCATTTTTAAATAACATCAAAGGGAACTGGCCATGATGTAAAAAGATACTTTATGGGATTAGGTGGACCTAGGAGTGTTTTCATAAAATAAGTGTTCCTGCTGAGATCTGCATTTATCTCCCATCCTTAGTTGCTCTGAGAAGATGATGTGATATTGCCTGCTTGCTGCAGAGGGCAGTAGAGAGCCGATCATGAAGGGGAAAACATTCAGATATCCTCATCCAAAATCCATTGGTAAATTCATTGATGATTTCTCAGTCATTTGGCACAGAAATCACACTTTTTATTTCTTAGTTTCAAATGATAAATTCAAATTTCCCAACTACAATGACGGACTTTGAACTCACCTTGTCTTTGAATTAAAATTAAAGTCGCAACCCAATCCACTGGGTATGATATTGGACAACAGTTGAAATGCATTCATGAGATTTAGAATTCTGAAACTAAAAGGGTAATGCTGCCATTTCTCCAGTCTAACAGTAATGTACATTATAATACAATCACAGATCTTACCCAGCTGAATCTGATGCAGTTCTGGGACTTGTTTCACTATTGTACCGAAATAGCAGAGGAGTCCTTTGTAAGCGGAGAGTAAAATTCGGCAAAGGCTTTCGTGCCATCGGTATGCTTGTTGTAAGCAGCTCTCAGAGGTGACGGCAGTGTTCCCCTGGCAAAGAGAGAGACCAATCAAGGAACAATGTGTTTCATGATGCATTCTTTGCCACAAATCCAGGTTTACATTCAAAACTAATGTGACTGCATCAGCTTTCTGATTTGATTTCTTTTTTTTCAAATAGTTCATTAAAATTTTTGTACATGTATTAATATCCAGAATACAAAAAGTGACAATCATATATACATATCAGCTAAACATGCTACAAACTGTACCCCGATAAACCCCACCAACCCCCTCCCTCCCAAAAAATAATTCCCCCAAAAAAAGACAAAAGAAAGAAAAAATAAGATAGAAAGAAAAGTACAGAAAAAGGAAAAAAAAACAAATCTGGTCACCAAAATATCATCACACTTCAGAAAACTTTGCCTTCAATATCATCAAGGAGTTAGCAAGTTTCATGAAATTCAGGGAATGCTCCTTATAAATCCCTGCCTACTGTATGGAAGTATGGGCACCAAATTTTCAGAAAGATATCATAGTTAGTGCTTAAATTATACGTAACTATCTCATACAACTATGTATTTCTGCGTCCCATCTTTCCACTCCTAAATAGGAAGCTTATTTCCATGTCACTGCAATACATTTTCTTACAACTGCTATTCAACTTTCATAAATTCCTTTTGGGGAAAAAAAAATAATTTCAATTTAGTCTTATCACCGAAAAATTACCCAATTAAAACAGAGCATTGGATATTGTGGAAGTTTAAATCCAGTAATTTGTTCTAAAAAAAAATATTCTAATTCTATCCAAAATGGTCTCAATTTTGTACAAGACTATGCAGAATGCAAAAAGTGCCTATCTCTTGACTACACTTAAAACATTTATCTGATAAATCTGATTTCAATCTATTTAATTTTTGTGGAGTAAGATACAATTGATGTTATAAAATTGTATCTTGTAGCGGCTGCTACACAGATTGAAACTCACCACAACCACATTCAACGAACTGTTTTGTTGAAACTTCGCACGCATCCCATTAAGGGCGGAATGAGCTCCGACCCCACGTCAGAGGTGATGTCACCATGCTCACCTGAGGCACGTGCTTTGTTCAAACTCATGCAGCATGGAGGTCCTCGAAGGCGCTATCTTCTCATGGCTGCCCCACCGGTGCAGCGGTACAAGTGGAGTCAGTTCGCTATGAGGATGTGCGCCGCCACAATCTAACATTTATTGTATTTGTCATCCTATCATAACATAATTTCTGCCAATTGTTCTCTACAATACTTGTATTCAAATCCATTTTCCATCTCTGTCTGCTTCAAAGTTCCCTTTTGGTTTGCTTTGCCTTCTCATTGAATGCACTGACCAATGTTATACCATCTACCCGAATTTCGCCTTTATGCACTTTAGTGCCAGTTTTTGCTTTGAAATGATTTGAGAGCTGCATAAAAATGAGTTGTTGATGTTTTCTCTGATTAAAATCATACCAGAAATTATGAAAGCACTTAGATATCTTGATGACTCCTCAATCGATTGAAATTCAAAATAAGTAATCTATCATTAATTGCAACTCGCTCTTTCCTAGGAGTGAAAACATTGGTGCCTGAGCAATGAATCCCACATGGCATTATGTTTGTATTTGCCATGTGAGTCAATTTCTGTGAATAAATAAAAGCTGAACAATAATTCACTATGAATTGCAGTCTGCAAATTTCTTTCTCAATCCTCTGGGTGGGAGTTTACAATATGCGGCATTATGACATGCAAAGAAGCAAGAGAAAAAAGGAACTGATGGTTATTTCTAAGGCATTAAAACTGATTGAAGTTAAACATTGGATAAGGAAAGTACGAATTCAGAGAATTATAGTGAAATATTATATAGGTGAGGGAAAATTTGTTCAGAAAGACTTAGAAGATTTTCCAGCAGATAGATCTGGTGAGTTGCAACTGGAATTGGAGAAATTGAGGATAGAAGAAGCTAAATGCAAAGAGAGGAAGCTGAAAAACAGAGGATGCATGAGTTAGAGTTAGCTAAAAGACAGTATCAATTAGAGAGGATGAAAATTGAGATGGAGGAAAGTGAGAAAGAAAGCAGAAGCTGTAACTCCTGGGGAGAGGTTTTTGCCTAGTAGAGAGGTAAATCTAGTGCCTCCTTTTGATGAGGGAGATATAGATACCTATTTTCAGCATTTTGAAAAGGTTTCTGATAGTTCAAGATGGCAAAAAGATAAGTGGACTTTTATGCTCCAAAGTGTATTAAAGGGAAAAGCACGAATTGCATACTCTAGCTTGACTGCACAGCAAGTGGCAAAGTATGATATTGTTAAGCAAGCTATATTGAAAGCTTATGAGTTGGTTCCAGAAGCATATAAACAAAAAAATTAGTAGTTTGATAAAAACATGGAATCAATCTTATATGGATTTTGCTTTGAAGAAATCTGAATGGTTTGACCATTGGTGCGCCTCAAGAGGAATAAATAATTATTTTGATGGATTGAGAGAATTGATGTTAATTGAGGAAATTAAAAGGTGTGTCCCGAAGATGATTAAATTATACCTGGATGAGAGAGATGTGGATACGTGGCAACATGCAGCTAGATTGGCAGACCAATTTGCATTAATTCATAAAAGTACATCCCAAAATTGTATACGTTTTCAGAAAATTAATGTGGAGTAGAGCAATAAGCCTGTTCAGAGGACTAATATGGAGTAGAATAGTAAGCCTGAAATTAAGTCTGGAGAGAAGGTTGGAAAGGACAGAACTTCTGGATTTGTATGTCATTTTTGTAAAAAAAACCTGTTCATGTTATTGCAAATTGTCTAGTATTGAAAAACAAAAGAGTGAAAAAGGTTTTACCAGAAGAATGTAGTTGAATTTAGGAAGAGCAACGATTCTAAATCTGATAGAGTGTCATGGATGTTTTCAAACCTTTTGTTTCAGATGGTTTTGTTTCAGTAAAGGAGGGAGAATCACAGGTTCCAGTTAAAATTCTTGGGGATACTGGATGGGCACAATCATTGTTTGTACAAGGGGTTTTATCGCTTGATCATAGAACTGACACAGGGGAGACAACTTTGATGGAAGCTGTTGGAGGTGAGGTGGAGTTAATATCTCTTCACAAAATAGTGCTAAATTCAGAGTTAATTAAAGGACCTGTTGTGGTTACCCAAGTTACCCATGCAGGGGGTCTCAATTTTATTAGGGAATGATTTGCCAGAAGGTAAAGTTGGGTCAGTTTTGACATTAACAAGTAAGCCTAGGAATGAAGAGATGGAAGAGAATTGTGAGATATATCCTGTGTGTACAGTAACAAGGACCATGTCTAAGAAATTATTGAGAGATGAAGAAGATCCAGTTGACAGAGTGTACTGACAATAACCACACCAGTAGTGCGAGTATAAGACAGCTTTAATAAACTAATATGTACACTAAGAGGTCTTGTCTCTCTGCAAGACGAACCTGGAAGGCGAGATTGCAGCTCTCGACTGCTTTATATACAAGGTCACTGGGATGACCCCTGGTGACCTAGTGGTGTAATTACATATCACCACACAGAGATTTGCCAGGTGCTTCTGAAATGGTTTTGAAAGAGCAGGGTAATTGTGAGAGTAAGGATTTCTCTTTGTCAAGCAAAGAGTTAATTCAGCCGCAGGGAGCAAATACAAGTCTTGTTGACTTAGCACACAAAGCAGTAACTGAACAGGAGATTGGAGAAATGGCTTGTGGTTATTTTTTTAAAAGGTGATTTGTTAATGAGGAAATAGAGACCTCTTGATATTTCAGCTATTGAAGAGTGGGGGGTGATTCAACAGGTGGTTGTTCCTAAAAATTACTGGAATGAAATTTTAAATTTAGCCTACAGTACGCCTTTAGGTGGTCATCTTGGTGTAAAGAAAACCATGAATAAAATTTTCAAACAATTTTTCTGGCCTGGTTTTAGGATGTTGTAAATTGGTGAAGGATGTCATTTTTTGTCAGGTTGTTGGGAAACCTAACCAGGTTCCTCCAGTGGCTCCATTACAATCTATTCCTGTTGTTGGGGAACCTTTCACTAGGGTTATTGTGGATTGTGTAGGTCCCTTGCCGAAAACTAAGTCTGGAAATCACTTGTTAACAATTATGTGTATAGCATCAAGATTTCCAGAAGCTATACTATTAAGAAATATTAAAGCCAAAATGGTGGTAAAAGCTCTGGAAAGATTTTTGGATTACCTAAAGAAATTCAGATTGATCAAGGATTTAATTTTATGTCTGGGCTGTTTCAACAATTAATTTATGAGTTGGGAATAAAACAGATCACGTCAGCTGCGTATCATCCTGAAACTCAGGGAGCTTTGGAAAGATTTCATTTTACTCTTAAAAATATGATGAGAATTTATTGTTTGGAGAATGGAAAAGATTGGGACGAACGTATTCATTTATTGTTAATTGCTGCAAGGGAGGCTGTGCAGGAGTCATTAGGTTTCAGCCCTTTTGAAATTGTGTTTGGACATCAGGTTAGAGGACCTCTGATGTTGTTAAAAAAACAGTGGGTTAAAGAGGATGTGCAGTTGGACTTGCTGGATTATGTTTCTAAATTTAAAGATAGGCTACAAAAAGTGTGCACTTTGGCTCAAGCGAATTTAGAAATGGCTCAGGGTAAAATGAAGTGTTTATTTGATAGAAAAGCTCAAGTGAGGAATTTTAAGATAGGAAGTAAAGTTTTGATTTTGTTTCCAACACATGACAATCCTATGAAAGCTAGATTTCCTGGTCCGTACACAGTTAAATAAAAATTGAATGATTTTAACTATGTTGTTAACACTCCAGATAGAAGGAATAAAACTCAGGTTTGTCACATAAATTTGTTGAAACCTTATTTTGAGGATAATGGTAGTGGAGAACAATCTGTATCAGAAATGTTGGTTGTTGACAGAGAGGAGGAAGTGGTGGATCATGAGATTATGGAAATAAAATCTTGTGAGGGTAGCCTTAAAGAAACCATGGTTCCTGTGCACCTGTCTAACTCAGCAATTTTGGAAAATTTGGAGGAAAAGTTAGTTCTTCTTAAGTCACAAGAACAGATGCAGTTGAAGGAATTCATTTTAAAATACACAAATCTGTTTCCTGACATTCCAAAAAGGACATCAGTGATCTACCACGATGTGGATGTTGGAGAAGCAAGTCCCATTAAACAACACGCATACAGAATAAACATTCAGAAAAGTAAAACCATGGATCAGGAGGTGGAATATATGTTGAGAAATGATATTATTAGACCTTCAAACTCAGATTGGAGTTCTTTTTGTATTCTGGTACCAAAACAGATACTTATCCTATTCCATGAATAGATGATTGTATTGATAAAATTTGAAAAGCTAAATTTCTTACTAAGTTGGTTTTGTTGAAGGGTTACTGGTGTATGCCTTTAACTGAGAGAGGAAGGAATATTTCAGCTTTTGTTACTCTGTCCGGTTTATATGAGTATAATGTATATCCTTTTGGCATGAAAAATGCCCCTGCAACATTTCAAAGGATGATTAATTCAGTAATCCAAGGGTTAAAACATACAGATGTTTATATTGATGATGTGGTCAAAAAAAAAGTGACACATGGGAAGAACATTTGAAGGAATTGGACAATTGTTTGCAAGATTATCCAAAGAGCAAACTTAACTGTTAACTTAGCGAAGAGTGAATTTGTAAATGCCACTGTGACATACTTGGGTCATGTCGTTGGCCATGGCAAAGTTTCACCTATTCAAGCAAAAGTGAATGAAATTTCTGAGTTTCCTTTCCCAATGGCAAGAAAGCAGTGAGAAGGTTTTTATGAATGCCAGGATATTATAGGAAGTTTTGGAGAAATTTTGCTGAGGATGCTTTTCCTATAACCAACCTTTTGAAGAAAGAGGAGAAATTTGTGTGGACTAAAGAGTATCAGACAGCTTTAGAAAATTTAAAAGATATGCTACACCATTATCTAAAATCTCCTGATTTTGATAAACCTTTTTCTGTAGCAGTGGACGCGAGTGAAAGAGCAGCAGGGTGTGTTTTATTGCAAAAATATAATGAAATTGACCATCCAGTCGCCTACTTTTCAAAAAAATTCAATGTTCATCAAAGGAATTATACCACTTTTGAAAAAGAACTATTGTCTATCGTGTTTTCTCTGCAGAATTTTTATGTGTATCTCAGTACATCTCAATAACCAATTGTGGTATTTACTGACCACAATCCTCTGGTGTTTTTGAATAAAATGAAGAACAAGAACAGAAGATTATTAAGATGGAGTTTGATATTACAAGAATATGATCTGCAAATTATTCATATCAGAGGTTGAAATAATATTATAGTGGATTGTCTGTCAAGATGTTAACATTGATCATGTATAAAATGCTCTCAACATTGTTACTTTATTATAACATGTATATATTGTGAATTGTTATTTTTTTAGTGGTTTTGAAGACAGTTTAGTTATTACTGAATTTTAACTCAGAGTTAAAATTCCTTTAAAGAAAGGGAGGTGTAATGGATGATAAATATTGGGAGACATTTTGGTAAGATTAGAGGGTTACACATATACACACATTTTAAAACAGATCTTATTTGAAAGACTGAAGAATTCATATTCAATAATATTGCAGGATCTCTGGAGAATGTGACGCACATTTCAGAAGTAGGTGCTAATTGAAATGACATCATGAAATGAACAGACCATTGTTTTGGAGGAGTCAAACTGGCTACAAAGTACCTTTCTGCCTTGTGCTCACAGAAAGGTCACTGCTGGGTTTTGTTTATCTAAGACAACATCTTGACCAAGGAGAAAAACTCCTGTTGTTTGCTGAAGAAGGTTGGGGTTTTGGCAAAAGAGAGAGAGAGAGAGAGAGAGAGAGAGAGAGAGAGAGAGAGAGAGAGAGTCACATGGGCTTTTTGGCAGTTGGAGAGAGAGAGAGGCAAGTTAACAAGCTCTCCCAGCTCATGTGGGTGACACTGAAAAGCAGCTGAACACAATGCAAGCCAGGAAGAGTTGGTTGGAAACAGAAAGTTCCAGAGCAGTGGATGGCTGGAAGTGCTATCTGACTGATGTTTCTCTTGGAATAAGGGGAACAGAAAATAACTCTGTGGTAGCCTGAAGAAAGAGGTTACCATCTAGAAAACCCTGATGGGGCAAGTTTAATCAGCAAGACATTAAGGTGACTAATGGTGGTACTTAAATTGTGGAAATCTTGAAACAACAAATCTCTCTCTGTAAAACCTACAAGAACCTTCCTGAGTGATAAACACTTACCTTTCGAGCACCAAAGCCTGGTGAACTTTATACAGGTCAAATTCTGTGCACAGTATAAGAATTGCCTACATCCAGAGAACTTGGAAGAAGGGGAAGTGAGATTGAACTGTGAACCAAAGAACTTTTCTTAAATTTATATGCACATTACATACACATGCGTTTAGAATTAGAAGGGGGTTAATTTGGGTTAGTTAAGTATAGAGTTAAGTTAAAGTTTGATTATGTTTTCATGTTTAAAGTTCATTAAAAATAACTTTTGTTTTAAAAACCACTTGACTTGGTGAATGTCTATTGTTGCTGGGTTTTGGGGTCCTTTGGGCTCGTAACAATAGCATGAGGAAAAGTTCAATTTTTGGACAAAAAGTTAAGTTAATAAAAATTGCTTGAGGCTGCACTTTTCAAACCATTGAACTCATGAGGTATCCAAAAAGATACATGCTCAATAATGCCCAGCATCATAGAGGAGAGATGACAAAGGTTACAGCTCAACCAGTCATCAATTTCTGTCAGGTCAATCCAATGCCCACAGCTCATATATTACTGATGACTATTTACAATCTCCTCAGAAGGATTGGCAGAATCAGCCCTGCTTTTAATATACACTTTTCTGAATCACTTTTAGGATGAAATTATGAACAATATCATGGTAAGATATATTTCTTTAGTTGAGGAGAGTGGCATTGAAAGTAAAGAAAATGTGAAAAGAAACATTGACATATTACTGCATTTAATATCGAACAAATGAGACATTCTCTTTCAGTGAAGTAATATAATTGAATCCAGATCAAGAATAACATTGATGTTGAGCAGTAACATAATCTTTCATGCATCAGTGCAGTAAATGGAAATGGAAACTCACAAGTTATTCTAATTAATTGCAGATTATTTATGCACATGTTTTGGCAAAAGATGCTCCACTCTGCCATTTCACTTTGCCAGTAAAATAATCTTAGATCTATGCTCTCTAGTTTTAGATTCCCCTACCCTGGGGGAAAAAAAGACTAACTATTTACCTTATCTATGCCACTCATGATAAATCAAGCCATTGCTCAGGTAGCAGAGTTAAAAATGGGCTTTAATAATTTTTATTCTCAATTTTGTATTTGTGAATTTTATCTCAATTAAGTGTGTGCAGTTACTGTTCTTTTAATAATCTTTCCAGTAGGAATGAGGTTTGCAGTGCACACCTCTTTGGTACTTCCTAAGGCCCTCCCTTCCTTTTCTTCACACTGCTTGCTACTTGCTAAGGGTAAGGGTGGGGAAACTTAGCAGCTGGGCTACATTCATGTTTGATTTGGAAAATGAATTGTTTATGTTATAGATCTTAAAGTATATAGTCCATTACTAATATTATTACGTTTTACTGGTGAGGTCACTTGTCCGAGTGCTACTGGTAGCAGGTAACCCAGCACTAACTGCTCCATGGTCGGGTGGTCGGCGACTAAACCGGCTACCCCACCAGGCTTGCCTGGTGTGAAGGGTGGCTGGACACCCTGCAGGATGAAAAACAAGATCTGTAAAAGAGCGGACGAATCCTCTTGTAGAGTCAACAGCCATCTATCAAACACATGCTGTGTAACACAGAAAGGGCATCTCTTGCATCGAAGCTTGGCCTGGCCATTCACTGCAACAGAACTTCCCCCAGTCATCTTGGACCTCACCATGCCACTGGATCTGGAAGGGGATGACAAGAGGGTGGGTCTGGACCTGTGCAAACCCTACTCACCTAAATCCATTGATGCACACACTGTTCCTTTCTGAGGAGTGGGGCATCCTCATATCAAACCCCATCAACTGACTGAAAGGAACCATCATCATCTTATGGGATGCATAGCCAGAAGAAGAAGAAGATTTTTTACATTGTATTGTATTCTTTTAACCATTAATGTAAAGTTTATGGATGGTTTTTTTTTCTTCTTACTGGTGCTTTGACTCTATTCCCATGTGCTGGACATGCTTTGCTGAGATTTTACAGTGTAAATTCTGTTATTTGGCATACTTTGGAGAAAAAGGGGCAGGAAAGGAAGAAAACTCAGAAGACAATGGTTGTGTTATTTTGTCTTCCAAAAGGTACAGCAATTTTCTTATTAAATGTATGATTTTGGCCATTTAGTTTCTCTGTGCCATTTTTAACTCACCCACCAGGTGCCACTGTTTTTGCTTTGAATTATACAATTTTTTTTAATATATAGTTTGAAATGATTTTAAAATGCAAGATGTTTTCCTGGGCAAATCTTAAAAGGTCTCGGCTAACACTGTATACACTGACTTGAGTACATATTGAAACATTAAAATAAAGTATCTGTCTGTAGTTGAGGAAAAGAATGCAGACACACTGCTTGTTACTTGCTAAGGGAGAAAAAGGGACAGAAAAAGAAGAAAACTAAGAGGACAATGGTGGTTTATTTTGTCCTGTAAAAGGGAGCAATTAAATGTTGGAAAACAGTTCTGCGAGTTGTCTCTTTTTCTCTTCTTCTTTCTTCTTTCTTTGGCTTGGCTTCGCGGACGAAGATTTATGGAGGGGGTAAAAAGTCCACGTCAGCTGCAGACTCGTTTGTGGCTGACAAGTCCGATGCGGGACAGGCAGACACGATTGCAGCGGTTGCAGGGGAAAATTGGTTGGTTGGGGATGGGTGTTGGGTTTTTCCTCCTTTGCCTTTTGTCAGTGAGGTAGGCTCTGCGGTCTTCTTCAAAGGAGGTTGCTGCCCGCCAAACTGTGAGGCGCCAAGATGCACGGTTTGAGGCGATATCAGCCCACTGGCGGTGGTCAATGTGGCAGGCACCAAGAGATTTCTTTAGGCAGTCCTTGTACCTTTTCTTTGGTGCACCTCTGTCACGGTGGCCAGTGGAGAGCTCGCCATATAACATGATCTTGGGAAGGCGATGGTCCTCCATTCTGGAGACGTGACCCATCCAGCGCAGCTGGATCTTCAGCAGCGTGGACTCGATGCTGTCGACCTCTGCCATCTCGAGTACTTCAACGTTAGGGATGTAAGCGCTCCAATGGATGTTGAGGATGGAGCGGAGACAACGCTGGTGGAAGCGTTCTAGGAGCCGTAGGTGGTGCCGGTAGAGGACCCATGATTCGGAGCCGAACAGGAGTGTGGGTATGACAACGGCTCTGTATACGCTTATCTTTGTGAGGTTTTTCAGTTGGTTGTTTTTCCAGACTCTTTTGTGTAGTCTTCCAAAGGCGCTATTTGCCTTGGCGAGTCTGTTGTCTATCTCATTGTCGATCCTTGCATCTGATGAAATGGTGCAGCCGAGATAGGTAAACTGGTTGACCGTTTTGAGTTTTGTGTGCCCGATGGAGATGTGGGGGGGCTGGTAATCATGGTGGGGAGCTGGCTGATGGAGGACCTCAGTTTTCTTCAGGCTGACTTCCAGGCCAAACATTTTGGCAGTTTCCGCAAAGCAGGACGTCAAGCGCTGAAGAGCTGGCTCTGAATGGGCAACTAAAGCGGCATCGTCTGCAAAGAGTAGTTCACGGACAAGTTTCTCTTGTGTCTTGGTGTGAGCTTGCAGGCGCCTCAGATTGAAGAGACTGCCATCCGTGCGGTATCGGATGTAAACAGCGTCTTCATTGTTGGGGTCTTTCATGGCTTGGTTAGCATCATGCTGAAGAAGATTGAAAAGAGGGTTGGTGCCAGAACACAGCCTTGCTTCACGCCATTGTTAATGGCCTAAGCAAACCAATTATACTCAACCGCCAAGGAGTAAATATCCAACCTATCGAGTCCCAGTAGCATACTCGGAATAATTTCTGCACCGTTTCCAACTTTTCTGCAGTTGGCTGACCTGAATGTCACAACAACACTCTGAGTTAAACACTAAAGTCACCAGATGCTGGAGTATTGTGCAACACACTAACATGCTGGAGAAACTCAGCAGGTCACGCAGCATCCGTACAAAGTAGAGGGTAATGTTTTGGGCCTTGGCCCTTCATCAAGTATGATGAAAAGGCCCAGGTTTAAAACATTGGTTACCCTCTACTTCCTCTGGATGCTGCCTGACTTCCTGAGTTTCTCAAGCATGTTTGTGAATTGCACAATACTCCAAGAGAGGTCTCACCAGTTTATTACACAATTGTAACATTACTCACAACCTCTTTCTCTCTGTTACCTTCAGGAAGAAAGAAAAAAATCCTGAAGACCAGCATCTCTAGATTCAAGAACAGTTTATTTCCATCTACTGTTACAAGCTCAGAGGTCCACAAAACCCAGCAGCAATATTCACCAAGACAAATGGTTACTTAAACAAAAGTTACTTTTACTTATCTTTAAACATGAAATTAAACAGGATCAAACTTTAACTTATTACTATTAACTTAACCTAACTTAACCCCCTTCTAATTCTAAATGCACATGTATGTAATGTGTGTATAAGTGTAAAAAGGTTCTTTGATTCACAGTCCAATCTCATTTCTCATTCCTCCAAGTTCACTGGTTGCAGGAAATTCTTATACTGAGCACAGAATTTAACATTTATAAAGATCACCAGGCTTTAGTGCTTGAAAGGTAAATGATTACCACTCAGGAAGGTTCTTGTTGGTTTTCAGAGAGAGATTTGTTGTTCCTGGACACAAACTGATCCCTTTTAATCAGCCAGCTCCAGATGATAACCTCTTTCTTTCAGGTCACCACAGAGTTCCTTTATGTTTTACTTAATTCAAATGAAACATTAGGCAGCCAGTCCTCTCCTCCTGTATGGAACTCAAGGGTGTTGACCAGGCTGAACGAAGCACTCACACCATCTTCAAAATGGGGTTTTTCCACAGGCTTGCCAGCTTGTCCTGTTCCAGTCCCAGTTGCTGCTGCTGAACGGAATTTTCTCTCTCTCTCCCTCTCTCAGAGAAAAGCCTGTTTGACTTTCTCTGCCTGCAAAATGACATGACTCTCTTAGAATAGTAACCTGCACTCAGACAGCCTGCAGCTGCAAACCTAATCCTCTGAGTTCTTTCATCTGTCGCTTTTCAAAACAACAATCCCTTGGGCACTCTTCAAAGTTTTTGCAAAAGCTCTCGGAGCCAGCCTGTCTGGCTTGAGCAGAGCTCCAGTATTTTAAATGAAATCTGTTTTGAAATATTTGTATGTGACCTACACTAAAAAACCTGCCCCAATTTATCTCCTAAAAACATATCTGTACATAAAATAAAACACAACATATTCTATCACACTACTACTGGGCTCTTTACACTCCCCCTCCCCCACCAATCTTGTTGCATGATTCATGCACTGCCCTGGCAGCACAAAAAGACTGCTTCTCCCAGTGTAACACCACTTTTTTTTCTTTTGCACTTTGGTAACTGTGGATATATTTTTAAAATCTTTTGACTTTATTATCTATTTTTAATTGAATATAAATTGTAGTTTATTTTTTCCACAAACTACCTGTTGAACTGCAGCAAGTAAGAATTTCAGTCCATATGGTCAATGTACAATGAATATGACTATAAGCTCATTATTATTAAAATGATGCTCCAACTGCTATCTTCAAAACATTGGTGCCGTATGAATGCAAGCATGCCAAACGCATTCTTCACCACGTTGTCTAATTGCGTTACCACTTTCACAGAACTGTGTACCTGTATTTCTATGTTTTACTGTTCCGTAAACTTCTCCAGAGCCCTAACATTTACATTCCTTGTCCTGATATAACCTTCCAAAATAAAACAGCTCACATTTGTTCACAAACAGGCACCTTGATGAATGGGCTCCCTGCTGAGCTGCGCCCAAGGTGAGGAGTACCCAATCCAAAGTGAACCCACACAAGGCAGTGGGACCAAATCAACAAACCTGATCAGGTACTGAAGGACTGAGCAGCAAACTGACGGAGCTTCTTATAGACATCTTCACATATCACTGCAGCAGTCCATCACCCCCACGGGTTTCCAGACGACCACCATCATCCCAATACTAAAGAAGGTGACAATAACAGGTCTGAATGACTACTGTCCCGTAGCACTGACCTTACCATTATGAAATGCTTTGAGTGCCTGGTGATGGAAGCAATTCACCTACAGATGGAACTGTAGCAGTGATGATATCATAGCCTTCTCCCTTCACTCTGTCCTGTCCAAACTGGAGAATTATATCTCATATGCCAGGTTGCTGTTCATTGACTTCAGCTCAGCATTTAATACATCATTCCCCAGAGGCTGGTGGAGAAGCTGTCCTCAGAGGACCTCAACACCCTCTGCGTAACTAGATTCTGGACTTCATAACGTCCCAGTCAGCAGAAAAATGTCAAGCACAGTCTCACTGAACACTGGCGCTCCTCAGGTCTATGTGCTCAACTTGCTCCAGTTCACGCTACTGACCCATGACTGAAATGCCAAATTCATGTCAACAGAGTCAACAAGTTTGCAGACAACATGACAGTGAATGGCCTTATCAGTTGCAAAATCTTCTGATATGGTGCGGGAATAATAACCTGAGTCTCAACATGGACAAGATAAATGAGATGATTGTGGAACTCAGTAGGACCAGGGATGACCACCCTCCACTGCACATTAATAGCTCAATAGTGGAGAGTGTAGATAGCACCAAGTTCTTTAGAGTCCACTTAAGAAAGGACCTATCATGGATGCACACTCCTCACTTGACAGGAATGCACAACAGCAACTACACTTCTTGAGAAGACTGAGATGGTCAAGGCTATTGGGCACCATCCTATCAACTTTATTCAGAACTCCATCAAAGGCATGCTGGCCGGCTGCATCACAGGGTTGTATGGTTGCTGTAGAGCATTGGATTGGATGATAATCCACAGGACCATAAGAGCTGCTGAGAGGATCACTGGGTCTCCCTCCTCCAACTCCGCCTCCCCCATTATCATCACGATCTACTGCTGATGTTGCTCAATGAGGGCTTGCAAAGTCATAAGGATCCCGACCACACCGTGCACAGCATCTTTTAGCTACTGCCATCGGGAAAGAGATACAGGAGTTATCAGAGCCAGAACCACCACACTGAGAAACTGCTTCTTCCCTCGGGCTGTGAGAAGGCTGAACTACATACACTCCTCAAGCAAACCCTCCAAGACTCTACTATTTGTTAAATATATTTATTTATTTTTATCTATGTACTTACATGCTGCATATCTATCGACGTCTGTATATGTTTGCATGTTTTGCACCGAGGACCGAAGAACATGTGCAATTGGATGATATTAAACTTGAACTTAAATTCCATGTGCATTTCCTTGGGCCACTTTTCCCGTTCATCTACATCCTGTTGCAATCTTATAGCACCTTCCTTATTACCACAAATTTTGATTCAGCTGAAGACATTTTCTCACCCAAGGGGCGGTAGAAATCAGGAACATACTTCGTGACACGCCCATGGGAACAGGTATTCTCAAAGCACTTAACAAGCATTCAGATGAGTACTTGAAATGCCATTATATAGAAGGGCAATTGGATTATTGAGAGATATGCAATGGTCAGTACAGGCACAGTGGTCAAAAGGCCAGTTTTGTGCCACGTGAATCCTTTTTAAGTGCAAGGGCTCTGCCGTGATCGCCAGTGAACGTCGCCAGGTTAATTGATCAAAAGAAATTACATGCATCTTGTGTTTTCCATGACTTAGAGCCCTCATCATTACACAATAAAAAAAATACTACAAGCCATTCACTGGAATATTAATTGGAAATGGATATATTTATTATTTGAATAAAATAAATGTTGTGAACTAAAATTATAACAGTGATCCTTCTGCTGCTGTTATGAGAAATATTAATGAAAGTTTCATGATGCAACTTAATGCATTCATCCCTTACAATTATCAGTGTAAGGTAATTATGTCTGAGAACATCAGCTAAATATTCCTTTTACATGCTTGGTTGAATATTCATACAGGATATATGATGCCTAATGGCCACATTTATACAATCAGAGTGGCAATCTTTTTTTTATGGAGGTCAGCTTCAAAGCACTTGGTTCTCAGAGCTACTCAACAGCTTCAGAAAGCACTTAAACTGCTACAAAGTGAAATTTGTGAATACAGTGAAGATCAGAAAACAGGGATTTTTGGATTTTGTTTTTTTTTTCTCTCCAGCTCCAGCTCAGTCTTTCCTGAAGATCCTGCCATTTGCTTGACCCACTGGTGCCTCTTCAATTTCATCCCTGGCTCAGAGTATATAGATACGTTTTTGGGAGATAAATTGGGAAAGGTTTGTTAGAGTAGGTTACATACAAACAGTTTAAAAGAGATGTAATTTCAAATATGGGAGCTCTGCTCATGCTAGACATATCGGATTTTGCAAGAGTTTTGGAGAGTGCCCAAGGGACTTTACTAATGGATTGTTGTTTACAAAAAGACAACAGGTGAAAGAGCTTGTCAGAGTCACCTTCTGTCTGGAAGGGAGCTTGCTTGGTGTTCAAGAGGGTCATGTGGTTTTGCAAGCAGAGAGAGTCAAACAGGTTTTCTCTCAGAGAGAGAGAGAGAGACATATGCACATACAGAGATCACTTCTACAGTGTTACAGCAAGCAACAGCAGCTGGGACTGGAACAGGACAAGCTGGAAAGCTTGTGGAAAACCCCATGTGGAAGATAGGTTGTAAGTGCTTGATTCAGCCTGGTCAAAGCCCTTGTGGTTCATGCAAGATGAGAGGACTGAATGTCTAATGTTTCACCTGGAATAAGAGAAACAAAAAGACACTCTGTGGTGATCTGAAAGAAAGAGGTTATCATCTGGAGAACCCTGAAGGGGCAAGTTTCATCAGCAAGACACTGAAGTGGCTGGGTTCATACAACAAATATCTCTTGAAAACTGACAAGAACCTTCCTGAGCGGTAACCATTTACCTTTCAAGCACCAAAGCCTGGTGAACTTTATAAATGTTAAATTCTGTGCTAATTTAAAAATGTTAAATTATTTTCCACAGTATAAGAATTGCCTGCATCCAGTGAACCTGGAGGAATGAGAAGTGAGATTAGACTGTGAACCAAAGAACTTTTATGAACTTACACACACATTACATACACGTGCACTTATAATTAGAAGGAGGATAAGTTAGGTTAAGTAAGTCAATAGCGATAAGTTAAAGTTTGATTCTATTTTCATGTTTAAAGATAATTAAAAGCAGCTTTTGTTTAAGCAACCATTTGTCTTGGTGAATATCTATTGCTGCTTGGTTTTGGGGTCATCTGGGCTCGTAACATCCCAAAAAGAGGATGGAGGGTGGGAATAGACTTTCTCCTTTTGCCATTTGTCTCCAACACATTTGTGCACTTCACTAGACCTCACCATCTGCACATTTCTTGTTTGCCTCTACTGCTCTTGTGAGTAAATAATCAGGAAGCAGCAAAGAAGTACGAATGACCTCTTGGAAAATCGGAGTTAGTGTGCAGATGCTGTGATTGTACAAAGATGCTGGAGGAACTGAGCAAGTCACAGCATTCATTTTGGAAAATCAGGTCAACTTTTGTTTGAGTTTTGGGCTGCCTTTGCTTTTAAATCTTTCACCCATGACACACGAGTACTGTACAAGTAAACCTCACTTCATTCAATTAATTTGACCCAATTTTTACTCGCATAAGATGCATTTGCATTAAGCGATCAATAGAATCAATGGAAATTACTCCCCGTCCTTTCAGATCATCCATCAGGACATAAAAATGTGTTTTGAAAACAACTTTTAGCTCTATATTATGCCAAAACTGTTTAAGGTTAATAAAAATAATTATGGTATTTTTCATTTATTTCGTAATTACATCATAACTAAACCATTTCTTTGAAAAATATTTGTCCAAAGTTGACTGCATAGATTTTGATTTTTTTCTCTTATTATACAATTTCCTGTAGCCAGCAATCACTTTTCCTAAATCGCTGTGAACTCCCAAGCTTCTTTCTATGTTAGGATCAACACTGAGATAAAAATCCTTGGCGGCTTCAACAAGTTCAAATCCTTTTTGAAAAAGTTGTGGAAATTTTGGAGCAGCATTTTTTATCAGTGCTAGTTTCCCCTGTAATTCTTACATTGCGTAATCTTGTTCGATGTTTAAAGCGGTCAAACCAGCCTGAACTTGCAGCAATAGTTTCCGTATCCCCTTGAAATTATTTTGCTTAGGCATCGAAAAGATGTTTAAAGCTTTGGTTTTGGTTACAATCTTCAATCCAAAGGTGAATTAGCCGTTTCATTTCAATTATTAATGGACTTCTGTTTCAAGTAATTTTCATGCTTAGAGAAATTGATGAAGCTTTACTTTGTTCTTTATATTCATGCTTCTTACTTAAAATTGTGCGTACCATTGTAGCCCAGATTGTGTCCAATGTTCACCTTGCTAGCACCATCTTCATGTCATTATTAACTTCAAGTTTTTCTTCTAAAGTAATTGCTTTTCTTTTCCTTTTAATATCACTGTCAAATTATTTTCCGCATTTTCTTTTATCCATATTTAATATGGGGGCACACACTGAGTCTAACTGTCATTTAGGGCTGTTCACACAATCTACTCATCTCAAGTTTTCATGAAATTTCCAAAAAAGCTCTTGTGGTAATTGAATAATTACGCTCGTAAAACAGGAAATAGCTGCAGTTTTCCAAATTGCGGTAACTAAATTTTGCATTGATTGAAGTAGCATTTGCCTCTGTAGTTGAATTCAATAGGCAGTGGCTGGTGGAGAGGAAAGCACATGAACCAAGGCAACTGCGGCAACTCAGAGAAAAGCAAGGGAGTGGGGCTGTAGTCTTTCAGCTCTCCTCTGATGAGCATACCGTCCAACTGTCCCACGTGACAGCAGGTTTAAACTGCCAATAAAGGGTTCCCGGGCAACTGTCTCGTATGACAATCTCCTCTACCTCCTGTCATCATACCGTTTTGATCCAGAGACTGGAAGCTGATTTCATGAGTCATTAGCTGGATTAATTTCTGCATATTGATCTTGCAACTAAAAAGTGGATAATTTGAACTCACTGCAATGAGACATTTATGAAGTTATGTTGAGCCTAAAACAGAAGTACTCAATCTCCAGGAAGATTGAGTTATATAAAAAAGAATGAAAAATAATACTTTCTCCACTCCAAATGGTATAATTCCCATCTTTTTGATAGTGTGCATTTGATCCCAGATGAATTGCTCTTTCCATATACACCAGGGCTCAATTAAATTTGGTTTAAAAGTATAGTTGTGTCAACATCCTACAAATAGCCAATTTTAAATTTGCAACCACTGAATTTGGAGGAAAGCCTTTCTTTTGACTCCATAAATTAAGAGAAAACAACTGGTTTTTAGATATAACTGATTATGTATCATTAAAATCATGAAAGATCAACAAAGCAGCTCTTTCAATGAGCAAAGCCTCCAGGTTTGGAAGCGACGTTTGATGATTTCTCTCTGGGGTGCATGCAGCTGCTGGGAGAGTGAGTCTGGTCTATTAACCAGGGATCAAAGAGAAATCCTGAGGAAATCAGTCTAATTATCAAACCTCACTGCTGGCAATGTTACAAGCGACATAGGATGTGCCCCATGATATAAAGAACATAAAATCATTATTAAAACTTGCTAAAATACACTTGCAAATAAAGAATATAATATTTGTCCTGTACTCATACCAGGAAAAGCCATAATCACATATTTTGGTTACACTATTTCTCAAAAATTAGTTACTTTTTTACATCTGCAAAGTTTTTCTCTACGTATGTGCACCCAACATCAAGCTATGAAAACTATACTGTACATTCAAATCTCCGTATAATAGCATACTTTTCTCCTGTGAACCCAGTGATTTTATGTATATAATCACACCATTGTGTAATTGATTTTTGTGGCACTTTTTTTAAAACACAGGAGTTGGCTATTCATCTTGTTTTGTTTGCGGGATCACATCCTACACAGAACCCTCAAGGTAATTGTCTATCAAGCACTTGAAACAGTTTTTTTTCTATCTCTGAATTTTGGGAGTTTAGATTTTATGACTACTCGCATCCCATCATCATATTTTGATATGCTTGCTCCAAATATGTAATACATAGCATACCCAGTGACCCAGGTTCAAATCCCGCGCTGTCTGTAAGGAGTTTGTATGTTCTCCCCGTGTCTGCATGGGTTCCCTCCAGGTGCTCTGGTTTCTTCCCACCCTTCAAAACATGTGGCTGTTGTAGTTAATTGGGGTATTGGGCTGGCACAGAGCCTAAGGATAGAGGGACCTGTCACGGTGCTGTATGTCTAAATTTTAGAAATCAAATTAACGACATCTGAGTTATATGTATTTGCTTTTTTTTTCTCTTAGGTCTAGGCGGGTGGTGTTGATCAGATGGAGGGATGTTACCCCGCCTAATTATGCTCAATAGTTATGTGACGTCATGTCATGTTTAAACTTAGAGAAGTTCAGATACTCAATTTCCGATTTGAATTTAAATTTTCAAACATTGTAGGGACCCTTTTTGAATTACTTTTATAATCTTTGATTTGTTATGAAGGTAGAAATGTTATCTGAGGTAATTTATCTCTCTGATGAGAATTCTATTTTTTTTTTGCCAAACAGCTTCTTTCTTAGCAGTGGGTTTAATTTATTTTATAATACAATAACGACACAATATAACATGTTTGATTAAAATGTGAGGTATCGTGAAAGAAAAGATATGATTTGTGTAATGCATCTTTTTGAATGTTAACATATGTACTCTGACTTTTTGGACGTGAAATTTCAATGTTAATAAAAATACTGAAAAAGAAAAGAAATTATACAAATGAAATTTAAATTTAAAATTAAAAGATTAAAAATATTTGTTGAATATTACTTTGGAACAGATTGCTAGAGAATAAATTTTTGCTCTTTTACAAGAATTAAAGGCTTCTGAGTGGTGCTCAAACAATAGAACTTATGGTGTTATAACAACTGTTGATACAAGTGTTCACAAATGTGCCTCGACACAGATTCAATTATCACTACGACAAGTGCATTTAATAGACTGAAGCTCACTGCTGGAATCATTTGGAAAGAAAGGCAATGCTTTCCAATCGTCCATCTTATGCTCTCACCTTATGGGTAACTAGATGAGGCAACAGGGTTAGCAACACATCCAAAGTACCGACCCCGCAACCAATGTTTAGCAAGAGAGATAGTTGCACAGCATATGTCATGTGCAATAAATTGTTTTAATATTCACACCATAATCATGGAAATGTCCATAAATGAGCCACATGCAAACCAAATCACTCCAAATGTTTTCTACAGTGATGGACCAACTAGAGAGAGTGCAATACTGGATCTCCTATTAGGGAATGAGACAGGATCAGTGTAGGGAAATATTTTGGGTCCAGTGATCATTAGGTTCAAGTTAATTAGGGAGAAGGATAGCTATAGACCTCGGGTGGAGGTTCTAAATTGGAGAAAGACCTGTTTTGCAGAAATGAGTAAAAGGATCTAGAATGCATGGATTATGATCAGTTGTTGGCAAGCAAGGATGTGCGAGGTGAGTGGAAGGATTTCAACAGTGAAATTTAGAGAGTACAGAGTTTGTATGTTCATGTCAGGATTAAAGATAAGGTTAGTAGGCAGAGGAAACCTTGGTTTTCGAGGGATATTGGAGATCTGGTTAAGAAAAAAGAGAGAGATGTATAGCAGGTATCGGCAACATGGAGCAAGTGAGGTACTTGAGGAGCATAAAATGCAAAACAAAAGAAATCAGGAAGGCTAAAAGAAGACGAGGTTAATTTGGCAGATAATGTGAAGGAAAATTCTAAGGGTATCTACAGGTACATTAAGAGCAAAAGGATAGAAATGGAAAAGAAATTGTGCCCTTTAAGATCAGAGGGGTGGGCTTTGTATGGAGCCAAAAGACATAGGAGAGATCTTAAATATTTTTCTTTTCATCAGTATTCATTCAGGAAAGAGGCACAGAGTTGTGGGAAGTAAGAGAAACAGGGAGTGAGATCATGGAACCTATACAGATTAAAGAGGAGGAGGTGTTTGCTGCCTTAAAGTAAATAAGGGTGGATAAATCCACAGGGTTTGACAAGATTTTCTCTTGGACTTTGAGGGAGGCTAGTGTAGAAATTGCAGGGGCTCTGGCAGAAAAATATAAAATGTCCTTAGCCATGGGTGTGGCGCCAGAGGATTGGAGGGTAGCTCACATTGTTCCGTTGTTTTAAAAAGGCTCCAAAAATAACCCTAGGAATTATAGGCTGACGTCTGTAGTAGGTAAATTATTGGAAAGTGTTCTAAGAGATTGGATATATAATTATTTGGATAGCTAGGGACTGATTAGGGATAGTCAACATGATGTGTGTAGTAGGTCATGTTTAACCAAACATAGAGTTTTTAAGGAGATTACTAGGAAAGTTGATGAAGGAAAGGCTATGGATGTTGTCCACATGGACTTTAGTAAGGCCTATAACAAGGTCCCACATAAGAAGTTAGTCAGGAAGATTCAGATGCTCAGTATTCATGGTGAAGTTGTAAACTAGATTTGACAATTGCTGGATGGGAGAAGCCAAAGAGTAGTGGTGGATGATTATTTCACAGACTGGAGACCTGTGACTAATGGTGTGCTTCAGGGAACAGTGTGGGATCTTTGTTATTTATCATCTATATCAATGATCTGGATGATAATATGGCAAATTAGATCAGAAAGTTGGCAGTTGCAACCTGGGATTGAAGGTGTTGTGGAGAGGGAAGAAGGTTTTCAAAGCTTGCAGAGGGATCTGGACCAGGATGGGCTTAGAAATGCAAGATGGAATTTAATGCAGAGAAGTGTGAGGTGTTGCATTTGGAAGGACAAACCAAAAAAATATCACACATGGTAAATGGTAGGGCACTGAGAAGTGCAGTAGAACAGATCGACCTAAGAATACAGTATGTCACAAGTGGTGTCACAAGTGGATAGGGTAGTAAAGAGGGCTTTTGGAATATTGGCTTCATAAATCAAAGTATTGAATATACGAGTTGGGATATTATGGCAAAGTTGTATAGACATTGGTGAGGCTAAATTTAGAGTATTGTGTGCAGGTTTGGTCATCTAACTGCAGGAACGATATCAATAGGATAGAAAGAGTGCAGAGAAGATTTACAAAGATGTTGCCTGGATTTCAGAAACGGAGTTACAGGGAAACATTAAACAGGGTAGCACTTTGTTCCCTGGAGCATTGAAGAATGATACAAGTTTTAAAATCATGAGGGGGGTGGACAGAGTACATGTAGGTAGGCTTTTTTCCACTGAGGGGAACTTCTTCACTCAGCGAGTGGAGGGAGTGTGGAATCAGATTCCAGCTGAAGTGGTGAATGCAGGCTCAATTTTAACATTGAAGAAGAATTTGGAAAAGTGTGTGGGATAGGAGGTGTGGAGGGCTATGGACTGGGTGCACGTCAGTGGGTCGAGGCTAAAAAAATAGATCAACACAGACTAGAAGAGCCACAAGTGCCTGGTTCAGTGCTGTAGCATTCTATGCTTTGGAATTGGGACAACAGCAGCCATTAGATATTGGAAAAAACCTGGAATTAGACCATTTGTTTCTCCACCGGCAAGAGCAATGGAACTCGTGTCACAAGGACCTCAAATTAAAGCCATGCATTTGTTTTTCCTTTTCAATACTAATGATGAAATTGCTTCCAATATAAAACCTGTCATTGTTTTCCCGTCCATAACCACTCACTGAAAAAAAAATGTTTTCTTTTTCATGTCACTTTTGGTTCTCCAGCCAATCACTTCATTCTTTGCCTGCTACTTCTTAAGCCATTCACTATTGAGAATAATTACTCTCTACTTACTGGGTCAACACTCACTCTTTACCAAATCTCCTCTTAATCTCTATCTCATCCCAGATTCTCCACATAACCAATGTCCCTCATCTCTGGAATTATTTTGGTAAATCTCCTCAACATTATTTTCAAACCCTTGGCATAATTTCTCAAGTACAGCACACTTCAGCTATGGCATAACCTTTGAGCGATGTGGGCGTTCATCATTGCTTCCTTGCGCTTGAAGTCAACACCTTTATTTATAATGCTTTTGACATTGTTTTCCTTCATAGCTTTTTTCTCAACCAGTGCTGCCACTTTCAAGGAACGACACGCATCCTCCCAAGGCTAGGAAGGCAGTACAATTTTGCTGGGACCTCAGGTGATTCGATTTTTGCAAGGAAGTGCTGCAAGTACCAGCAGTTATCTCTGTAAACCACAGAACAACCATCAATCTGATCCCAATCTCTCAATTACACTCTCAACCCCTCTGCAGACTTTAAACATTTCAGGTTAAATTCCTGGCATGTAGTTTTTTTATTCAACAATACCCTTCACATCCAAAGAATCAGTTCAGTAAACATCATTTGAACCTTGTTCTCTTTAGACCACAATTATAATTAGGAGTAAAACTATACCTGATAATTTAAACATCCTCATTTTTACATCCATCCCCTTTGTATGAGACCTATCACATCATTTTTGTTTCTTAGTTATTTAATTTTTGTTTATTTATATTAAGTTTTCCATGTAAATCCATTAAATATTAATATTTCATGGAATCATTTTTGTTCAGGAGAATGCCAAGTCAGCTCATCAAATCTATCCTGGCTCTGGGTACAGCCATGCCATTATCCTACTCTTTGCACAAGCACTGCAAATTATGCCTTCTACCTATCTCATTCTCAAATTACAGATTGAATTCAAACATGAGTAATTTCAGATCTTCTGACATCCGCAAACTTTAACCTGAACACATGCCCACGATTAACTTAGTAGGCATGATTTGGCTCACTGTTTCGGTCTTTTCAGGGAGTTTAGATGAAATCTTTGATGCCTCTTTGCCTTTTCAGGCATTCAGCCATCTTTATAAGGGGCGGTGTGGTTGACGTAGAGGTGTGCGCGATGCCTTTACAGTGCCAGCGTTCAGGACCAGGGTTCGAATTCTGCATTATCTGTAAGGAGTTAATATGTCTTCACCCTGTCTGTGTGGGTTTTCCCCGGGGGCTCTGGTTTCCTTCCACCATTCAAAATGTACTGATGGTCATAGGTTAATTGGGCAGTGTGGGCCAAATGGGTCTGTTACCGTGTTATATGTCTAAAATCAATAAATTGAGCTAACATTAACCAGCAAGGTTTGAACGAACTGGCTCACACATTTTCGCATGGAAACACTCTCCCAAAATTTTTACAAGTTATCGAGAGCTGCAAAAAAATTCTCAAGATTATCAGCTCTGATGAAATTTCACTGACCGAAGCAGCAGCTCACAGCTGACTGATCCATCAAATACTCCAGCATTCCTGTTGAAAAACCTACAGTTCTACTGATTTCTTGGTGATTAAGGCCTTTCGAACAGGAGCACTCAACCACATGTGACCACAGGGGGTCATGGCTCATCCCAGACCTTGTCCACCATCCCTTCAATTTATAAGATAATTCTGCTTTCCTATTCATATTTCATATTTCATATTTCCTATTCATATTTCCCTTGATTATACTGCAACTGCACCTTTTGCCAACTGAATAAACTATTTTTTGGTTAACAACTTATTGAATTAAATGAAGTGGAGGGGTGGGGGAGTAAGTTTGTGGATGATACAAATGTTGGAGGTGTAGATGGTTGTCCAAGGTTACAACAGAGTATAAACAGGGTGGAGATGTGACAGGTGGAGTTCAATCTGGATAAATGTGAAGTGATGTATTTTGAAGCTAGAGAATGGCAGTTTCTCACAAGTGTCGAGGAACAGCAGCATCTTGGGGTCCAGATCCATAGACCCCTGAAGGTTGCCTCACAAGTAACATGCTGGTTAAGAAGGTGTATGATGTGTTGGTCATCATTAGTCAGGGGATTGAGTTCAACAGCAGTGAGGTAATACTGCAGCTCTATAAATCTCATGTTAGACCACACATCCAATATTGCATTCATTTCTGGTCTCCTCTTTATAGGAAAGATGTAGACACTTTAGACAAGTTGCAAAGGAGATTTATCAGGATGTTGCCTGGAGTGGAGGACATCTTATGGAGCAAGGTTGACAGGTTTTTCTCTTTGGAGCAACTAAGGATAAGAGGTGGCTTAATAGAAGTAGGTAAGATAATGATGTCAAGTGTAACAAATACCAGAGGACATCTGTTTAAGGTGAGTGGAGGAAGTTTAGTGGGGAAGTCAGAGTTAAGTTTTTTTTACACAGAGAATGCTGGGTGCCTGGAATGCATTGCTCTTGGTGGGGGTGGCTGGTACAAGTCCCTATTTAAAAGACTCCTCGAAAGGCATATGGATGTAAGAAAAGTAGAGGGCTATGGGTGTGAGGGAGGGAAGGATTAGATTGCTGTGGAGCAAGTTTACCTAAATTGGCACAACATCATGGGCCAAAGGGTTGTTACTGTGCTGTAATGTTTTACTTTCTATGTTCTCTTACTTGTCCAGATGCTTTTGTAGCCTAATGTCCATGGTTTTCAAAGCTTTACTTTCCCACCTGACATTTAATCATCAACAAACATGAGCACTTTACAGTCCATCTAAATTTTGACCTGCTAAACAGTGATCGCTCAACCAATCTGCTTCTTACAACTTTCCTATTGAAAATGCCCAACCTATTTGGTATCTAATCCACAATCCATTACATATACCCCTAATCCCTGCCCTAATCTGGTATAATAATCTTATGTGCAGAACATTATCAAATAGCTATTGAAAATTAAAATAAATGACATACATGTTGGTTTCTCGTGCATTTCTCATGGTGATGAGACATTCAAGATTAATTAACATTTTTTCCTTTTCATGAGGTCCTTGTTCCTTTTTTGCACTTTTGTCTGATACTGCAAAGGCTCATGCAAAATGAAGTCCAGCTGCCAAACACAGCAAAGCAACTGAGATCCTGAAAAGATCAAGTGGAAAACAACGAACTGGAGACTCTCTTACCTCAACTGTGAGCTGCTTGTAATAGCTGGGTCCAAGGACCAGGTTTTCAAGAGTTATATTGGAGATATATGGTTCCATCTCTTGACCACTTTTACTCAGCCATGAGCCTTTACTTAGGCGAGGGAAACTGAAGAGATATATAACAAATAGTCAGAATAATTTAGGATCGAACATTTAGTGTAGCGATTAGTGCAAGGTTATTACAGCACCATTAACTCAGGTTCAAATCCACTGTTGTCTCCCTATGAACGTATGGGTTTCCTCAGTTTCTTCCCACGTTACAAAGACATATGGAGTTAGTGGGTTAATCGTTCACATTGGGTGTATTTGGGTGGCATGGTCTCTTGGGCTGGAAGGCCTGATACCTCACTGTATCTCAAAGCCAAATAATCTAGCTGGTCCCATTTTGGGTACAACACTGAGAAGTGGAGGGCATGACATTTTATGGTAATTTCAGTACAGAATATTGGGGCTGGAGATAGAAGTACTTACTTCCCAAATCTTAATGAGAATATAGCTCAGCGTAAAATTAAGTACTACTACTTCTTCGTACACCAGAGAACTGAAGAGCATTTCTGAGCAGCAGATGTTTCTAAATGGATGTGGTTTTGGAATGGATCATTCTACACTGAGAATAGTCTTTCAACAGCAGGTGGTCTTATAATTGATTTTCTGGCAAAACATCTTTGTGAATAAACATACAAAGCAACAATTTTTTTTCCCCCTCAGGTCACGATCACCACTGTACCTTATTAAGGGTTGATGTAAAGCAACAAGTGATGCATGCACAGTAACGGATACGACCGAGAGGTGGAAATAGTCGAACATAACTGGTACATGATGGTGTAACCCCCTCCTGGGGTGGAAGTGAAGACCCAGCCTTCGGCTACTGATCAAAGGTATTCCTGCAATATCATTCAATCTGGAAGCAAAAAGAAGATGAATTACACATTCAACTAGGAAACAAAAAATTTACTGAGATTCCTCAACATCAACCAAACTTGAAAATGTTCTGAAAAAATCCTGTGATATTTGTAATCCTTCCAAAAGGGTTATTTTCTCAATTAAAAAGTCAATAATCTCAATCATTTTTGGATTTCAAATTCAGATTTATTGTCGCACATCACCCTGAGATTATTTTTCGCTGCAAGTGAGGCAGAATCACCACTTAATGGTAGTGGAAAAAGAAACTGACTCAATGTACATATGTGGACAATAAAGAAATGTAAGCAAACAGACTGCAATACAGAGAAAATAAAGTAATGTGCAAAAGTAAGAATCATTAAATAAGTTCTTGATTGATTTTGTTGTTGAGGAGTCTGATGGTGGAGGGGTAGCAGCTGTTCCTGAACCTAGTGGCGTGAGTCTTGTGGCAACTACACCTCTTTCCTGACGGTAGCAATGAGAACAGAGCGTGTGCTGGGTGGTGTGGATTCTTGATGATTGCTGCTGCTCACTGATGGCAGTGTTCCCTGTAGATGTTCTCGAAGGTGAGGAGTGTTTTACCTGTGATATCCTGGGCTACGTCCACTACCTTTCTTTACGGCTTTGCACTCGGGGGTATTGGTGTCCTCATACCAGACCATGATGCAGGTGGGGTCAGCACACTTTCCACCACACGTCTGTAGAAATTTGCTAGGATTTCTTATGTCATGCCAAACCTCCGCACTCCTGAGGAAGTTAAGGCGCCAATGTGCTTACTTCATGATGGCATATGGAAAACAATACCTTGTACACCATGCTGTTGTTCATTGACTTCAGCTCGGCGCTTAACACGTCCATATCCCAGAGGTTTGTGGAGAAGTTGTTGTGATGGGTTACATTATATTTTATATTATATATAAATATGTTTTTTTTTAAAAGATAGATTCTGGGGGGAGGGGGGGGCGTTAGTGTAGGTCACCACAAACAGACATAAACACTTCACAAAAGAGATCTCATTTAAAGTGTAAAAGCTATGCATAAGGAGAGACTTCATGTCCACAGTGACCTTACAGAAACTTTGAAGAGTGCCTATGGAGACTTCACAAGGAGGTGTTAATTGAGTTAATGCTGTGGAGAAAATGGATTATTGTTTTGAAAGCAAAAGATGGCCAGGCTCAAGAAATTGATACTGGTGCCACAATCTATCTGGTTGCAGTTTGCTGTTCTAAGAAGATCATGTGGTTTTGCAAGCAGAAAGAAAGAGAGAGAGAGAGAGAGAGAGAGAGAGAGAGAGAGAGAGAGAGAGAGAGAGAGAGAGAGAGAGAGAGAGAGAGAGAGAGAAGACCAAACAGGCTTTCTCTATGAGAAAGAGAGAGAGAGAGAATTCAGTTGGAGTTCTGCAGTGGCTTTTGGAAGCTGCAATACGACAAGTTAGCAGCTTGTTGAAGACTCCATTTTGGAAGGCGGGTTGTGGGTTCAGCCTGTTGAAAAACCCTTGTGGTCCTTACAAGAGGAAATGGCTGGCGAGAGTGTTTCTCATGAAATAAGGGGAACAAGAGCAACTCGGTGGTGACCTGGAAGAAAAGTTTATAATTTGGAAAACCCTGATGGGGCAAGTTTCTTCAGCAAGACACTGAAGTATTGATCGTGGGGAATCAGTTTGTGTGTGTTTATTGAGCAACGAATTTCTCTCTGAAACCAACTAGAGCCTTCCAGAGTGGTAACCACTTACCTTTTCACTAGAGCCTGGTGAAAATTCATAAATATTAAATTCTGTGCACAGTATAAGAATTGCCTACAACCAGTGAACTTGGAGGAATGAGAAGTGAGATTGGACTGTGAATCAAATAACTTTTCTGAACTTTACACACACATTACATACACGCGCTTAGAATTAGAAGGGGGTTAAGTTAGGTTAAATAAATAGTAATAAGTTAAAGTTTGATCCTGTTTTTATGTTAAAAGAAAATTAAAAGCAACTTTTGTTTAAGTAACCATTTGTCTTGATGAATTTCTATTGCTGCTCAGTTTTGGGTCATCTAGGCCTGTAACACTGTCCTTGCTGGGACTCAACACCCCACTCTGTAACAGGATTCGGGACTTCCCTACAGAAAGACCATAATCTAAGTTGGCAGAGAATTCCCCGCACCATTACAGTGACCACAGGCGCACCTCTGGGCTGTGTGCTCAGCCCACTCTTCTTCAAGCTACCGACTCATGACTGAAATGCCAGCTCCAGCTCAACAGAGTCAACACACTTGTAGATGACACAGCATTTGTTGCCCTCATCAGCAACAATGATGAGTCGCATTGCAGAGAAGAGATGGAAAATCTTATGAAATGTTGATAGAATAATAACCTGAGTTGCAACATGTACAAGATGAAGGAGATGACTGTGGACTTCAGGAGAACCAGCAATGACTAATCTCCACTATACATTAATAGCTTGGTAGCAGAGGGAGTAGATAGCACCAGGTTCTTCGGAGTCCACTTAAGAAGTGACCTGAGGGGGGTGTGGCAAGATGGCACAGGGAGTAGACGCAAGATTCCACTTCTCCCCAGCTGAATAATTAATATCCGAATTTTTAAAACTGTTAGAACTTTAAAAGTATTTTCTATAACATTTTAAAGAATTCTGACAGCCATAATGAGAGGTACTGAAACTCAAACTTGAAAAAAGGCACAGTTTAAAAGAGCAGAAAGTGCAGAGGAGTTGAGGCCTACCTTGTTAAAGGATCCACAGAGATTTATTTTTGAACAGATGAAGATCTAAAGGACCAACCAGTCGAAGGTATCTTTAACACCAGTGTCCTTGATACAAAATGGCGTCTCCGCTGGCCGCTCATTGGAGGAGAGTCGCGCTCACGATTCAGAGCACAGTCCTGGGGACGTGGGGCCCAGACACACGATCGAGGTCTTGTGCATGCCGGACTAGCTGCCGACGTGCCAAGCCCGATGGTGGAAATGTCAGGCCTCTGTTGCGGGGCCCAGTCAGTACTGGGCATGTGCGAAGATTCGTGCTTGCGCGTGATGTCTGAATGGGCCGTGACGACAGGGCCGACTCTCTCCCGACGGCCCGTACATGTCTGGCCTGTGTGGGAAGGGATGCTGACCCGGAGTCGGGAGGTCCGGGAAGCAGCATCTATTTTACCATCTGAAGAAGAGGAGAGAGAAGAATACTCTGAAGAACTGGAACTGATATTGAAAGCAGCCAAACTTCTTCAAGGGAGGCCTGAAACGTTTCAAAAACTTGTTAAAACCTCTAGAACCAAATCTTCAACTTTGCAAACTTTTAAAGCAATACAGGTTGAAGAAAATACTACATTGTCTGTTTCAGAAGAGTTTATGCGACGTATGAATAATATGGCTGTTCAAGTTACTCAAGGTTTTCAAGAAAGCAAACTTCAATTTACTGAATTAAGTGGCATCGATTAAGCAAGATGTGATTAAATGCTTAAGAGAAGTGGATGTGGTCCAGCGGGAATTTAAGGATATTAAACGAGCATTTTGTGATTGTTCAGATACTGTAGATCGATATACTGAACAAATAGATTACTTGGAACATTGTTTATCAGATTGGAATGTTCAAAAGCGTGATTTTCTGCAGAAGATTGATTTGTTGGAAAATCAAAGTAGACGTAATAATGTTAAAATAATGGGTTTGCCAGAAGATTTTGAAGGAATGGATCCGGTGAAGGTTTTTTCATAAATGGATTCCTGAGGTGTTGGGAAAGGATGCTTTTCCAGAAAGATTGGAACTGGATAGAGCACATAGGGTATTATGAAGAAAACCTTTTCCTGATCAATCTCCACGGGCAGTTCTTATTAGTTGTTTAAGGTATTAAGATCGTGATTTAATTTTACAATTAGCAGTTCAGAAAGCTCGGCAGAATCAGGGCCCTATGATGTTTCAAGGACGTAGGGTTTTCTTCTATGCAGATTTAAGTCAAGATGTGATACGACGACGGAAGGAGTTTAACCCAGCAAAGGCTGTGTTATGGAAGAAGGGTTATCGGTTTGCTTTTAGGTACCCTGCTGTGGTGAAGGTGTTCTATGGAGATTTTCAGGTTAAGTTTTTTGGTGATGAGGCTGAAGCTTTGTCTTTTGCCAATTCGTTGCCAAATAATTCTCATAGTTCTGAGTTGCAGAAACAATTGAAATCACACGGTTCTCCAAAACGTAATGGGAATGGGAACGGGAGTAGCAAGAGAAATGGTCGAGATCAACATTCGATCCGGAAGGGAGAAGAGGATTTATCGACTGTTGCAACTGGTGTTCAGGATCAATCTGGTGGAGTTGTGGGGGTAGTGGATTGAATTAATACTGTTATTTAGGTGAAATATTGAGATATATAAATATCAGCTGTGGGGGTGGGGGTTGGATGGCACTACAGCTTCTGAAGTCATCCGCCACTAGTGGTTTAGTCCACACCCGGTTAGTAGAGGGGGGTACCACTTTTGTGGGTTTTTTTTCTTTCTTTAGAGGAGTTTAAAGAGGGGGAAGGAGGGTTTATTCTTTCTCCCTTTTTTTATGGTTTAATTGTATTTTATTTAGATTAAGGTTAAAGGCCGGGGTTTTATTTTTACAGGTATTTCAGTGTGTTTGTGGGTTGGTTGTGTTAAAAATTATTTGTTAAGATAAAATGAGTAAATTGAATCTTGCGACATTTAATGTGAAAGGGATGAATCATCCGATAAAGAGGAAGCGGGTCTTGGATTATATTAAGAAGATGAAGGTGGATATTGCTTTTCTACAAGAGACACATTTGAAATTGAAGAGAAATTGGGTTGGACATGTTTTGGCATCTTCTTTTAATTCTAAGGCCAGGGGAGTGGCGATTTTGGTACATAAAAGGATACCTTTTATTTTGGAATTTGTTTTTGAAAATGCTGGAAGAATTTTGAAGGTGAATTGTAAATTGTTTTTGGAAACTTGGACTTTATTGAATTTATATCCACTGAATAAAGGTGATGTAAAATTTGTAACTGATACTTTTTTTTTAAATTTGTATCAATCAAACAAGAACATAATGGTAGGAAAGGATTTTAATTGCTGTTTGGATCTACTGTTGGATAAATCTCCAAAAATTATTAAGCAAACTAAGATGGCTAAAAGGATGATAGGATTGATGGAGGAATTAAATTTGGTTGAAATATGGCAATGTATTCATCCAACCAAGAAGGATTATTCATTTTATTCTACTCATCATGATTCATTTTCTAGAATAGATCTTTTTTTGGTTTCAGCTCATTTACAGGGAAGGGTTGATTATGCAGAATATAAGAGTAGAATATTATCAGATCATTCTTTGTGGTTGATTTCTTGTGATATTGTTGAGAAAGTTGAAAGAACTTATCGTTGTAGGTTTAATGAGATGTTACCGAATCACCTATGGCTCCTAGAACGCTTCCACCAGCATTGTCTTCGCTCCATCCTCAACATTCATTGGAGTGACTTCATCACCAACGTCAAAGTACTCGAGATGGCAGAGGCCGACAGCATCGAATCCACACTGCTGAAGATCCAACTGCGCTGGGTAGGTCACGTCTCCAGAATGGAGGACCATCGCCTTCCCAAGATTATGTTATATGGCGAGCTCTCCACTGGCCACCATGATAGAGGTGCACCAAAGAAGAGGTACAAGGACTGCCTAAAGAAATCTCTTGGTGCCTGCCACATTGACCACCGCCAGTGGGCTGATATCGCCTCAAACCGTGCATCTTGGCGCCTCACAGTTCGGCGGGCAGCAACCTCCTTTGAAGAAGACTGTAGAGCCCACCTCACTGACAAAAGACAAAGGAGGAAAAACCCAACACCCAACCCCAACCAACCAATTTTCCCTTGCAACCGCTGCAACCATGTCTGCCTGTCCCACATCGGACTTGTCAGCCACAAACCAGCCTGCAGCTGACGTGGACATTACCCCTCCATAAATCTTCATCCGCGAAGCCAAGCCAAAGAAAAAAAAGAACTTAGATGACCTGAATTTGTTTTGTTTTTGAGAGATCAGATTAAACTTTTTCAGGAGATGAATGAAGGATCAATACAAAGTAAATTTACATGGTGGGATGTTTTTAAAGTATATTTGCGAGGTCAAATTATTAGTTACATGGCTAAAGTGAAAAAGCAATATACAGTGAAACTTTTGGAGATAGAGAAAGAGATTGCAGATCTAGAGAAAAAGTTTCAAGAAAATGCAGTGGAAGATAATAAGATACAGTTATCTAATCTGAAACTTTGCTATAATACGAAACAAACATAATTATGAGAGATTGCTTTTAAGATCAAAACAGTGTTATTATGAATTAGAATAAAGAGCACATAAAGTATTAGCATGGCAGTTGAAAACTGAACAAACTTGTAGAACAATTAATGCAATACATGGAAATTCAGGTGTTACTTACAAACCATAGGAGATTAATGAGGAATTTTGTTTTTTACCAAGATTTGTATGCATCTGAAGGAAATATAGATACTGAACAGATTGATACTTTTTTCTCTAAGTTTTCTTTTGAGGGGGATGATGTAAAATTGTTAGATGCTTCATTTACGGATTTTGAACACAAAGAGGCATTACAATCTATGCCGACTGATAAATCACCTGGTGAGAATGGATTTATGGTAGAATTTTATAAAGAATTTCATGATTTTGTTATTTCCAGTGTATATGGATTTATTGAAGCAGGTAACAGACACTGGGTTGTTTCCTGAATCATTTTTGAGAGCAATGATAACAGTTATACCAAAGAAAGATAGAGACCCATTGAAGGTTGATTCTTATGGACCTATATCTTTATTGAATGTAGATTATAAGATTGTAGCAAAAGTTTTAGCAAACAGATTGGCTAATTTTTTTTACCAAAATTGGTGCATGTAGATCAGGCAGGGTTTATTAAAAAGATATTCAGCTGATAATATTACTAAATTACTTCCTATAATTAATGCATCAAGACAACAACTTAATCAACCAATGATATTAGCATTAGATGCTGAGAAACCCTTTGATCGGGTTGAGTGTTGGAGAGATTTAAATTTGGACCATCTTTTATTGGCTGGGTTAAGGCATTATACACGAACCCTTCTGCGTGGGTGGTGACAAATTGTCAGACTGCTCAAGTATTTACTTTGTATAGATCAATTAGGCAGGGCAGTCCATTGTCACCAGTCTTATTTGTATTGGTTATAGAACCTTTAGCCCAGGCAATTAGACAAAATACAAATATTTAAGGTATTACAGTTAGGCAACAAGAGTATAAAATTAATTTATTTTCAGATGATGTGTTAATATATTTATCTAAACCTAAGAATTCTTTATAACCCTTACAAGATTTGTTAAAATTTTATGGATCAATGTCAGGGTATAAGGTAAATTGGGATAAAAGTGAGATTTTACCTATATCTGATGATGATTATTCAGATTGAATGGAAATTACTAAATTTAAATGGTCATATAAGATTAAGTAATTATTGATAAGGAGTTTATGAATTTATATGGTTTAAATTATTTACCTTTGTTAAATAAGATTAAGTCTGACTTAAATTGATGGAAGGATTTACCATTGACATTAATTGGTTGGGTAAATTGTATCAAAATGAATACTTGTTTCAAATGAGTACTTGTTTCAATCAATTCCATGCCCTGTACCGGGGAAATTTTTAAAAGAATTAAACAAAGTGACATGTTTTTTTTAATGGAAAGGTAAATTATCTCAAGTATCGATGCAAACGTTGACGTGGACATATGATTTGGGAGGTCTTCAGTTATCACATTTTCAAAATTATTATCAGGCAGCCCAGTTGAAATTTATTAGTATATTTTTTGATATTGATCAATCACCGATGTGGGCTTATGTGGAAATGGATCAGATACAGGAAAGATCAATACACCATTTTATATATAAATGGAATTTATTGCTTTTACAAACATATAAGTTACCCATTTTAACTCATTTATTCAAAGTACGGAGTAAGTGGAACCAATTTATAGGTTTGAAGGATGTATGTGCAATTAAAATTCCATTATATTAAAATCAGTTGATTGCTTTTTCTATCCATAATCCTTATTTGAAGGAATGGGATTCAAAGGGTCTGGTATTAATTGAAGATTGTTTTGAGGCAGGTTTGTTTCTTTCATTTGATAGGCTTAGAGAGAAGTTCAGGATATCACAAAATACATTGTTTGCTTTTATCAGGTATGTGATTTTTTTAATGAATAGATATGGTCAAGAAATGATATTACCAATACAATCGAAGTTTGAAATATTACTTATGGATAAGAGAAAGAAAGGGTTTGTTCCTGAAATGTATTCGTTGGTTCAAGCAAATATGAAGAAGATAGACATATTGAGAATAAGAGATAAATGGGAACAGGAGTTATCTACTATTTCTGAGGAAGAATGGTCAGGTTTATGTTTAAATAGTGTCACAAAATTAGTTAATGTGCATTATAGTCTTGTTAATTATAATTTTCTGCATCAGTTATATTTAACTCCTGAAAAGTTAAAGAGGCATGGTTTTAGAGACTTTGATTTGTGTTTTCCGTGTGGAGATCAGATAAGTACTTTTGTTCATTCTGTATGGAATTGTACAAAGGTTAAACCTTTTTGGGAAAAGATTATAAATTTTTTGCAAGATTTCTTCCAAATAGATTTATATGCGGATCCATGGTTGTGTTTTGTGTTAGGATATATGAATCCATTGTCAGTGCGTTTGGATAAATCTTGGATTGCATTTATTCAGTTGAGTTTGGCAGTAGCTAGGAAATGTATAGCAGTAACTTGGAAAAATAATGTGGAGTTGAGTATACAGAGATAGCATAACAAAATTCAATCATGTTTATGTTTAGAAAACATTACATATAATTTGCAAAATAATTCTTTTTTTGAAAATATGTGGACTCCATACTTGAAATGTATGAATTTAGATGTTAAGTATTTTTTTTAAATTCTTGTTTGAATTGTTGAAATGATGTACTGCAACCTAACCCACTCTATTTGTTTGTTTATAAATACCTTCTTTTGTGTAGGTTAAGCATCCGAGGGGGGGGAGGGATAGTAGGGGGTGGGTTAGTGGGGTGGAGGGGGTGGGTGAGGGTATAGGGAGTAAATCTAGAGGGTTTTTTGTATCTTTGTATTTTACATTTGTATTTTGTAAAATTTTAAATAAACTTTTCAAAAAAAAATGTGACCTACCCAGGATGCACATCTCCTCACTTGTCAGGAAGGCGCAACCTGCAAAGACTGAGTCAGACAAGGCTACCAGCCACCATCCTGTCAACGTTCTACAGGAGTTATATCAAGAGTGTCCTGGCCAGTTGCATCACAGTGTGGCACAACTGTAGAGCATCAGATCCGAAGTTAATCTACATACCTTAAAAACGCAATTTACCTGGACTGTTGTCTAAAGAGGGCTTGCAAAATCAGTGTGCACCCCGCATGCACCATTTCCAGCTGCTCCCGTCAGTAAAGAGGTACAGGAGGTATCAGAGCCAGAACCACCAGACTGAGATATAGCTTCTTCCCACAGGCATTGAGACTGCTGATCAACTGATGAACTGCTCATACAAACATTGAGTGACCCTACTATTAATTTTATAATTTATTTTAATATTTGTGTGTATATATTTATATATATTTATATATACTGTGCATATGTATCATTTGTCTGTATATGTGTTATGTTCATTGCACATTTAGATTTGCCACCAACCATGGTTCAGATAGTACGTTCCTTATTTTTGTAGGCTAAAAAACTGTTCTAAAAGCCAGACCACGTAAATCTTGCAGTACTAAGGGGTTGCTCTTTTGGGCAAGACTGAGGCACTATCTGCCCTCTAAGATGAATGTAAAAAAAGGAGGTATTCCCTTCAATGCAGAAATTGATATTTTACTCTCAATCAACAGCAATTTAGACAACTTATTTTGGCATTCCTTATATTATTACAGCATCTACACTTCAAATATATTTCATTGATTCTTATCAACTTTGTGTGAAATGAGATGGCATTAGTATGTTTTATTGTTTAAACCCTAGAGTTAGAGTAGCTGAGTGTGGAATTATATAGCGAGGCAGATGCCCAGGTTTGATTTACAGTTGGATTTGACATGGCATCTCTTCATTTCAGTTTAATGACTCCACAGATACTAGTGGAATATTTCGCTTTAGTACTGTTATCACAGTTTCAGGGTTTAGATGAGATGGTGAATATTGTCCAAGAATTTCTCCTACACTTGAGGAAGGAATGTGTTGGCTTCTAAGAAGTAAGTTGAAAATTGAAAGCTTCACCCGATACAATCTTTCCATTTCTCTTTCAATGCATGTACTGTCAGAGCAGTCTGACAGCAACAGATGAAGTCAAAATATTTTCATTGTGTCAATCAACATTCACACTGAGAGAGAATATTCACGGTATTATATTGACTGCAATTCACAGTTGCAGCTCATTCAGGTTTCCATTTCTATGTAATATTGCCATCAAAGTGACTGAAACAATTGTATTGGAACTAGTATTTGTTCTTGACAACATCACAGTTCTACACGCAATATGAAAGATCAATTTTAAATATGCCCATGTCAAACCAGTCACAGTGAACCGTCAACTCCAGTTATACTGACAAGGTTTCCAATGTAGAAATGCTACACCTCATGATTTGATTCACTTAAATGTCAATCATTTGTTGTAATACAGACAAATTTAGTGACAGTTAATCAGAATCATACTGTTCAGTGGCATATATGAGCCAATCTAAATACAATTTATCATCTTCAGTGTGCAAGTATTATCCAAGCCATGTCTCAATGCAGATTCTGTTTGAGTCCATGAATATACAAGTTCTCCAACTCTACATTGATTCCATTTATTTCCAATTTTTGATAATTACACAGGGAATGAAGATGGATCAATGAAGAGATTTATACTTTATAAACCCCTTAAACTAATCCCAAAGTCCTCATGGCCTTTCCAGACTATTCCCGAATTAGAATCATAGAGTATTGACTTTTGGCTCAACTCGTCATTCTCGGCTAGTCTCTTTATGGAGAAAAGATGAGTAGGTGGAGCTGAGTCCCCAGCCAGATCAGCTATAACTGGTAGAGCAAGCACAATGACGGGAGAGATTTAAAAGGAACCCAAAGAAGGGTAACTTTTTTTTAAAATGATGAGTGCATGGAACCAACAGCCATGAGAGGTGGTTGAGGCAGGCCATATTGATTCATTAAAGAAACATTTGAATAGATACATGGATAGGATGTGTTTAGAGGGACAGGGGACAAAGGTAAGCAGGTGGGGCTTTCTGGTCAGCGTGGGCAAGCTGGACCAAAGGGCCTGTTTCTATCTACACTGTATGACTCCGTCACAATGTTCAAAATTAATCTGCACAAACCTTGCCCATAATTGTTATGTGCTCAGAGATCAACAAACGTTTACCAACTCTTTCCTCTGAAAGGGTAAAATGCAAGCGATATTTCTGAGTCCTCCGTGAAATCTGTCTCATAAGTAGGCTTACAGTGATGTCTGGATTGCTTTGTTGTTTCCTCCTTCCTTGCCTCGGGATTGTTTTATGCTATTAATATTCATTCTGCCTCATTTCATTGATTGTTGTTTACTCATGCATTAGAAAGATGGCTCAAGCTTTCACATTTGCAATTCATATTCAAGGATAGGAGAAGACTTCATTAAGTTCTCTTTCTGCCCACAGAAGACAGAATATGCGGAGGCATATGCTTGCATTTCAGGCTTCCCAAATATACGGACAATGATAAACAACACTCAAAACCTATTACTGCATACAGCAATCTCTCTGACAACATCTTGCTCACAGCAAAAACAGAAAATACCGTTGAGTATATCAAACACTTTCTATTTTTATGATTTCAGATATCTGGTTGCTTTCAAGGATCCCTAAAATCCTTTTGCACAAAGAACTGGGTGACTGTTCGGAGAAGGAAGGGGAAGGATGCTGTCTATATGGACTTTAGTAAGGCCTTTGACAAGGTTCTGCATAAGAGGTTAGTTAGAAAGGTTCAATCATTACGTATAAATCTTGAAGTAGTGAAATGGATTCAACAATGGTTGAAAGGAAGATGCCAGAGAGTGGTGGTGGAAAATTGTTGTCAAATTGGAGGCCAGTGTCTAGTGGAGTGCCAAAACGATTGGTACTGGGTCCATTGTTGTTTGTCATATATATTAATTATCCAGATGATAGGGTGGTAAATTGGATTAGTAAGTATGCAGATTATACTAAATTGGTGGTGTTGTGGACAATGAAGAAGATTTTTAAAGCTTGTAGTGGGATATAGGACAGTTAGAAGAGTGGGATGAAAGATGGCAGATAAATGCTACATTTTGGTAGGACTGATCGGCAAAGGTCATATCCGTTAAATGGTAGACAATTGAGTAGTGCAGCAGAACAAAGGAATTCTGGTACATAATTCCCTAAAAGTTGAGTCACATTTAGATAGGGTAGTGAAGAAAGCTTTTGGTATATTGACCTTCATAAATCAGAGTATTTAATACAGGTGTTGGGATGAAATGTTGAAGTTGTATAAAGCATTGGTAAGGTGAAATTTGGAATATTGTATGCAGTTTTGGTCGCCAAATTATAGGAAGGTTATAAATAGTATAGAGAAAGTGTAGAGGAGATTTACATGAATGTTACTGGGGTTTCAGGGTTTGAATTACAGGGAAAAGTTGAGGAGGCTGGGACTTTATTCCCTGGAGTGTAGAAGATTGAGGAGTGATTTGATATAGGCATTTAAAATTATGAGGGTGACAGACAGAGTCAATGTAGACAGGCTTTTTCCATTAAGAGTGGGGGATATTCAAAAAAGAGGAAATGTATTGAGATTGAAGGGGAAACATGAGGGGGGATATCTTCACTTAGAGGATGGTGGGAATGTGGAATGAGCGTTCGGCCGAAGTGGTAGATGCGGGTTTGATTTTAACATTTAAGGAAAAGTTGGATAGGTATATGGATGAGAGAGGTGTGGAAGGTTATGGGTCAATGGGACTAGGTGGGAGAAAGTGTTTGGCATGGAATAGAAGGGCCGAATGGGCCTTTTTCTGTGCTGTAATTGTTACATGGTTATATGGTTATAGGCAGACAGTGCACTCCACTCAACAATAAGTATACAATTTTGGATACTGTTAGGTGCGGTGTGGGGGCTGGCATGATATAGCAGGGACAAGTCGTAGTTGTCACTTCTCTGGCACTGAGTCTGGCCTTTCAGCTCAGAAGGAAGGGAAGAGGAGAGTGATAGTGATTGGGGATTCACTAATTAGGTGAACAGATTTGAGGTTGAGGTTACAGGATGATATGTTGCCTTCTATGTGCCAGGGTCCAGGACATATCTGATTGAGTCCACAACATTCTCAAGTGAGAGAATGAGCAGTCACGTTGGTACAAATGACACAGATAGAAGTAAGGACGAGGTCCTGAAGAGGGTATATATGGAGTTAAGAAGGAAGCTGAAAAGCAGGACTTCAAAAGATGGCTGCTGTGCCATGCACCAGTGAGGGTAGGAACCGAAAGTTGTGGCAGATGAATGTGTGGCTGAAGAGTGGGTGCATGGGGCAGGGTTCAGACTTGTGGATCGATGGGATCTCTTCTGCAGAAGGCCTGACCCGTACAAAAAAGACAGGCTGCTTCCTGAACTGCAGAGGGACCAATTTCTGGCAGGTAGATTTGTTTAAGCTGTTAGTGAGGGTTTGGTAGGGGGATGGCAACAAGACTGTGAGTGCGGAGAACAGAGCAGAAGCTGAAAGAAATGCGGCATTGTGCTGTGAATTTGTGAGGAAAGGCAGGCAGGGGAGGAAGCATAAACATAGTCAGTTAGAGGGTTTGAAATGTGTCTATTTCAATACAAGAAGTATTAGGAGTAAAGGAGATGAACTGAGAGTATGGGAATACGATGTTGTGACCATTACAGAGACCTGGCTAGTGGGAAATTAGGATTGGCTAATGCAGATACTAGGTTTTGGTGTTTTAAATGGGATAGGATGGGAGGCAAAGGGTGGGGGGAGAAGCATTGCTATCATGGCTGTAGAAAGAGAGAATGCTGAAGAGGGAGTGCCTACTGAGTCAGTGTGGATGGAGGCAGAAATAGGAAGGGAGCAATCACTCGACTGAGAGTAGTCTATAGGCCCCCAAATAGCCCTTGGGACACCGAGGAATAGATAAGCAGGCAGATATTGAAATGGTGCAGGAAATACCCAGTTGTTGTTGTGGTAGACTTCAACTTCCCTAATATTGACTGGAACTTCCTGACTGCGAGGAATAGATGGGACTGAATTTGTCATTAAGGATTGTTGACACAGTATGTGGACCAGACGATGACCTAATTCTGGGCAATGAACCTGGTCAGGTGGCGGACCTCTTGATGGGGGAGCATTTTGTTGATAATGGCCACAACTTCCTGGGCTTTAGCAGAGCTATGGACAAGGATAAAAGCAGACAAACTGGGAAGTGTTTCATTGGAGAAGGGCTAATTATGATGGGATGAGGCAGGAAATAGTGAGAATAAATTATGAACAGTTGTTCAGGGGAGAAGCAGAGAAGTAAGGTGGAGGATGTTTTAGGACCACTTGTGCTGGGTTCTGGATAGGTTAGTCCCACTGGGACAGGAAAAAGAGGGTAGAAAAGTGAACTGTGGTTGACAAAACAGGTGAGGCAGCAAGTTAAGTGGAGGAAGGAAGAGTACATTAGATTTAGGAAACAGGAAACAGGAACGGCTCATGAGAAGTATATAGTAGCCAGGGAAGTAACTTAAGAAAGGGGGCATGAGGAGGCCTTGGCAAGGTAGGGCCATTTAAGGATAAAGGAGGCAATATGTGCTTGGAGGTGGAGGAGTTTGGAGAGGTCCTAAATAAATACTTTGATTCAATATTCCCCAGAGAAAAGGATAATGATTGGGGTGAGTTCAGAATACAACAGGCTTATGCTGGTCGATACTGAGATTAAGGAAGAGGAAGTGATGGATCTTCTTTAAAAAAGATTGAGATCGATAGGTCTCTGGGGCCAGATGTAGTATACTCAATGTTGTTGTGGAATGGGCAAGAAGAGATAGCTGAGACATTGGCTATGATCTTTGAGTCCCTCTTGGTCACATGGGAGGTGCTGGAAAATTAGAGAATGGCAAATGTTGCCCCTCACTTATAAAAGATAATACAAAGAATCGTGGGAATTATAGACTGATGAGTCTTACATCAGTGATGTGCAAACTAATGGAGAGGATTCTTACGGATAGGATCTATGAGTATTTGGAGTACAGTCTACTCAAGGTTAGTCAGCATGGCTTTGTGAAGGGAAGATCATGCCTCACTAGCCTAATAGTTTTTGAGGAGGTAAACAATCAAATTGATGAGGGTAGGGTGGTAAATGTGGTCTACATGGATTTTAGTAAGGCATTTGACAAGGTCCCCCACGAGAGACTCATCCAGAAAGTCATGAGACATTGGATCTGTGTAACCTTGGCTGTATGGATTAAAAAATGCCTGGCATGTAGAAAGCAGAGAGCAGCAATGGACGGAGAGTACTCTGCCTGGAGGTCAGTGACAACTGGAATACCACAAGGATCTGTTCTGGGACCTCTGGACTTTGTGATTTTTATAAATGTCCTTGATGAAGAACCCAAAGGATGGTACAGTCAGTTTTTGGATGATACAAAGATTGGTAAAGTTGTGGATAGTGTCGAAGGTTGTCAAAGATTACAAGAGAATATAGACAGGATGCAGAAATGGGTGGAAAAGTGGCAGATGGAGTGCAATCCAGATAAGTGTGAGGTGATGGATTTTGGATGGACAAACCAGAAAGCTGAGTACAGAATTAATAGTTGGATACTTAACAGTGTGGAGGAACAGGGGGACCTTAGATACATCTCTCAGGGTTGCTGTGTAGGTTTATAGTATAATTAAGAAGGCATCTGGGATGCTGGGCTTTATTAATAGAGGGATTGAGTTCAAGAATCATGTTGCAACACTACAAATCTCTGGTGACTGTAGAAGGATGAAAGGAGATTTACTTGATGTCTACAAGATTCTGAGGAATAGATAAGGTAGAAAGCCAGCACTATTTTTTTCAAGGGCACATCTCTACAAAGTGAGGGAGGGTAGTTTAAGGAAGATGGTGGAGGCATTTAAAAGATTCTTAGAAATGCACATGGATGAAAGAAAAATATAGGGTAATGAGGAAGGAAGGATTTAGCTTTTTTTTTTGATAGGAATATATCGATCAGCACAACACTGAGGGCCAAAGTATTCTATGTTTTACGTTCTAAAGAACATGCATCCTTTGGACACTGTTCTTTACCAGCCCGTCCTTAGTTATGGAGTTCCATAGCACAGGCACAGAACTTACAGCCACTGTGTCTGTGACAGCTGTCATGCCTGCAGATGCTCGAATCTGGAGCAATAAACAGTCTGCTGGATAAACCCAAAAAAGATTCAAGGTTGTAATGCAATAAAACAGGAGTAATTTAAATGAAACTTGCTTTAGTCTTCCTTTAGTCTGTCTAAGGAAGACGGATTCACCATCAGCAGAAATTGCTGACCGCCTCTTACACTCAGAGAAAGAGAAACAAAAGAGAGTATCCCCAGAGTCGCTGAGTGCCTGTGGATTCACCTCCAGCATTCCTGCAGCTTCCACAGCCACCAAGATGCTGGTCCATACCATCAGCAATCTGAGCTCTAGATCCAAAATTCCTACACGATCACAAAGTCTCCAGTGCCCTTGGCACCTTCTTGCATCCCAGTTCTGATACTTAGTACCCCTTCACCCACTCTTGAGCCAGTCACCAGCAGTCCACAGCCTAACGTGAGTCCACTGACCATGAACACCAGCAGCATGAGTTCCTTGCCTCCAATCGCCACCTGTGTGTTCTTCAGCTTCAGAGCCCCTCACTGGTCACCATCCCATAGGTCCTCCTCTGCCTGTCCTTCTCAAAGCGGGAGTGGGGGGGGGTGGACTTCCTGTTTCTTTAGTGCTCTGCACCAATCCTTGGCTTCCCTAGAATCTGGAACCCCCCTCGTGGCCACTGCCAATCATAGGTGCCACCATCTTGGGGCCAAGACCCTGTTGCCACAGGATTTAAAAAAAACCATGTGATTCAATTCTCCTATTCTCCCAGCATTTCTCCCTTCACATCCTAAGCTCCCCCATCTTGTTAATATTGATACTCTCTCTTCCTCTCCCACTTTGTCTGGCAGCTCATTCAGCTGCCTCATTGTGCCTCAGATCTCCACCTTCTCACTTGAAAATGTTGTCCTTTAGCGTTAGACACCCCTACCATGGGAAACAGGCTCTCACTGTGTACTCTTTCAATCCCTCTCACAATTTTATATGAAGTGTCATTTATCAGCCTCTCATTCCCAGTAGCTTTTCCCAACACCATTCCTTCATTCCCTGCATCTCTTCTTTAAGCAGCAGTACTCTCCAATTAGCTGCAAGAGTGCTCCATGCATTGCCCTGTCCTGCTAGGTGTATGGAGATGCAAGATCTTGCAATGGATAACATACAACAGATGCTGAAACTAATATACTGGTCTAAGAAATTTGGAACTGAAGGCTGAAATCTTGTTGGACTTGAACTGTGCAAGGATGGCACAATTTTATTTGTTACCATTAAGGTTTAGGAAAGCAACTTCTAAACATCTTTTGAAACAAGCATTTTTTTTTTGCAGACAATGAAATGCATCCATATTTTGTATCATCCAAGGAGAGTTGGAGCATCACAAGTGCCAAGTTCAATGAAAAATGGCTGGAAAGCCAACTTGGATTTTATGAACTTAATTACTAAATAATAGATTCTGCCCTTGGGTTACTGGACAGGAATGAGATCTCCAGTAGATGCTAGCATGGTAAACAATTCTTCACTATTATCTTGCAGCTGTTCACAGCAGTCAATAAAAAAAAGGTTTCTCTGCAGCTACACCAGAAAACAGAACCTCATCTCAGATATTCTTTTCTGGCTGGAAAGATCTAATGAGTAATATACATCACAACGTTTTGTGCTGGGCCCTGAACATTTTACAATCTATATTTCTCTGAAGGTACGGTTACTAAATTTGCTGATGACACAAAGATAGGTGAGAAAGTATATTATGAAGAGGACATAAACAGGCAATAAAGGGATATAGATGCCCTACTCCCTGTTCTCCCTCTCTTCCCCATCCATCCATCTTTCCTCCAGCTCTCCACCCCCTTCCCTCTCCATTCAAAGAGCCATTCCCCTTCCTGCTGTTTGCTGGTCTGCCCTCCCTCCTTTATCCACCAATTACCTCCTGCCTGTGGGACAGTGCTCCTCCCCCTGCCTTTCAGCACCCCTCCCCTACCATTTTGTTCAGGCACCTGCCTACATTTTCCCACACCTCAATGAAGGGTTCAAGCCTGAAACATTGGTGATGCACCATTATCTTTGCTACATAAAGCACATTGTTTGATCTGCTGAGTTTCTCCAGCATTGTATTTTTACATCAACCACGGTGTCTGCAGACCTTTGTGTTTTACCCCAATAGATAGGTTCAGTCAGTGGGCAAGTGAGTATAGCAAATGGAGTATAATGTCAGAAAACGTAACACTGTCTATTTTGTCAGGACAAAAAAAAGTAAAAAGGAGCATAGTTTCTAAATGATAAGAGATTGTAGACTCTGAGATAGAGAACAATATAGGTGTCCTGGTAAATGATTTGCAGGTAGAGAAGCAATTTAAAAAGTTAACAAAATAACTTTTTATTGCAATGACAGCAAGGAGGATGCTCGTCATTCATAAAGGGCACCAATGAAACTAAACGTTGAGTGTCGTGTACAGTATTGCTCTTTTTATTTAAGGAATGATGTGTTTGGAAAAAATTCAGAGAAGGTTCACTAGACAAAGAGGATGAATGATCAGTTTTTTAACGAGGAAAAAATTGGATAGACAAGGGTTTGTTCCAGAGGATCCTGGAAGTGTGAGGTGACACTTATTTCATGGGCATCTGCACTGTTTCCACCTCATCTGTGGGTCACCTCTCTTTTAATATGATCTGCAAATATAGAGAATTTGATGGCATCTCCACAATGACCATGACTACACTGGACTGCCAACCACAGAAAACAACATTTTTCAAGAAACTTGACCTTGCAGTGGTATAGGATTAAGATCAAGTCATCAAGTTTATTGTCAGCTGATTCCACAAGTGATCTCCGATCCTCAGTGCAAAACACGCAGACACACAACCAGAATAACACACATACAGGCAAAAAATACGCATGCAGGACAAGTATTCATAACTACAAGTAAATAAATAGTGTTTCGTGAATATAACAGTCTTGGATGGTTAATGTGAGCAGTTGCTTTAGATTAGGGTTAGAACACATACTATTCTTTCATTGCTTTATTTGATTGACAGAGGAAATATAATTACAATAAAAGATGAATCACAATCTTATGGTCATTTAACAAATACATGGAGCTGAAGACGCATAATCATATGAGCGACAAGATCAGGTGTCCTATTTCTTTGTGCTTTAGTGGTTCCTGCGGAGATTTCTTCTGTAGTTTTCATTCATTTAAAGAGCGACACATATTCTCTGTTCAACTACTTGTGTACAAGGGGGTGTTCACACTAGAGTAATCCTGGCTTCATTGAGTGGTTACCACTTGGTACCAGGAATCCACTTCAGTTAGATCATTTCTAAGTATTCCTGCAGTTCTCTATCAGAGGCCTCCTTTATGCTCCCTGCTCTGCCATGCTAGAAATATCAGCACCCACAAAATTGCCTGATACCATCCTGTCCAATTACCAATCTCTGAATACCAACACCCTCCCCAACTCAACCAAACACTGAACCTACCTATCCAAGTTGACTATTCAAACCCTAATCACAATGTAGACTCACTAGGCAATTTGAATACAGTTACTCTTTGAGAACCAACCCTTTCCTTGTGATCAATCATCCTCTCTTTTGATTATTGCCCCGCTGTCACTATCTTTCACCATCCTGACCTGTCAAGCCTTGCCTTAACCCACACATGTCAAACTCTGGCCCGCGGGCCAAATATATTTGGCCCGCAAGATCATTTCAAAAATGTATTAGAGGTGGCCCGCTGGCCGCCGCGCCAGTATAGCGCATGCACAGTAATACAACAAATCCCAGAATGCATTGGCGTCAGCCTGCTAATCACCCCAACCTCCTCTGTTTACGTTGCAGGGTCTCACCGTGGACTCTGGTTTTGGAGCCTGGCCGGTGTCAGGGGAAGCCAAGGCCACTTCCCAGTGCCCGGAACCGAAGGCCTCGGGCCTGACCTCGCCAGGACCGTTGCCCACTCCCCCTCCCTGCCGCAGGCCGACCCGCGACTCACGGTGACGGGGCCGCTGATCCGCCGAGATGCTGCCCTGCAGCGAGAGCCGATGCCCCCGCACTGCCGTTGTCCAACCTGATCACCCGCAAACCCCCGCCCTCCCGCACACTGGCCCGAGTAAGTATTATGAACTTTAATCTTAGGATAAAACGATCTTCCAATAGTTTCATGTCACAGTGATAAATATATTCCTGGTTAAAAATGGTCCTGCACCTGGATACAAGCTCATTAGGCATAAAACTTGAAAAGTGTGTAAATCAAAGGATATCTGTACCAATGGAAAAAGGGCATGGCAAATAACCCTGCTAGAGTTCATGCCCACAATCAGTCACCCATTTGATTGTTTCAGGAATCATGTTATTCTCCCACATTCTCAATAGCCCTCAGATTTTACTATTCAACAGCACACTAGCAACATTTGACAAATCCTCAAAAGAGAAATATTATTTATTGAATATTTTATTTCTCATTTGTTAACGCTTCTTCTGGAAAGAGTTTATCCAAAACTATTATTAAACATTTATTTTAATAAGAAAAAGTTTAACATTACATATGTTGAAAGAAGAGAAAAAATGCAGATGTTGTTGAAAATTTTCAATAAATATTTAGTTCAGCCCTCGACTTAGTCCAAGTTTTTAATTTTGGCCCTCCGTGAATTTGAGTTTGACACCCCTGACCTAAACCGAAACCTCCCTTCAAGCCAATGATCAGTAGTGACGCTTTCACTCACCTCTGTATTTCTCTGCCTGTTGACCTCTTGGCATTAGGACTCAACCTGAGGTTATGTGGTTTCAATTTAGTTCTACACATTGGCACATTGTGCAAAGGGAGGGCCTTCCCTCTCGTGGAAAGCTGCAGATGGTTGGGAAAATGGTGCTGGTGTAATTCAAAAGGTCAGGCAGCATCCAGGAAAAAGCAATAAGCAGTCAGCATTTGGGGCCTGACCCCTTCATCAGGGATCCAAAGATCAAAAAAGAAGAAGGGAGGAGAACATAGGTGATAGGTGAATGTCAGTGGAAGGGGGAAAAGAGGTAAGAAAACCACTTTCTGATAGGAGGAAAGTAGCGAAGGGAGCAGCAAGCCGGATGTAGGTATTGGTGAATGGCAGGGGAAAGAGGAGGAGAAGGAAAGGACAGAGAAATGAGGGAAACCAAGATGGGGGTAGGGGGAGAAAAAAGTGGGAAGGAGGTTACCGAAGAAAAGGAGAAGATGATATTGATGCCTCCTGCCTTCTGATTGGAGACTGCCCAGAGAGAATATCAGTGCTATACCTCTCACGAACATTTTCAGTATATATATCTTAGCAGCAGGCCATTGAGAACAGTGGACATTGGCCCAGCATGAACCAGCAAACTAACACACCCAAAGTGGAGCCCTTTACTTTCTAATGTTACAAGCCCAAAGGACCCCAAAACCCAGCAGCAATAGACAATCACAAAGATGTGGCTTTAAAAACAAAAGTTATTTTTAATCAACTTCAAACATGAAAATAGAATCAAACGTTAACTTAACTATATTCTTATACTATACTCTATACTAACCCAAATTACCCCCTTCTAATTCTAAGCACACGTGTTTGTAATGTGTGTGTAAAAAGAAAAGTATTTTGCTTCACAGTTTAATCTCACTTCTCCTTCTTCCAAGTTCTCTGGTTGCAGGCAATCACCATACTGTGCACAGAATTTAACATGTATAAAGTTCACCAGGCTTGGTGCTTGAAAGGTAAGTGTTTACCGCTCAGGAAGGTTCTTGTAGGGTTTGCAGAGAGATATTTGTTGCTCCAGGATTTCCACAACTGAGGTACCACCATTAGTCACCTCAGGGTCTCGCTGATGAAACTTGTCCCATCAGGGTCTTCTAGATGGTAACCACTTTCTTCAAGCTACCATAGAGTTCCATTCCTTCCTCTATTTCAAGAGAAACATCAGACAGATAGCACTTCCAGCCATCTACTGCTCTGGAACTTGCTTTCATCAGTTTCAAACAGTTTTCCCTGGATTGCACTTTTCAGATACTTGTCAGTGACCCATACACTGACTGACTGACTGAGTTGTTAACTCAACTCTCTCTCTTTTGCAACTGAAACTCCAAAAAGGGCATGTGACTCATGTCTTGCAAAACCCCCACCTTCTCCAGAAAACAACAGGAGTTCTTTCTTCTTCTCAAGTTGTTATCTTAGGTAAACAATCCAGAATTGACCTTTTTGTGAGCACTTTGCAGAAAGGGTACTGATAGACAGCATGACTCCAGCAAGGCAATGGTCAAGCATTTTATGAAAGCAGATCATTTAACACCTACTTGTGCTTACATCCTCCAGAAATCTTGCAATGTGAATTCTTCAGTCTTTCAAATAAGATCTGTTTTAAAGTGTGTGTATGTATGTGACCGACTCTAAATCTTATAAATTCTCCCCAAATATTAATATTGTTACAATAAGCAGTAATGTCACCATGCAATCAATAACTCAAAGCCTGATTTCTTCAATGACCTCCTTCCTCTATGGCACGCCAATTTCCACTCACACAATCCCAGGTCTTCCAGAGTTCTTCAGTCCTAACCATCCTTTTTCTCTTATCCTCAATGCAGCTTAAAACTAACTTGTTTCTTTCTCAGTTCTGAAGAAGGGACATTGGTCTGAAGCATTAACTCCCATATATCTTTCCGCACATGCTGCGTAACCTGCAATACTTTTCCAGTACTCTGTTTTTGTTTCAGATTCCCAGCACCTGGCTCTTTTTGATTTTCACCTGCTCGTCTGATTTTGCATATCTGCTTTAAAATCTTTGTCCTTTTCCCCAAGCTCTTTCTTTCCCTTATTGCATCAAACACCAGCTATTTTCTCCAGTGGCCTGAGCAATCTTGACTGGGTTTTTGGCACTATTCCATTAATGCTAGAGCTTGCAGCTTCGACATCTCGCTCTTCAGAGTTGTCTCCAAAATCATTCCCTTCCAAACCGTAAAATAATTCTACTAACTCCAAATGGCTTTTCCACTTCTAATATGGGTTTGGAGAAACGTAAAAAAATATACATAAACCTTTATGGCTTTTTGTAGCTGTGAATCAAAATATAGACCCACCCATATATACATATCTACCCAAAAAATTTAACCCTCCCTACCTCATAACCTTCCATTTTTTCTTTCAACCATGTGCCTGTCCAAGGGTCTTTTAATTGCCCCTATTGTTCCAGCTTCCATCACCACCCCTGGCAATGCATTCCATGCACCCACAACTCTCTGAGTAAAACTTATCCTTAATGTCTCCTCTAAACTTTCCTCCCTTCACTTTGTACAGATGCCCTCTGGCAGTGATATGAAGAAGGGTTTCCTCGCTCAGATGCTCGTCAGTGTTCACAAAGATGCTTCAAAGGGGTATCGATGTTCACTAATTGATTACCCTTCCAGAACTGAAATCAACTGATTTCTGCTCATAAAAGCAGTTAAGAAATTTGCTAATCAAGAAAAAACATTAATTTGGAGTAGAGGACTGGTTCAAAACAGTAGATCGAGGGCCAGCATCATTCTTCTTATTGTTCTTGTTTCTACCTCTTTCTAATGATTAAAACTTCGATATCTGCCCGATGATAAAGTTTTGTAAAAGGAGCCGAAGACGTTGTGCCTGATTTAAATTCTTATTGTTTATTAAATGTTTGTTCAAAGGTCAATACAAGATGGTCATGATAGCAGTTGATTAACGATGGGTCACGTTGTTTGGTTGCTATCTGAACCAAGGCAGCAGTGGTGTTAAGTAACAGACTAAGGGATTGAAAATCTAACTCGAGTTTTTGCAGTGACATGCTTTCTACGCTCCCTGTCCTACGGTCTCAATGAGGAGTTCCGAGCTGAAATGTCAACAATTTTTTCACCTCCCACAGATACTGCTTGATGGCAGATTGATTGATTTTGCTCGATATTCCAGCACCCACAATCTCCTTGTTTCAGATCGCTGTGAAAATGTCTTCCTGCATTCAACAGCCTTGATTACTAATTTAGACCTCAGGGGCAGCACTCATGCAAGTCACAGCCGCATTTGGGGTGAAGGTAGCCAGAATAAAACACTTCCTTGAAAAGTGAAGAATTACTTGAGTAAAGTGGCCACATAAAATTTCACTCCACAACCATTCAATAAGGTGTATCAATTCCATGCATATATCAGAGCATTATATGATATTTTATGGCTAGCCTACAGATTACTGAAAAGTGCAAATTAAAATGGCAACATCCAGATAAATGAGTCAAATACTATAAGTTAAATATTTTAAATTGGGAAAGGCTGGGTAACAATGGGAAGTTCAGACAGAGATTATTTAATGTGCCTGCAGATTCATTTATTTTGACAAATCTTGCTTCTTTACTGCAGTTAACTGCAGGTTTGAGAAATGATCAAATAGATTTTTTTTGACAATGAGCTTGGATTGCCATCAATTGATAATGTAGAGGTGAAGCAATGCAACAAGATTGCTTAATAACTATTTCAGAACATGTACTGTATGTGCTCATGTGCACGAAGATAGTCTTCAGAGAGCAACGTTGTCTTATTTTCTGCACAATTAGACATAACTAACTCCTGATAAAAACATTTTAATACCTCATACTACAAAGCTCTTTGTCATGAAATCTCATCATAGCAAATTCAATTCTGGATCTCTCTTTTTTGTTGTCAATTATTCAGCCATGTTTCATTGAATTCTTTATGCAAAATAACAGGATATTTATTTATTGCTATACATTTGGTCCAATGAAGCAAGTTGACATTTTCATCAAGCTTACCTTCCCAATGAATAAGGGGACTGGGGTTAGATATTCTTAAATAGAGAAGATCAATGCTTAGAACATGGAGTGTGTTTGAATTTATCGGCAGAAAGAACAGTAGGTGGAAAGAGGATAGGAGATGGGAGGAGTCCAAGAATGAGGGGGAGGTTGCAGATTGATGGAGGAGGATGGTGTGATGAGGATACAACTGATGAGGAGACTAGAAATTAACAGGTGGAAGCTGGAGAAATTAGTGGAAGAGCGGCACTGATTTTGGATGAGTAAGTATAGACAAGGGAGATGTAGAGGATGTTTGTATGCAGCATGAGGATGGACCAGAACAGTTTACTAGACATCTCTAGTAACAAAAGGAAAGTCAAAGCCTCAGCATCCAACAGTGGCCTTTGTAGGGATTAGTTCTTTAACTAATACCAGGCTTCTAATTATGATATTCCCTGAATCTTGAATGTGTACAAACCTTGCAATGGAGCAGTAAAATTTACATAAACAGTATCAAGGAGTACACAATATAATAATGTATTACATGCCCAGCAACCTCTATGTAAGTGCACACACACATAAAGAAGAACAGGATCTGATTTGAAATTAGGTTATAAATAAAATACACTTGTAGAAAGAATAAGCTTGTTAAGCTTTACAAGGGAATTTCCACAATAGTGTCCCTAATGAGCCAATGGACTACAGGGTGTGAGAATATCTCCAATTTTATAGATCAGAACACTGTATGAAGAAAGTCCTTCTTCTATTTGTTCCACAAGGAGAAGCTATTATTGTCATTGATAGGATTGGACTGTAATTTGCAGATGCAGGACATAGAGTAAGGATCTGGGATCATGTGGGTGAGTGATTATTTACTATGCTACCTCTTTACTAAACTTGATCTTACCAGGATGAACTGGCAATGCCCAATGGGGAGATTAGGCCTGAAATTAGATAGATATTAGGAATCAGAGAAAGGGCTGTGTGAGTCAGGTAATTTCTGACAGGATGCATAGATGGAAGTGGGAATCATGATAGGAAATATCACACCCCATGGAATATGCAACAGAGATCAAAGAAAAAGAACATTGGTATCAATAAAACCTGACAGCAATCAGATGGTGGCAGAGGGGTTATCCAACAATCAATGATATTGGCTGGCCTGGGGTCATGGCATGTTCAGTGAAATGGTCATACCTGCAGGAGCCAGATGGATAAGTGTAAACATCAAATACATTTAGAACTTAAGAATGCTTACCTAAAGAGAATATCGGCCCTAGCCTCCACAGCAAGGTAAGATCAGTTGCTTTTTCATTTCAATCAAAATAGGCCTCAATATTCTTTTCCACTGGGAAATCTTTTTTTTTTAATTCTTTTATTTTTCACACTATGAACCATATTAATCAAAATACACACAAACATTTCCCTATTGAATATACACAGTGTCATTTTCTCCCCCTTTATCCCCCCTCCCTTCCCTCCCTCCCTCTCACCCCTTCCAAACCTTTAAATTGTTTATTTTATACAATACAATAAACCCATTAAACAATGTCATCACCAATGAAAATAAACAAGAAAATTGTGTCATCTACTTTTACTCACTGGATCAAGTTATTTTGTCTTCTTATCATTTTATCTTTTTAGGGGGTGGAGGTGGGCGGTAGGCCCTCTCTGTTGTGCTCGTGTACGGTTCCCAAATTTGTTCAAATAATGTGACTTTATTTTTTTAATTATATATTATTTTTTCCAATGGAATACGTTTATTCTTTTCCATGTACCATTGCTGTACTCTCAGGCTCTCTTCTGATTTCCAAGTTGACATTATACATTTTTTTACTACAGCTAAGGCTATCATCATAAATCTTTTTTGCGCTTCATACAGTTTGAGGCCTAATTCTTTACTTCTTATATTACTTAGAAGAAAGGTCTCTGTATTTTTTGGTATGTTGCTTTTTTGTGATTTTAATATCTGATTTAGATCTTCCCAAAATTTTTTCACTTTCTCACATGCCCAAATTGCATGTACTGTTGTTCCCATTTCCTTCTTACAGAGAAAACATCTGTCTGATAATGTTGGGTCCCATTTATTTAACTTTTGGGGTGTGATATATAGCCTGTGTAACCAATTATATTGTATCATGTGTAACCTCGTATTTGTTATATTTCTCATAGTTCCGGAGCAAAGCTTTCCCCATATTTCATTTTTTATCTTTATGTTTAGATCTTGTTCCCACTTTTGTTTGGTTTATAGCTTATTTCATCATTTTCTTTCTCTTGCAGCTTGATTTACATGTTCATTATAAATCTTTTAATTATCATTGTGTCTGTAATCACATATTCAAAGCTGCTTCCTTCTGGTAATCTCAGTCTGCTTCCCATTTTGTCCTTCAAGTAGGTTTTCAGTTGGTGGTATGCAAACATTGTACCATGAGTTATACCATATTTATCCTTCATTTGTTCAAATGATAATAAATTATTTCCCAAAAAACAATTTACCATTCTTTTAATTCCTTTTCTCTCCCATTCTCTAAAGGAAATGTTATCTATTGTGAAAGGGAACAGTTGATTTTGTGTCAATAATAATTTTGGTAGTTGGTAATTTGTTTTTTTTTTTCCTTTCTACATGAATCTACTTCCAAATGTTGAACAGATGGTGCAGTACTGGTGAACTTCTACATTGCACCAGTTTTTCATCACACTTATAAAGTATTTGTTCTGGTACCTTCTCCCCTATTTTATCTCACTCTATCTTGGTCCAATCTGGGTTTTTCCCTTGTTTGATAAAAATCTGATAGATATCTTAATTGTGCTGCTCTATAATAATTTTTAAAGTTTGGTTAGCACTATCCTCAGTTTCCCCCATTTCCATAAGAATTTCCTTATTATTCTCTTTAGTTCATTGAAGAATTTCTCTGTTAAGGAATAGGTATTGTATCCTTGGGAAGATATTCATTTTAATGCAATTTACCCTTCCTATCAATGTTAGTGGTAAATCTTTCCAATGTTCTAAGTCATCTTGTAATTTCTTCATTAATGGCTGATAATTTAATTTGTATAGATAGCCTAGAGTATTATCTAGTCTAATACTTAGGATTGCTTGTGTTTGCCATTTAAAAGCTGATTCTTTTTTAAACTTTGTGTAATCCTCATTATTCATTGATATTGCTTCACTTTTATTTGCGTTGATCTTGTACCCTGATATTTCTCCATATTCCTTCAATTTCTTATGTAATTTTTTTATTGATAATTCTGGGTCTGTTAAGTATACTATGATGTCATCTGCAAATAGACTGATTTTATATTCCTTCTCTTTTATTTTTATCCCTTTTATTTTATTTTCTGTTCTTATCAGTTCTGCCAATGGTTCAATTGCTAAAGTGAACAGTGAGGGAGATAGTGGACATCCCTGCCTAGTTGACCTGCTTAATTTAAATTGGTTCGATATATATCCATTTACTGTCACCTTCGCCATTGGTCCCTTATATAATGCTTTAATCCAATTAATATATTTCTCTGGTAGGTTGAACCTCTGTAATACTTTGAATAAATAATTTCATTCTACCCTGTCAAAGGCTTTCTCTGCATCTAAAGCAATAGCCATTATTGGTGTCTTATTTCCGTACTGCATGGATTAAGTTAATGAACTTACTGACATTGTCCGTTGTTCATCTTTTCTTAATAAATCCAGTTTGATCTTGGTACACAGTCATCCAATCTGTTTGCTAATAGTTTTGCTATTATGTTATAATCTGTGTTAAGTAGAGATATTTGTCTATATGATGCTGGTGTAAGTAGATCTTTCCCCATCTTTGGTATTACTGTAATTATTGCTGTTTTACATGAATCTGGCAAGTTTTATGTTTCTTCTATCTGGTTCATTACTTCCAGAGGAGGAATTAGTAACTCTTTAAATGTTTTATAGAATTCTATTGGGAGTCCGTCCTCCCCAGGCATTTTATTTTTCAGTAGGTTTTTTAATATATCTTGTATTTCTTCTATTTCAAATGGTTTTATCAATTTGTTTTGCTCCTCTTGCAATTTCGGTAGTTAAATTTTAGCTAGCAACTCAACTATCTTGTCTTCTTTCCTTTCATTCTCAGTTCGGTATAATTGCTCGTAGAATTCCTTGAAGTTTTCAATGTTCTCTGTGGGTTATATGTAATTTGTTTGTGCTTTTTCCTTGATGCCAATACCATTATTTTAGCTTGTTCTGTTTTAAGATGCCAAGCTAGTATTTTGTGCATTTTTTCTCCTAGCTCATAATACTTTTGATTTATTTTCATTATGTTCTTCTCCACATTATACATTTGTAGTGTTTCGTATTTGATTTTTTTTGTCTGACAATTCTCTTCTTTTTGTTGTATCTTCCCTTGTTGCTAGTTCTTTTTCTGTACTTACTATTTCCATTTCCAACTGTTCTATTCCCCGATTGTAGTCCTTTTTCATCGTAGTTACATAACTTATTATCTGCCCTCTGATGAAGACTTTCATTGCATCCCATAATATAAATTTGTCTTTCACTGATTCCGTATTTATTTCAAAGTACATTTTAATTTGGCACTGAATAAATTCTCTATATTCCTGTCTTTTAATTAGCATAGAGTTTAATCTCCATCCATATGTTCTTGGTGGGATGTTCTCCAGTTCTATTGCTGATTACAGGGGTGAGTGATCAGATAACAATCTAGCTTTATATTCCATTTTCCTAACTCTCCCTTGGATATGGGCTGACAGCAGAAACAGGTCAATCCTTGAGTATGTTTTATGTCTACTTGAATAATATGAGTATTCCTTCTCCTTTGGGTGTTTTCTCCTCCATATATCCAAATGTTGCATTTCAATCATTGATTTAACCATAAATTTGGCTACTTTGTTCTTTTTGCTAGTCTTTTGTCCAGTTTTATCGATCTTTGAGTCCAAATTAAGGTTAAAGTCCCCTCTTATCAATATATTCCCCTGCGTATCTACAATCTTCAAAAATATCTTGCATAAACTTTTGATCCTCTTCATTAGGTGCATATATATTGACCAAATTCCAGAGTTCTGAATATATCTGACACTTTATCATTACATGTCTCCCTGCTGGGTCTATTATTTCCTCCTCTATTTTGAGTGGTACATTTTTATTGATTAATATAGCTACACCTCTTGCTTTTGAATTATATGATGCTGCCATTACGTGCCCTACCCAGTCTCTCCTTAATTTATTATGTTTCCTGCACGAATGCTATATCTATTTTTTTTCAGTAAATTTAATAACCTCTTCCTTTTGATTTGGTTATGTATTCCGTTAATATTTATAGTCATATAGTTCAACATGGCCATCTCATACTCTGTTTACATCTCATTTTCGGTTCTTCACCACCACATTTCCACTTTTCCCCATTTTCATTTCTCAGTTTTCCTTTTTTTAAACGCACTGTATGACAACACTTTTAAAACATAAAATACTTGAACCACTCCCACATCTAAAATTCCCTTAACCCCAAGTGTTCCCCCCTCACTGAGTTGCCCCTTGCCGAGCAACCACAACTCCCCTCTCCATTCGGACTGCGAACCCATTCGCAAGTGTCAACTGATTTCCCAGCGACTGTTATTCTCTCCCACCCAACCCTCTCCAGAAAAGACTTTTTATCTTTGCATTACAACAAACCTCCCCCTCTTTTCTCTTTTTATTTTTATTTATTTTTTTAACCCCTCTTCTTTTTTCCCCCCTTCTCCCTTACTTCCCTTTTCTTCCCTCCTTTAGTTCTTACTTATATCGAATCCACGCTGCTGAAGATCCAACTGCGCTGGGTAGGTCACGTCTGCAGAATGGAGGACCATCGCCTTCCCAAGATTGTGTTATATGGCGAGCTCTCCACTGGCCACCGTGACAGAGGTGCACCAAAGAAGAGGTACAAGGACTGCCTAAAGAAATCTCTTGGTGCCTGCCACATTGACCACCGCCAGTGGGCTGATATCGCCTCAAACCGTGCATCTTGGCGCCTCACAGTTCGGCGGGCAGCAACCTCCTTTGAAGAAGACCGCAGAGCCCATCTCACTGACAAAATACAAAGGAGGAAAAACCCAACACCCAACCCCAACCAACCAATTTTCCCCTGCAACCGCAGCAACCGTGTCTGCCTGTCCCGCATCGGACTTGTCAGACACAAACGAGCCTGCAGCTGAAGTGGACATTTACCCCTCCATAAATCTTAGTCCGCGAAGCCAAGCCAAAGAAAGAAAGAAAGAATACATTATTTTTACTTCTTTATATGTAGTTTGTCATCATTTTTCATTCTTGTTACATCTCTTAATTTCTCTTTCTGTCTTGCAGGCGTTCTGTAAATTCTCGTGCTTTGCTCTCCCGGGATAACTATTTTAAGCACCACTAGATATCTTAACATAAATTTATAGCCTTTTTTCCATAAGATCGATTTTGCTGCGTTGAACTCCTTCCTTATTTTGGAGCTCAAAACTTATGTCTGGGTAGAAAATTTTTTTTGACCTTTGTATTCCAGTGGTTTTTTGCCTTCTATCATTTTATTCATTGGCTTCTCCAATATATTTTCTCTTGTCGCGTATCTCAATAATTTTAATAAAACAGATCTTGGTTTTTGTTGTGACTGTGGTTTTGGGGCTAGTGTTCTGTGTGCTCTTTCTATTTCCATTCATTCCTGCATTTCTGGCATTCCCAGGACTTTTGGAATCCATTATTTTATAAATTCTTTCATATCTTTGTCTTCTTCATCTTCCTTAAGGCCCACTATCTTTATATAGTTTCGCCTACTATAGTTTTCCATTATATCCATCTTCTAAGCTAACAACTCTTGTGTTTCTTTATTTTTTTGACACTTTCTTCTTATTTTCTTTTTAAGTCATTCACTTCCATTTCTACCACCATTACACATTCTTTCACATTTTCTAATCCTTTCCCTACATCTGGTATGATCAGCTCTATTCTACTCACTTTTTCTTCTGTACTTTTCATTTCAGTAAATACTAGTGTCAACCATTCCTTTATTGCTTTCATTTGTTCTTTTTTTTAAATCTATGTTCTGTCCATTCATTTTACCTTCTATTCCTCTGTGCAGAGTTTGGTGTTCTTCTTCTTCTTCGGTGTCTGCTCGGGTTTGTGTCTTCTATTTCTCTTCCTTGTATCTGTGTCTCTTCTAACTTTCTCATTGAGCTTCTTGCCTCACTTTGTTTTTTTTTCCATGGTGTCTTGATTTTGGTCCTCTTCTTCTAGGTTGGTTATCTGTTGGGCCTCCTGCTTCTGTTTTTTCTTTCTCATCCCTCCCTTTCCCATTGCTTTCTTTTTCTTCCAGCTGGGAGCCCTGCTGTCGGGCATCTCTCAGCTGTTTGTGCTGTGTAGTTTCATTCCACAGCTGGTCCTCCCTCCGGTCGGTGCTGTCCTTGTTGTGCGCAGTTGAGCACCTCTGTTTGGCTCAGTGAGCCATTTTTGCAGTCCCGCGGTTGGTAGGTCGCGACCCTGCAGGGTTTCCTCTAACCTCGGGAAGCAGGCTTCTCTTTCCATGGCGGGTCCCTGCTTTTTCGTGCGGGTAAGGCCTTCCCCTTTCTCTTCCAGCATCTTTCCTTCTTTTTTTTCCCCGTTGTTTTTGGTTTTTCTTTCTTAGGTGCCATTTTCTCCACATGTTTATCTTTAACTTTTTGTGTTCTGTGTATCTGGGGCTTTGCTTTTTCTTCACTTTTTTTCTTCTTTTCTGGATAGGGCTGATATTCTCCTACAGGCCACTACTCCATCACGTGACTCCTTTCCACTGGGAAATCTTGAAGGCGGAAATGAAATTGCGCGAGTGACATCAAAACAATCACAGACTGCTGTTTGACATCGCGGCACATGCCCGGTGACCAGTGAATGCATGCCCATTCTATGAAATGGAGGATTCACTTTGAATTTATGGACATGCGCCAAATGTTTACAAAGGACTCTGTCAGGCTTAGTAAAATGGTTAAAATAAAGTGCACTCACATGGTCTACAAAAATGGTCCACTGCATCAGAGAATTTCTGGTCCATCAAGATTTCGCAAACAACATTGGGACATCATAAACAAGTGATTTAAAAGCAAATACTGGAAATCTCAAATTTTAAAAAAATCTGTAAATAACATCAGGTCACATAGCATCTATAAAGAAGAGAAAATATTCTTTTCCCCTCTAGCATTTTCTATTGTTGCTTTATTATTCATAACAATTAATGTGTACCAATTTTTTTTCTGGGGTTTTGAAGGTCAGGATTTCTGAAGTATGCCAAATAATGCTAAGGGATTTCAACTGAATAGAAAACAATGCAATTAATTATCTTTTCTAAGAGATAGGATCTTTCACCATGCAGCAGTCCCTTGATATCGTCTATTATTCTGTGGTCAAGTCTGGAAGAGAAGCAAGAGTAACACCAGTGGACCATTAATAGACACTGGTCACTAATGGATGGAAATCATTGATTCTTAATTCTTGCTGATGCATTTCTAACCACATTCCACGGCTGCAGAGACTCATAATGTGAAATTAACCAATTTAGCATTTTTAAAAAATCTTTCTTTTGGAGAGTAAATATATATTACTCACTGCTGCTCAGAGTCTGTGAAATGTAAATCAAGTTTCAGCTGAAAGTCCACTTCATTCAATGCTTCTTCCACCTGCAAAACAAGTAAAAGGATTAAACAGCCTTCTCAGTGAACAAAATATAAAGCATCCTAGTCAGTGTCAAAAGTGAAAAGATTTCAAATTCTCCTTCCAAAAGTGTAACATCCTCACCGACTGTGGAAATCCTGAGCTCATGACTAAACAGGGAATGAGATCCTGGGACGGAATCGAGAAACATTCCTGGGAGGATGCATAAGCCTAGCAAAAACCTGGAGAAAGAGCAAATAATTTCCGACTGTGCTCCTCCCTTGCCCCCCCCCCACCCCACCATTTTGTTTGGGTGTGTGCCTACATTTTGAGTATATCTTGATGAAGAACTCAAGCACGAAATATTGGTTATGTATCTTTATCTTTGCCATATAAAGTACCCTGTTTAGCTTGATGAGTTTCTCCAGCATTGTGTTTTTACTTCAACCAAGGTGTCTGCAGAGTTATGTGTTTTACTCCTATCTCCAGCATTGCCCACACACCCTCTCCAATGGCAAAGGCTACGGAAATGACAATAGCCTTAGACCCTTACTGAAAGCTTCCTTGAAATTGAGGAACTGCCTTTAATGAAGAGAGGAAAATTGTGTGAATGTCGACTAAAAAATTCCTGTTAACCGCATCTGTACTGAGAAAAGACTGGCTAAATTAGGATGTTGGTCACCCAAAGATTTTCTGTTCATATTTAAAAAAAAATTAAATGGTTTAATTAACACACCCTCCAATTGAATTGATCTCTTTCCTCTGGGCACCAAGGAGTGTGGAAGAGGGTCAGATGTGAAAGTGGTCACCTTGGTTTATGTATGGGTGGTGAGCATTATTATAAGGATGTGCTGAAATAGATTTTGCTCATCTGAGGATGGACTTCCATAGGCAGATCATGATTAAGTTTGAAGGTTATGAGAAATATCTGTAATTATTTTTATCTGTGCATAAAAATTCCTTGGAGGATTTTTTTGGTAGATGGACTGCAATGCAGAATTCAATATGTTAGAAAATGAACTTGGAAAAATATGATAAAGTGATATAGTCATTTATTTCATTTGTTTCAAAAATTGAGACAATCACTGGCTATTAGGCAACCTTTACCTATTAAAGATGGTCTCTGGCATGTCTTTTATCTGAAACATTAATTGCTTCTCTTTCCACAGATGCTACCGAACCTGCTAAGTGTTTCCCTTATTTCCTGGTTTTATTTCAGATTCCTGCTGTTTTAGAAAATTTTCATTCACATATTTTATTTCAAATGACCATATAACTATAACCATATAACCATTTACGGAGCAGAAACAGGCCATGTTAGCCTTTCGAGTCCGCACTGGTTCACTGATTTTGTGCGCCCTCTTCAGGCATTGGTCCCGGTAGATCTTCATTCAATAACGATGGACGAATTCAATACAGGTCACTAGTATATTTCTCCTCTTTAAACACCAATTGGCTTTGATTTATTTCTGTTGCTTCTGATGTCCATTGTACGATTGTTTCATTTTACTCCGTATCTGGGAGTGGTAAACGGGAGAGGGCACCTGCATGGTTATTCTGTAATGCTGATTTGAAGAAGACCGCAGAGCCCACCTCAATGTCAAAAGACAAAGGAGGAAAAACCCAACACCCAACCCCAACCAACCAATTTTCCCTTGCAACCGCTGCAATCGTGTCTGCCTGTCCCGCATCGGACTTGTCAGCCACAAACGAGCCTGCATCTGACGTGGACTTTTACCCCCTCCATAAATCTTCGTCCGCGAAGCCAAGCCAAAGATTTATGTTTTAAATCAAAATTGTATGCTACCAATAGCATCGCCCACCTTTGAATTTGGGCTGCTGCTACCATCAGTATTCCTTTTTTAGATCCCAATATTAGACTCAGTGGTTTGTTGTCTGTAACCAGCATAAACTTTTGTCCATATAGGTACTGGTGAAATCTCTTTACCTGAAGATAATGGCTAGCCCTTCTCTTTTTAATTGAGCTTAGTTCCACTCACAAGCAGTTAGTGATCGAGAGGCATATGCCACGGGTTGCTCTCCTTTTCCCATTTTCTGTGACAGTACGGCCCCCAATCCCACAGGTGATGCATCAAATGGTAGTGTCAGTTATTTGTCAGGAATGTAATGGATTTTTTACATCAATTATATTTGACACCTGAAAAATTTAAAAAATATGGTTTTAATGAATCAGATTTGTGTTTTAGATGTGGTGATACGGTTGGAACTTTTTTTCATGCTGTTTGGTCATGTATACATATACAATATTTTTGGAAAAAAATTCAATCGTTTTTAGAATATCTGTATAAGATTAAAATAGTTTTGGATCCAACAGTATTTTTATTGGGTAGTTTGCAACCTCTGAAAGGCTTGGGATTAAATGAGTTTCAGCTTGCTTTTGTATATTTAGCTTTATCCGTAGCGAAAATATGTATTGCTAGTATGTGGAAAGATACAAATATGATTGATATTAATAGATGGTATAATGAGATAAAATATTGTTTAATACTGGAAAAAATTACGTATGTTTTGCATGATAATTAATAAGTGGCTGTTATATTCGGAATATTTACATTCCAATTTATATTGATTAGATTTTAATATGTATATTTAACTTTTTTTTAAATATCCTTTCTTTTTTTGTTTTTATGGCTCTCCTTAGGAGAGTTGGCTGAAGGGGGGGGGGGGTTCTCTTTCTTCTTTTCTTTTTTTTATATTAAAAAAATGTTCATGTTCATGTTTAATTGCTGTATATGTCATATATTATGTTTTATAATTTTAAGGAATCAATACTTCTGAAAGGTTTGTTAACTGCAGTACTTATCCAAGGGCAAACCACCTGGAAATTGGTAAGTTAGAATTCCATGCCTTTCCAAGATGGATCATTTCCAGACCGGCATACACTTTCTGTGAAATGTCTGACAACTCCTTGCTTGCAAAGGAGAATATTTATAGGAAATCAATGACTCGTTCAATTAAAAGTTCTGACAAACAATAAACCCCAGAAATTAGTATATTTGAAAACGTAGTCTCATGCCTAGTATGACACATTTTAAGTATGTGAAGTACCTGTACAGTAAAATCCATGTTATCCAGAATCCAAGTAACTGTCAGCCTCTAGCAACCAGCAAAACAAAACTTGGAAAATAAATGGGTTAAAAATACAGGAGTTTATAATCAGCATGCCTCACCATTAGTTCTCCATTCATGCAACACGCAGTCTCAAGCAACCAGGAGATTCACTTATCCGGCATCTACCAATACCCATAGGTGCCGTATACCAGGGATTTTACTGTATCTGGGAAGTAGTGATCATCTGTAGCTATGTTTTAGTTTTCCAAGAACATCTTAAATAGAATTAGTGCATGCAAAGTCTTCAAGCTTGAGAGGAAATGGTGTTATCTCTGGGAATTAAAGTCAAGTTCAAATATTATTTCTAAAAATGTCTAATTAAATATTGAATATTGATCCTATCACTCAAGTAAGTGGTTACATTTTTTTGTCAGAAACAAAAATATTTGGATAGAAAAAAACTCCAAAATGGTCTACTTTTCTAAAATGAAATCATTTAAGAATAAAATTAAAAAGACTCTGGATTGCCCCATCAGTAAGTGGCTTGTTGCCAGTAAAACATTTATTTTCATTATTGAGTTGCATAAATGATGAAGCCTTCATCATCAAGTCTGTGATTATCTACCAGAATTCTCACAATATTGAGTCTTCTGTGAGATTTAAGCAACACATAATTTATTTTATTATTTATCAACTTTCTGTTTATTCCATCATCCAGAAGAAAAGATACATCCTATGAATCCTGTGAGACTGGCTGAGTTCTTCCAGCATGCACTGCGTGTCATGTAATGCTGTACACTTTAAGATCTGATTTAGGAGACAGCTGTTATCTGCTATGAGAAACTCCATTTCACTGACTTTCAGGTAATGAGTTCAGAATTAAAGATGCTCTAATTTACTTATACATAAAGTAAAATGAATGGAATATAACACTGTTGGATGAGATCATGGGTTATAATCCGACACAAAATAAAGTTGCTTTATTAAATTCACAGCAGAGAGCAACTCCCCACAGAAGGGAAAAATATATCATCAATACTAGCATTTTCTCACAACATTTTTAAGCCCCCCCCCCCTTTCATTTGATGTAAGTATAAATGATGATTGTAAGATCTAGAAGGAAATGTAGGTCTAATAAATTTAGTGAGGATGTTACTCTCTGGACAGAGTAGAGGTGGCAAAGTTGTTTCCCATGGTGGAGGAGTCTGGTACAAGAATGCACAAATTCAGGACTGAAGGGCACCCATTTAAAACAGAGATGCAGAGGAACTTCAACAAAAGAGTGGTGAACCTCTGAAATTTGTTGTCTTGGGTAGCTATGGAAGCCAGGTCGTTAGGTGTACTTAAGGCAGACATTGATAGATATCTGAATAATCAGGGTATCAAGGGTTATGGGGAGAAGGCAGTGCAGAAGGGCTCAGTGGGAGAATGGGTCAGATCTTGATGGAATGGCAGAGCAGATTCAAAGGGCCAAATAGCCTCCTTCTGCTCCTATATCTTACGGACAACAACCCAAAATTCTGTGGTGAATTTCTGATTGCTACATGCAAAGACGGAAGTAGTGATTCCAACTATTGACTTGGAGCTGATAATTGACCACAAAACCACAAGCTTGCTCAACTTTTTCTGTGAGGTTCTATGAAGTAGCCGCTTTAAACGCAAATGTAGAAACACTAGATTACCAGTGTTCCTTCAATATTCCGATCACGTGGCACATTCGATGAGACACATGTGTAAAACAGGTATATGAAACTCTACAGATAAGGTTACCAGTTCAGTTCCCTGAAACATACATAGCAACATTGTTCTCTTCATTTTATTGATTTCCATTAATATTAAAACACTTGAATTGAATCCCTTTTTGTTCTTAACAAGAACTCTATGAGTCTAATCACTCAGTCGTCAAAACTATTTAACATACTATTTATTTCAATACATCAATATAACAATATTGCTTACTTCACTTTCCTTCTCTCCAAACTATCCTTCAATTTGGTTTTGAAGGATTTTGCTCTCAGTTTCCCTGAACCCTTCATTTCTCCACCAAATACACTTTTCTCCAGATCTAACTTTCAAACAAAATGAGTCAACACTCCTATTTCTTTCTATGATCAGAAATGTATCTAGGAATAATATTTAAGATTCTAATTTCCATTTATTGTCATACACACAAAATTGACAAAAAAGAAATCTTTCCTTTGTTTGGCCTGTGAAGGTACATCAGGAGGCACAGTGCCACAATAGTGCCACTGTCAAGACAAGAAAGAAGGAAAAGAGAATCCCTTCTGGTATACCGAGCATCCATTGATTCCACTGCCCCCTCTAATAGTACCACCTTCTCTGCCTCCAACACTTCCATTGCTGAATGGCCTCCGCTTCTGTCCAGCAGTGAAACAGAGCCACACCTACTTGACCGCTGGTTCCCAACTCTCAACCCCCCTCCCCCCCGAAGAATTAGGAAGCCTGAGTCCCTATGAGAACCCTGCTCACCATCGCATGTTTATGATCCTTGGACACGACTCCTGGTTGCTTCCAGCATCACGTGGTCTGGCATGAAGGCATCAGCCACTGAGCCTCAAACTGGTCCACTGTTATTGTTTCCTATGTCGGAAGGTCCTTCTCATCAGGGAGGGGAAGTGGGGGGGGGGGTGTTCTCCCACTCTTGTGATCTTCCCTGAAGCCACAACACTCAAAGTTGGGTTGTCAAACGGGGTCATCTATGTAAAATCCCTCATCGAAACCATTCTATGGGCAATGTCCTCCTGCACATCATGGTGCAGTGGGACCCCGTGGAGGAGCACTGAAAGGCCCAAGCCTGCTCAATGCTCTTCCAGGGTCTACACCTACAGCAGCCCTACCATTACAGCTGCTACAATAGGGGGTGTCATCTTGATGTGAATGTTACTGTTGCAATGTTGACAATAATTGTTCTGCTGCAATATTGAGGAGCTTCATTACTTAATAAATATCTCAACAATAAAGGAGAATAAATAGAACACACCTAGCACTAGCTCCAATGATCATACTATTAGTTTCTGGTCCTCCAGTCGAGATTCAAAATTGGAGGAAGGCCAATCTCTAGAAACATGGTCTGGGCTTAGTTGTTGTCTGTACTTGGTAAGTGGAAGGTCTTCAAAGGTAAAATTTTGAGTATACAGAGTTGATATGTTCCTGTCAGGATTAAAGGCAAAGTTAACAGGCCTAAGGAACCTTGGTTTTTGAGGGGCATTGGGGATCTGGTTAAGAAGAAAGAGGTGTATAGCAGGTATTGGCAGCAAGGAGCAAATGAGGTATTTGAGGAGTATAAAAATGCAAGATAAAACTTAAGAAGGAAATCAGGATGGCTAAAAGAAGACATGAAGTTGCTTTGACAGGTAATGTGAAGGAAATTCATTAGAATTTCTACGGGTAGATTAAGAGCAAGAGACAGAATTGTTGTTCAAGATGTTTGGCTATGTATGGAGTCGTAAGAGTTGGGGAAGATCTACTGTGGAATTTTTTCATCTGGATTTACTTTGGAAACAGGCACAACATATCTAGGGAAATGAGGCAATCAAGCAGTGAAGTCATGGTTAAATTCCCATGGCCTGACAAGGTATTCCCTAGGACCTTGAGGAAGGTGAGTGCAGAAATTACAGGGGGTCTGGCAGGTATAGTTAAAACGTCCTTAGCCACAGGTGAGGTGACAGAGGATTCAAGGGTAGATCATATTGTCCCTTTGTTTAAAAAAGGTTTCAAAAATAACCATGGAAATGAAAGGCCAGTGAGCCTGACATCAGTAGTAGGTAAATTATTGGAAGGCGTTCCACGATATCGGATAGGGAAAGGATAAACAGGTTAGGAGTTCATTCCCTGGAGTGTAGAGGGATAATTTGGGGGAATTTCTTCACACAGAGAGTGGTGGGATTATGGAACGTGCTGCCAGCTTAAGTCATGATTTAACTTCAGATTTTTCTTTTTTAATTTTGATATACAAACTCAATTTTTGCATTTAAAAAAATTTGGACAGAGACATGAATGGAGGGATAGGGATTGGGTGCATGTCTGTGGAACTAGGCACAGACTAGAAGGGCTGAAGGGCCTGTTTTCTGAGCTGTAATGTTTTACGCTTTTATGGAAAAACTTGAGGAATGTCTTTCTTCATGAACAGAAACACCTCCTGTTAATTGAATAAGCTACATCTCTGATGAAATTATCTTTATAAACTACTTTAATTATCGCAATACCAATGTAATTTACAGACAATTATGACATAACATGTACGAATAAGAAAAATGAAAAAGATGCCAGGGCATCAAAGGTTAGGGGGAGAAGGCTGGGCAGTGGGACTGAGTGGTAAAATGGATCTGCTCACGATTAAATGGCAGGGCAGACTCAATAGCCTATTTCTGCTTCTATATCTATGGTCTTACAATCTATGTCTCATAGAGCTGACATGAGTTTTGTCTGAAAGCATCACCCAAAAAACTTTAACTTGTGAAATTAATTCTACTTAATGAGAAGTGATTCAACACCTTTGATTATAATGATACAAATCATTTGTGTCTAATGTAATGTGGAGAAAGTTTAGGGACCCCCTGTACTGGGTTCAGGATAGGTTTGTCCCACTCAGACAAGGAAAAGATGGCAGGAAAAGGGAGCCATGACTGACAAAACAGGTGAGGCAGACACTCAAGAGGAAGAAGGAAGCAGATATTAGTTATAGGAAGCAGAAAACTAGGAAAGGCTCTTGAGAAATATATAGTAGCCAGAAAGGAGTTTAAGAAAAGACTTAGGAGAGCTCGAAGGGGGCATTAGAAGGCCTTGGCATGTAGAATTAAGGAAAACCTTCAAGATGTTCTGTGCTTATGTGAAGAACAGAAGGATTATGAGCATGAAGGTGGGGCTGTTAAAAGATAAGGGAGGCAACATGTGCCGGGTTGGGGAGGTCCTAAATGAATACTTTGCCTCAGTATTCCCCAGAGAAAAGGACCTTGATCAAGATGAGGTCAAAATACCTGTAATACAGGACTATGTGCTCGACATTGTGGAGATTAAGGAAGACGAAGTGTTAAATCTTAAAATAAATCAAGAGTGATAGGTCCACGGGGCCGGACGCAATATACCCCAGGTTGCTGTGGGAAGTAGGAGAAGAGATAACTGGGGCAGTAAGCATGATTTTTAATCCTCTTTGGCCACAGGGGAGGTGCCAGAGGATTGGAGAATGGCAAATGTAGTCCCCATATTTTAAATAGGGTGAATTCTGGGAATTATAGACAGGTGTGCAAACTATTGGAAAGATTTCTTAAAGATAGGATCCATGAGCATCTACTCAAGGATAGTCAGCATGGCTTTGTGAAGGGAAGGCCATGTCTCACTAGCCTAATGGAGGTTTTTGAGGAGGTAACAAAATAAATTGTTGATGGTAGGGTGGTAGATGTAGTCTGCATGGATTTTTGCAAGGCATTTAATATGATCCCCCATGAGAGGCACATCCAGAAAGTCACAAGGCACGGGATCCCTGGATTATTGTCCGTGTGGATAAAAAAATTGTCTTGCAGGAAAAAAATCAGGAGAGTAGTCGTGGAAGGAAAGTATTCTGCCTGGAGGTTGGAGACTCGTGGAATGCCACAAGGATCTGTACTGGGACCCCTGCTCATTGTGATTTTTATAAATGACCTGGATGAAGAGGCGGAAGGATGGGTCAGTAAGTTGACGGATGACACAAAGGTTGCGGGAGTTGTGGATGGAACTGAAGGTTGTCGAAGGTTACAAGAGGATAGAGGCATGATGCAGAGTTGGGCAGAAAAGTGGCAGATAGTGTTCAATCCAGATAAGTGTGAGGTGATACATTTTGGAAGGACAAACCAGTAGAAAAACAACTGCTAAGTCATTGCTGGAGTTTATCGAAGAAGATGGGCATAAAACATCAACAAGGCCAGTTACCTTACCATTCTCTGTTCTTTTATACATGATGTTAAAAAGCTTCCAGGAACCTGTATCTCACCACTGCATTGCTTATTCTCACTATTTATTCATTCATTGGAAGCCTTTCACTCTTAAGGAATACTCATTTCCTTTGTTCCTGGCTTTACTAATTGATTGCATTGTGTGTTGTCATGTTTAATGAGATAAAGTGAAAAATTTGTTTTACATGCTGCACAAGCAAGCCAATCTCAACATAGGTAGTCTAGGAATACAAGGCCATTTTACAGGCCATTTAAAACCTGTAAAACCACCGGTGTAAAGCCGACACAGAAGGACGCTGCAGAAGAGGACTGTATCTCCACTCCCCACTCTCCCGGGTCCGCATCAGCAACAGTGTTGCCATTACCGTAGCAACAGTAGTGCCACCATCTTTTTTCCAAGACTGCAACAAACGGCAGCATTGTGAATGAATGCAACACAGGCCATCATGCAAATCAACTGCCCCTCCATCAAAAGGTTTCTGATTCATTGTCAGAGCACATACATGACATCACAGCCAATCCTGAGATTCGTTTTATTTCTGTGGGCGAGGCAGAATTACCACTTATTGGTACTGCAAAAAAAACTGCATACAGTTTATACATGTAAACAGATAGTGAATGTCAACAAACTGTGTAATGCAGAGAGAATAAAAATATCAATAAAGTGCAAAAGCAAGTGTCCTTAAATGAGTGCCTGATTGAGGAGTCTGATGGTGGAGGGGTAGCAGCTGTTCCTGAACCTGGTGGTGTGAGTCTTGTGGCACCTAGACCTCTTTCCTGATGGTGGCAGCAAGAACAGAGCGTGTGCAGTGTAATGTGGATCCTTGATGAATGCTGCTGCTCTCCGACAGCAGCATTCCCTGTCGATGTTCTCAATAGTGGGGAGGGCTTTCCCTGCGACATCCTGGGATCTGTCCGCTACACCACCTTCTCCTCCCACTGCCTTGGGAAAGCATTCAACATATTAAAGGGTACATTCCAACCCGGACACACACTCATCTCCCATTCCCAATGGTCAGAATGTTTGAAAACACTCACCCCAGATTCAAGGACATAATTTTTTATACTGTTTTCAGTAAAATGGGCTTTCCATTGGTTCCTTGTCCTGTTTGATGAGTCTTTTCTCTTTAACTCTATCCCTTACACATTTTAAGAAAATCTCTGGACGTTGGGGTTAAATGCAATACGTAAATATACTAGAGAAACTCAGCAGGTCATGCAGCACCCATATAAAGTACCGATAGTCCCCGATTATGATCGTAATTTGGACCAAAATACTGGTCTTATCTCGAAATGGACGCAAGTTGGAATTTTGGCCCTTTATCTGGCTACTATACATGCAAGGAGTTTTTTCTTTGGCTTGGCTTCGCGGACGAAGATTTATGGAGGGGGTAAAAAGTCCACGTCAGCTGCAGGCTCGTTTGTGGCTGACAAGTCCGATGCGGGACAGGCAGACACGATTGCAGCGGTTGCAGGGGAAAATTGGTTGGTTGGGGTTGGGTGTTGGGTTTTTCCTCCTTTGCCTTTTGTCAGTGAGGTGGGCTCTGCGGTCTTCTTCAAAGGAGGTTGCTGCCCGCCAAACTGTGAGGCGCCAAGATGCACGGTTTGAGGCGTTATCAGCCCACTGGCGGTGGTCAATGTGGCAGGCACCAAGAGATTTCTTTAGGCAGTCCTTGTACCTTTTCTTTGGTGCACCTCTGTCACGGTGGCCAGTGGAGAGCTCGCCATATAACACGATCTTGGGAAGGCGATGGTCCTCCATTCTGGAGACGTGACCCATCCAGCGCAGCTGGATCTTCAGCAGCGTGGACTCGATGCTGTCGACCTCTGCCATCTCGAGTACTTCGACGTTAGGGATGTAAGCGCTCCAATGGATATTGAGGATGGAGCGGAGACAACGCTGGTGGAAGCGTTCTAGGAGCCGTAGGTGGTGCCGGTAGAGGACCCATGATTCGGAGCCGAACAGGAGTGTGGGTATGACAACGGCTCTGTATACGCTTATCTTTGTGAGGTTTTTCAGTTGGTTGTTTTTCCAGACTCTTTTGTGTAGTCTTCCAAAGGCGCTATTTGCCTTGGCGAGTCTGTTGTCTATCTCATTGTCGATCCTTGCATCTGATGAAATGGTGCAGCCGAGATAGGTAAACTGGTTGACCGTTTTGAGTTCGTATGTCTTAAAAGCAAACCTTTTAATCAAATGTTGTATTTGACAAACTATAACAGGGATAAAGGGCATGTAAGAGCCAAAATGTGCATACTTGCTTTGTTAGTTGGGGTCCCAGGGTCCATAGGCTGTCTACGGCCATCTTGATTCCTGTGCGCATGCACGAGTCTTCAGTTGGCGTATGTGTGGTGGAGTGTATTGGAGTTTGGTTGGCGCAAGCGTGAGAGTTAAGCAGCTTGATAAAATTGAATTTGCGCCCTTAACTCTCACGCTTATGCCAACCAAATTCCAGTATGCGAACCCACTGTGCATGTGCCAACCGAAGACTCGTACATGTGCATAGGAATGGAGATGGCCAAGCACAGCCTATGGAACCCAGGATGCCAACTAACAAAGTGGGTACTCACATTTTGGCTCTTACATATCTTTATCCCTGTTATAGTTTGTCAAATACAACATAAACCATGTCAATTTTATATATTTTCTTACATATTTTTTTTAAATTCAGACATATGTGCAGATGGACGCAAATCGCATAGGTCACAAGTCGGGAAGTGCCTGTAAAGAGTAACCAACACATTTGTGCATTGACCCTACACTTTTTATTTTATGCGTGACACTATACCTTGCTCTTTTATTTCATGTAACACTACTTAATGTTGTAAATTAACCACTTGTGCTATACTCTATGTATGACGGACTTGCCTAAATTTTATACATCACGTGCTTTTTTTTCACTGTATCTCAGTACACAAAACAAACAATTCAATTCAACAGACGATACTAAAATAAAGGTCCATCATCCAACAAAAAAAAAGACCTATGAACATTAAATGAAGATGGAATTTCTGCAAACTGGCACTGTCAAAGTTCCCTGACACCAAAAGGCCATATTAGTCAGATATCAAAGAAATTCTAAACTGGTACAACTCCATCATATTGGTGCTGTTTTCCAGTTCTTGCCTGATGGGTAGAATCAGCTTGACAGGAGGAGTGAACCTGACAACCCTTAAGTCAAGTCATATTTATTGTCATCTGACTGCACAAGTACAATGTGTCAAAACAATGTTCTCCAGTCTTCAGCGCAAAACATGCAGAACACACTCATTTTGCAATAACCTGATTTTCCTTGCCTTTCTATGCTTATTTAGTGTGTACCAGCCCTTAAATCCACCAACTCTGGCAGGCCAGAGCCGAGGGAAAGGAGGGTACCTGCAGAATGGCCTCCATTTGGGAAAGAAGAATGAATGGTTAGACTAACTAAACTTATCCACCTCCTTGACTTTCAGTATGAACATGAAAACTCCAAGATATGACAAATCTTCATTTCTGCATCTTTCTGGCTGGAAGAAAAATGGTGCAAAGCAAATGGCTCTTCTTAAAATAATTGAATTGAATGTAAATAGATTTGATTTATTTATAAAGCACAAGTTTCAAGATCAATAAATCAGCCAAGGCAAGCCAAGAACTAAGTGCAGACATTCCTCAACTATAAAAGGCTAACCTTTCCTTGTCTAACCTTTATCTGAGATACTATCTCCCACAACCACTGCAACTCAATGAGTAATGGCAAAAACTAATTGCCTGTGCTCTCAGAAGTAATATTGCGCTCTCTCATGAACTGAACTTGCTGCCAAAGCTGTTATTCCATCCCAAAAAATTATGACTGTCACAAAAAAATTGATCTAATTAGAGAAATTCCTAACAATAACATACCAATTTAATTGCTGTTTTTGCATTCACTAAATATAAAAAATAGAAGACAACGTAACATGGGATATTTAGATCGATAGAAAACACAGTCATCATAATGCAAGGATTGACAGCAAAATTTGTGCTTTTGTCAATTTGCAGTCTCTCAGTGATCTATCAGCCATTCAGAGATTGGTTAATTTATGATTATGACTTGCTATGTCATAATGAAATTTTCATGCAAATCAACTTACTTCCCAAACATTCTGCTTCTTAATATTCTTGCTATAGAACATTTTTTTTAAATCTTTGCAGGTCTCACAAGAATAGCAAGCACTGTATCTAAAAGGCAGTCCTGTCATCATGGATTTCTCTTTAACTGGTCATATACAATTCCCTTATTCATAAAAATACATGCTGGAAGTACAATACAATTGGTGGATGTCTCCACATTGTCTGTGTCATTATGGTGGCACAGGTAGTGTCATGGTTAGCGAACCGGTTTCGGATTCCGCGATGTCTGAAAGGAGTTTGGACATTCTCCCCACATCTGCCTGGGTTTCCTCCCCTCTTGCAAAAGATCATACCACGGTTATAGGTGAATTGGGTGAAAGTGGGCATGGGCTTGTGAGCTGGAAGGTCCTGTTACCATGCTGTATGTATGTCTATACTTTCAATTTAGAATGCATCGGTCCCTTTTATTGTTTTGTTTGGTTCTTCTCAAGAGGAAAATATTTTCCCTGAACTCAATTCAAAATATAGTAGCTTTTACTTCATTGGATAGCCAGACGAGCAATTTTTTTTATTTTTTTATTTTTTATTTTTCACATTATGAACCATACTGACCAAAATACATACAGATATTTTTCTCTTGAATATATACAGTGTCATTTTCTCCCCTTTTCCCCCCTCCCTCCCTCTCCCCCCTTCCCATTTATTCAAAGTTCAACCTATAAGATACATTAAACCCGTTAAACAATGTCGTCACTTAATAAAATTAAATAAGAAATTTTTGTCTTTTACTTTTATAAACTGAGTCAGTTCATTTTGTTGTCTTCTCCTTCTGTCATTTTAGGTGGTGGAGGTTCATGATAGGATTTCTCTATAGTATTTCATGTATGGTTCCCATATTTGTTTGAATATTGTAATGTTATTTCTTAAATTATATGTTATTTTTTCTAATGGAATACATTTATTCATTTCTATGTACCATTGTTGTATTCTCAAGTTGTCTTCGAATTTCCAGGTTGACATAATACATTTTTTTGCTACAGCTAGGGCTATCATAATAAATCTTTTTGTGCTCCATCCAAATCGAGTCCAAATTCTTTATTTCTTATATTACTTAGAAGGTTTTTTGGTATATTGATGAAAAGATAACTTAGCATCAACTCATATACAATGGGTTGGGGTTGTCTTGCTTGGGTTTGGAGAAAATTAGATATAACATTAAAGAGATCAAGATTGAATTTGACAAGATATGGAGCACATTTTCGACGACTATCATAATTTGAATGTATAGGCGGGGGTGTTCTGGGAGTTTCCTGCCCGATGTCCAGGACCCGAGACTCGATTTTTTTACATAATTATTCACTGGTGACCGTGTTTAGTGGGAGGGTTAGGATTAGAATGTTTTTTTTTCTTCTTTTTATTTTCTATTTTCCTTTATAAATAGAAGGGATTAGTCCAATTAGATAACCAACAATGAATACGTTGTAATATTAGAATATGAGATGAAGTTTTCATAAGGGAATTTCCATTTTATTTGGGTATTGTGTACCAGACAATGTATAAATCACTTATGATCCATATTATGTATTGCATTATATAAATGTTATGTAACTAATATGTAGACAAAATATAGCAGGTAATATTTCTCTCTACCAAATCAATAAAAATATTTTTAAAAGAAAGAATGCTTCAGCTCTAATAAATACTATCCTTGAATGGTCACAAACAGCAATGGGAGAAGCTGCAGCTCCAAGCCCCATAGTTAAGCAAAGAAATTTCACAATGAAATAGTTCAATGAAACATTTATAATAGCAACCAAATATAAAAATAGAACACTAAGAGCATATAATAAATGTGCTTTAAACATATTATGTGTCAAGTAAAAGTCTTCAAACTTTTAGTCCAACTTGGAAGCAGCACTGTACAATAACAATTTCTTGCCATTGTTCTCAGTATCGTGCTGTTTATTGGGCACAATGATCTGGATGATATTTTTCATAAAATTCTTTTTTTTTTCTTTTTTTTTCCCCAAATTTAAATATATATTAGCCAATTCTTTTCTTTTACTTTTTTTCCCCCAAGTCACAGAAAAATTTACAGGAATGAATGCCCGTAAGACGGAACTTCCTGAAGGCCTTTTATTTCATACCATTGTTTCTTTATCAATTTGTACATAGAAATCATCGTTAAAGAGAAAACAGGAAAAGCTGGAAATGTTCAGCAGTTATGCAGCGTCTGTGAAGGGAGAGTTGATGCCTCAGGCTGATGAACTGAACTTGGACCAGGTAAAACATTTTAATAGGATAAAGGGGTGCTGCATATAGAACTATGGAGAATATCTGTCATAGAGTGGTTGGCAGTCAACGCTGGACGGCAAAAACTGTTGATGGAATGGGATGAAAAAGAATGGAAAATGCCAGTGAGTAAAAGTCAGGGGCAGATGTAAATAGGAGAGGATGGAGAAATGACCTCAAGAGGCAAAAAAAATACTGCGTGTGATATAAGAGTGCAATGAATTGTTCGATTCAGTGTTCTGTGCAGAGAGTTCTATTACACCAATTTAGATTATGTGATGTTATATTTTAAGCTTAGGTTAGACTTCCCTGGTAAAGTGTAGGAGGCAGAAGCCAGGCAAGTCACAATTTGAGAGGCCAAATGGAAGTTCGGAACAATGTTTGTGCAGAAGTCCTCATTTAATCACCCCACCAAATATCAGGTGTACAGAATCGGCCTTTGGAAAAAAATAATGGCATGGCAGTATAAAAGACAGAGCACCTCACGGTTCAAGAACAGATTTTTTCCAACACCTATCAAGCTCTTAAACCTCTTCTAATTGTTACATAGATCTTGGACTGGTTTGACTGTAGAAAAGGCCTATCTAAACTATTGCAAAGGCACTTTTTTTTTGCATGAGGTTAACTAAATGCTTATTATCTATTTTTCTTTATATATTTAAATTCAATTAAGAATTGTCGATTTTTTTTCTTTTTTTTTCTTGTAAAGGACCTAATGAGCTGCAGCAAGTAAAAAGTTTGGTGCACTTGTACAGTGTACCAGATTATATATGATAATCACCTCATTTTCAATATCATAAAACAACAGGCTAATGTCCATGTGATCCACCTGGCTAATACCGTGCTAGCTGTGGGAGTAAAAAACTGAACCAACTGCAAAGAACTGTCTCAACGGGAGGTGAGGAAATTAACATTGATAGGAAATTACAATGTGAGTGGAGACAAGATTGAATCAATAGGCCCTTTCATGCCAAGCCTCCACCTGGAGGTCGGCTATAAGTGAAGAGGGAAAAATATAAACACCTTTCATAGGCCAGCCCAAAAAAGGCCACCCTTGCCTCAGAGTGCCCTCTGGAGCCGATGGAGGTGGAGCAACTGGTGCTGTAGTGCCACCTGTAATAAATGCACAGCAGAGCAATGGTTGTCTTCCCTACCCATAATCCCCCACACAGCTGGGGCTGATGTCCCAGCTGTGTGGGGGATTATGGGTAGGGAAGACAGCCGTTACCCTGCCGAGTTTTGAGCTGCTGACGAGCGGCCCCAAAGGCTGAATCGGCCCGGTGAGGTGCCAGAATGACCGACGGGGCTATCACGGCCCACACAGGCTGCCCCCTAATGGCCCCTGACCTGACGGCTCCCGCCGGTCGCCCCTGCCCTCAGGTGGTCAGGGAGGGAGAGGGGTGATAGGGAGTGGGAGAGAGAAGGGAGATGGGTCACTTGCTCACGGCATCATCATGACATCATCCAGCCACCCCTAGCCAGCCACTTGTAGCAACAGTACATTCACGTGAGGCAGCAGAATTCAGCGTTCTGCCGATGATCCTTCCCTGAGAGGGATTTGCGTTGGCACCTTGGAGCCGGCCATGATGTATTCATAGAGGTAAGTCTCCCGATGTAAGGGTAGAGAATCTCTGCCTTTACAGTTGGGTTTTTTTCACTGCATGAAAGGGCCTAATGATGTCTCCCTTAAGCCTCCGAGTGGACAACTAATACCTCACTGTATGGTCAGTCATAACAGAAGCCCTTTTTTAACATGAGTTGTCCATGTGTGTGGAACCATCTTAACATAAAATTTGCCAGTTTTCAAATGGATCGAACAATTTATATTGAAAAGAATCAAATGAAATAAGAGTTCCCACTGCATTTTACCCACAAAGCCTTTTTATGAGGAAATAGTCAAAAGGCATTTTTATGATGTAACGTTGCCTTTCAAGGCAGCTCAACAAAAAGAAAAACAAAGTTGAACTTACCTTTATATGCAGAAGGCCTACAAGGCGGATCCAGCATTGTTTTCAACTCAGCAGCATCTGGTGCCATCTTGGGAACTGAGGGAGGCGAGTCTAGTGGTGCAGTAGTTCTACCCAGCACCATGACGTTATCCACACTCGCCAAGAAGGGAAAGCGGCCTACACCCGAAATGGCAGTGAAGAGCAAGTAAAAGCACTGGTGGAGATCTGTTCAAGAAGACTTAGGACTCGGACAGATCTCCTGTGCAATCTAATTAACTTTATTACAGCATTACAGCATACTGGATTTTAAAAATCATGCTCCTACTCGCAGGCAGTGGCATTGCCTTCGCGGAGGAGATGAAGAGAGTCACTCCACCTCTGACTCTACCCCCCGAGATTGATCGGAGTCCACCTCTTGAATCCGCCCTCAGAACTTTCAACAAAGTAAATTAAATGATGTAAAGGCAGAGAAGATCCACTTTTTTTTACTATAAAAAGGCCTAAAGAGATTCCTTGTGCCTGGTGATTGATATTCCACCAGGAGAAACTCACGGGAAAGCCTGTTCAAATCAGTCTGTCATATTTGCCATGGAATTACAGTAGTGATGCAGGACCAATTTCAGTGAGTGAGTTCAAGAAGTGAAAGCCGGAAAGTAAGGGCAGGATGGCCAGCGTGGCAGTTAGCATAGCGGTTAGCGCAACACTGTGACAGCGTCAGCATCCCAGGTTCAAATCTGGTGCTGTTTGTGAGGAGTTTGTATGTTCTCCTTGTGTCTGCATAGGTTTGATTCAGGAACTCCGGTTTCCTCCCACCCTTCAAAGTGTTTGGGTTGGGGGGGGGGCGGTTGTGGGTCAATTGGGTGTAATTGAGCAGAGAGAAACACAAGAAGTCTGCAGACTTTGTGATTGTAGTAAAAACATGCAAAAATGCTGGAGGAACTTAGTCAGTCTTGCAGAATCCATAGGAGGTAAAGATATATTACCAACGTTTCAGGCCTGTGCCCTTCTTCAATATGTAAGTAAGTCAGACTAAAGACTGAAGAATTGCAGGGGGTGGAATCCAGACCAACAACAGTCTAAAAGGTGTTGATTAGATATGATAAGAGAAAGGTGAGAATTGTTTTTGACACTGTGAAAGGAGACAAAGGGAAAAAGAGGAGGGAGAGAGAGAGAGAGAGAGAGAGAGAGAGACAGACAGAGCTGAGCTGGGGAAAAAGCGATAGGGGGAAGGTGGTGGGGTTAATGGAAATACTATTTGGTTGGAATGTGCCCAGACAGAAGATGAGGTATGTGGGCTCATGGGCAGGAAGGGCTTGCTACTATGTTATATGTTGAAATTTAATTTAAAATATAATTTAAAATCTCACCTGCAGTTGGTTATGCTGAAGTCCCCATAAAGTAAGTTTGCATGTTGCCTAATAACTCCAAGGGAATGGAATTTCAGAAATCTCTCTCTCTTCTCTTTGGCTTGGCTTCGCGGACGAAGATTTATGGACGGGTAAATGTCTACGTCAGCTGCAGGCTCGTTTGTGGCTGACAAGTCCGATGCGGGACAGGCAGACACGGTTGCAGCGGTTTCAGGGGAAAATTGGTTGGTTGGGGTTGGGTGTTGGGTTTTTCCTCCTTTGTCTTTTGTCAGTGAGGTGGGCTCTGCGGTCTTCTTCAAAGGAGGTTGCTGCCCGCCGAACTGTGAGGCGCCAAGATGCACGGTTTGAGGCGATATCAGCCCACTGGCAGTGGTCAATGTGGCAGGCACCAAGAGATTTCTTTAGGCAGTCTTTGTACCTCTTCTTTGGTGCACCTCTGTCACGGTGGCCAGTGGAGAGCTCGCCATATAACACGATCTTGGGAAGGCGATGGTCCTCCATTCTGGAGACGTGACCCACCCAGCGCAGTTGGATCTTCAGCAGCATAGATTCGATGCTGTCGGCCTCTGCCATCTCAAGTACTTCGATGTCAGGGATGAAGTTGCTCCAATAAATGTTGAGGATGGAGCGGAGCCAACGCTGGTGGAAGCGTTCTAGGAGCCGTAGGTGATGCCGGTATATGACCCATGATTCGGAGCCGAATCATATACGCTAATCTTTGTGAGGTTGTTCAGTTGATTGTTTTTCCAGACTCTTTTGTGTAGTCTTCCAAAGGCGCTATTTGCCTTGGCGAGTCTGTTGTCTATCTTGTTGTCGATCCTTGCATCTGATGAAATGGTGCAGCCGAAATAGGTAAACTGGTTGACCGTTTTGAGTTTTGTGTGCCCGATGGAGATGTGGGGGGGGCTGGTAGTCATGGTGGGGAGCTGGCTGATGGAGGACCTCAGTTTTCTTCAGGCTGACTTCCAGGCCAAACACTTTGGCAGTTTCCACAAAACAGGACGTTAAGCGCTGAAGAGCTGGCTCTGAATGGGCAACTAAAGCAGCATCGTCTGCAAAGAGTAGTTCACGGACAAGTTGCTCTTGTGTCTTGGTGCGAGCTTGCAGGTGCCTCAGATTGAAGAGACTGCCATCCGTGCGGTACCAGATGTAAACAGTGTCTTCATTGTTGAAGTCTTTCATGGCTTGGTTCAGCATCATGCTGAAGAAGATTGAAAAGAGGGTTGGTGCGAGAACGCAGCCTTGCTTCACGCCATTGTTAATGGAGAAGGGTTCAGAGAGCTCATTGCTGTATCTGACCCGACCTTGTTGGTTTTCGTGCAGTTGGATAACCATGTTGAGGAACTTTGGGGGGCATCCGAAGCGCTCTAGTATTTGCCAAAGCCCTTTCCTGCTCACGGTGTTGAAGGCTTTGGTGAGGAATATAACAAACTGCTGCAACTGTTTAACGCTACTCACCATGGACAAATTTCTTAGCTGTTAATCTCTCGTAATAATTGATTGTAGCAAGTGATAAGGAAGTATTTTGGACTTTATATTATGGGTTTTTGGATTTTTTTTTTAAAAAGGCGAATGAAGCCTCTGAGTGCCTGGCTTTAAAACAAAATGAACTGTCAGCGTGATGGTAATCTGAATGTACGAAGGCTTATTTCATAACCAGGATGTTTGAGGAAGTTTGCATCTCAGATAAGTGAAATAAAGTCTATGGTTGCCAGGAAAACCAAAGTAATTTTTTTTAAAGAAGAAATAATGTTGACAGCTTCAGAAATTAAAAAAAGTAATGGCTGGTAGGAATGTTTTCAGCTTAAGTCAGACTATTTAATGCACGAGTAAGGAATGAGTAGCTGAAGGCACTGGGCAAGTCAGACAGCGTGCATGGGTAGAAAAGGCCAGTCTACATTTTGGGCCGTGACCCTTGTTAGGTCTGCTTTGTTCATGAATGAGTGAGACAAACACCAGGCTGAGTCGAAATCAGGGTTCTTTGTTCTTTATTACCGGATTGTAACACTTGCGACCAACCAGGTTAGTCGGAGAATGCATTCTGCCGTTATCAGCAAAATGGTGATTTTTTATACCCTTGGATATGTGCTTAGAACATCATCATATCATTACTTGTCCAATGACTAAAACTGTTGCTATCCTTTCCCTGCTAGCTTCCTGCCTCTCAATCCATCAATGTCTCTCTTATCTTGTAAGTACAAGGATGCATTCACATCTTGTTACTGCCCCGTACATTCCCATCTCATGATGTTTTACCTAACAGGAGTACAAGGACACCTCCCCTTCTTGTTACAGCCTTGTACAGGGTAACTCCCTACACATTTCCATCTCATGATGTTTTACCTTACACCCTCGATGGAGATTAAAGGAGGAAGGGTTGATATGAAGTATACAAGTTAAATCAAGAGGGGGGGGGGAGTAACTGGGAGGGGTTAAGAGGTGATCAACATGTTCTCAGTGTGGGAGAGATGAAGAAAAAGGAAAAAGGAGAGAACAATGGGAGGTAAGAAAGGTAAAAGAGAAATGAATGGGAGTAGGCAAAGAAGAAATGGAAGCAGTGGAAAGAGAATGAGGTAGGAATTAACAAAGATGAGAAAAATCAGTCATTATGTTTAAAGCTGTCCAGGGAGAATTGTTATGTATATGCCTACTTGCATATGATGTCATCACACTGATGTGATATATATATTGTGTGCTGCAGTGAACCATTTTAGATTTGCAATAAAGCATCAAATCTCTGTGTGCTGATGAGGATTAAAATAAACTTCCTCTAAGCTTCAAACACTGGAGTGAAGATTTAAAAGAGAAATACAAGACTATCACTTCAGTGAGTCGAACAGTCTCAGTCACAGAGAAAGAACAAAGGAAAGAAGACTCAAAATGACGGAGGGACAGTTTGGAAAATTTGTAGACTCAGAGGAAGACTGGTATGACTATGTAGTCTTGCCATAGTCTTGCCCATAATATTACTGCCTTTGAACTAAAAACGATCACTATTTCTGAGCCAAGTAGGAAACGAGACGTTTAAACGGATGAATCTCTGACAGCACCTGAAAGTGCAGGTACAAAAAACTTATGCAGAGTTCTGTGCCACAGAAGGGACACATCTAAGTCCCAAACCATTGAAAGACAAAGATTTTATTTCAGAAAGCAGAGAACAGGTGAATCTATAAGTTAATTTTTAGTGAAATTACGTAGACTCTCTGAACTGTGAGTTTGGTGCATTCCTAAACAAAGCATTAAGAGACCCGTCAGTAATAGGTTTAGCAGACTGCAGTACAAGACAGTGATTGCTAAGTACAAAAGTTTGATTCTAGGCCCTAAAAAGGGTACCAATGCTAGCCGCAACAAGATTCAAAGGTGGGCCATGCTGCTCGCCGCATATGATTACGACCTGAAACATAAACTAGCAACACAAAACAGCCATATTCATGCTCTATCTTGCTTACCAGTATCGGAAGCTGAACAGAAGGATGAGATAATTAAATGGATGGCAAAGGCTACAACTATTAATCAAGAATAACCTCATCGCTTACCAGTTATAGCAAAGATAATCTGCAGAAGTACGGAAAGAAGCTATGCTGTCAAAGGACCTATATTTCACATTAATTGGGTGGCCCGAGGCCAAAAGGATCTCTTCCAAACTGAAACTTTATTCTACACGATCCAACAAAATATCCATTGAAGAAGATTGTTTATTATGGGGGCCAGGAACAATCATTCCTACAAAATGGCAGACTGCCATGTTATCAGAGCTCCACAACAACCACCCCAGGGACGGTTCGGATAAAAGTTTTGGCACGTATACATGTCTCATGGTCCTTCGTAGGCATTGATATTGAACAGACAGTAAGAAGGTGTGGCATTTGTCAGAGAATGCAACCCAAAGCTCCTGAAGCCAAAGCTAACCCATGGAGATGGCCATCAGGAACATGGCACAGGATCTTTTTTGAATATTTTATTTATAATTTTTCAAACTCAAACAGTGTCAAAAATCCATAATAAAAAAATCACACTACATTCTACAATTATATTCAAACTTCACTGTCAAGTCCAATTTTCATCCCCCATCCCCTCCACCTCCACCATTTCGCAAATACTATATCCAAAGATGAATCACCTCAAAGAAGGAAAAGGCCACAATAAGGTGCCATCTATACACCATCTCCTGTTTATCTGGCATTGCAATTATCAGTGTCAAGGGGAATGATCTGACAAAACTCTTGGTGTGTACTCATTTTCCATGATCCTACCCTCTATTTGGGCTGATGGCAAAAATAAATCTATCTTGGTGTAGGAGTCATGGTGTCTTGAATAAAAGGAATATTCCTTTCCCTTGGACACTGCCACCTCCAGGCATCTATTAGGTTTGGCTCTTTCATAAAGGTCAGGGGTTTTAGCCGCCCTGACCTTAGTTACCCTATTCGATGACTTATCCAAGACCAGATCCAGACAATAATTGAAATCCCCCCCCCCCCCGACCAGGATGTTTTATCTTCCCTCCGCCAATTTCAAGAAAATATCTTGTATAAACTTTCATCATCCCAATAGAGGGCATATATGTTCAGTAGGGTCCATGATTTTGAGTATATCTGACAGTAAACCATCACAAACCTTCCTGTTATATCTGTGACTATGCTTTCCACCCTCACCAGAACACTTTTCCTATCAAAATTACTACCCCCCCCTGCCTTAGAATTAAAGGAAGATGCTTTTACCTGGCCCACCAGTCCTCTCTTCAGTTTTTGGTGTTGATGTTCTATTAAATGTGTTTCCTGAAGGAAAGCTAAATCCACACCCAATTTTCTCATGTGTGCCAAGACTCTTTTCCTCTTCACTTACCCATTTATTCTGTTCAAACTAAAACTAACAGCTTTTATACAGATGCCCAGTGACTCCTCCTGTGATTGCGACACCCCCGTACCACCATCACCACCCTCTTGTCTGATATCCAATCCTTTATTCTTGACTGTTTGGACCAGCCTGCCGGTTCCAGAACAAATCCCAGGGAAAACAAAAGAGAGAAAAAGGGCAAAGACAAAGTCTCCAAACAGTACAACAACAAACCCCATATTCTCCTCTATTCCCACTTCCCACTCCCCCCCACCCCCCCCCCCACCCCAGCGATTGCATCTGCTATGCAATCGCTATTTCTCTCCATTGTTCGGTCTGTGTATTCTACAACTCTCCCTTTCATCTTCCACTTCCACCCCCACCCCAAAGTCCTCCAAGATCACTTCCCATTTCTCATTTCCATATATTTACGTAAAACTAATATTTACATCAAAATACTTTCCATTTTGCAACGGTTGTTTACAGTCCCTATTTTTCTTTTGATTTTAGCTGGCAGTTCCTTCGCAAATTACCATGCTTTTTAAGTTCCGCAAATAACTTCTTTCCCCCCCCCCTCGGCAATACCATTTTCAGAGCAGCTGGGTTTCCTTCTATTTGACCAGTGTTTTGACTGGTTCAATTCTTTTCTGTGTTTTAAAAGCGCTCCACTACTCGAGGTAGAAAAATAATTTATACCCCTCTAGCCATCCACCCCCCCACCTTTCTTGTTTTGGCCACTGCCACCCCTCAAATGTTCTCTCTGTCCTAGAGATATAACAGCTTCACCAGGATGAAGCAGGATTTCTGCCGAGGGTCCTGTTTTGGGATGGTGACCGGTGTACCCCTTCCACCTCTACCATCTCTCCCAATGTGTCTCTGCCTTGTACCTCTGGGATCCAACTCTCGATGCCCTCCACCAGCCCCGCTATTTTTATATTATTTCTTCAACTACAGTTTTCGAAGGCATCCAACTTTCTCCAGACAAGATCCCTCTCCCTCACCAAGGCATCCAATTCATCTTCCAACCTATTTATTCTATCCCCATTTATACCAATTCTGTCCTCTACCATTCTCCCTGTTAGGCCGGAGAGAGCACTTTGCATCTTTTCCAGTTTTTTAGCCATGTTCTCAGCTCTCCTCACCACTGCCTAAAATAGTCTCTCTTCCACGTTTCCCATGGCTTCCAACGCATCAGGCAAGAAGGGCTCTGAACCCTCCTTCTCCCTTTTCCTTACCACGAAGTCCTTCCCAGGCCTCCTGGCAATTCTCCAGTTCTCCATTTTTTCTACTGCCGCCTCTGTCACCGTCGCAGTACCAGTCATCATCGCTTTCATTGCTACCACTTACCATGGTGCCCGATCTGACGTTGGATCGACGCAAGCCCACAACTTCCCCACTTGACGCACTCCCCACACTTCCCAGCCACTCAATCCTTCTGCCACTGATGCACCACACGCATCACACTCTTGCTGAGGGAAGGAGACCCGAGACACCACCCCCACCACATTCTGAGCCACTCCATGGGGCTTTCGTTGTCCGTATGCTGGTCCGGGGTAGCATCACTTCCCTTTCTCGGATTGGCCTTACCTCGGCCTCAGTACTCCTGTGGGGTGGGCTGCATCTCCATCCCCACATCGTCCTCCACAGCAAGCCTCGAGGCAGCACTGCCTTTTTCTTTGCCACAGTAGTAAACCCCTGTGATGTATAATTATCTGGTCAAGCATGCCTGTTGGCCATTTGTACTTGAGTCCCATCCCCACAGGCTGCTGAATAAAGGTGACTGCTCCACAGCCCCTGCAACCCAGTACAGGGATATGCTATGTTCTCAAGTGAACTAAAGCCTATTGGTTTCTCTACAATAGTCTCCTGAGTGATTGATGGTGCATGAGCACCTCAGATCGATCCCATGGCATCGGAGCCAATTGTTGGCTGTTTTATTTTTCTTCGTCATCTTCCTACTGCTGACGTCTTCCAACACCACTGGTGAGTATTTTGATTATTATTTTAATGTTTTTCTTCCCTATAGATCTGGCAGCTCCGGGATTTCACCTCCTCTCACTCCCCTCACATCATGTTTCTCCTTGCACCACGTCACCATGGCACAGGATTCACATAGATTTCGTTGGTCCATTTATGGGAGAAAACTTTCTTACTGTTGTCAATGCGCACTCTAAATGGCCAGTGGTGTCACACTTGAAGAAAACAACAACAGGCCAGACAATTGAAAGACTACAAAGTATATTTGCATTATATGGGTTGCCTATTGAACTAGTTTCTGATAATAGATGGCATCACAAACCTTCCTGTTTGCATCGGATGCCTTTAAGATGTTCTTATGTAATAGCAATATCCGACACATCCTGTCAGCACCCTACACCCAAGCACAAATGAGAGTGTGGAATGTTCTGTACAAACTTTTAAAAAGTCCATGAAAACTAAAAAACTGTCACAAAATCAGATTTCCTGTTAGGATAGAGAAATACACCACTCTCTATGATCAAATATACACCAGCAGAATTGATGTTTGTAACTCAAGAACAAGACTTTCCACAGTACACCTGAACATCACCCTCCGCATGGGACAATCCACGTCTCCAAGTAAATCTGGGAACATTTCAAGAGACTGGGAGCAGTTCAAGATGCAGCAAAGGAGGACAAAGGGATTAATCAAGAGAGCAAAAATAAATTACGAAAGTAAGGTTGCAGCAAGCATAAAAACCAACTGCAAAAGCTTTGATAGATATGTCAAGAGGAAAAGATTGGTGAAATCCAGAGTAGGTCCTTTGCAGTCAGAATCAGCAGAATATATAATGGGGAATAAGGAAATGGCAGACCAATTAAATTCTTACTTTAGTTCTGTTTTCACAAAAGAGGATACAAATAACCTCCCAAGGATGTTGGGAAACATAGAGACTAATGCAAGGGAGGAACTGAAAGAAATCAGTATCTCTAAGGGCATGGTCTTGGGGAAATTGAAGGGATTGAAGGCCAATAAATACCAAGGGCCTGGTAATCTACATCCTAGGGTACTTAAAGAAGTGGACATTCAGATAGCAGATGCTTTAAGAATTATTTTCCAGAACTCGATAGACTCAGGATCAGTACCCATGAATTGGAGGGTAGCTAATGTTACCCCACTATTTAAAATGGGGGGGTAGAGAAAAAGCGGGGAATTATAGGCCCATGAGCCTTACATCAGTAGTGGGAAAAATTATAAAATCCATTATTAAGGATGTAATAGCGGAGCATATGACTAGCAGAGAAGGGAAAATCAGACAGAGTCAACATGGATTTGTAAAAGGTAAATTGTGCTTGACAAATCTATTGGAATTCTTTGAGATGGTGACAGGTAAAATAGATGGGGGTGAGCCAGTGGATGTGGTGTACCTGGATTTTCAAAAGGCCTTCGATAAGGTCCCACATAAATGACTGGCATGCAAAATCAAGGCTCATGGGATTGGGGGCAAGGTATTGATGTGGATTGAGAACTGGCTGGCAGATAGAAGACAGAGAGTTGGGATAAACGGCTTATTTTCTGAGAGGCAGGCAATGACCAGTGGGGTGCCACAGGAATCTGTACTGGGACCCCAGCTGTTCACAATTTACATTAATGATCTAGATGAGGGGATTGGATGTAATATCTCCAAATTTGCAGGCGACACTAAGCTAGGTGGGGTTGTGTGCACTGATGAGGGGGTCAGGAAGCTCCAGTGTGATTTGGATAAATTGGGGGACTGGGCAGATATATGGCAAATGCACTACAATGTGGATAAATGTGAGGTTATCCACTTTGGTAATACAAACCAGAGGGCAGATTACTATTTGAATGGCAATAGATTGGAAGATGGGGAAGTGCAGAGAGACCTAGGGGTTCTTGTGCACGAGTCACTGAAGGTGAGCATGCAGGTACCGCAGGCGGTTAAAAAGGCAAATGGTATGTTGGCCTTCATATCAAGAGGGTTTGAGTATAGGAATAAGGATACCTTACTGCAGCTGTACAGAGCCTTGGTGAGACCACACCTGGAGTATTGTGTGCAGTTTTGGTCATCTTATCTAAGGAAGGATGTTCTTGCAATGGAGGGAATGCAAAGGCGATTCACCAGGCTGATACCTGGAATGGCAGGAATGACTTATGAGGAAAGATTGTGCAATCTGGGATTGTACTCGCTGGAGTTTAGAAGATTGAGAGGGGATCTCATAGAGACATATAAAATTCTGGCAGGACTGGACAGAATGGATGCGGAAGGGATATTTCCAATGATGGGGCGTCCAGAACCTGGGGCCATGGTTCGAGGATAATAGGCAAACCATTTAGAACTGAGATGAGGAGGAATTTCTTAACCCAGTGGGTGGTGAATCTGTGGAATTCATTGCCACAGAGAGCAGTAGAGGCAGGTTCATTGAATATATTTAAGAAGGAATTAGATATATTTCTTCAATATAAGGGAATTAGGGGTTACGGAGAGAAGGCAGGGACGGGGTACTGAACTTTAAGATCAGCCATGATCTCATTGAATGGTGGAGCAGGCTCAAAGGGATGAATGACCTACTCCTGCTCCTATCTTCTATGTTTCTATGTTACCAGGTCTCTGGAAGTACGAGAGCGAGTGCCAGCCCAGGACAACCGAGACAATAGGTGATAGGCATGATTCTTTAAAAAATTGAGCCCCGGTTCTTACTCTATACTGGTGGGTACTAACATATGGAAACAGGAAATCAACGAGTTGAGAGCAGTGGATGATCTTATGGTCACACTCACTGGTCATGATCCCGATGAAAATCCAGACAAGATTCATTGGGCTCATTCTCCCATCAACATTGGAAAGTGAAGCCCCTTTGAGGTTGACTGCTCAACCAACCAGTTCTACCATTCTACCAAGCAGTCCTACTGCTCAGCAGTGCAGGAACATCCAAATGAGATGTGCCAAAGTGCAGCCTTTACCACCAACTGAGGTATTACCCAAAAAGGCAAAGAGTCCAGAGAGATCACAAAGTATTCCGGTGGATTCTACCTCATTGAGATGATTCTAAAAGGAAAAATGTCCTCCAAAATGGCTGAGTGACTATATACAGTGACTTGGCGGCTTAATCTAGAACCTAGAATGTTATAGCACAGAAAAATAGGACATTTGACCCTTCCGGTCTGTGCCAACCAATAATCCAAGCTAGTCCCACTCCCATTGCGTAACCCTCCAGACCTCTCCTATCCATGTATATATCCAATTTATTTTTAAAACTTAAGATTGAATCTGCATTCACTACATCAGACTCCTAATCATTCCACACTCCTACCATTCTCTGAGCGAAAAAAATACCCCTAATGTTCCCCTTATACCTCTCCCCTTTCAGCCTAAAGCTATGACCTCCCAACATATCAAACTTATTTAATTTTCTCCATTAGTCTTTGGCCACCACATAGTTATCATAGTTTAATGTAAGTGCGGCCTATGTTATTTTCAAAAAGCATTTATTTTGAGGGGAAAGATTGTTATGTATATACACGTTGAGGTGATGATGTCATTACTCATTTATAGATGCTGTGGGGAACCATTTTAGATTTGTAATTCTTTGGCTTGGCTTCGCGGACGAAGATTTATGGAGGGGGTAAATGTCCACGTCAGCTGCAGGCTCGTTTGTGGCTGACAAGTCCGATGCGGGACAGGCAGACACGGTTGCAGCGGTTGCAGGGGAAAATTGGTTGGTTGGGGTTGGGAGTTGGGTTTTTCCTCCTTTGTCTTTTGTCAGTGAGGTGGGCTCTGCGGTCTTCTTCAAAGGAGGTTGCTGCCCGCCGAACTGTGAGGTGCCAAGATGCATGGTTTGAGGCGATATCAGCCCACTGGCAGTGGTCAATGTGGCAGGCACCAAGAGATTTCTTTAGGCAGTCCTTGTACCTTTTCTTTGGTGCACCTCTGTCACGGTGGCCAGTGGAGAGCTCGCCATATAACATGATCTTGGGAAGGCGATGGTCCTCCATTCTGGAGACGTGACCCACCCAGCGCAGCTGGATCTTCAGCAGCATGGACTCGATGCTGTCGACCTCTGCCATCTCGAGCACTTCGACGTTTGGGATGAAGGCGCTCCAATGAATGTTGAGGATGGAGCGGAGACAACGCTGGTGGAAGCGTTCTAGGAGCCGTAGATGTTGCCGGTAGTGGACCCATGATTCGGAGCCGAACAGGAGTGTGGGTATGACAACGGCTCTGTATACGCTTATCTTTGTGAGGTTTTTCAGTTGGTTGTTTTTCAGTTGGTTGTGTAGTCTTCCAAAGGCGCTATTTGCCTTGGCGAGTCTGTGGTCTATCTCGTTGTTGATCTTTGCATCTGATGAAATGGTGCAGCCGAGATAGGTAAACTGGTTGACCGTTTTGAGTTTTGTGTGCCCGATGGACAACCCCTAAGGTTAGAGCTGGATGAGGTCCTCACCCAGGATGAGACATATAAGGCAATCGAACAACTGAAAAGTGGCAAAGCAGCAGGTATGGATGGAATCCCCCAGAGGTCTGGAAGGCTGGCGGCAAAACTCTGCATGTCAAACTGCATGAGTTTTTCAAGCTTTGTTGGGACCAAGGAAAACTGCCTCAGGACCTTGGTGATGCCACCATCATCACCCTGTACAAAAACAAAGGCGAGAAATCAGACTGCTCAAACTACAGGGGAATCACACTGCTCTCCATTGCAGGCAAAATCTTCGCTAGGATTCTCCTAAATAGATTTGTAATAAACCATGAATAAAGCATCATGTCTCCATGTGCTGATACATTTATAAGCCTAGAATACTCAACAAGAATATAATGTTGTTCTTCAAGTTTACATTTGGCCTCATCCTGACAATCAATGTGGCCAAGGACAGATATGGGTGGCTATTGGGAGTTCTAGTTCAGATTTGTTTTGTGAAAACCTGTAGATCGAAACGTGAACTGGTCAAACACCATCCAAATGCCTTGTCTGTGTCCAAATTCATCATTCAGGTGCCTTGTTGTGTGTTAAAACTTTAAAGAAAAAACACAAATCTTTCTTGAAGATAAAGCTTTCCTGATTGGGGCTATGTTTAGCTCAATGATTATGTTGCTATTAGCACAAGCGTAGAGGTGGAAGTATCACAAGAGTATTTCTAATGATGAACACAACAAGATTTTTCCGAGAGAAGTCAACTTTTTTAGAAAGTAACTGTACAAAAATCAGGGAGAGGAGACTACTTGCTGCTTTCATACTCAGGAACTTCCTGAACTATTCCTGCCAATGGATGCTGCCTGATCTACTGAGTCCTTCAGCTTCTCATTGTTTGCAAACAATTTCAAGTGCATGATATAAGCTCACTGGTCACCAACAGCAACCATCTTAGATTTTGCAAATACAGTCTTTTATGCGAATGTTTGTTGAATATACAGCTCTTTATGACATACAGGGGATCTCCCATTGGCCAACTATTTAAATTCTGTGCCTCACTCCTGCGCTGACATGTCTGACCATGGCCTCATGTTCTGGCAGATGCCAGATGGCATTTACATAAACTTCTCTGTTTTTTGCTAGCCTACCCCATGTTGTTCCTCTCTAGTTTCCATCCTTCTGTGTTCTTTCCTTCAACTCTCCCCCACCTTCCCTCTCCATTCGTAGAGCCATTACCCCTACCCTTGTTTGCTGGTGTGCCTTCCCTCCCTTATTCACCTATTACCTCCTTCCTGTGGGACTGTGCTCCTCCCCTTGCACCTCCCCCCAAATTTGTTTGGGTGCCTGCCCGCATTTGTCAATACCTTGATCAAAGGCTCAAGCCCAAATCGTTGTTTATATATATTTTATCTTTGCTATAAACAGTACACTGTCTGACCTGCTGAGTTTCTCCAGCATGACTTTATGACATATGATTGCATCTCTGTGGATATGAGATTTCATTTCACAATGAATTTATCTTGAAAATCAAAATGGAAATGAAGATACTCCCTACTTGATCACAACTCACTAATATGCCTCAGAACTGTTTCACCCAGAGTTGTGTGATTAAGGTGTTCCCAACGGAAGTGTTTCAGTGATCATTTTCTAGTGAGTCATGTGTAAAATTACAACATCACTTCTTGGAACTCTCCGCAGAACTGCTCTGTGTTCTTCCCTGTCAAATCACTGAACAGCTCCACCAAGTCTGCATGAAGAAGATGAAATTTCCTCAGATATTAAGCTATTGCCAACAAGCTTACCAATATCTCACCATGTAGGTACTTCCAAAAATACTTTAATTTGGATTGGATTGCACAAACCTTTGGCACTAAATAAGGTGCCCAATAAAAATAATTTCTTGTCTCCAAAATTTCTCATTTGCGTCAAGCAAACAAACAAATTTCCAATGGGTTTCACTGCAACAATATTTATTTATCTCTTTTCAGCAAGTGATACACTGAGAGAAAATCAAACTGTTCGGCCTGCACAGTAATGCATGAGTGTGAAGCTCCTTCTACCAGCAATGTCACTCTCCTCCTCTATGTGCCTGTCTACCATACGGCTTGAGTCTTTGAGGAAAGGTGACATTTTTTTTTTCTGTTCAGTGTGTTATTAGGCAATGGAAGGTGCTTATAATGTTATATATCAGGATAAAAAATTAAATGCATCTTCCAGGATGCAAATTGCATCAGTGCTGTTGCACATCCATTTACAGCCAATGCCATTTTTTTTTAATGGCAGAACTAATTTGGCACAATGCTAAAGGCAAACCAATAAAGGGTGAGATCCATTTTCAACAGGTTAAAATTCCTATACTAAATGAAAGGGAGATGTAACTTGTTTCATCTTTTATTATTTACACAATCAAAAAGCATACAAGGTTGGTAGGTTAATTGGGTGCAGGTTAATTGGGGGTTTCAATGGCCAGAATAGTCTTCTACCGTGTTGTGGATGGATGGGTGGATATTCCAAACTAGAAATAAAATATAGATAGAAGTTTTACCACTTTTAGATTTAAACACTTCAAAATAAGGACAAGAAGACATTTATGTAATTAGAGTATTTATTTCAGCAGACCGAGTACAGAAGGAAACAAAGCACTTGTTGAGTTTAAGAGGAATGAAAGTTGGTAAAATGGTATCGAGGATAAAAATCAACAGAGCATAAATTGCTGAATAACAATGACTTACTGAAAAACAAATGAAAAATGTAATTGCCTAGAAGCAGAAAAGTTGAAGGCTGTGCGTGACAGGGCAAGTTGGAAAAAAAATTCCAAAACAGATATACTTGCGAAGTACCAAAGGAACATTTGGGAAATTTGTTCAACAAAAGCCTGACGAGACTTCAGTATGTTCTGTATCTGTCATTTTCACAAAAATGCAATGTAATACATTTGCAGTTGTTATGAGATTTGCCCTGGCAGAGATGAGATTGCTTGATTAAAATCAGAAAAAAATCTCTCAATCTGTTCTCTTTTTGCTGTAAGTGTTCCTTTATCCTATCTCTATTCTTGGCTGTACCTGCAGCAGCAGAAAATTATGAATAAAACTGATTAATTTTTCTGAGCCAATACTAACCAGGCAAAATTAATTAAAAAAAAGATTATTGGATAAAAAATTATTTTAGCTTTATAATTTTAAGCTGTCAAAACATTTCGGATATTAAGCTTCAGATTTATTTTATTTGTGCCTCCTAGCAGCAAAAGTGACATTTTGTTTATTTATGCATTAACAACAAGGAGGGTTCGCAGCACAGCACAATATTAAGTTTTAAATCATTCCGAAAATACCAGACCCTTCTGAGACACAAGCCAAAGTCAAGCAGTCAATAAAAATCCTCAATGTTCCTTAAATAAAACCATTCTTAAATTTAAAGAGAAATTTGTGTTTACTTAGGAATATGGAATGTTCTGACTGGATTAAACAGAAGCTTCAGGTCAGCGTGATATACCTGATTAACTATTTAAACACCACAGGAGATGCTTAACTGTCAAATGTTTTGAGGTGCACTGCCTCACCTAACATAATCTTTACTATATTCCAACTGAGAATTAATTTGAAGCAATAGTGTGTTTAAAAATATAGAACAATTGGTACTTATGTCAGTTTTACTGACCTGTGATAACTTCTCATCCATCAAGTGGTCTGGTTAACCTAGTAACATTAAAATAGAGATTTTTGTTTCCCCCATCAGCCATATTTTTAGATTGGAAGCATAGTGTTAGACAATACTCCCTAAATAGTGATCATATTTACTGCTGTATGCATTGTGGTGCTAAAGGCTGAATACTGAAAATCATAGCATATCAGGTTATATTTTAAGTACTTCCAGTACATGTTTTATTATTCTGCGAACAAACTTCTTTTACTGGATTAGACTCAGCAATGTTTTTATGTTAAGAATGGTCTTGACATTTATTTATGGCAGTTCAACAAGCCACTGCATCATAAATCATCTGCTGATCAGATAAACCTAGCTGGCATAAATTCCACACGTCACGAAGAGTGATGTTAATTTTGTGAAGGAGTGTCACTCATGATTTAGATAAACGATATGCTGGTAATGTAAGGAGATGACCAGAGGAGAGAGGTGGAATAGTCTCAAATATAGGTACGAAGATCTCCTATGACTAGCTTTCGCTGAGAACAGAAAGGAGGAGAAGACGGGATAGTGTACAGATGGGGGAATCAACACGTGTTCCCAATTCAGTTTTGTGTCCCCTGAACAATTACAATCAAAGGCAAACTGCTATCACAAGAGTTTAAGGGCAACATGGAGCAGAAAACAACACATCAAATGCAAAAGGACAGGAAGAAAGAGTATTTTAAAATTTCCAGTGGTAGAGAATTAAAGGACAACACATGGAAAGGATGTTTATAATAAAAATCAGCTTGTGTTGTGGCTCTGTGATTGACATTTTAATTTGCAACGCTCTCTGATTAACTCCTGTAACAATTCCCTTGCTGCATCAACAGGATATATGGTTCCATAAACAGCCCTTTCATTTACAATGAAAGATCCCTCAGATATTACATCTGCACCCCCATGCTGCTGTAGATTTCCCCAAAGTGGTGATTACACTTAATGGTCTCACTGCTTCGATGTACCTAGGCAAATATCACATTTTTGCTTTATTTATATTGTAAATCACATTTGTGTTGGTCTATAAACAAAAGATTTGCCTCTGAAGCATGAAACCAAGCAGATATGTTTCGACAAAGGGCCTTGGGATGAAGTGCAGGTGGAGGAAGAGGTCTCATAAAATTGCCGCAAACTCAAAATGGAAATGGGGCAACTCTGATTTGTATGTGGAGGTAAAACACTAAAAAGCAATGATAAAATAATTTTATTTTCAATTTCTTAGTGTAAATTCATTAACAAAATAATTTCAGCTGAACTGTCAAAGTCACATTTAAAAATATTTGCAGAATTTCACTGTTCACTTTGTGGCAAAACTGTCAGTCATTTTCAGCCATTATAATCACTTAGTATTTTTAACAATGTTTTATGCCTATCCATATATATTTCTGATCATACAAAATTTGGCAAAGAAATGCTTAACAGTCTGTGCTCAAAAATCTGAAGGTTTTCAAGAAGCACCGAACATTCCATAATAAGAATCTATTTTGGTGTGAACACAAGAGAGGGGAAGAAACAAAATGTGCAGCATTCCATTTCATGTCACAGCCATTTAGAAACAAAAGACATAGAAGCAGAAGTGAATTTTTCCAATCATCGAGTCTGTGAGAGACTCTAAAGAGATGGAACAAGCAGAATCCGCAATAAATAATGTCCCAACTCCTTTTCTAAATTGCAAAATAGATGAGTCCGCTCCACCATTCATCAAGATCATAGCTATTAATCTTCCTTAATTCCATTCTTGCCATTCTATTCTCATAGATCTTCATTTTTCATCCATTTTACCAATAATGCTTGAGCCTCACCTGCTCCTTCCATTTCTTTAAACATCTTTAATATGTGTAGCAGTGCTTTATTTGTTGAATATTTATATTATTCTATAAAGTATATTTTCTCTTGTGCCCACTGCAATGTTAAAATCATACTGTCAATGAATTTATCTGTGAGCCAATCTTTCATTTAAGTGTTATGAGCTCATGTTTCATTTAGTGTGACTGTCCCTTTGAGGATTAGTACAGGCTGCAACCATTCACAGTTGTGGAGAGTCTGGATGGCACTATCAAGTACAAATTATCTAAAAAGTTGATACTCTGGAGGAAGAGAAAGAACAATGGCTGTCTATTCAAGAAAATAGGTAGTAAAAGAATCAAATGAGGGGGACACTTGAAGAAAAAGGATTTCTATTATTAACCAACAGTCATCTGATGAACACGGTGGAGTGACTCTGTGTGAAATGGGCAATTCAGCTGATTCTCCCTGTCAAAGGAATTATTGAACCACCATGACCAAAGGAAACATCACTTTGGATAACCCGTACCTGGGTAAAGGAAACATGAGAACTGCTTTATCAAATCGTGACAAAGCTAATGGTCACTTTGACTGACCTGTGCCTGGGTTTTGGAAGCGTCGTGGAAGTCACTCATTTTGTTTCCCCCTATGCAAGGAAAAAGGGAGTTGTGACAATTTCATCAGAAAGGGTATTTCTCAGGAAGGAATTTGACCAGGATTCGTGAGTTTTCAGCAGTTGAGTCACTCAGTTACTTGCACCTCCTTCATGGTTACTTCGGGGCATCAGTTTAAAAGTCTGCATTTGAACATAGGATTTCTACGATTGAACTTTGGAATAACTTTCCAGAATTGTTTTAAAATAAAAACAGTAACAGTCTTTTGGTGAATTTCTATTGCTGCTGGCCTGCGGCACGACACAAGAGCGAGGTCAGTTCCAGGATTAATCCGCTATTTAGTCTGCACTTCACTCTATAATCCTGCTATTTTTTTTTCACACTCTGGGCTCTGTGTTCAATGTTATTAGTTGTTCTTGTCAAACTCTAATTTGAACAACGTTAAAAATGCAAGCTGTTATGTCACAGGCAATAGAAATTCACCAAGGAAATCTTATATTTGTCTTTAAAACACTAGTTTTATTAATGTCTAATAATAATATTACATATTAATCAAATCAACCCAACTATGCACACATGAACGTGTGTGTGTGTGTGTGTGTGTGTGTGTGTGTGTGTGTGAGAGAGAGAGAGAGAGAGAAAGAGAGAGAGAGAGAGAGAGAGACATACCCAAAGCATTACAGCTTGGCCACAAGATTCTGGAAAGTCATCCCAAAGTTTAGTTTTAGAAATCATTTGTCAAAATCCAGACTTTTAAACTGATGCCCAGAAGTAATCATGACAGAGGTAGGAGACACTGAGTTACTGGACTCCCAAAAACTCATGAATCCTAGTTGATTTTCTTCCATAGAAAAGATCCTTTTGTACGAATTGTTCTCACAACTTCCCTTTTCCTTATGTAGGGGAAATTAATGGAGTGACGTCCACAATGTGTCCAAAACCCAGGTACGGGTCAATCAATGTGATCTTTCCTTTGGTCAGAGTAGTTCAATAATTCCCCTGACAAGGAGAACCATTCAAATTGTCTATTATCACACAGTGATTCCTGCTCCGTATTCGATGAGGTGGCCCCTGGTCAATAATGATTCTGTTTCCTTTATCACTCTCTCCCCACCTGTGTCCCTGGAAAAAGCAACAAGTGTTCCTTTTCCTCTCCAAGGTAGCAAATTTGGGTCCAATCTGTACTAGTTGTTGCCACCCAGTCTCTCCACAGCTGTGAATTGTTGCAGTTTGTACTAGCCCTTAAAATGATATTCACACTATATGGAACAGGAGCTCGTAATAAAGCAGTCTTCAAACAACGTGGCCTCCCCTCTACCACCATTAGCTCAGTCCTCACCTGCACATCCTTCTTTACCCACACATCTGCACCTGCATGCATCAAACACTGGATTTCCCTTCTCCTCACCTACCACCCCACCAGCCTCCACATCTAACATATACTCCTCCGCCATTTCTACCACATGCTGCGTGATCCCACCACCAGACACATACTTTCTTCTCCTCTGCTCTCCGCCTCCCACAGGAGCCGGTCCTTCCGTGACTCCCTTGTCTATTCCTTTCTCCCCACCAATTGTCCCCTTGGCACCTATCTCTGACCGCAGGCAATGCTCCACTTGCGCTCACACTTCTTCCCTCACCAACATTCAGGACCCCAGATTCAAGCCTAGTTCACTTATGAATCTGCAGGGGTCATCGATTGCAACCTGTGCTCTCCCCTACATCACAGGTGCTGGGCGCAGAAAGAGAGAGATCACTTCATGTTGCAATAGTGTGGATCTCCCAGTGACCACCCATTTCAATTACCTGTCCCAGTCCCTTGCTGACATTCCTGCCCAAGGTCTCATGCACTGCCAGACTGAGACTACCTACAAATGAGAGGAACAACACCTCACCTTGCGACTGGACACCCTCCACCCAGAAGGCATGAACATCAACGTCTCTGGTTTCCATTAAAACCCCTCCCCCATTTTCTTCCCCCAACTCCTTTCTTGTTGCTCTGTCCATCTCTCTCTCTTTCTCTGTTCCCTTTTCCTTCCATCTCCTTTCACAGACCCAAAATCAATTCTCACCTTTCCTCTTATCATCTCCAAATAACATCCTTGTCTGTTGGTCTGTTCTCCTCCCCTTCCCATTCTTCCCCCTTTCTTACCTCAGACTTTAATTCAGACACCTGTCTTTTTTCACTTATACCTTGAGGAAGGAATATCTTTACTTCTAACGGGCACTGCACAAGCAGCTGATTTCATCCAGCATTTCTGCACTTTGACAGGTAAGAATACAACAAGAATCCAGTAGCAAACCTACAATTAATTAAGCTTGCCTAACAAAAATGTCAGATAGGGTGCAAAAATTCAGAAAAGAGTTTTGTCGCAGTGGTCTGTTCTTTATCATGTTTAATAATTCATCGTTAATTCTGTTTTAGGTTTGCAATTCTTTTACAGGTAACATTGGGCACACTTACAGAAAAAGATTGTTGCCTTTATCAATGGCCATTGAGAGGTCACCCAAGAATAACTCATTTGGGAAAACTTACCTCAAAAAGTTTGCGAGTGAAGTTTTCACACGAACTGTGATCTGCACAATTTGCAGTCACACTTGCCACACTATGGCTGTTGGAATCCTTGGGGAGCAAGACAGAGAACCATGTAGCCAGAGGAGCAATAGAAAGAGCTGTCATGGAGGTGAAGAAAAACATAGGGAGTTGGGGACAGGGTGGGGCGAAGCACATATCTTCAGTGTGGGTGGCCTCTCTTAACCAATGCCTACCTTCCCCCCCACCCCCACCAACCCTGCTCCACTACTGATCATTGCCGTTGAACATCCATTGCTGGAGCAAATTGCTGCCACTATGAAGTACCAGCTCATCTCTCCACCCTAATCTTTGCCATGTCTAAATGCAATGAGTACTATGTGACCCCATAATAATGTTTGAAATATACAAAACATACAAGACTTCGGCGAGCAGAGGATTAGGACGAGCTTGATTCCTGCAAGGTAAGGCCAGGTAAGATAATTGTATTTAAATTAGGAGGAGTTAATGGAGACAGCAGCTAGGATAATGGAATGTTCTGATTGGGAAGTCTGGGACAGCATAATTGTCCCTAATGACTACATCTGCAAGAGGGGCATCCAACTGCAGCATCTGGAAGACCGAGTTGAGGAGCTGGAGCTGGATGGAGCAGGGTGAACTCCGGATCATTCGGGAGGCAGAAGCAGTAATAGAGAGAAGCATCAGGAAAACAGTCACCCCCAAATGTCAGGAGGAAAGTGATTGGCTGACTGTTAGGAGAGGGAAGGGTTTTATGCAGACTGTAAAGAGCACCCCCGTCCATTCCCCTCAACAACATGTGTACTCTTTTGGATATTGTTGGGGGATGGGAGGGGGGGGGGTGTGGTGGTGGCAAAACAATCAACCAGGAACAAGTTGTGGAGGTCCCGTCTCTGGCAGAGAGATTGGCCCCATGGCTCAGAAGGGAAGGGGGAAAAGAGGAGAGCTATGGTAATTGGGGTCTTGTTGGTTAGACCTTGTTGATGAGGTCCTGAAGAGGGAATATAAGGAGATAGGTAAGACATTAAAAGCAGGACCTCGAGGATGGTAATTGCAGGGTTGCTGCCTGTGCCACACACCAGAGAGGGTACGAATAGGAAATGATCACCAGAGAGGGTACGAATAGGAAATGATCACCAGAGAGGGTACGAATAGGAAACGATCACCAGAGAGGGTACGAATAGGAAATGATCACCAGAGAGGGTACAAATAGGAAATGATCACCAGAGAGGGTACAAATAGGAAATGATCACAGATGATTGTGTGGCTGAAGAGTTCATGCAGGGGCAAGCATTCAGATTCATGGATCATTGGAATCTCTTCTGGGGGTGGTTTGACCTGTACAAAAAGGATGGGCTGCACCTGAACTGGAAAGGGACCAATATCCTAGCAGCCAGGGAGGATTTAAACTAGTTTGGCAAGGGGGTGGGAACCAGAATGTGAGTACAGAGAATAGGGCATAAGGTTAAAAGCATGGTGCTATGTGCTCTAACTTTGTGAGGAATGACAGGGAGGATTCAAAACATATATATAGTCAGTTAGAGGGTTTGAAATGTATCTATTGTAACAAAAAGTGTATTAGGAATAAAGGGGACGAACTTAGAACACGGATCAGTGCATGAAACGACAATGTTGTGGCTGTAACAGAGACCTGGCTGGAGGGAGGGCAGGATTGGTTGATGCAGTTTCCGGGGTTTAGGTGATTTAAAAGGAATAGGATGGGATGTATCATGGCTATAGAAAGGGAGGAAGCTGTAGAGGGAGTGTCCACTGAATTGGTATGGGTGGAAGTCAGAAATAGGAAGGGAGCGATAACTGTGCTTGGAGTAATCTATAGGCCCCCAAATAGCCCTCGGGACACCGAGGAGCAGATTTTGGAATGATGCAGGAAATACAGGGTTGTAGTTATGGGTGATTTCAACTTCCCTAATGTTCACTGGCATCTCCTTACTGCAAAATGGATAAATGGGGCTGAATTTGTCAGGTGTGTCCAAGAAAGATTCCTGACACAATACATGGACCAGCCGATGAGAGGAGAGGCCAGACTGAATCTAATTCTGGGTAATGAACCAGGACAGATTGACGAACCTCTCAGTGAGGTATCACAATTTCCTGAGCTTTAGCACAGCCATGGAAAAGGATAAAAACAGACAAAATGGGAAAGTGGGGAAGGGATAATTATGATGGGATGAGGCAGGAACTAGTGAGAGTAAATTGGAAAACAGAGGCTCAAGGGAGAAAGCACAGAACTAATGTGGAGGAAGTTTAGGGGTCACTTGTTCAGGTCTCAGGATAGGTTTTTCCTACTGGGACACGGAAAAGATGGTAGGAAAAGGGAACCATGGTTGACAAAGCAGGTGAGGCAGCAGGTCAAGCGGAAGGAGGAAGCATATATTTGATGTAGGAAACAGAACACAGGAAGGGTTCATGTAAAGTATATTGTAGCCAGGAAGGAGTTTAAGAAGGGACTTAGGAGAACTCAAAGGGGGCATGAGAAGGCCTTGGCATGTAGGATTAAGAAGAATCCCAAAGCGTTCCATGCGTATGTGAAGAACGGAAGGATGACGAGAATGAAGGTGGGCTGCTAAAGGATAAAGGAAGCAACATGTGCCTGGGGCCAGAGGAGGTTGGACAGGTCCTAAATGAATACTTCGCTTCAATATTCACAAGAGAAAAGGAACTTGAACAGGGTGAAGTCAGAATAGAACAGGCTTGCATGCTGGACCGTGTTGAGATTAAGTAAGAGGAAGTGTTGGATCTTCTTAAAAACATTAAGATTGATAATTCCATGGGTCTGAATGTGATACACCCAGGTTTGCTGTGGGAGTGAGGAAAGAAATAGCTTGAGCAGTAGCAATGGTCTTTGAGTCTGTGGCCCTCTTGCTTAAAAAAAGGTAATAGGGAGAAGAATCCTGGGAATTATTATAGACCATTATTATAGATCCGTGTGTGCAATCTATTGGGGAAGTTTCTTAAGAATAGGATCTATGAGCATTTGGAGAAGTACAGTCTACTCAAGGACAGTCAGCATGGCTTTGTGAAGGAAAGGATCTGTCTCACGAGCCTAATGGAGTTTTTGAGAAGACAAGAAAAAAAGTTGACGAATGTAAGGGAGTAGATGTGGTCTACATGGATTTTAGTAAGTCATTTGACAAGGTCCCCCAATGAGAGATTTGTTCAGAAAGTCTTGATGCATGGGATCCATGGAACCTTGGCGGTGTTAATAAAAGATTGGCTTGCAGGTAAAAGCAGAGAGTAGTAGTGGAAGGAATGTATTCTTCCTGGAGGTCAGTGACCACAAGGATCTGTCCTGGTACCCCTGCTCTTTGTGATTTTTATAAATGACCCAGATGAAGAGACAGAAGTATGGGTCATTAAGTTTGAGAATGATACGAAGGTTGGGGGAGTTGTCCAAGGAGCAGAAGTTTGTCAATGGTTATAAAAGGATAGAGACATGATGCAAAGTTGTGCGGAAAAGTGGCAGATGGAGTTCAATCTGGATAAATGTGAGGTGATGCATTTTGAAAGGACAAACCATAAGGGTGAATACAGGATTTATGGTCAGTTACTTAAGAGTATAGATGAACAAAGGGACCTTGGGTTCCAATTTCATACATCCCTCAAAGTCGCCACACAGGTTGATAGGATAGTTAAGAAGGCCCATGGGATGCTGGACTTAATTAATATATGGATTTAGTTCAAGAGTAGAGAGGTCATGTTGCAATTCTACATATCTCTGGTGAGACCACACTTAGAGTATTGTGTTCAGTTCTGGTCACGTCATTACTAGAAGGATATGGAAGCTATGGAGAGGGTGCAGAGGAAATCTACCAGGATGTTACTTGGATTGGGAAACAAGTCCTATCAGGCAAGGTCAGTAGAGCTAGGACATTTTCCTTTGGAGCATAGAATAATGAGAGGAGACTTTATAGAGGGCTACAAGATTATGAGAGGCATAGATAGTGTGGACAGCCAGCACCTGTTTCACAGGGAAGGATTAGCAAATACCAGAGGACATGAGCACAAAGTGAAGGGAGGAAAGTTTAACGGAGATATGAGAGGTACTTTATTTCACCCCACACAGCGTTGGGGTGTCTAGAATACCTTACCAGAGATGGTGGTGGAGGTTGAAACATTTGGGGCATTTAAGAGACTCCTTGACAGGCACATGTATGGAACAAAAGTAGAGGGCTATGGGGTAGGGAGGGTTTAGTACATTTTTTAAGGAATATATGAGCACATATATGAGCACAACATTGAGGGCTGAAGGGGCTGCACTGTGCTGCATTGTTCTATGTTCTATAAGAAATTCTGGTAGGCGCATCCAGGCAACAGCCATTGACATCCCTTCCTTTGGTTCATCTATACCAGTCACATATAAGGTCCCTTTGTTCATCTATACTCTTAAGTAACTGACCATAATTATTGGTTCACAAAAAAAAAATATTCAGCAGGTCAGGCTACAAATGCGGAAATTCTCAAGGTCAGAAATGCTTCGTTGCAACAATCCCAGGCTTTGGACCTCAAATATTCATTCTGTTTCCACACAGATGCCTTCTGATCTGCTGAGTGTATTGTTTTTCTTCCAGATTTCCAGCAAATGCAGCTTTTTGTAATTTTCTTTTAACTCATATCTCCTTCCCAATTTATAATTAGTGCTCTCTCTCTCTCTCTCTCTCTCTCTCTCTCTCTCTCTCTCTTTAACTTGGGTTATAAATGACGGCTTCACCCACACATTATTTCTCCAATTTCTGTACGTTGAAAAGGTATAGAATGTAAAGGTTCCAGTATTGTTGGGTAATACTACATTTAGAATGTAACACACACGAAACTAGGTAGAGATGCTCATTGCAGACTTTGTCTAAGTCATCACATGAACAAATGATGCCGGTGAAATTACTGGTGCTATCTGGCGAATTGCCTTCAGCAATTTGCTGATCAATCTGTCATTTTTATTATTATTATTATGTTTTCTTTCTTTTTAAAATATTTTATTGATTTCAAAAACGAGTGCAATTCAGTAAGATGGTATGGCCAGTTACATAAACAAAATAAGATATTCCGTATATCACTAACATAAATAAATTGTAAATCATATCCATAATTCATATTCTAAATAGAAAAAAAAACCTCTAATAATACAAAAAAAAAGGAGGAAAGAAGAAAACTGTGGAGAAGGAAACTCAAACCCCTTATCTAAACATGGTGCCAGGTGTTATATGTGACTGGTATTAATAGAAAAACCAAGGTAAAATGAAATATAAGTAACATGGAAAAGATACAAATCAGACAATTTAATTATATTGGAGTAAAATTATATCTGAATTATTAATTGAATAATGAATCTTTTCCATGTTCAAACAGGACATGATGTGGCGTCACCACTGATCATGAGTAGGTGGGACAATGTCCTTCCTTTATTATTATAATTATTATATTAAACATTTGTGAAATACATTTTTGCATAATTTATGCACACAATTATATTTAAGGAACTCCAATTTCTAGGCTCCTATCACCAAGTTTACACTAAGCAAGACTTTACAAATATAGCTTCGCCATTTAGTTGGAGGAAAAACTTGACAGAGAATTGGAGTTGAAACGCAGTAAATTGTAGATGCTGGAAATCTGAAGTCAGTTCAGTGAACAGAAATATTAACTGCTTGTCAACCTCCAAATACTGCCAAACTGTTGACTATTTCCAGCATTTTCTGCTTTTATTCTGAAAACTGAGTGGGATGACTCCTGCACTCTGATTCCAGGGGGCTTGTGCTTTGAGAAACTGTATGACTACCATACACCAATAGTTGTTTCTTTCAAATGCCACTCACCACGACAAACTATGCAAGTAATCATCTTTCCCTTGAGCATGGTTTCCAATAACTCACCCTTTCTCCATCCAACAAGAGGTGAACTCTGAAAAGACTGGGATTGTTCACTACAATCTCTTCATTTCTGTACAGGATCGGAAATATCTTGCTGTAAACTGTGTTGTCATGAATGAAGGGTGGATTGGTGACTGAATCACCTGCAAAACAAAACATGCAATGATTAAGTATGAACAGAAAAGAACTACTGTCCAAAATTGTAATGCAATTTAATTCTGCTCATTCACTCATCACACGAAGAACTCCCAATTAAATGCAAATCATGGTAAGCGACAACAAAGTGAAAACCACTTTTGTGGAGATCCAAACTTCTCATTGTACTTCTAAATCCTTCCAAAAAAATTGGTTAACTTCTTTGCACAATTTACTTTACTGACTTTCCCCAGGTCTCTGTGTCATCTCTCTGTTTCAAATACTCGAATGCAAGCTCAGTCGAGCCACAGAAATGACCATAATCACAAATAAACTTAGCCATTTAATTTTCATCTCTCCAGATGTTCCTGTCCTTGATTTGCCGAGAATTTACTGGAATCTCCATATTTATTTTAAAGTTCCAGCATCTATCTATGGCTCATTAGAATGTCATCCAGTATTAAATGTTTGACAATTTTGAGGTAATGGGGATACTCATGCTGGGGTTTATTAAAGCCAACTAACATGAGGAAAATGATGCTGTTCTTTGCATGATATTAGCAATAGACAATAGGTGCTGGAGTAGGCCAATTGGCCTTCGAGCCAGCACCGCTATTTATCGGATCATGGCTGATCTTTCCCTTTCAATAACCAATCCCAGCCTTATCTACATAACCCTTAACTCCCCTGCCCACAAGAGCCTTATTCAACTCTCTCTTAAATCTATCCGACAAATCCTTCCCCACTACCCTCTGTGGCAATGCATTCCACAGACCCGCAACTCTCTGGGTAAAAAAAAAATCTCCTAATTTCTGTGTTAAATGGCCTTCCCTGTATTCTTAAACTATGCCCTCTAGTCCTAGTCTCACCCACCATTGGGAACATGTGCTCTGATTTCACCCTGTCACGCCCTTTGAAAGCATATAAATTAGTACGATAATGGGGGGGGGGGGGGCAGAGGTAAATATACTGGAGACAAAGGTGGCAGTGAGAAGACACCAGTATAAGGGTGCAGTGACAGGAGGCTGTAAATGGATACATATGAATGAATTCAGGCTATCCAAAACATCAAATGGGACTGGAGAAGTATTGGAGAAGGGAAGACAGCTGAAGAGGCAACAGTTTGATTTACAATTTTGTTATTCTTCTACAAGCTGATCCATTTATTTAATTGAAGTCTTTAATACAGTTTCTGATGTTGGTTAACCTATAAAATACTTACTAAACAACCAATGAATAAACCACTTCTCAAATACTAGTTATTTATGGACAAAAAGGTGACTTTATTGTGATTATTCCCATGGGCCTTTGAGAGCTGTGCTATTTTAAGACTGCACTGGGATATCTACATAAAATTAAAATAACCAAATTTCCCACAGAAATGAAGTAACAAATGTAGTTAACAGGCTGACACAGAACTATATGATCATGTGGTTCAAATTATCGGGTTTGGGCAGTTTTCCTTAATTCTGTATAAATTCTATAACAGATCTATCAGTATTTTATGTTTTTCCTCCTCTTCATTGGGTGAATGTCAAAATTACTTAAGTAGTTTTGATCCTATTTCCATATTTTCCTGACACTAAAATTGCTCCTTCCTTTCAGCTGCGCAACTCAGTAAATAACCTATTTTAAGCCAAGCTCTGCTTTTTCTAATCATTATTTGTTCAAGTTGTGAGGCTTCACTTAAGCCGCTTTCAGGTGGCCAGAATACCCCAACGTAAAGCCACCTGCAAGCGGAGAACCCTGACCCGAGGAGCACTTAACCGGCCCTCCTCAGGTAGGTGTATTCTCCGCTTCCGAGAGCTCCCCCTAGGCACCTGAAAGCGGGTGGGACTACAGCCACAGTCGACAGGAGCCGGCATTTGCTCCGCTGCGCCTCTCCCCGCTGAGGACCTTTCAGATGCCAGAACACCGCCTTCAGCGCTACCACCTGAATGTCGCTTCGCACACACCCACAGCCACTCCGGAGCCGCGTTCTCCCAGTTATTCCACCTGAAAGTGGCTTTAGATTACTCAGCATACAGATCGTTGATTGTCTCAGAAGGGAGGGAAGATTAGGGGGGACATCAGGGTTAAGTTTTTTTTTTACACTGAGAGTTGTGGGAGCCTGGAATGTCATACCGGGGATTCTGGTGGAAGCTGAAACATTGGGGGCACTGATTAGCTCCTGATTACATTGTTCTAGACAAGTAAAAACCGCTGAGTAGTCTAACTGTAGGATAGCTCAAGTAGACCAGAGCAGAGTAATCAATGAATCTTCCAATGGTATAGAACGGATAGAAATTGGAAATGAGAAAAAAAATCCAAAATATGTATTTAAAAATTATTGAAAATGCTTTGCTCTTACGAGAAAGAAATGATTGAAATTTGCAGCCTTTCTTCGGGTAGGTCCCAGGTTAATGCTGGGGTCATGATCGTTGATTGTGTTTAAACTGAACTACTAGACTTGGGCACAACCCCATCCACTCATTGTGTTGATCCCAGCTGTCCCTCAGTTTCATGACATTGCCCACTCATCCATGGAACTCTTCCCTTGGGGGATAGAACATCTTCTGCAAAAACAGTGCACATTCCAGCAGGAAACTGGCACTCTCACAAGATGGTACAAAATGTAATGTTTTGCCCTAATACAAAAGGACGTGTTTTCTGAGATTTCAATGTGCAAGTGAGCAGATTCCCCTTCAACATCTCTGACTTTCAGCAGGCTGAAGCCAACATTTAGGATGCAGGATTTTTCATCCATCTGTGCTAATGACCTTCAATTTAATGAGCATTAGGTTGAAATTCTTCCAAAAAGTTTAATAAAATGGCTAATGCCGGTGAGAGAAGATAAAATCAATTTAATAAGTCTCAGAGAACAACCTACTTCAATATCAGTGAAAGAATCTATGTCATTGACAGAGGGAGTTGACCGATTTTCCATATATCATTCGTAACAGGCATTTTCAGCTAATAGTTTATTGCTTTCATAAAGGTATTAGAAGAGGCCAGTCAGAATCCTGCAACGTCCAGCTCTCTCGTCACAACATCCGAAAGCCATGAAAACAATCAAACGTTTATTTACATGTTATTCCTATTTTTAAAAAAATCTGTACATTAGATGTTTGGTTACACGTCAAAGAGCCCATCTTATTAGTTCCCTTCTGTGAATGGGGGGGGGGGGGGGAAACAGAGCAACAATATACAATAAGTTGGTTCTCAGCTTTAAACTAAATTAGCAGCCTATTAATTGGCAACGGTATTGTTGAATCAAGGGCCGAAAAGTGGAGCAATGAATGGGATTCAGGCCTTTGATCATTATCCAGTGACCCCTGCTGAACATTTAATGGGTGTCAAGTGATAACAAAATTAATATTCATTGTAAAATTCCTCATTCACACTGTTATAGTCATAGAGTACTTCAGCAAGGAAACAGGCCTTGTAATGCCAGTCAACTAGTCCCATTTGGCTGCAGTCTGCCCTATACCTTTAAAACTGTGCTATCCATGTACCTGTCCGAACCTCTTTATAATGTTACAATTCTCCCTGCCTGCACTAATTCTAATGGCTTCTTCCATATACCCACCACACTTTGTGTGAAGAAGGTCCCTCTTAAAACATTTCCTTCATACCTTAAATCTACGCCCTCAAGTTTCAGATTTACCTATCCTGAGGAAAAGAAAATAACTATTCATCATATGTCCCCCTCATAATTTTATAAATCTCTGTAATCTCTCATCCCTCCCTCTTCCCCTTCTCTTGGGCTTCTGCACACTTGGGAATACAGTCCCAGTCTATTTAATCTCTCTTTGGAATTCCAGCCTACCAGTCACAACAACATATTTTCTGCGTCCTTTCCATATCTTTCCTATAGCTAGATAGCCAGCACTCCGCGCAATATTCCAACGTCTTGCACAATTGTTACATGAAGTAGGTAAGCAGAAAAACTGCAAATGCTGTGGTCTGGTGCACCACAGAAAATTTCTGAAGAAGAACCCAGGCTCGAAGCATTGACTGCCTTTTCCATCTGATGGGCCCTGAGTTTCTCCGGCTCTTCTGTGCACTGCAACAGGACGTCCCTGCCTCCGTATTCAGTGCCCAGACAGATAAAGGCAAGCGGGCCTAACACTTTCTTCACCACCTGTCTACCTGTGCCAACTCTTACATGGAACTATGTAACTGTACTCTTCGGTCTCCATTCCACGACATTCTCCAGTCCCTAGCATTTCCATATAGTCTGCCAGCACTCATCCTCTGAGATTGTTCACTAAAAAAAAAATTGCCTCACTTAAGCAGGCCTCAAATTATTCATATTAATTCAATGTTCAGGAGCATGGTTGTCCCACGAAATTCTAGCACGTAGCATAATATTTTTGTGTCCTTTACTGGAACTTTATTGAATCCCATGGGGCCGCTGCCATCTTGGACAAGGTCACTTCTGATGAACAACAACAGCACAGAATGCGCGCAATGGGGGCCACTATCTTGGATGGCGCCATCTTACCAGACCACAAGCCAGTACAGCGGGTCAGACAGCGACGCTACTTAAGTTTCAGTAACGCTTGGCGAAAGCAAGCCTCAACAGTTTGCCAGGTCAATGATGGACATAGAGGTAAATGGGCACAAGACAAGCTACCTGCTCGATAGCAAGAGCATGGAGAGCTTCACCCACCCTGATACGGTGTAGTGTTACAATCTCACGGTGAGACCAGTGAGTTGCAAAGTCTCCATGGCCTCTAAGTCCCACTCAGCAGAGATCCACAGCAGCTGCGTAGTGACGCTGACCATGGATAGCCCAGAATACAAAATAATTTAACTCCTTGTGATACCACAGCTCTGCAGGCCTTTACTACAGGGGTTGGACTTTCAATGTCACCTTAAGAGTGTCACCATGGAATATGACAGGCCCCATTCCCCCCCTCATGGTCTGCAACCAACAGTTTTTAAATGACCAGCCCTCCCATCTGACCGTGTTCAACCAGCAACCTGATCCGCCCACCATGTGCAACCTGCGGGCTCTCCACCCTTGGAATTCCGCCTCAAACTTCTGATCACCAATCTCACCCCCGACGGTAAGCTTGTTTCCACCAATGGGGACAGGGCCTTTATCAAATCAAAGGTAAGGTGGCTCCTGTCCGAGAGGGTCATCGAACCAGCTCCTGGAGAGCTCAGGTAGTGGTGGTTAAGAGTGGGGAAAAACACCAAATGGTTATTGACTGCAGTCAGACCATTAACAGTTTCATGCAACTGGACGCATACCCCCTCCCCCACATAGCCAAACCAAATCACCCAATATGGGTATTTTGCACCATTGACTTAAAGTCGGGATACCACCAGCTCCCTATCCATCCCAAGGACTGCCAATATATCACATTCAAGGCAGATGACCACCTCTACCACTTTCTGAGGGTGCCCTTCGGGGTCACTAATGGAGTATCTGTCTTCCAGAGGTAGATGAACTGAATGGTGGATGAGCACGGGATGCTGGCCACATTCCCCTATCTTGACAATGTCACTATCTGCTGCCACGATCTGCAGGACCACGAAGCAAACCTCCGGAAATTCTGCCTTGACCTCACCTATAACAAAGATAAATATGTATTCCGCACATCATGCCTGGCTATAATCGGGTGCAGATCATGGAGAATGGAGTTATTGGCCCCGATGTTAACCACATGCACCCCCTGTTGGAGCTCCCACTTCCCCACAGCTTCAAGACCCTGAAAGGTGCCTGGGCTTTTTCTTCTATTATACCCAGTGGGTCCCCATCCATGTGGATAAGCCCCACCCCTTCGTAAAAGCCACCTCCTTTCCCCATAAGGCCTTCAGCCACATCAAAGGCAGCATGGCACTGGAGGCCCTATCTTGCCAGCAAATGATTTATCCTGCCGACTGAGCAACGTGCAATCACTTTTATGTTCAAGCAGCGGGGTAAAGTCAAGAATGACAAGATTCCGAGGTAGAGAATCGAACTCTACACCTACAACTATGACATCTTGTACCAGCACAGAAACCTCAACAAGCCTTCATATGCCCTATCCCAAGGAACTTACGCCTATGCAGATAGATTGTTTGCAAGCTCTCCACAATGACCTCTGCCATCCCCAGGGTCACCAAGTTCTTCCATCTCATCAAAGCCCACAGCCTCCCCTATTCGGTTGAGTTAAAGATCAGTATATTTGTTTAAAAGTTTGTATTGCAGAGCCTAAAGGTGTGAATTTAGTGCCTATGTTGCTATTTGATTCATGTCCCAAGTTCTCTCCTTTTCTGGGTCTTCTCAACTGGGCATCCACCATTCCTGGCCTAAGGATTGATGATGTCCTGCCAAGCCATTGCAAACACGACTGTTAATCCATCTGTTCAAAGACATGCAACAGTGGCTCTCTCGATTTGGACTCTGATTTTCTTTCTCTTTTTGCCCTACAGGGAAGCTTCTAGTCTCTGCTTGACACCTTTATCTGTAGGTACAGCCAAAAATGCAAACACAGCATGTGGAAAACACTTTCATATCACAAGCTCTTTCATGCCACAAATCTGCGAAAGAAGCTTGGATGCTCTGCAGATAAACCAACAATTTAGACCTTGTCTTGCTGATCTCAGAATCAGGAAAGCAGCTGCTGCCACTATAAATAGCAATACTACCCCTGTGCCGGAAAGAAGGTTAGCAAGAGATTCTCTTTCCATAGTCTTTAATTGAAATGACTTGTGTGGGAAGCAGCAAGGTTAAAATTATATTCTCCCATCCAAACAATCAACTTGACCAGAGCATTGAAGGCAAATGGCAAAGCAACAGACAAGATTTATAAGAGAGAAAAACAACTAATTGTGCACATGTGCACACACATGAGGCTAAAACCCATGTGGCTAAAACCCATGTGCAAGACTGCAAGCGTTTTTGTGACCTTGCGTGTTATTGTGGCTATGAGGATGGAAGTGGATCAGGAGCACGTGTGCCTGTGAATGGATGTGGCTCACTTTCTGGGTGCATGCGTGGAGCAAAAGGGAATGTGGGACGGGGTGGGGGAGAGTCAAAAGTGTGCGTGAACCTAGGTTAAAAAAAAAATTAGATCCTCTGAAGTGGATCCCAGATCCTGACAGTTCCTCTTTCTTCCTTCCTTTTTCTGTTTCTTTCTCTCTTATCTATTTACTCTTTCTTTTTTTCTATCTCAGGATTTTGTTTGGGGGGCTGGGGCTGGGGCCATTTGGTAATATGGACAACCTGTATCATTGACTTTTTAATTTCAATGTATGTATATGGGTAAAGGTTCATTCCTGATACATGTTTGACCACAAAATTAAAATAAGTCATTCAAACAAAAAGGCTGTGCGCAAATATTTGTGTGTGTGTGTGTGTGTGTGTGTGTGTGTGTGTGTGTGTGTGTGTGTGTGTGTGTGTGTGTGCGTGTGCACGTGTATTTTGGTGTGTTTTGTGTGTGTGTGTGTGTATGTGTGTGTGTGTTTGTGTGCGTGCGTGTGTTTTGTGTGTGTGTGTGTTTTGTGTGTGTGTATGTTTTGTGTGTGTGTGTGTGTGTTTTGTGTGTGTGTGTGTTTTGTGTGTGTGTGTGTTTTGTGTGTGTGTGTGTGTGTGTGTGTGTGTGTGTGTGTGTGTGTGTGTTGAGGAGCGTATACATGTGAATGTGTGTCCACCTATATCTAAAAGTGCATGAGTGCATATGCTTGCACCCTATGGAAGGTCACGTGAAGATGTCAGAATAAAGAACAGGGAGTGCATTACTGCATTTGAAGATTTTGTGGACATACACCAGGCTTTGCTTTTAAAATCTAATCCAAAAGGAGTCAGTTCTTAGCTCCATTTTGTGAATGGCATTGAATTTATCGATGCTGCATTTGATTTCACTGAAATGAAAATGATCCTTTATTTTTTCTATCAGGCTTTTAAATTGATTATGTTGCAATCTGTTCATGTTTAATTTATAGCAAAGAGGTAATCAATTACACAGGCACAAAGTCCTAATTTGGGTTTGGACTGAGGTTATGTGATTTACTTTCAAAATCTAAAATTTATTTTTATCACAACATTTTTTATGATTAAACCCATCTAACTGGAAAAGATGACTCCGTTATCTTTTATCACCCTGAGATAGAAATACATAAATCTTGACAAGTGAGGTTTAAAATATTTTTCCACCATACATTTAGAGATGCTGGAATCTTCAACTTAAACTCTAAGTTAAAGATGAAAGGCACAGAATAGTTTGGCTTTAGCTGGAGGGGAAAGAGAAATTAACTGGCACAATAACACAGGCCTTGGGACTTTCTAATCATGTCAGTAGGTCATATGTATCACCACAAACTTTTTCAGCTGATCAAAGAGAACCAGCATAGATTTATAAAAGTCAGGTCATGCCTGACAAACTGATTAATTGACTTGAAGAGATGACATAAGTAATAACAATGGGAACATTTATGGATGATATTATTTGCATGGGCTTCCAAAATGCACTTTAATAAAATGTCTCCTAAGAGTCCCTGATTCATGAAAGCTGAAGCAACTGGGATTGATGGAGAATTATGGGCTTGATTTTTAAAAAAAAATTGGCTGGAAATAGAGTGGAGAGAAAATAGCAGGATGTAAGGTTAGTCCCATGAGGAACTATGTTGAGTGTTAGAAATTACACCCATGTGCACATTTTTAATTGGGTAGAAGCGGTTTTCTGTTGGTTAGATAATTTCCCTATACATCTGCATCCTGTAGAAAAATGGCCTGAGCAGAACCGTACGTGATTTCCCTTTGAGATGGGGTGACAATTACACAGCATCAGTCACGCGGATATATCAAATGCAGTTAGTTCTGTGAATGCCAAACTGAACTGTACACCCTTTGTTCAGTAGATTAAAAAAGACAAATCCCACAGGATCTGAAATTACATAAATTAAGGGTTCTCAATGTGACATCAATGTTCACCTTGCAGCCATTTCCATGCTCAGTTTTCATTCCTCGAGGCGAATATCACTAGGAATATCACTAGGAACACCCTTGAGGACTATGGTGAAGCGATTTGCATTTGAACTGGAGGGAGACTAATATCCTTGTGGGAAGGTTCGCTGGTGCTGCTCTGGAGAAGCTTAAGCTATATTTGCATGGGCATGGGAACCAGAGTGCAAGAGCAGATAGTGGAGTGGAGGAGGAAAAAGACTGCATATTTATGCACCCTGGTTAATGTAGTAGTTAGCACAATTCTATAACAGTGCCAGCAATCAGGACAAGGCTTCAAATCCCGCACGGTCTGTAACGAGATTGTACATTCTCCCCGTGTCTTCGTGGGATACATAAAGTTGAGATTGTAGGTGATTTTAACTTTCCACATCTTGACTGGGACTCCCATACCGTAAAAGGGCTGGATAGCTTGGTGTTCATCAAAAGTGTTCAGGAAAGTTTTCTAAATCAATACATGTATATAGAGGTACCAACTAGAGAGAGTGAAATACTATATCTCCTATGAGGCAGGGCAGGTGACAGAAGTAAATGTAGGGGTACATTTTGGGTCCCATGGTCATAATGCCATTAGTTTCAAGATAATTATAGGATAGGTCTGGTCCTCAGGTTGAGATTCCATATTGGAAAATGTCCAATTTTGAAGAAATGAGAAAGGATCTTTAAAAGCATGGATTCTAGCAAGGGCATGCATAATTAGAGGGAGGCCTTCACGGACAAACTTTTGAGAGTTCAGTGTCTGTATGTGCCAGTCAGGATTAAGGGTAAAGTTAACAGGCCGAAGGAACCTTGTTTTTTAAAGGATGTTGGAGAAGTGAGAGGTGTATAGAAGGTATAGGCAGCAAGGAGCAAATGAGGTACTTGAGGAGTATAATAAATGCAAGACTTAAGTAGGAAATCAGGAGAGCGATGCAAATACTAGATGAAGGAAAATCTTAAGGGCTTTGACAGATCTATTAAAACCAAAATGATAGTAAGGTCAAAATAGGTCCTGAAAATCAGAGTGATCAGCTATGTATGGGGCCGGGAGAGATGGGGTAGATCAGCATTTACTTAGGAAACTGGCCAGAGTATAGAAGAGTGAGGCAAACTGCAATGAAGTCATGGGATCACAACAAATTAAGGCTGCATAAATCCCCAGGGCCTGACAAGGTATTGTCTTGGACTTTGAAAGATGCTAGTGTGAAAATTTCAGGGCACCTGATATATTTAAAATGTCCTTGCCCACAGTAAGGTGCTGGAGAATTGGAGGGTAGATCATTTTGTTACTCTGTTTAAAAAGAATGATTCCAAAAATAACCTGGGAAATGATAGGCTGGTGAGCCTGTTGTCATTTGTAGATTGGATATACTGTCCAAGTTTTTGGATATTAGGAATATTTAATGTGGCTTTGTGCATGATAGATCATGTTTAACAATTTTTTTTTAGGATGTTACAAGGAAAATTTATGATGTAAAGACCATGGATGTTGTCTACATGGATTTTTGTAAGGCCTTTAACAATGTCCCACATGGGAGGTTAGTCAGGAAGGTTCAGGCACTTGGTATCCATGGTGAGTTATAAACTTAATTTGACATTAGCTTTACAGAAGAAGACTGGATGATTGCATCTCAGACTGGAGGCCTGTGAAGATTAGTATGCCTCAGGGTTTAGTGTTGGGTCCATTGTTGTTTGTCATTGATAAGAATGATCTAAATTATAATGTAGTAAATTGGATCAGCAAGTTTGCATATAACACAAAGGTTGGAGTTGTTGTGGACACTGAGGAAGGCTTTCAAAACTTGCAGAGAGATCTGGTTCAGCAGGAAAAATGGGCTGTAAATTGGCAGATGGAATTTAATGCAGACAAATGTGAGGTGTTGCACTTTGGAAGGACAAACCATTGTAGTACATACACGTTAAATGACATGGCACTGAAGAAGAAGTAGTAGAACAGTGGGATCTTGGACTACAGATACATAATACCCTGAAAGTGAGATCACAGGTAGAAAGTTTTTGGCACATTGGTCTTCATAAACCAAACTATTGAGAAAAGGAGTTGAGATGTTATGGTAAAATTGTATAAGACATTGGTGAGGCCAAATTTGGAGACTTGTATGCAGTTTTAGTCATCTAACTACAGGAAAGATTTTAATAAGTTTGAAAGAGTGCAAGGAAGATTTACTATGATGTTGGTGGAACTTGAGGAACTGAGTTACAGGAAAAGGTTACACAGGTTAGGATTTTATTCTCTGGAGCGTCGGGGAGATTTGATAGAGATATACAAAATTGTAGATAGAGTAAATGTAAGTAGGCTTTCTTTTCCACTGAGGATAGGTGAGATACAAACCAGATAATATTGGTTAAGGGTGAATGGGGAAAAGTTTAAGGAAAACTATAGGGGAAACTTCTTCACGCAGAGTAGTGGGGGTGTAGAACTAGCTTCCAGGTGAGGTGGTGATTATGAGCTCAACTTTAACATTTAAGAAAAATTTGGACAGGTGCATGGATGGGAGGGGTATGGAAGGCTGTGAATTTGGTGCTGGTCAGTGGGACCAGGCCGAATAATAGTTTGGCACAGGCCAAAGGGCCTATTTCTGTGTTCTAAGGTGGTATGGTTCTCTATCCCTGACCAAGCCAATCCTCAATGTCAAGATCGCTGTTAAAGAGGAGAAAGAAATTGAAAGGGGAGGAGAAATGTTGAAAGTTGTTTTAGATTTCTGATGCAGCCATGTTCAAGGACAGATGACCACATGCATTTCCCGAATCATGTGATGAAAATCAGAGCGGCCCACAACCAACACGGCAGGCTAACTATTTTCCATCGCTCAGCACCCTCCATTATGAAGGTAATTGCATTTAGCACGATACTCGATTACCAGAAACGAAGTGCTCCATACCCAAGTGTAATGTGACTGTACAAACTTGGGTGACATCAGCGGCAAAGTACACAAGTCCATGCTTGATGTGGGGTTCTGCCCCAAAACATCAACAATTATTTTCTTCCAGTGATGTGCTCACCCACCGAGTTCCTCCAAAGTAAGAACTCAATGCTGGAGAAATTCAGCAGGTCAAACAGGGTACTTTATATAACAAAGATAGATACATAACCAATATTTTGGGCTTGGCTGTTACGCCTCTTTGTTGCTGCTAATATAAAGTACCCTGTTTGACCTGCTGAGTTCTCCAGCTTTGCATTTTTACTTCAATCACAATGCCTGCAGACATTTGTGTTTTACTTGAGTTCCTCCAAAGATTGGTTTTTGTGTTAGTCGAAGCAATATCAGGGACCTTTGCCATCCTCAATTACCAAAAATCCTCAAAGTTCCTGGAGGCACTCTTGATCAGACAAGGCAATTATGGCTACTCTAATGGATGTATGGTACTCTGTAGTGACCAGGTCTCCCCACATCATCATGACTATTTATTAAATATGATCATGAATATTTGGCCTTGGCTTGTCAGATATTTTTGAGGGTATTTAAATGGTCAGCCACACCAAACAAATGTAATTCTTTGGTCGGATTTTAACTTGTGTCTCCACATCAATAACATAGGTCTTGAGATTATCAACCCAATAACAACCATTGTACTACCATACCCATGGCAATACAGCCCACTTAATCAGCATTCCATTCACTAACTCTTTATCTCACAGTATTTACAACCTACAGCAACTTTCCAGAGGGTTCTTTGACATCATGACCTCCACCAGCTAAAATGTCAAGGGGAAGCATCACTAAGACTCCATGCAAGGGATAGACTGCCCTGGTTTGGATAAATTAACAATAGAATATGCAAAAATATTGCAAACACTTTGTAGGTCAGGCTGCATCCATTAAAAAAAACAGAGTTAATGTTTCATGTCCTAGACCTTTTATCCAGCTTGCAAAAGAGGGAAGGTGGGGAAGGGAGGGAAAAAACATATGGAATCTGTGTGATACTGTGAGATCAAATAAGTTAAAGTGGCAGTTATAGCACACAATGCTTCCTTGTCTGAATGAGGCATTGCTCATAACAAGGGTGTGGCACACTTCCTCCTGGCAGATTGCTCGAATAGAGTGAAAAAATTTTAAACAAAATCTAAGAGGAAAGAAATAGCAATTTACTTAAGATTGGAAAATTAATATTGAGCCCAGAAGACTGCAATGTGCCCGGAGAGAAAATGAAGAATTTTGCCTTAAGGTTGCACTGGGCCTCACAAAGCCACAGTCAGGCAGATAGATCAGAGCGGGAATGGCGCCACTACGGACTGAATCCCGATGTTCCACAAGGCGATCACCCAATCTGCATTTCATTTCTCCAAGTGGAGGAGACCACATGGCGAACGATAGCTGTCGTACGCTAGATTGGAAGAGGTGCATGTGAATGGCTGCTTTACCGTGAAAGACTGGATCCCTGGATGGTGGGAGAGGGGATGAAATGCAAGGACAGGAGTTGGAACTGCTGCAATTGAAAAGCTTTCTAAGGGTGGGAGCAGTTTAAGAAACGTCTCAAGGACAACTGCAGATGAGCAAATTATGTGAGATTTGGCAGCACTCCCTGCATCCTGAGAATTAATAATAAAAGGTTCCAGCTGAATTTTTTGATGCATTGACAACATAGCAGCATCACAAGGAACAAAAGCTGAAAATGAATTTCCTTAAGTACAGTGCTGTTAATTTAATTAATGTTTGCCTTTTCTGACCACTGACGGCATTAGAAATTTATTGTTGGATGAGCTCATAGACACAAAGTATAACCTTGTGTAATATCACACACAAGATGAAGGTTAAATGAGATCATTCCTACTTGGCATTTTCATCAATATAGATACTTCATAGCAACGTTAATGAGGTACTCTAAAATGCACATTACAATTTAATGCCATTATATTTCAAAATTTCAATAGATTACAAAGCTTGAAACATCCTCGCTAAAATTTGTACAGGTTTGTACATAAAAATGCTGGAGAAATTTCGGGAAGAGCTCAGGTCGGAGCTGTCAATTGCTTTTACTTTCTTTCTATGGGTGCTGCTTGACCTGCTGAGTTTCTCCAGCAATTTTGTGTAGTGCACTAGACCACAGCATTTGCATATCTTCTTGTTTGCCTCCTTTGTATAGGTCTGCTTTAGTATCACGTAAGTGGTATTGAGCTAAGTGGCATAGCTAAGGTAGTGGTTACAATGCTTTTTACAGCGCCAGTGACACGAGTTTGAATCAGGCACTGTCTGTCAGGAGTTTGTAAATTCTCCCTATGTCTGCATAGGTTTCTTCCGGCTGATCAAGTTTCCTCTCTCCCTTCAGTAAGTTAATTGGTGTATTTTAGGGGGGTGGGGGAGGGGCACGGGCTCGTGGTCCAGAAGGGACTACTACTATGCTGTACATTGAAATTTAAAAAAAATAAAAATATAAAAACTTAGATTAATTTTCTACCTTGTTCAGATACACTAAATCAATTTGAAAACTCCACACTTGCTTGGTAGGTAATCCAACACCCTCCGCGCACATATTACGATTACAATTCTCCAAAGGGCAATAAAGTAAAATGACCTGTTAAGTTGTCTCCAGTGTCGTTAGTTGGAGGAGAAGTTATGGCCAGGACAATTGACATTTTAACGTCTCTTCTGAAGAGAAACCGTCTGAAAATGAAATGTGATCTGGCTGCTCCTTAAAGTAGATTGTGCACTGCAGTCCTGGATTAGAATCCACAATTTTCTTACAGGATTGAACAACGCTTCCAGATTATATTTGGATACATCTTGCTGGCTGAAGATAGGTCCTATCAGGCACCAACCCCTCCCCCCATCCCAACCCCTCAGCTTTCAGCAACTGATTCTTCAGCAGATCAGGGTCTTCAGAGCTCATGCTATAGAATGCAAATGTCTGAGAACTATTGACTGATAGATACCATCATGTCATCATTCCACACCACCAGTCTCTTCTCGAAGTCTCAAGGGCAAAGAGAAATCTTGCCGTGATCCCCCTGTATTATACTGAAAACTGCATCCAAGACACCAACTCTTTCAATGTGCCAAGACTGCAAGGGAGATGAAGGTTTGCTTTAATTTTATTTTCATGTTTTTAACTTTTTATTCCCAATTTACATTTTAACCATTTTCATTGTTTCTATTCTGTTATTTCTCTCTTGACTGTTTCTGCAAAGTGTTAAACTCATCAACAATTTTGACACAAGACAAGGTTCTGCCTCATCTTTGGGTTCTGAAAAAGCTTATCAGAGTGTTTGGGTGGTGGGGTGGGGGGGGGTGGCAGGAACGGCACTGAGTCAGAAAAAATTAATTGGCTGCTAAGACATCAAGATCTGGCTCCTGAGCATCCAATAGCAGAGGGATCGACTCTTTGCATCCAGTACAATTGAGAACAGGGACCACGAATGGCAACTCCAAGTGCAAGCTGGGTCCAAAAGGACCAGCCCCATCACTTGTAGCGTCGATAATGTTTATTGTCATACAAATTCTATATTGTACATACGCCTGAAATTGTTACTTGCTGTAGCTGCACAGGAACTTATAAAGAAAAACTATAATTGTAAACTTATTGAATTGAATTAAAGAGACAATAAATACATAAGATAGATCATGGTATCTGCAGTGCAAAAAAGTGACGTGCAAAAGTGTAGACAGTCCATGATTCAGGAACTATGGAAAGGTTTAAGAGCTTGATGGCTGTCTGAAAGAAACTGTTCAGGTTTTTCTACGAATGTGGCAGTGAGAAGAAGGTGAGACCAGGGTGGTGGGGGTCCTTTATGATGTTGGTTGCCTTCTTGAGGAAGTGCCTCACATCAATATCTGCAACCTGAGATGGACATGGCTCTGTTTGCTACCTTCTGCAGCTGTCCGCATTCCTGGGCACTTGCCTTACCCAACCAGGCTGTGATGCTTTCCACAGAGCACCTACAGAATTTTGATGGTGCTTTCAATCACTTGCCAAATCTCATTAGATTCCTTGGAAAGTAGAGGTATTGATGTGCCCTTTTCATGGTTGCATCAACGCGCCAGTTCCAAGAAATATCTCTGAGGCATGAAGAACAAGCAAAGACAAGTTAAAGCCCAGCATAGCCATAATAAGGAATTTATTGTCATAAACATGTCACAAAATACTTGGCTTTGCAGCAGCAATCACAGAATAAAATAAATAAGAGGGCAAGGGAAAGTCAAAGCAAGGCAACATCTTCGGTTCATTGTTCATTCAGGAATCCGATGGCAGAGGGGAAGAAGTTGTCCTTGAGCTGCTGAGTGCTCGTCTTTAGGCTCCTGTACCCTTTTTCCCGATGGTAGCAGAGTGAAGAGGGCATGGCCTGGATGGCGGGGGTCCTTGAGGATAGAGGCTGCTTTCTTAAGATGCCGTCTCTTGTAGATGTCCTTGATGGAATGAAGACTGGCTCCCATGATGATGCAGGCCGGGTTAACCAGACAGTGATGCAACCAGCATCAAGAAGTTTGCGAGTATACCGCTGGATGCTTTAGTATAAATTTCTTCCATAAAATCGCCTTTGCTGTATTGAACTCTTTTCTCTTCTTTAGGAGTAAAGAATAGAAAATTGTTTTTCAGGAAGTAGATTCTTATCCTTTGAACAAATGAGAGATAAGTACAATATAACTGGAGATACAGTGCTGGCATATTACCAACTGAGATCCTACTTGAAAGATAAATTAGGAAGCAATTTGAGTTTACCAGAGGGAAGTAACCTTGAATATGTGATTACAGATACAATGTTAATCAAAAGATTTATAACAAATATGTATATTAAACTGCAAGAAAAGGAGAATGAGGAAACAAATGGTAAAACTAAACAAAAATGGGAACAAGATTTAAATATAAAGATAAAAAAGGAAACATGGGAGAAATTATGTTCTGGAACGATGAGAAATACAATAAATACGAGGCTACGTATGATACAATATAATTGGTTACACAGACTACACATTACACCGCAAAAGTTAAATAAATGGGACCCAACAGTATCTGATAGATGTTTTCGATGTAAAAAAGAAATGGGAACAACAATTCATGCAATCTGGACATGTGAGAGAGTAGAAAAATTTTGGGATGATCTCAATCAGATATTAAATAAAATAACAGAAAACAATATACCAAAGAATCCAGAGATCTTTCTCCTAAGTAACATAAAAAACAAAGAATTTGGAATTGATTTGGAGGATGCACAAAAAAGATTTGTTAAGATAGCCCTAGCCGTAGCAAAAAAATGTATTATGTCAACCTGCAAATTGGAAGATAATTTGAAAATACAACAATGGTATATAGAAATGAATAAATGTATTCCATTAGAAAAAATAACATATAGTTTAAGAAATAATATTGAAATATTCGAACAAGTATGGGAGCCTTACATTAAATACAATAGCGAAAACCTACCGGGGACAAACATTACCTAAGTTGATGGAAGGAGAAGGAAAGAAAAGAATGGACTCAGTAGAATTTCTGGTGCATTTTTGTTGAATGACAACATTGTCTGACGGGTTTAATGCAACCTAGATTGTATACCTAAAATGGATGAGAGGGGGGGGTGGAGGGGTGGCTTGGGAGGAGGGAGGGGGGGGGGAGAAAAAGTCACTGTATATGTGTGAAAAAGAAAAAGTGTACATCATGGCTAATGTGATTTATGGTGTGAAAAATAAAAAATTAAAAAAAAAAAGTTTGCGAATATAATGGACCTTTTGTTATGCCTTAGAACTAAACTTTTTTTTTAACAAATCATTAAGCTTGATTTCAAAAGAGTTTTCTTACAAATCAATACCAAAACAAATCCTACATTCCAATGAAGGATTAACATTCCACAATTCGGTGTGTTTACTGAAACATCTAGTCATTACACCATTTCATCGAATGCAAGGATCGACAATGAGATAGACAACAGACTCGCCAAGGCAAATAGCGCCTTTGGAAGACTACACAAAAGAGTCTGGAAAAACAATCAACTGAAAAACCTCACAAAGATTAGTGTATACAGAGCCATCGTCATACCCACACTCCTGTTCGGCTCCGAATCTTGGGTCCTCTACCGGCATCACCTACAGCTCCTAGAACGCTTCCATCAGCGTTGTCTCCGCTCCATCCTCAACATTCATTGGAGCGACTTCATCCCTAACGTCGAAGTACTCGAGATGGCAGAGGCCGACAGCATCGAATCCACGCTGCTGAAGATCCAACTGCGCTGGGTAGGTCACGTCTCCAGAATGGAGGACCATCGCCTTCCCAAGATCGTGTTATATGGCGAGCTCTCCACTGGCCACCGAGACAGAGGTGCACCAAAGAAGAGGTACAAGGACTGCCTAAAGAAAGCTCTTGGTGCCTGCCCCATTGACCCCCGCCAGTGGGCTGATCTCGCCTCCAACTGTGCATCTTGGCGCCTCACAGTTCGGCGGGCAGCAACCTCCTTTGAAGAAGACCGCAGAGCCCACCTCACTGACAAAAGACAAAGGAGGAAAAACCCAACACCCAACCCCAACCAACCAATTTTCTCTTGCAACCGCTGCAACCGTGTCTGCCTGTCCTGCATCGGACTTGTCAGCCACAAACGAGCCTGAAGCTGACATGGACATTACCCCTCCATTAATCTTCGTCCGTGAAGCCAAGCCAAAGAAAGAAGAAATCATTACAATGGCCAAAATATTTTATTTGTGTTGTCAAGATGATCCTGTAAGCGAATTGTGCTTTCTACAACCTGCAGCTGCAGCCTTCCATTGGGCTTGCTGTGGTTCTTTTCATTAGTAAGAAAATACTCTGTGGAGTTGGAGAATCAACCAATACACAAGAACTCATATTAAATCCCCCATATTTTCTGATTTGGATAAAACTTTCATGCATAGCCTGGATCTAATAAAATTAGCTTGAGTGTCTCTGGATTACGAAAGTAAAACACAGGCTGCGTTTCCAGCTGTTGATACTTCTTGGATAATTCACACCTTTTTTGAGCTGCTTATATTTTATTTCTACTTAGATTCAAGCATCTTTCTTCTCCCAGTGTGGCCTTTCTCCAACTGAGTTACTCATTCACAGGTACTGGACTCAAATGTCTTATACAGGCAGTCGTTCTTTATTAGTGAACCAAAATAGAACAAATGGTGGATTATCTTGCTACAAAGCACATTACGGATGTGCAGCTCCCTTCAATATCAATATATCTGCACATCAGGAACATTTTGTGGTGAGCAATCAGGTTTAGAAAATTAGGTCAATTCCATTTTCAATAACAAAAAGACATTTTGTCCAATTTTTCTACCACTTACAGAATCAAGATCAGATAATTCAACATGAGTACATATTAAATTTGATGCTTTCCTATAAATTACAGCATAAGTACACGCTGCTTCAACCAGGGAATCAGTGGGATGTGTGGGTAGTTTTCACAATGAAGAATGCACACTGGTATCATATGAAAACTGCAATTCCAGATTTTAATTTTAACACTTCTCATGTTACAGAATGTTCTGGATTGAGAGGACTGAGGAGTAGGAAATAAAATTAAGTCAAATCCACTTAAAGCCCGGTGATCTAACATTTAAAATAAGCTCCATAAATCTGGGGCTGTCTGCAAGGAGTTTGTATGTTCTCGCCATTTCTCCATAGGATTCCTCTGTTTAAACATAGAAACAATGAAAAAATCGGGGCAGGAGTAGGTCATTTGTCCTTTCAAGCTTACACCGCCATTCAATATGATAATGGCTGATCAGTACCCAGTTCCTGCCTTCTCTCCATATCCCTTGATCCCCTTAGCCATAAGGGCCAAATATAACCTAGTCTTAAATATTGACAAGGAACTGGCCTCAACTACTTCCTGAGGCAAAGAATTACACAGATCCACCACTCTCTGAGAGAAGAAATTTTTCCTCATCTCAGTCCTAAAAAACTTTCCCCTTATCCTTAAACTGTGAACCCTGGTTCTTGTTTTTCTCAGCACTGGAAACAACCTACCTGTGTCTAGTCTGTCTAATCCCTTAAGAATTTTATATGTTTCTATAAGATCTCCCCTCCAGAGAATACAATCCTAGACTATCCAACCTTTCTTCATATGCAAGTCCTTCCATCCCTGGTATCATTCTAGTGAATCTTCTCTGCACCTCATCCATGGTGAGGATGTCCTTCCTCAGATAAGGAGACCAAAACTGCATGCAGTACTCCAGATGTGGTCTCACCAAGGCCCTGTACAACTGCAGCAGGATCTCTGTACTCCCACCCTTCAACATGTACACAGAGGTTGTATTAATTGGGTATAATTGAACAGAACTGGCTCATGGGCCGGAAGGGCCAGCTACCATGCTGTATGTCGAAAAGGAATTTAAATAAAAACTGTTTGGGATCAGGAGTTTGATCCACATTAGGTTTTCCCTCCATCCAAGATTCAAGATTCAATGTATTGTTACAGTTATAAAACAATATCATACTACGTGAAATTTCTTTTTGTCTGCTTCAAGGCAGACTGATTCGCCAGCGGCAGGAATTGCCTAATCACCTCTTATAGTTCTTACAGTCAGCGAATCCCCCGGAATCACCGAGTATCCGTAGATTTACCTCCAGCGCTTCCGCAGCCCCCGCAGACACACAGAGTCCAGTCCAAACCATTGGGAACCCAAGCTCCAGATCTGAACCTCTGACATGGTCAGGAACCCTTGGCACCTCCTCACATCCCTGTTCCGATACCTAGTACCCCTCCAGCCAGTTCAAACCAATCTCCAGCAGTCTGCATTCAGGCATGAATCTCCCAACAGCAGTCTCCAGCAGCCCACAGCTTCCACGGGTTCATCGCCTCGAGTCACCAGCAGCCCGCCGCAGGCACTGGCCCCTCAGCCACGGAGCACCCTCACTGGTCCACCGCCGTGGTCACCGCCACCGCAGGTCATCTCCTCCTTTTCTCCCTCTCAGAGAGTGCGTGATCTTCCTGTTCTCTGGTGCCCTGCTCCAGTCCTCTGCTTCCCCAAAGGCTGCTGCCCCTCATGCCTATTGCTGATTAATAGGCGCTGCCATCTTTGGCACAGACCCGTGGTCATGGAACTTCAAATGGGAGATTTAATAATGGGTAGATCCCAACAATGATCATTCTGTTCTTTCAATCCTAAATTTGAAAATCAACCAGCAAGTTGTGAATTGAAGGTAAAGACAGGACGATGACCATGGCAGCAAGCCAATGAGGGGCTTAGCAGCTGAAGGATCCACACAGGTTGGGGCTGATAGTGACCTGTAGTAGTCCAAGGACTCACACTGGCTGCGAGCTGCTGGAAACTTGTGGTCAATGGACCCATAAGGCTCATGGGAACCAGGTACTGGAACCAGGTTTCAAGAGTCAAGAGAGGTTCTCAAAAGGTCTCAGGCGCCGAAGGCTCCCTGATCGTGCCAGAGATTTGGTTCTGGAGCTTGGGCTGCCAAAGGATGGGACAGAACTCTGTGTGGATGCAGAGGCTGCTGGAGCACTGAAGGAGAATCCACGGACACTCAGTGTCTCTCTGAAGGGACTCCCTTTAATTTATCTCTCCTACTGTAAGGAGCACTTGGCAACACTAATGGCGACTCCTTGCCTTATAGCAGGCAGAAGGCAATTTCGTGTAATATTACATTCTGCACTATTACATACAATAAAGGAATCTAGAATCTTGAAAATAATTAATCTGATGTAATTAATAGGGAACTTCATTTTGAAAGAACTTATTTCTTTCGATTTAGATAGATGCGGAAGAGTACTGGGAGTATCATATGAAAACTCTGTTTTAAATGCAGAGTGTTTTATACAAATTCAGATTAGCAGAAATCACATCACAGCTGATAAAATAATTTAGAAGCATGGCCTAATTACAGAAAGGAGGCAGGATCGCTGCATAAAATTCCAAAAGCAAGAGTTGGTTATGAAGAATCCAATGAGGTGGAAGCTTGACAATTTTAATGCTCTTCCCTCATTTAAAATAAAACTCCCCAGGGCAACATCAGAAACTTGGGTCAGTGGGCGGGGATGGAAATCTGGCAAAGGAGTAACAGTCAGGGATTGAGAAGAAGTCTACCAGCTAAATCATTAAACTAACAATATACTATTAGGTACCTTCACCAATAACAGGAAAAAATGTAAAATTGTTCAGGAAATGTCCAAGTTCATTGCAATCACAGTAGTTACATTGAGTATAATATCACTATTGGGATATAGTTAATATATATTATCAAACAATGAACAGAGAAACAAACTCAAACAAAATCACTGATAATTAAAATATATACAGTATTATCCTCCCTTGCGATATCCAACTGTTTTTTAAGTTCAATATCTTATTTTCAAGATGAACAGAAAATACTCTTTGACCCAAACCTCTTTTTATTTTGCAAATTACTTCTTTCCTTTTCAAAGAAATTGAAGTGTGAAATTGCACAGTAGTAAATACCTGCAAGGCTACAAGTATTAGAAGAGCAGAAATTCATTGGGGCAGCCCCACAGTATGCCACAAAATGCAAAATCTGCATTATTTTTCACCTCTGAATTACAGTCGCATTAAATTCAGAATCTGGTTGTTGTCATACCTTGCACAAAAGAAAAAGTTCTGACTGCATGAGGGCAATAAATCAAACCCAAGGCCATTGTTGCAAGAATTTCTCAAGGCATTCATGATCTTGACCTCAACTATCTGCAGCTGTTTCATTAATGGCCATTATTCTATTCCAACTAAACACAAATTGCTGGAAGAATTTAGTAGATGAAGTAGCATGAGAGAGAGAGAGAGAGAGAGAGAGAGAGAAAATGTCAATATTTTGTGCTGAGATCACAAGATGCAGCTTCAATAATTCTCAAGAAGCTTAACATTATCCATGACCTACAGGTGACTTGATTGATACTGTTAGGTCTCCTTTGTTCATGAATGAGTGAGTCAGACACCAGACTGAGTCAAAATCAAGGTTCTTTATTACCGGATTGTAACACTTGCAACTAACAGTGTTAGTTGGAGAAGGCGCATTCTGCCGTTATCAGCAAGTGGTGTTTTTTTTATACCTCAGGATACGTACTTAGTAAATTATCATACCATGACATTGTCCAATGAATAAACTGTTGCTATCCTTCTCTGTTAGTCTGCTGCACATCATTCTTGTTAGTGCCAAGCTTATCTTGAGTGTACAAGGTCACATCTGCATTCTGTTACTCCTTAGTACTGGGTGACTCCTTCTCCGGTCCCATCTCATGATGTTTTTACCTTACAATACTCGACCCATTCCTTTCCACATCTATCTTGTTCACCACCAGTAGATTGCTGTAGGGTGCACCATTCACAAAATGCGGTGACGTTACTCACCCCATGCACTCTGACGGCAGCTCTTAAATTCTGAAAACGTTGTCATCAATGTCTGTGTGCACATGTGGACACCACCACTTCTAGCCACACACTATTCTGACTTGGAAATATCTTTTGCTATTAAGTCTCTACAGTGGAATTTCAGAAGGGCCCCAACAATTCTAAAGGCGGATCACCATCATCTTGACATAGAAAACAAATGGTAATTCAATAGCCATAATCAGGTAATACCAAAATTTACTTTTAAAACCCACGGCAGAAAGAAGTGATAGAAGTCTTGAAGAATAATATTAGGTAGGAGCTGATGTGATCCATTTTAATTTTAACACAATGAAAATACAGAAGAAGGCAGTAGAAAATGAAGGAATATTCAGAGAATGAAGTTACAATGGGAACAAACTGACATTGAGATTGAAATAAAATCATACCGCCTGAAACCTCTTCCTTCTAAATAATTTTCCAAGCTAACATTTTTAAAATGTTAATTGAAGGCTGAAGAAATTGTCCATATCCTTCACCATTCCCCAGCCATACCACTTCAACATGTTCTTCAGTATAACCTCATCTTAAATGAACTTTAACAGTAAACATGGTACCAATCATCAGTAAAATTATTCTATCTTTCATCTTGCAGCTTTGATTTAATTTACCACAACAGGTGATTGGGCTTCAAACCCAACTCATTTCATGCCTCAGTATGGCTGTTTGGAATTCCCTTGGGTGATTTGATTTCACCCGAAATTTCAAAGATGTGCTGGTTGGCTGAAATTGCCTGGTGCAATTTGTCCCTGTTGCAGGATGTCAAAATAACTAAGGAAGTTTGATGAGCATGCAAGAGGATTAGGCAGGGGAATGAGACTGATAGGATGGTATAGGCTCAATGGAGCCAATATATGAATAGAAATGGCAAAAATATTTGAATATTGTTTGTTATTCATTCATTTGGAAGGCAGGCATGGAAATTAACAAGGTTCCTGGTTCCTGAGTGAATGAAGAGAACTGCCCCAAATTCAAGGCAGACTCAACTCCTGGCCAACCAATTCACATTGTTACTGAGCACCTAATATGCAAAACATTCCATTTCCAGACCCACATTCCTTGTTCTGAGAGAGGAAAATAAAATCAAAACTAGAAGTGATACCTAAAGAAGTGATAAAAAAGAAAAGTTTGATGCAAAATGGTCAAATGAGAGTCAGCTATCCTTTGGTATCAACTAACCACAACATAAAAGCAATACTAAAGAACACAAAAGGGATTGGAGGGATCATGTCAAGAGTATTATTTAGATCTTTACTCATTAGTCTCTTGCCAGTGGCGTGGCAAGATAGCGTAGAGAACAGATGTGCGATCCTACCCTTCCTCAGCTAGCTTTTTAAGTACCCGTTTTTTGAAATTTATAAAAGTGATTAAAAGTTGTATTTTTACTTTTTGGAACTTTAGTGGGTTATAATAGCAACTAATGTAAAAAAAAATGAAAGCTCAATTGGAGAAGAAACTACCTTATAAAAGTGCAGAAGAATTGAGACCTACCTGTCCAGATGAAACCACAGAGTCGACATCAGGAATTCCCAAGGCACAGAGGATTCCTGCCCAGCTAAGTATGATGCCCACGCCGATCTTGCCGGTGCTAAACCGCGCACCCAGAAAGCCCCTGAATATGCGATGCAATCGGGTTGGCCGGGGACGCACAGAGTGGTGTTGGAATACGCAGTCCCTGGTCTTACCGGGCATGCATGGTGCCTCAAGGGTTCAGTAGCTATTGGACTGAATATGAGCTGTGGGGGAGCCTGAGCAGCAGCCCTCCGACATGGTTGGGGTGCTGTTGTCGGGTGTTCAAACCCGCAGCTGCACGGGAAGAGGACCGATGACGTTTGAAGAAAAAGAAGACTTGCCTCTACTGGGCAGCATGCAGGAACAATTGGAGGTGGAGACCAGAGAAGGTAGGCCTCAAAAGGAGGTACTAGAATCTGGAATGGAGTCTGTGCTGTTTTGAAAGGGATTGCTTTTCAAATGGATAATATGTTTAAACAAATGACTCGAGGGTTTTTGGAAGTGACAACTAAAATCAATATTACGTCTGAAGATATGACAGTAGTCAAGAATGATCTCAATAGAAGTACCAAATCAGTGGATACAATGCAAGATAATTTTAAGAAAATTAAAGCAGCTTTTCTTGAATGTAAAAATCAAGTTGAATGTAATAGGAAAAAAATGCAGAAAGTGAAAGATTCTTTTGTGGATTGGGGAATTTAGAAGAAAGAATTATTGAAAAAAATTGATTCACTGGAAAACCAAAGTCAGAGAAATAATGTGAAAATAGTGGGTTTTCCAGAAGATATTGAAGGTTCCAATCCAATAATTTTTTTAAAGAAATGGATTCCTGAGATGTTGGGCATGGAGTTTTTTTCAGAAGGCCTAGAGTTGGAGCGGGCACATAGAGCATTATGGAAGAAACCGCTCTGGGACAACTGCCACGGGCAGTTTTAATTTGTTGTTTGAAATATCAGGACAGAGAGATGATACTATGACTGGCGGTGCATACGGCCCGACAAAGTCAATCTGCAATGATGACTCAAAATAATAAAGTATTTTTCTACGCAGATCTGAGTCAGAAGATTATTAGGCAATACCGAGAATTTAATTCGGCTAAAGTACTGTGGCAGAACGGCTACAAATTTGCTTTTCGTTACCCTGCAGTGTTAAAAGTCTTTTATGGTAATTTTCAATCTCAATTTTTAAAAAATTATCATTGTGCTCTAATTTTTGTCAATTCATTACCAGATTTGCGAAGAAACAGTCGATCTTCACCGCCATCACCTAAAAGAAGGGCAAATGGAAATGGAAGTAAGAATGGGAATGGGAAGAATAGGAAACATGGAAAGAATGGAAAGAAGTGTTGACTCAAAGTCTTATTGATATTGAAGACACAGAACAATCATCGGGATTGGGGTCAGTGGGTTGAATATATTTACTGTATTTGATTGTGTTGAATTGAATAATGAATGTATTTCTGGGTGGGGGGGTGGTGGATGGCACTGAAATCTTTGATAGTCATCAGCCACTAGTGGGCTTTACCATGCCCAGTTTTTTAGGTAGTTTTTTTTGGAGTAAATAATATTTTTTTTTCTTATTTATATTTAGGGGAGGGATTGTGATTTTAAGGCATTATAAGGGGAATGATATTTTGTAATGAGTGACTATATTGTTAATTTGTAGGGATGTCCAATTTGAAATTTGCAACTTTCAATGTCCAAAGGTTCAATGATTTAATTTAAGTGGAAACGAGTTTTGGCTTATATTAAGAAAATGAAAATTGATATTGCTTTTTTGCAAGAAACACTTTTGACCAAAAAAGAACATTTGCAATTGAAGAGAGATTGGGTTGGTCATGTGTTTTCTTCTTCATTTAATTCTAAGGCGAGGGGTGTAGCGATTTTAACTTATAAGAATTTGCCTTTTGAATTATAATCGATGGAAGGAAATGGTGGGAGGGTTTTAAGGGTGAATTGTAAAATTTTTGCTGCATTTTGGATCTTGCTCAATGTTTATGCACCTAACGTAGACAATGAGTGTTTTATTTCCAAAGCTCTTTTGTTGTTAAACCTGGTTAATGAAAATATTTTAGTTGGGGGAGACTTAAATTGTGCTTTGGATCCTTTAATAGACAGATCTCTAAAAAGTATAAAGAAATCAAAGATAGCGATACAAATTGGGGCTTTAATAAAAGACTTAAATTTGGTGGATATTTGGAGAAGAGTTAATCATACGGAGAAGGATTTTTTCTTTTATTCATTTCGACATGATTCATTTTCCAGAATAGATTTCGTTTTAGTATCGGCACATTTACAAGGAAGAGTATTGCAGGCAGAGTATAAAAGTAGGTTATATCGAATCATTCTTTCTTTTTTCTTGTGTAAGTTCAGAAGTGGTATGCACATCTTATAGATGGAGATTTAATACAATGTTGTTGAAAAAATCAGAGTTTGTTACTTTTGTTAAAGAACAGATTACTTTTTTCTTGGCTGATAATGCTAATTCTGTCGACAGTCATTTTGTATTATGGGATGCATTGAAAGCTTATTCAAGAGGGCAGATCATTAGTTACACTACTAAAGTTAAGAAACAATGTAAGGCAGAGAGTTTAGAGTTGGAGAAACAAATTGCTGAGTTGGAGAATGAATTTCAGAAAGATGTGACAGAAGATTTTAAGAAGTGGCTTTGGCTAATTTGAAATTACGTTATAACACATTGCAAATTTATCAATTTGAGTGTTTAATTAATCGATCTAAACAGCGCTATTATGAGTTGGGTGAGAGGGCACATAAGGTACTTGCATGGCAGTTAAAGATGAAACAGGTTTTGTGGATTATTAATGCTGTTAAAAAGAATTGCACCATTTCATCTGATGCAAGGATCGACAAAGAGATAGACAACAGACTCGCCAAGGCAAATAGCGCCTTTGGAAGACTACACAAAAGAGTCTGGAAAAACAACCACCTGAAGAAACACACAAAGATCAGCGTGTACAGAGCCATTGTCATACCCATACTCCTGTTCAGCTCTGAATCATGGGTCCTCTAACAGCATCACCTACGGCTCCTAGAATGCTTCCATCAGCGCTGTCTCCGCTCCATCCTCAAGATTCATTGGAATGACTTCATCACCAACATCGAAGTACTTGAGCTGGCAGAGTCCGCAAGCATCGAATCCATGCTACTGAAGACCCAACTGCGCTGGGTGGGACCCATCTCCAGAATGGAGGACCATCTCCTTCTCCTTCCCAACATCGTGTTCTATGGCGAGCTCTCCACTGGCCACCGAGACAGAGGTACACCAAAGAAGAGGTACAAGGACTGCCTAAAGAAATCTCTTGGTGCCTGCCACATTGACCACTGCCAGTGGGCTGATATCGCCTCCAACTGTGCACCTTAGCACCTCACAGTTCGGCGGGCAGCAACCTCCTTTGAAGAATACTGCAGAGCCCACCTCACTGACAAAAGACAAAGGAGGAAAACCCAACACCCAACCCCAACCAACCAATTTTCCCTTGCAACTGCTGCAACCGTGCCTGCCTGTCCCGCATCGGACTTGTCAGTCACCAACAAGCCTGCAGCAGACGTGGACATACCCCTCCATAAATCTTCATCCACGAAGCCAAGCCAAAGAAAGAAGAAAAATAATTATTAAATTAAAGCCAGTTTTATTCATTTTATCAAAAATTATATACTTCTGAGGGGAAACATGATAATGATTTTATTGAATCTTATTTATCTAAATTAACATTACCAGCATTAAAGGAGGAAGATGTTATGGAATTGGAAGCTCCATTTACAGATTTTGAGATTAAGGAAGCTATACAGGAGATGCCAAATAGAAAGTCACCAGGGAATGATGGATTCTCTGTGGAATTTTATAAATTTTTTTATGAAGACATCCTCTGTGTTTGAGGATATATTACTACAAGTAACTGAAGAGCATGAGTTACCAGAATCTTGCTTGAGTGCTTTAATTACTTTAATTCCAAAAAAATAGAGTTCCATTGAAAGTGTCTTCATATAGACCTATTTCTTTATTGAATGTAGATTATAAAATTATACCAAAAGTGTTAGCAAACCAACTTCCCAAGTATTTACCTAAATTGATACATATTGATCAAACAGATTTTATTAAGAATAGAAATGCATCAGATAATATCCTTCAATTGATTACTTTGGTCAATGCATATCGACAGCAGCCCAACCATCCAATGGGTGGTTGTGCTTGATGCAGAAAAAGCCTTTGATAGGGTTGAATGGGATTTTTTATTTAAGGTGTTGGAAAAGATAAATTTGGCCCTTTTTTTATTGGTTGGGTTAAAGCTTTATATACAACCCCAATTGCTAGGGTGGTGACAAATGGTCAAGTTTCATTACCCATTAAATTGATGCGTTCAACTCAACAAGGGTGTCCATTGTCACCAGCCTTGTTTGCATTGGCTACTGAACTATTAGCACGAACATTAAGACAGAATGAACAGATAAGAGGGATGAGAATTATGGATGAGGAGTATAAGATTAAATTACTTACAGATGATGTTTTGATATATTTGACGGACCCAGAAAAATCATTGCTGCATCTGCAGGAATGTCTATTACAATTTGGAAAACTATCTAGACATAAGGATAATTGGGATAAGAGTGAAATTTTACCAGTTGGAGAGGGTGATTATTCAGAATATAAAAATATTATAAAACTGAAATGGTCTGATAAGATTAAATATTTAGGAATAATTGTAAATGCCGATTATCAATCTTTATAAAAGTTAAATTATGTTCATTTATTAAAAAAAGATTAAAGCAGACTTAATTAAATGGAAAGACTTACCGTTAACTTTAATTGGTCGAGTAAATTGTATCAAGATGAATATTTTTCCTCGAATTCAATATTTATTTAAAACAATACAGTGTTCTCTTTCAAAGTGATTTTTTCAGGATTTAAAAAAGTTATGAGAGAATTTTTATGGAAAGGTAAATTACCACAAGTAGCATTATATAAACTTACTTGGAAGTATGCATTAGGTGGACTTCAGTTACCTCATTTTCAAAATTATTATGAAGCAGTCCAGTTGAAATTTATTAGTAGATTGATGGATTTGGACCAACCCCCAAGTTGGGGGAAAGTGGAGATGGCTTGCATTTCTGAAGTTGAGGTGCATCAATTTATATTTTGATGGAATATAAATTTGTTGCAGGAATATAATATGCCGATATTAAAGCATCTATTAAAGGTATGGACTAAAAGAAATAAGATTTTAGGATCAAAAGTTAAATTGTCAATTTTAACCCCATTATATAACAATCAGCTTATTCCTTTTTCAATGTTTAATAATCATTTAAAGAGTTGGGATTCTAAGGGTATAAAGACATTGAAGGATTGTTTTGTAGAAGGACAGTTTCTTTCCATAAATCAATTGAGGGAACATTTTGATATTACTGAAAACTCTTTGTTTGTTTGCTTATTATCAACTTCGAGCTTTGGTGAAAGATATTTATGGTAGAGAGATGATTTTACCTGTGTTGATGAAATTTGAATCTTTGATTTCTTCTATACCAAAAAAGGGTTATATTTCTGTTATGTATCAAAGTGTTACAAGATAATATGGTTAAACTGGAATGGGAGAAGTCGAAGCTTAAATGGGAAAATGATTTAGCTTTTGTTTTTCCTGAACACTATTGGGCAGATATGTGTCATGATAGTGTAACTAAATTGATGAATATATGATATGGAATGGTTAATTTTAATTTTTTACATCAGTTATATTTAACTCCAGAGAAATTGAAAAAATATGGTTTTAGTAATTCGGATTCTTGTTTTGGATGTGGTGTATGTACTGGTACTTTTTTTACATGCTGTTTGGTCTTGTGTTCATGTACAACCATTTTGGGAAGAAATTAGGTTAATTTTGGAAAAATTATATAATATTAATTTACCATTAGACCTATCTATTTATTTAATGGTTCCTTTAAAGTGATTAGGGTTGGATAAGTTTCAAATTGCATTTGTACATTTAGTATTGTCTGTAGCTCAAAAATGTGTAGCTAGTACATGGAAGGATAATACAGTGATTAATATGACATGATGGCATAATGAATTGAAAGCTTGTATTGTTATGGAAAAAATATATACAACCTGCATGATAATTATTCTTTTTTCGTTAATAAGTGGCTGCTATATTTGGAATATATGTATTTAGATGTACTTTGATGTATTATTTTTTTTTATTTTTTTAGCTTTCCTTAAGAGAGTGGCTGATGGGGTGGGAGGGTGATTTTTTCTTGTTTTTTTTTTGTGTGCTTATGTGTTTATTTTGTGTGTGTATATATATATATATATATATATATATATATATATATACACATAATTGAAGATATATATAAATATATTTAATTATAGAAAATTACTTATATTGGATTATATACTGTTTCTGTTAACGATCTTTAAATAAATAAAGTTTTCAAAAAAAAAAGTCTCTTGCCATTCTGTATTTATGCACAGAGGGTGATAGATATGTGGATCAACCTGCCAAAGGAAATGAGTGAGTTGGATACAATCCAACAGTTTGAAGAAAGTTAGACTGGTTCATGGATTTTGAGGGATAAGGGCCAAATGGTACTAGCTTGGGTAGACAACTTGGTGGCCATGGAGAAGTTCGACTGGGGGAAAACAACCTCTGTCACTCAATCTTGGCACGTGACAATAAACTTGAACAGTGTCCATGTTCTAAAACTATGACCATTTATTGTGCTTTTTTTTGTCTTTTGTTCTTTAAAGTTGTAGCGGGCTATAGCTCATGATTGTAGCTATTGGGCTGTAGCTCAAAACTTGCAGAAGAAAGAAGACATGCAAGCTGGAAGAGTGTATTTCATACTGAGTTTATTCAGGGGCAGCTCTGCCTTTTATAGGGAGCTCAGCCATGTCACAACCGGGACGTGGCTTGAGCAGGCAGGCCACCGATTGGTCAGTTTCAGCATCTGGGCCCCGGTTGAGCCCCCTGAAATCTGCCAGCGGTGGTTGGCCAGTTTCACCGTTCCACCAGCAGCCTATGAAAATGGGCATCTCAGCCCGGGTGAGGTATTGCCGGTCACCACGTTTGATGGTCATTTCTGGTGTTGGCTCAAGGCGTGGGCCACTACACTGTGATATTTGCCAATGTTTTCCATAAGCTTTCATATCTCATTGAAGACATACAAAGTTAATCAAAATATTCCCATAAAAATCCAGCCTTTATGTGTTTGATCAATAATACATAAGAACATGGATAATTCTGATTTTAGAATGATTTTACTGCACATGTAAAAAGTAATTTCAATTATATATCTAGATAATATTTTTCTTTTACTCTCATGACATGTCAGTCACTGGCAATAACCAGATCCTATACCCTCCCTCTGATTTCTTTGATGAGGTTGACGAGTTCTACTTTCTTAACATAGAACAATATAGCACAGTATAGGCCCTTCAGCCTCAATGTTGTGCTGACTGATATAATATCTTTAATTGCTGCCTCTATTGTACCACAAAACTAATCAGCAAACTCCATGACCTGGGAGTTAACACCCCACTGTGTAATTGGATCATGGATTTCCTCACCTCCAGACCACAGTCAGTGAAGATTGGTTAAAAACTTCTCCACAATCTCCACCAGCACCACAGGGCTGTGTTCTTAGCCCTCTGCTCTACTCACTTTACACCTACAATTGTGAAGCTCGGGACAACAATAACACCATCTACAAATTTGCTGACGATACCACGGTAGTGGGTTGTATAAAGGAAGGGAATGAGTCAGCACACAGGATGGAGATTGAAAACTTGACTGAATGGTGCACCAACAACAACCTTGCACTCAAAGTCACCAAAAGTAAGGAGCTGCTTGTTGACTTCACGAAAGGAAAGCCAGAGGCATACAATCCAGTGATCATTGGGAGATCAGAGGTGGAGAGAGTGAGCAAACTGAGGTTCTTGGGAGTCACTAGGTCAGAGGATCTTTCCTAGACCCAATATACCAATAGCATCGTGAAGAAAGCAGGTCAGCACCTCTACTTCCTCAGGAGTTTGTGGAGGTTTTGTATGACACCAGAAACCCGGCAAATTTATACAGAGGTATGGTGGAAAGTGTGCTGACCAGTTGCTTCACAGTCTAGTATGAGATCACCAATACCCCTGAGCGTAAAGTCCTATAAAAGATAGTGGACACAGCCCAGGACATCACAGGAAAACTTCTCCCCACTATTCAGTACATCAACAGGGAACGCTGCCGTCGGAGGGTAGCAGCAATCATTAAACAGCCACACCCATGCTCTGTTATTGCTGCTTTCTTGTGCCATTTCTTTATACAACCTACTACTATGGTATCGTCAAGTACTGAGTCACACAGTCATAGTGAGTAGAGCGGGGGCTAAAAGTACAAATCTATTCACAGTTCCTTTACTTGTTTACGTGTTTATGCTGTGTACAGTTTATTTTTTGCACTACCAATTAGTGGTAATTCTGCCGTACCCGCAGAAAAACAGAATCACAGGGTTGTAAGTGATGTCATGTATTTTCTTGAACAATAAATTTGAAATCTAAAATGAATGAAATCTATTTTTCTGCAGCAAATTGATGCAAATTCAGGAGACAAGTGAAACAAAACTATTTCTATGTCATATACCTTTCTGATTTGGAAACATTCAAATGTCACCTGATTAGCACCGGACCAAAATTCCAACAGTGCTTTGAGAGTGCCTTCAATCAAGTGTAACAATTCAAGTAAGCATTTGAACATTAACCTCAAGGGTGATTAACAATGAACAATAATTGCTGGCTTTGCCAATCAATGTTTTAAAACATTTTTTTTGCTTCAAGACTGTTGTTCTAACCTTATTGTTTTCCTTTTGCTTTGAAATCAAAATTTATCTCACATTCCATTTGTTTGGCTCATCCATCAAAAAATATAAGCAATCAATAAAAACAATTTGTTTATTATCGATTAACTTTGTCCTCCCACCTTTGTATTATAGCTGAAGGCACATATTCCTCTGGGTTTCTTTGGTCAAATACTTTTTCCAATATTTCACAATTTGACTTTGAATGAATATCCTTTTATGACACCTCATCCTAATCTCCATTTGCCAATTATATTAAATATATAAAGATGGGGGAAGGCATTTTTAACCCCTCACGAGAGGATGGATTTGCATTGGATAGGAAGGGAAAATCAGATCACAATTTGAAATCAATAAACCTTCAGTTTTAACAGAGGAAAGAATGAGTTCTGAAAACAGTTCCGCCCGTTTACATATCTGAATACAGCTGCCTATCTCGTACCTCGGACTAAATTTTAAACATGAAGAATATCTAAAAAGTCCATTTATTGTTCAGCTCCCAGATTGGATGACTTCAGAAAGCTGTCAAACAAAACTATAGAAACCATATGTTCCTCAAAAACTCCATAAAGAACCACTTGCATCCACATCACCTCCAGCAGAAATTGCTCCATGATGCAGGCCCTGCAGAGGAAATGGAGACCAATCCTCGTGCACCCGATCAAACTTCATAAGTACTGTCAGCAAATGTCCTCAGTGCTGTAAGCTCAACAGGCAACATGCAATTACTCGATTTAAACCATGGGTGAGAAGCTTTGATAGGATCTTCAGATTTGTAAAAAAAATTCACCCAGACAAAAAGGCAATTAGTACCCATGGGTTTTCTCAATCCTCCGCAAACCTTTCATATCTTTCCTTCAAGTTTGTGTGTTCATTCATATTTATCCCAAAGTAAATTTACTCATATTTTACGAGATCAAAATGCATTTATTTGCATAGTATACAAAGGCTATTGTGGGTTATTGTCAGCAGAAGCAAACCAGATCTGAGAGAAAGTATCTCCTCTGCTGAGGCTTGGTAGGATTGCATTATACAGTGCCATCAATTAAGTATCAATAGGCCTATTTCCAGAGAACTTGAAAGTTGGAGTTTCTCTGCCTATGAGCTCTGTGTAAAAAAAAATGAAGGCGGATTGAGGGGAGGTGTCCAAACTCACCCATCTTCGATCCACCAAGAGGGGTACTGCCAGTTGTGTAGTGTAATGCTCCGTGACCAATCTAAAGGCCTTTTTTACTGCAAAGCCACAGTATATCTGTAGACATGGCCCGTCTTGAGAACCCAACTTGCATGCTTTGTTTTGAATATTTTATTTAAGATCAACACATAGAGAAAAAATAAAAAAACGTATATCACTATTACAAAGTTATTGATTAAATACATGTTGATTTATATAAAGAAAAATAAACAAAAAACATCCCATGTCTTCTTTCTTTGGCTTGGATTCGTGGACGAAGATTTATGGAGGGTGTAAATGTCCACGTCAGCTGCAAGCTCGTTTGTGGCTGACAAGTCCGATGCGGGACAGGCAGACACAGTTGCAGCGGTTGCAGGGGAAAATTGGTTGGTTGGGGTTGGGTGTTGGGTTTTTCCTCCTTTGTCTTTTGTCAGTGAGGTGGGCTCTGCGGTCTTCTTCAAAGGAGGTTGCTACCCGCCGAACTGTGAGGCACCAAGATGCACAGTTTGAGGTGATATCAGCCCACTGGCGGTGGTCAATGTGGCAGGCACCAAGAGATTTCTTTAGGCAGTCTTTGTACCTCTTCTTTGGTGCACCTCTGACACGATGGCCAGTGGAGAGCTCGCCATATAACACGATCTTGGGAAGGCGATGGTTCTCCATTCTGGAGACGTGACCTACCCAACGCAGTTGGATCTTCAACAGCATGGATTCGATGCTGTCGGCCTCTGCCATCTCGAGTATTTCAATGTTAGGGATGAAGTCGCTCCAATGAATGTTGAGGATGGAGCGGAGACAACGCTGGTGGAAGCGTCCTAGGAGCTGTAGGTGATGCCGGTAGAGGACCCATGATTCGGAGCCGAATAGGAGTGTGGGTATGACAACGGCTCTGGATATGCTTATCTTTGTGAGGTATTTCAGTTGGTTGTTTTTCCAGACTCTTTTGTGTAGTCTTCCAATGGCGCTATTTGCCTTGGCGAGTCTGTTGTCTATCTCGTTGTTGATCCTTGCATCTGATGAAATGGTGCAGCCGAGATAGGTAAACTGGTTGACCGTTTTGAGTTTTGTGTGCCCGATGGAGATGTGGGGGGGCTGGTAGTCATGGTGGGGAGCTGGCTGATGTAGGACCTCAGTTTTCTTCAGGCTGACTTCCAGGCCAAACATTTTGGCAGTTTCCGCAAAACAGGACATCAAGCGCTGAAGAGCTGGCTCTGAATGGGCAACTAAAGCGGCATCGTCTGCAAAGAGTAGTTCACGGACAAGTTTCTCTTGTTTCTTGGTGTGAGCTTGCAGGCGCCTCAGATTGAAGAGACTGCCATCCGTGAGGTACCGGATGTAAACAGCGTCTTCATTGTTGAGGTTTTCATGGCTTGGTTCAGCATCATGCTGAAGAAGATTGAAAAGAGGTTTGGTGTGAAAACGCAGCCTTGCTTCACGCCATTGTTAATGGAGAAGGGTTCAGAGAGCTCGTTGCTGTATCTGACCCGACCTTGTTGGTTTTCGTGCAGTTGGATAACCATGTTGAGGAACTTTGGGCGGCATCCGAAGCACTCTAGTATTTGCCAAAGCCCTTTCCTGCTCACGGTGTCGAAGGCTTTGGTGAGGTCAACAAAGGTGATGTAGAGTCCTTTGTTTTGTTCTCTGCACTTTTCTTGGATCTGTCTGAGGGCAAAGACCATGTCAGTAGTTCCTCTGTTTGCGCGAAAGCCGCACTGTGATTCTGGGAGAACATTCTCGGTGACACTAGGTATTATTCTATTTAGGAGAATCCTAGCGAAGATTTTGCCTGCAATGGAGAGCAGCGTGATTCCCCATCTAAACCCTAACTAAACCCTCCCTCCTAACTCCCAAACCATTCTACACCTTGCTAAATTTTAAAAAATCTAAATTACTAAAATACATAATGAATATGATTATATATTGAATTGGATTGCGTTAGAAAACATTCAAAGATCCAAAACACATTTCACAGGAAAACGTTATTTATTTTTAAGAGAATAATTCTCAGGTCCAGAGGATTTAAAGGAATTATTAATATTTCATAGCTAATCTTCGAGCATACAGACTTCAAATATGTAAAAATGTAGAATATTTACCTCTCAAATTATATGTAATTTTTTTCTAATGGAATACATCTTTAGAATCTCTGTTTGCCAGATTCCTAATGTTAATGAAGCATCTGATTTCCAAGTGAAAGCAATATATTTCCTTGCTATCACCAAAGCTAATTTTACAAATTTCAACTGAAAAACTGATAAACTGCATTTAGGAGTTATATTTTCAAAATTTCCCATCAAAAATAACTCAGGATTCAATGGAAAAACAACAACTGTAATCTGTTTCAAAAACTTACTAACACAAATCCTAAAAGGTTTAACTTTTGAACAAGACCATGTAGAATGAAGAAAAGTTCCAATATCTTCACCACATCTAAAACATTGATCTAATATATTCAATTTCCATCTATGAAACTTCTGAAGCATAATATATAACTGATGTAAAAATATTATAATGAAGTAATCTAAATCGTACATTAATTGTATGAGACATAACCTCAACATAAATTTTGTCTATATATTTAAATCTTGTTCCCATCTTTCTCTTAACTTAAATAAACATAATTTAGGTGCTTTCTCTTGTAACATCATTTATGCTATTGAAATAAACTTTTAAACAATTCCAGCCTTACATTAAATACAATAGCGAAAACCTACCGGGAACAAACATTACCTAAGTTGATGGAAGGAGAAGAGAAGAAAAAAATGGACTCAGTAGAATTTCTGGTGTATTTTTGTTGAATGACAACATTGTCTAACTGAATTAATGCAACCTAGATTGTATAACTAAAATGGATGAGAGGGGGGAGGGATGGGGGGGTGGCTTGGGAGGAGGGAGGGGGGAGGGAGAAAAAGTCACTGTAAATGTGTGGAAAAGAAAAAGTGTATATCATGGCTATTGTGATTTATGGTGTGAAAAATAAAAAATTTAAAAAAAAAAAAAAAAAAAAACAATCAAAAGTTCTCGATCTATTGAAACTTTTAATATCATATCTGGTCCTAATTTCTCTCTTAAATGAGATCTCAATTGAAAATAACAAAAGGGTATTATGTGGGATATCATATTTAATTCTTAACTGATCAAATGTTATCAATCTACCAGTTTCAAAACAATTTCCTATTTTAGAAATTCCTTTATTACACCAGGTATTTGAAATTCCTTTATTACATCAGATATTTAAAAAAGGATATTCTTTAAAAAACTATATATGATGATTAATTAATGGTGTTTTTGATGACAAAAGGCTTCCATCTCTTTATAACTTAACCTTATTTCCATATATTAATCAAATGTTTTAATAATGAAACATCTCTGACAGCATCCATTAATCTGGCTTCCCATTTATAAATCAATTCCTCAGGTGCACTTTCCCTAATTTTGTTTAACTCAATTTTCACCCATTACAGTTGAATATTTTCAAACAAAGAAGCAAGAAACCTTAATTGTGCTGCTTTATAATAATCCTTAAAATTAGGATGTTCTAATCTAACTAATTCATATTTCCATGTTAATTTTTTCTAACAATATTCTTGCCATCTTAACTTTCCAAAGAAATTTCATAACTTATTTATTTAAATCCTGAAAAAAATTTGAGGAACGGAAATTGGTAATGTTTGAAACAAATATTGAATTCTTGGAAAAATATTCATTTTAATACAATAAACCCTTCCAATTAAATTTGCCAATTTTTTTTCAAATCTTCATTTATTTTCTTAAGTAATGGAATATAATTTAATTTATATAATTTTTTCAAGTTATTATCTATACATATTCCTAAATATTTAATGCCAGTATAAGTCCACTTAAACTGAATATCTTTTTGCCATTGTGAATAATCACCTTGTACTAATAATATTAAATCACTTTTATCCCAGAAATTCTTCCATAATCTATCAATTGTTTATCTAGGTAATGATAAATGTGGTTGAGTTAAATATACCAATACATCATCTACAAAAAGACAAATCTTTTTTTAAAATGTTTTATTTAATTATTTTATTCATTACAGAAAAAATACAATAAAATAAAACATTAATCAAATATCCATATTCCATTATAAAGTCATTCATTATTATTAAAATTTATGATTAAGAGGAGTGGATAAGGTAGAAGAGGTTGATGGAAAATTATTCATAAAATCCATATATGGCTTCCAAATACTAGAAAAAATTTCAATTCGATTCCTTAAACTATATATATTTTTTTCCAATGGTATACAATTTTGTATCTTATTGTAGCATCTACTTAGTAACAGTTTCCATGATATTACTATACATTTCTTTTAGTTGCTATTGCAATAGTTAAAAACATTTCCTGATATTTATCCAATTTCAATTTTGTATCATTTTTATAGATATCCCCAAGTAAGAATTTTCTTGGATCCTTTTGAATCTTTATCTTCATCTGGGGGTTTGCGATGGTCTCCATCAGTTGTGACTGCTCTATCACTTTTGGCATGGTCAGGGTGCTTGATTGAGGCAGGAGTGGAGGAGGTGGCTGCGGGTGTGTCGCCAGGTGGGTTGGCCGAGGTTGTGGGGGGTAAGGATCTGAGGCCCTGGAGAACTGGGGAGGGGGGCGTACCTGTCAGCTGGTTGAAGGGGTTGGGTTTAGATGCTCCTGCATGTGCCAGGTCCCAGATGGATACTGTGTTTTCGCATCCATCTGGGAATGCCACATAGATTAGCATGGAGCAACTGGACCCTCTCTACCAGAGGGTCAGACTTATGGGTCGTCAAGTGCTTGGGAAGTAGGATGTGCTTAGGGAGCATCAGCCATATGGATAAGGTAGTTCCTGACGCCAATCTCCTGGGAAATGGTGGCCCTGATGAGGGGATAGGCCTTCTCCACATAGCTAGGAACAAGAGGTGTCTTGTTGATGACCGTACACAGGAGGGACCTGATAGCATGGAGGGCCTCTGGGAGGACCTCTTGCAAGTGGGGGATGGAGAGCCTTTGGTCTTTAAGGCCAGTAGTATTGCCTTCCAGACCGTGCCATTCTCCCACTCCACCTGGCCATTCCCTTTTGGGGTTATAGCTGGTGGTCCAGCTAGAGGCGATGCTCTTGGACAGCAAATATCAGTGCAGCTAATCACTCATGAAGGACAAACCCCTATCGCTGTGGACGTAGCAGGGGTATCCGAAAATGGTGAACAGGTTGTTCAGAGCCTTTATGACAGTAGCTGCCATCATGTGTGGGCAGGGGATGTCCAAAGGGAACCGTGAGTGCTCATCAATGATATTGAAGAATTATACATTGAAGTTCATGGAGGGTAGGGATCATTTGAAGTCCATACTCAGACATTCAAAGGGGAAAGTGGCCTTGATCAGGTGTGACCGGTTGGGCTGGTACAAGCGTGGTTTGCACTCCATGCAGACTCGGCTATTTTGGGTCAGCGTCCTGATGTCCTCAGTGGAGTAGGGGAGATTACTGGCCTTGATGAAGTGAAAAAAATGGGTGATCCCGAGGTGGGAGAGGCCATCATGTAGTGCCTGCAACTGGTCCATCTGCACATTGGCACATGTCCCTCGAGGCAGGGCATCAGTGGGCTCGTTGAGCTTTCTGGGCTGGTACAATATGTCATAATTATAGGTGGAGTGCTCAATTCTTCACCTCAGAAATTTGTCAGCTTTGATTGTACCCCATTGTTGGTTATTGAACATGAAGGCGACTGCAGTCAGACAGCAGGGTAAAATGCTTACCGGCAAGGTAATGCCTCCAGTGCCGTACCGCTTCAATGATTGCCTGGGCCTCTTTCTCAATGAAGTGACAGATCTGGAGGGTATGTAAAAAAACGCTATGGGTCTGCCTGCCTGGTTAAGTGTGGCAGCCAGGGCAAAATCTGATGTGTCGCTGTCCACCTGGAATGGGATGAAGTCATCCACTGTGTGCATCATGGCCTTTGCGATGGCAGCTTTGATACTGTCGAATGCCTTGTGGGCTTCCGCCAACAGGGGGATAACAGTGGCCCTAATGAGGGGACAGGGTGAAAACGGTGGCCCTGATGAGGGGATAGGCCTTCTCCACATAGCTAGGAACCCACCAAACATAATAAGAGAAAAACCCCAAACACCTTTTCAGGGTCTTGAGGCATTGGAGAGGTGGAACTTCTAACAGGGGACACATGCAGTCATGATCAGGGCTGATGGCTTCATTCTCCACAACACAGCCTAGTATAGCCACTTCCTTGTGTTGTTCGTCAGTTTGAGGTGTTTCACGGAGAGGAGGAATTTTTGGAGATTCTTGGCATGGTCCTGCTGGTCATGGCTGCAGAAGGGCATGTTATTGAGGTATGGAAAAGTGGCTCGCAGCCCATGTTCATCCACCATCTGATCCATCATCTCCCTTTGGAAGACGGACACCCCATTCGTGACTCCAAAAGGGACTCATAGAGAATGGTACAATTGACCATCCACCTCAAAAGTAGGGTACTGCTGATCTTCGGGCCGAATGGGGAGCTGGTGATAGGCAGACGTAAGGTCTATGGTCAAGAATACCCTGTTTTGGACAATCTGCTTCACCATGTTGGATATGCAGGGTAGAGGTTATGTGTCAAGCTAGGTGAACCTGTTGATGGTCTGGGAATAGTCTATGACCATCTAGTGTTTATCCCCACTCTTCATTACAAAGCTCTATCACCCCTTCGGCGAGGAGGTGTCTCACCTCGAACTTAATAAATACCCTTTCTCTGGCACTATATCGCCAACTTTTACTGGTGATAAGCTTACAGGCTGGGGTGAGGTTAGCGATGGGGGAAGGAGGAGGAGAGAGAACCTGGAGTATGGAGAGACCACATATCAGCTGTGGTGATTGTGTTTGAGGCTGTTGGTTGGCCACGTGCTGAGGGAGGGGCGGGCGGTCCACAAACTGTTAGTTACAGACTGTGCTGGGAGAGTGGGGCCCATCGTACTTCATGGTGATGTTCTTTAAGTTGCGCTGAAAGTCTAACAGGTGAACAGAGCCGTGGCAGTACTAGGAGCTTGACGTCACGGTATACGGTGCCTCAGATTCTCAGTGTCACAGTACAACTGCCATGAACTTTAGCCGATTTGAATTGGAAGGTTAGGGACTCGCTTTTCCTCTCAGGCTGCACCCCAACAGTGTTCGGGTGAATGAAGCTCACCATGCTCCCACTGTCAAATAGGCAGGCAGTGGAGTGGCTGTTTACCTGGACATCCATCATGGCTCTGGAAAGTTGGTGTGGTCTGCACTGATCCAGGGTTACCGATGCCAGCTTCAGCTCGTCGGAGGAGGAGTTCTATTGGCTGCCGGTGGTCCGATAAGATGGCAGCCCCCATGGCGTGCATACAGCCCAGTCATCATTTGCCAGAAGAGGGGGAAGACAAAAGTTATGTCATCGTGATCAGAGATCTAGGTGGCGTGCACACTCAGGCTTTCCAGGTCCCCAGAAGTGGCTGTGGAAGTGACTGCATTAAAGATGACGGCCCCCACTTGCATGTAAAGCTGTTGGGCTTTGGATTTTGCTTGGACTCACAGACTTTCACGGCATCCTTTCTTCCTGGAGTTGGAGCAGATGGCAGCCTTGGAAGGGCAGCATTTCCTCGGATGCTTGCCCTGCCCACAGAAGTTGCACTTCGGGTGGTCATTAACAGCTGTGGAGATCAGCTCTGTTCGGGAGGGCGCTTGCTATCCCATGTCCCAAGACCATGGCACCTGTGTGCCCCACGAGGCGGCCACGTGTTTACTGGAGAATGATTCTGTGCTATGGAATGCTACTTCCAGGGTGTTTGCCATTTCGAGTGTTTGATGTAGGCTCAGTCTTTTCTGTTCAAACAGCCTCTCCCTCACATAATCGGAGTGATCAGCAGCTGGGTGTGTCACTGCCTGGCAGTTGCGGTCCCTTGCAAGCTCCTGTAGGGCCTTGACAATGTCATTGAATGTTTCTCCAGGTCGCTGCCTGCGCGAGTGGAATACGTGTCGTGCATAGATTTCATTCACTTGTACTGGTATTTCAGGGTGTCCATGGCGTCTCCGTAAGTCTGGCAGTCCCAGATCCTCCAGTAGACTTGGTGCCGATGTACAAAGATAGCAGGTGGAGATTGTCTTTGTTGTCCTGCATCGCACCTTCAGAGGAATCTTTCAAAATAGCTTAGCTTGGGTTCCCTCAGGTCGATCTCTGGGCGGTCCAGCATCAAGTATTTGTCCCGAAGAAACAAAGTCCTGCTAATAAAATTGATGTACGATCAATTATGCAAAGACTGAAGTTACTGGAACTGAAGGCTTTTATTAGCAAGAGATGGACAGCATCCCTTGTGTTACTAGCTCACATTGACCCGGGCTCAAACTGGGGGATAAAGAGGATAACAGCCTTTATGGAGGATAAAGGGGAGGAGTCACGAGCCAGCCAGTGTGAGCAGGGTCAAACATAACAGGTCATTTCATTTACATACATAATAGTGGTTTCACCACAACAAGATACCTATTACTTCCGCAACCAGTCATCCTCCTTTCTTATCCTACCGTTCACCCTCAATTATACAATGGTAAATACAACATGGTGGCCACCAAGGCCAGGTCTCGCGAGACATACTCATCGCCGTTTTTGGTGAGCTCTGGCACCTAAAATATTAGCACTGCACCCCTGGATACCAACATATTAAATCATAAAGCAAGTGTTCAGCAACTATTGAGACATCCCCGTCTCTTTTCCAAAACAAACATCAATCTAAATGTCCGAAGGCCATGACTGATGTTGCAGATAACTGCAGCTCCGCGAAACAACTTAGTGTTTAGAAAAAGAAGAGAACGATTTGAAGATCCTAGGGTTAGAAATTCATTAACACAACTCCAAATAAAACCTACTGTGCAAATGAAAATCAGTTTAACCGGGTGTCAAGGCACGTTGCACATACTTTTGGTTAATTTAGCAGCTTTTCATTTTCACTGGTAGTCTATTTTCTCTTACACTTGAATTCTGGTTGAAAACGACCCCAAATTAATCACTGCACAACAAGCAAAAATGCAATCTCCCAGACTGAAGTACAACACTTTGTATTTACAGCCAGGTTTTCCTGATGCCCAAACAGTATATAGGGCATTGCATCCATTATCCTCAATATGAGCCCCAATCACTAAAGCCTTCAATATCACCATCTTTGTGAGACTTTCTTGTTTTGCCTGCTATGGTGGAAGGTGCTGCCATTCTTACCTACCAAGCTTCAGCATCACTGATCTCTGTCACATGTCCTTTTTTGCCATTTGTTACTGTGTTCAGGCGTCCACCGGGTAGAAAGTGGGGGCAAGGCTCCTCCACCTTGCCAGCATTCTGAAACTGCACTTACGTTCTTGCAAATCCTGCTAGGAGTATCTCATTATGGTTGTGAAGGATCTCTACATGAACCCTCTGCCCACCCACCCCCCCACCACGCCCACAACTGTGCCATCAAATATCTGGGTTGATTTGCTGGGGTGCACGCAAAACAAGTTCTCTCGCTGTACCCAGGTACATATGACATTAAACTTGCACTTGAACCCCTCAGAAAGAATGTGCCTCTTTTGGGTACTATCCTTCACCTGTCAGTCCAGGTTCCTCTCTGCCCCAGAAAGGCTTTTTAACATACATTCCATTTATTCATTGATAATACCCACCTGCAGTTGTAAGAGTCTTGTCTGCACTGTGATACATAACCTTTAAGAGCTGCCTACAAATACTGTATCACACATGCTGCCTTAGCATTGAAACAACTGCAAAAACTTGCAATTAATTAACAGGCAGGATAGTCTGACTGCATAGTACTGTGCACCTCATGCCTGAGGGTCTCACACTTCATGCAATTTACACAAACAGGGTTACCCACAAACCAAAAAGGAAACTGGTGTGAAGTCATTGCTGAGCCCTCATTAACAGGCTCAATTGGGATGTGTATAACTAAACGATTTCACAAGCTAACTGCTTCAATTTAGTGACTGCATAACTCCCCGTCATCTGGTCAGTAAAACTCAGGAGGTATTACAATTGTTGATGGAAGAGAGGATTCAGAGAGGACTGATTCAATGCCATTTTGCCCAGTATTCATTCTCTTGGCAGCCATTCTTAGTGAGAGCTTCAATTTATTTTTATCAAGACAGTGACTGCAGTAAATATAGGCTTAAACAATAAAAGGATAAGAGGCCATCGTCGGCATCTATTGTCATCAAGGATCAAGCTTACACTCTGAATTTATACAACACCCTTCCATGATCAGTGACTTCAATTCGAAAAGGCCCTTCACTGGCTGAAAAGTGCCTTGTGCTATCCTTTCTCCTTTAATTATGAATCAACATCGAGTTGAAGAAGGAGCCACGTGACCAACAGCTGAGGAAAGAAAATTGACGAGCCGGCAAGTTTTATGGAGGGAATTTCAGAAATTAGGCCCTGGTAAATGAAGACAGATCACAAATGATCTGTAGTATGGAGGATCATGTGACCCTTCCAGCAGGAACCTGGTCAAAAGCTGCATCATCTGCCAATCAAATTCAAGACCATCTACAGTAAGCACACATATTGCCACTGACCCCTTTGAAAGAATATACACCTCACCTTAGTCACCTGCCCTATGGTGGGCATACCTGAGCCACCTCCACTGGCCAACACTTGGAGCAACTAGGTATCCTTTGCTCCTGGAAATGAACCCAAGCTCCAAGTTGTGAACTATGGACGACATTTCAAGGTGTGTACCAGTAAAGAGTTGAGGGATGAGGTAAACCAGTGTATATATGTTTGGATGTGTTTGGACATGCTCCTTGATGACTGCACCTGAGCCTCCTCCTACTGACCCCTGAATAAAGGCAATTGTGCCACAGCCCTCTCCTAAGTTCAGAACTGTCAACCAGCATGGTCGTGCCTCCATTCTGTTGTGAATAAAAGCCTATCAGTTTCTCTACAACATCTAATCTTTGAAGTTATTGATGCTGCATCAATTTTATTCACAACCGTTTTTTTTTTAATAATGGAGGAAAAATCAAAAATGACAAGATATGGAGGTGGAGGATTGAACTTTCCACCTACAATTATGATATCTTGTACTGGCCCAGGAAACTCAATGATCCTCCAGACATCCTATTCCACGGAACATGAGCCAGTGCACAAACAGACTGCTTACAAGCCCTCCACAACAATCTCTGCCATCCCAGGGTCACCAGATTCTTGCACTTTATTAAAGTCCATCACCTCCATGAAGATGAGGACCATGACCAGAAATTGCCAGGTTTGTGCACAGTTCAAAAAGCATTTCTATTGACCAGACAGAGTGCGTCTGATAAAGGCGACATGCTCCTTTGAATGCCTGATCGTCAATTTCAAGGGGCTCCTCTCCTCCTCTGACCGCATGTACTTCCTCAGCATCATTGATGAGTATTCACGTTTAGGCCATCCCCTGCCTAGACATGACAACTGCCAGTCACCAAGTCCCTGTGCAATCTCTTCACCCTGTTTGACTAGCCCTGGTATATTCATAGCTACCGGGGATGGGGATCCTGTTTTATGAGTGATGAAAAGTGCCAGTGCTTCCTGGGTCAGAGGCATCGCCACACCACCGAGGGAACAGGAAGAAGTAAAGGAAGAACGCTACCATCTGGAAAGCCATCCTCCTAGCCCTGAGGTCTAGAGACCTTCCAGTCTCCCGCTGGCAAGAGGTCCTCCCCAATGCGCTCCACTCAATAAGATCACTCCTCTGTACCACCACCAATGCCACTCTGCATGAAAGGATGTTTCCCTTCCCAATGAAGTCCACTTCAGGGACCACACTGCCATCTTGGTTAATGTCCCCAGGGCAGGTCCTACTCTAGAAGCACATGATGGGCCATAACTCTGATCCAGTGGTCAATAGGGTCCATCTCCTCCACGCCAACCCCCAACAAGTTGACATGGCGTAACCTGATGGGCGCAAGGACACAGCCTCCATTCGGGGACTGGCACCCTCAGGAGTTCCTGAGATCACCGCCAAACACCCAGCACCCCCTTCATCCACCACTATCTACAATGCACCAGTCTCATGACGTTACTCCTGTCCCAGTAGATGATGTCAGATCTGGCACCATGCATACCCCAAGCCAACGCCAATGGCAACATACAGACACCCCAGACAAATGAAGATCCAACACCTACATGGTAGCCGGTATTAAGACGATTGCAGCGTCAGACCAAACCACCTGAAAGAGACGTGTAAGAATATTTCATTCACTTCACCTCGCAGGACACTTATTAATAACAAGGGGTGAATGTGGTAAACCACTGTCTATGTATTTGCTGTGTTAGGACTGTTCCAGAGGCTCCTCCAACTGATCCATAAATAAAGGCGACTGTGTCACAGCCCCCTCCTCAGTCCAGAACAGTCAACCAGCATAGTCGTGCCTCCAGTCTGCTGTGAATAAAAGTCCATCAGTTTCTCTACAACCTCTAGTCTTTGAAGTTATTGATGATGTAGCAAGAGCTTATTGTGGTGAATGTTTACAATCATTACTGTGCCTGTGTTGTGACAATCTTTGTAAATTCTTTCTTTCCTAACTAATCAGGGTATCGTACCTGCACTAGATTGAAGGGTGGTGGGTATCCTTGAGGCGTCTTTTCGCTGTATTTTATCGTTGTGATTACTGGTGAGTGCCTGCTGTTGGTTTAGTCCAATGCAAGTGTTTTGTATGTGTGTGTGTGTGTGTGTGTGTGTGTGTGTGTGTGTGTGTGTGTGTGTGTGTGTGTGTGTGTGTGTGCGTGTGCAATCACTATAGCAACTTTTCCCCACGGGTAAATCAAGATCTTTGCTGTGATCAACCTGTGTTCATAATCATTGATTCTCGGACCCGCCAAACTTGTTCCTCACATCTCATGGTTTCTAAGACAAATGACCAAATTGGAAAATACCTGAAGATTGTTGGACTAAAGAAAAACTCAGAAAAAGGGAGGGATTTAAACAAAACTGGGGAACAATATTGAGGCACTGGTAGATGGGGACCTAACATAGATGAAAAAGTATGGGGGGCAGTAGTAATTCTATGTGGGATTCTCCAATTTTATCACAGGTAAGCAAAGAATTTGTTAAACCGACAAGTTATCTCATCTGGTGGATTGTTTAGATTTCCTTTCTCTATTTGTGTTTTGTCTTCATATTAAATGATCTCTCCCAACACACTAATGGCATTATGAAGAAAGCTCATCAGCACCTCTACTTCCTGAGGACATTGCGGAGGTTTGTTATGACATCAAAAATCCTACAGATGTGTGTGGAAATTGTGCTAACCTCCTGCATCATGGTCTAGTTTGTGGACACCAATACTCTCGAGTGTAAAGCCATGCATAAGGTAGTGGACACAGCCCAGGATATCACAGTCAAAACAGTTAGCGCAATGATGTTACAACACCAGCAATTGGGACCATGGTTCGAATTCCGCACTATCTAAGGAGTTTGTATATTCTCTCCGTGTCTGTGTGGGTTTTCTCTGCGAGCTCTGGTTTCCTTCCACGCTTGAAAACATATCGTGGGTTGTAGGTCAATTGGGTGTAATTGGGCACACAGGCTCATAGACCGAAAGGCTTGCACTTTATACATACATGCTGTATGTATGTCTAAAAACCCTCTTCACCATCAAGAACATCTATGGGGAACACTGTCGATGGTGAGCCATCCTCCCTACATATGCTCTGTTCTCGCTGCTCCTATCAGCAAAGGGGTAGAGGTGCCACAAGACTTGCACAACCAGGTTCAGGAACAGCTGCTACCCTCCACCATCTGACTCCTCAACAACAAACTCCATCAGGCACTCATTTAAAGACTCTTACATTTGCACTTTATCAATTATTTTTTCTCTCTGTATTGCTCAGTCAGTTTGTTTACATTTCTTTACTTGTTTACATGTTGACATTGGGTACAGTGTTTTATTGCATTACCAATAAGTGATCATTCTGCCTTGCCCACAGAAAAAGAATCTCAAGCTTGTATGTGATGTCATGTATATTCTTCTGACAATAAAGGTGATTGAGAGAGCTGAGATATCTTGAATAATATTTTCAACCGGAACCCGTAGGCATAGAGGCATTATTTCTTTATGACTGCTTTCTCAATTAACATGAATCTATTGATTGCGGGTGTGAGTGTAAGCCCATGCAAGTGCATTGCCGATGCAATATCCTGTGCACATTACACGACTGCAAACACTAATACGAGCATTATTAGTGTGACACAGTATATAGATATGTTTTTAGGAGATAAATTGGGAAAGGTTCGTTACAGTAGATTACATACAAACATTTTCAAACAGATCTTATGTGAAATACTGGAGCTCTGCTAATGCCATATATATTGGCTCCATAGCTTTTGCAAGAGCTTTGGAGAGTGCCCAAGAGACTTCACTAATAGATTGTTCTTTACAAAAAGCAACAGATGAAAGATCTTGTCAGAGCCACAGATTGTCTGGAGCTATTTTAAGAGGGTCATGTGGTTTTGCAAGTTTTGTCAGCAAGACGCTGAAGTGGCGGATTAAAAAAGACTCAGTTGTGGATGTCCTGGAAGAACAAATCTCCCTCTGAAAACCAACAAGAACCTTCCTGAGCGGTAAGCATTTACCTTTCAAGCACCGAAGCCTGGTGAACTTTATAAATGTTAAATTCTGTACACAGTATAAGAATTGCCTGCAACCAGTGAACTTGGAGGAATGTGAAGTGAACCAAAGAACTTTTCTGAACTTGCATACACGTGTGCTTAGAATTAGAATGGGGTTAAGTTACGTTAAGAAAGTCAATAATGATAAGTTAAAGTTTGATTCTATTTTCATGTTTAAAGATAATTAAAAGCAACTTTTGTTTAAGTAATCATTTGTCTTGGGTGAATATCTATTGCTGATGGGTTTTGGGGTCCTCTAGGCTCATAACATTAGCAAAAAGATTACTCATTCTGGTCGACAAACCATGTGTTAATGATTTCCCCAACATTCAATGCTTCTTGAACTGGACTGAAATAAACTGAAGCAAGCAAATGTGTGGCAACTTTGCAAGGAGTACACCACATTTTGAAAACCAAAAGAGAATTGTTCAGCACAAATCCAGTTGAATAAAACCCATGCATCATAATCCAAAACTTAATCCAGAATAAACATTTGTTCCAAGGGAGGGAACAAAGGAGTGTTAATTCCCATACGAGTTCATAATTGCTTGAAATAAGGCTAAGTGGTACAGAATGTTAATCCCATAATTATCTGAGCCTCTGGTACCACAAAAATGCTCAAGAATTAATTTTTGATCAGATGAATCCCAAATGGGACAAAAAAGACTGCAATGAACCCCAATTTAATTAGTCAAAGGAAGCAAAATTTCAGGTTTCCACTCGTGGGGTCAAAAAAAATTGTGACGTGTGTGTGTGTATTAAAATAGCATTGTGTTTTCACACAACCTTGACAAAATTAGTGAAAGTTGCTTCAAGAGCAAGTACTCCTAATTGTGAGGTTCAGCAATTGAAGATGTTGGCCCTAACCCTAACCCTAACCCTAACCCTAACCCTAACCCCTAACCCCGAACCCTAACCCATAACCCCTAACCCTTAACCCCTAACCCTAACCCTAACCCTAACCCCTAACCCTAACCCCTAACCCTAACCCTAACCCTTAACCCTAACCCCAACCCTTAACCCTAACCCTAACCCTAACCCCTAACCCTAACCCCTAACCCTAACCCTAACCCTAATCCCTAACCCTAACCCTAACCCCTAACCCTAACCCTAACCCTTAACCCTAACCCCTAACCCTAACCCTTAACCCTAACCCTAACCCTTAACCCTAACCCTAACCCTAACCCTAACCCTAACCCTATTGATCAGTTGCCAATGTTATAAGAACTTAAGAAATAAGAGCAAGGATAGGCTATCCGGCCCGTCAAGGCTGCTTCACCACTCAATGAGATCATGGCTGATCTGATGAAAGGCTCATCTCCACCAAATGCCTTTTCCCCATATTTTTTAATTTGCCTACTATGTAAACATTAATTCAACCTTGTCTTAAATATATTCACTTAGGTAGCCTCCACTCCTTCAATGTGCAGTGAATTTCATAGATCCACCATCCTCTGGGAAAAGAAGTTCCACCTCATCTCTGTCCAAAATACCTAGTCTCCTCCACCAATGGAAACAACTAATTGGCACAGTTGGCATAGCAGTTAGCGCAACTCCTTTACAGTGCCAGCAATCGGTACCAGGGTTCTAATCTCATGCTGTCTGTTCTTAGTTTGTACGTTCTCCCTGTGTCTTCATGGGTTTTCCCTGGCGACTCTGGTTATCTCCCACCATTGAAAAAAATACACATGTACCAGAAGTGTAGGTCAATTGGGTGTCATTGGGCAGCATGGACTTTTGGGCCAAAATAGCTTGTTACCATGCTGTATGATTAAATTTGAAAAAAAAAATTAAAATTCTAAAATTAAAATATATGCAGTCACTTCACTGAGGGAACAGACCAACAAAACTCTTACATCTACTGGGAAGCATTACTAAAGGGATTCAGTCCCGTAAGGGTGGGAATGTGTTCCAAGGCAATCAGCTAACCCTGGAAATACTGTTTAAGAAGAGCTTAGAGGAGACATATTCTTCATCAGAGAGGCCCATAGATACACTCCAGGCATTCTCAGAAGGATGCTGACAGGCACTTATCCATAAGGCAACCCACTCCGCCTTCTCCCATGGCCAAAGGAAAAAAAAAGCATAAAGCTTCCCAACCTTAAGAGTAGAGTTTAGATGACCTTCCCAATGCATAAGTGAACAGAAAATTCTGGGTAGTGGCATAGATCTTGACATGACACTAATACTACGAAGCTCAAATAAACTGTTATCCTGGTCTCCATTACCAAAACATTCCACAGTCATTCATAAAGTCACAATCAAGGTTAAAGAAAGCCAAAGATCTCATGAAGGACGTTGAGGCTAGTTTGCATGTTCAACCGTTGAACAGAATGGTTTCTAAGGAAATTGGGTCAGTAAAAAATATATTCGATTTCCCAGTCATTTGGCAGACTAGTTCAGTTGAAAATCTTATTCCAGACAAATGTTGCATAAAGCATTCCAGATTTGGTAATATGCAGGAGCTTTAAACAAAAATTCCACCAAAATTGTACAGAATTTCCTGAAAAGTGTTTAGGTATCTAGAAGCATCTGCAAAGTTGAACTTCTCCAGGTTAACTTTTTCCAGCTTCACAGAACTTACTTTTGGTGATCTTGAATTAAATTTCTAAACGATCTTCAACCATTAACCCTGATTTAGGTGTAAGCTTGTACCCTCCATGACACATCAACAACTCTGTAGCAGAGAGAGTGGAGAGCACCAAGTTCCTTGGAATTCATTTAACTAGTGACCTATTGTGGACACCAACATCTCCTCACTTGTCAGGAAGGCACAACAGCGACTGCACTTCCTGAGAAGACTGAAACGGGCAAGGCTACCCCTCCCCCCACCATTATTTCAGCCTTCTGCAGGAGCTCTATTGAGAGCGTCCAGGCTAGCTACATCACAGTGTGGTACAGTTTTTGCAGGAAAATGGATTGGAGGTCAATCCACAGGACATAAGAGTGGCAGAGACGATCACCCCTATTGAAGTGATTTACCAAGATCGATGTCTGAAAGAGGGCATCCAAAATCATTCTACCCTGCATCTTTCATCTGCTTCTGTCAGAAAAAAAAAGATACAGGAGTATCAGAGCCAACACCACCAGGAACAGCTTCTTCCCTCAGGCAATGAGAATGCTGAACAACCAAAAGAACTGCTCACACTAACCATTTGTGACTCTCATATCCATGGCACAAAATCTATTTATTTATTTATCTATTTATTTATTTATATATTTATTTATTTATTTATTTGTAAATATGAATACCAGCTGGTGTGTGTGTGTGTGTGTGTGTGTGTGTGTGTGTGTGTGTGTGTGTGTGTGTGTGTGTGTGTGTGTGCATGTCTTGAACCAAGGACTAGAGAACATTGTTTCGTCGGGTGTACTTGTGCAATCAGGTGACAATAAACTTGACAACATGGATTGTGGTTACCAATTATTCAAATATTTGCACCATTTTGCAAGATTGCCCATACCCTTAGCTTAAATATCTTCAGGACTGGAGAAGAATAAGGAAAAAATGGAAAGAAATAAAAGCATAGACAAATATATTGAAATTATTCTGAAGTGAACTGTTCTCAATCATCACCAATAACAAATCCAGGTAATGGGAATTCTACTGTGTATCTTATTCATAAAGAATGCAAAAAGAATATTGATGTAACATTTCAAATGAAAGTTGACCTCTGTATTTCCCCACCTCCATTACAGTACTGAAGGGGAGGTGGGTAAATATTAGTGAGACAGCTTAGGCTTGTCATTAAGATTTTGATGTGGGGCACCAGAAGCTGCTGCCCATTAAGTTCAATGAGGTTTACCAAATTTGAAAAAGAGAAAGTGACATAATCAGTAGCAAGTAATTTAATGACACTCTATGAGTTCAGAAGACTGATTTTAGGTTAAAGTAAGCCATGAGGGGAGTTTTATTCAGCTTCCTGGTCTTTCATAAACACAAACCAGCAATCCATCTCATGGAAGATAAATTTAGACAGCTCTGATTCTTGTTCTTTTAATCTTGCTATAGCATTTATTTATATTGGCAATAAGACCTCCTGGCTAGCCTCTGATGTTAATCCATGTGGAAAGAGCAATAGATGAATATAAATGAACATCAGGTTTCTATCACATCCAATTTCAAAGCATCAACCTGAAAGCAATGCCATTGACTCCCTGAAAATATATTATTAAAAATCCATCCACTAGAGGCAAAGATATACAGTCGCTATAATCCAGAAATCAATAATATCGCAGCCCCAAGCAACCAGCAAAAAAAATCACGGAAAATTAATAAGTGAAAAATCACAAAAGTTTAACAGTGGGGCCTCTAGCCATCAGTTCGCCAATCACTCAACGCGCAATCTCAACCAATTGGAAAATTCACTTATCCATCATCTACCAATCGCTGGGGGTTTTACTGTTTCATCAACATTTTGGGCCTGATACATTCATTAAGGTAAACCAAAATGTTGATTAGATATCTTTGCCTCCCATGGAGTCTGCAAGACCTGCTGAGTTTCTCCAATACTTTGCGTGTTTACTAAATTCACTGCATCTGCAGACATTCTTGCTTCACGACATTGACTCCCTGCTTTGGTTAGGCAGCAACTGGAAAGCTGTCTACAGTTGCTACGCCGCAGGAGTGATGTGATTGCAGTGGAGAAACGTAGAGAAGTTTTGCCAGTATGTTACCTGTGATGGAATATTTCAGTAATGAGGAAAAACAGGAAAGTTTGGATTTGTTTTCTTTAGAGGATCCCAGTGGGGAACCTGACGAATATCAACAAAATTATGAAAGGCATAGATACAGCAGATAGAAAGAGTGTTTCCGTACAGCAAAGTGGTTAAAACTGGTGTGGGGGTGTCGCAAACACTTAGGATGAGTGGTAAGAAGAGGATATCAGAGGAAGAAGTTTAGAACGTTCTCACTGAGGTTGATTACAATCTGTAAAGGCATTGCTGTCAAAAGTGTTGAAGACTCTCACAACGCTTGTGTCAGCCAGACAAGCATTTGAATTCCCATGACATAGTGCTTGATTAGCGTAGATAGGTACCAGATGGTCGACGTGGACATTGCAAGTCGAAGGGTCTATCTCTGGGCATAATTTTATGGCTCCTATTGAGTTTACCCTTCAGCTAGGAATGTGGAATGTTGGCAATGTTACCAAACATCAGGACTTGAAGCAGACCAGCTACCTTGGTGAGAATGTCCATAAAGTCTCTTGGACATCATCAGGAGAGATACTGCAATACAGCTACAGGAACACTGCCGACAGAGAGCAGCAGTAATCATCAAAGATACACACCACCCAGGACATGCTCTGTTCTTGATGCTGCCATCAGCAAAGAGGTATAGGTGCTATAAGACTCGTCCAACCAACTTCAGGAAAAGTTGCTGGCCCTCCACCATCAGACTCCGAAACAACAAACTCAATCAGAGACCCATTTAAAGTCTTACTTTGCACATTATACATTGTTGAATATTTTCTATATTATACAGATTATGTACATTTCTCTTTTCATATTGGGGGAACTGGCAGTGGTCAGACGGACCTGCTACTATGTTGTGTATCTACATTTGAAAATATAAAAGTAAATACAGTTTTTTTGCATGACTGAAAAGTAGAAATTTTGCCTGGCCAGCAGGAAAAAAGGATCCCAGAGTAAATTATGTACTCTGACAACAAATTTGAACTTTGAACTTCCATCAGTTCCAAGTTGAGATTTAATTCGGACATCAGAGACTTAATTGGATAATATTCAGTTTAAGGAGGCCAGCAGGTTAAATATTAGAAGAACTGGAGAGCTCCAGGTTTGGAATTCTGATGCACTTGTCCACATCTTTAATTTGAAGAGGCTGCAGTAAAACATTTTTAATTTTTTTAAATTTAGATACACAGAATGGTAACAGGCCCTTCTGGCCACAGCTCGTGCTTCCAATACACCAAATGACCTATGAACCCTGTGCATTTATGGAGGATGGGAGGAAACTGGAGCACCTGGGGAAAACTCAAGCAGACATGGAAAGATTGTATAAACTCCTTACAGTGCTGGATTTGAACCCATGTCACTGGCACTGTAATAGCGTGGAACTGTCTGTGCCATCCTTCTGTTTCACTCAAGTCAGAAAATGGAATCTCTAGCTCAGCACATTTTTTTAACTTTCAAGATGTAAGATGTCCTAAGTTGGTTCACAAGAGTGTTTGAGGCCAAAACGTGAGACAGATTGATAGATAATTCTGAACCCTCTGTTCAGATAAAGTGCTTCCAACTTTTAGTTCCACAATATTTTATACTCCTCAGTAAAAGCACATCTTTGTTTCAGGCTTACGTGGGCGGCATGGTAGGCATAGCAGTTAGCACAATGCTTCGGCAGCAACGGCAATCCGGGTCACATCTGCAGTTTGTACGTTCTGCCCGTGTCTGATTAGGTTTCCGCCACGTGCTCTGGCTTCCTCCCACTCTTCAAATCGTACAGGGGTCGTGGGTTAATTGGGGTATTGGGGGGCACAGAAAAACCTAATACCATGCTGCATGTCTAAGATTGTTTTTTTTTTAATTTACTTGTTACAATCAAAACAACAACTTTCTGTGAAGAGTAACTGTTGTCTAAGCAGTGTCATACACCTGGCTTTCCATCTTTTGTAACATAAGCCCAACTATTAAACTTGATGAATGGCCAAGATCAAAACATTGCTCCACCACTTTTGTGTATTGAGCTTCATGAATGCCTTTTTTTTAAGGTCTTCTTATTGATTTGCCTTTTGTAATCGACAGGAATGGGAAAGCTTACACTATCTCCATCGACATGTTGAAGCTGGCATATATTGATGGTCCATGTTCTACTTCACAGCCAGAATCGGAGGACCGGCCGCACCCTTGCCAGTCAGACCATGCATCACCTGTCTTACACTATCGTAGCGGGATAGTTCCAATCAGTCACCTCCTTGCATGGTTCGGAGGCTGAGGGCGGGGGCCAGAGTGATTAGTGTCAGGATCACTCATATGACAGTGATCTAACGAGAAGGTCAGAGAGGTTTGGAAAGAAAAGGAATGTATTGTTGTGTCTAGTGTTTAATAAAGAAAGTTGATTTCTTGGTGAGCTGGAAGAAATGAGTGAACGTCTTCTTTATTTGTTTGTAAACTATTATAAAGCAGTGCTGCTACATTACCTTTTAGGAGTTGTATACACAACAGTTCCTCCCCATGCCTTTCCAAAGCTCCTCAAGTGCAGTATCTCACTTTTCTTACAATTGTCATAAAAAGTTGTATAATATCTTGTGCTCTGAAAATGTCCTCCATCCTGTCAAGCCAATTTTTGTATATGAGGCAAACCCCCTTATCCCCTGTATTCAGATGGTGCACTGAGCTCAGTGGAACCACAATGTTAACAGCCTGTCAGTTCCAAAGCACCCGTCAATCAATACCCTCTCCTTCCTGATACCATGTCAATTTCACATCCAATATATATTTGACATATGGACCCCATGTGCTTCTATTTTTTTAAAACCAGCCTCCAATGCAAGATCTTGACAAAAACCTTGCTGAAATCTATAATGGGCACAAGTGCACAGTTCCCTCAATAGACCTCTGCTACTTCCTGAACATGTTCAATTGGTCAAAGAGACATTCAGGGCAGAGACTAAAGGTGTCTTTATTCTGTGATTTAATTTATTCATTAGTCTCGTATTTATTGGTGGAATTATGGCAATAATGTTCCCAGATACTTTTTTTCTGTTACAGTTTTTTTTTAAAACAGCATGGAGTTAAAGCATCCCGTTAACAATTGGCTTTGTGATGGTCAATTGGAAGGCAACATAATACACAGGACTTTAAGAGCAGGAAAGAGTTATTCCAAGACAAATCTTTGCAAGAACCATCCCAATTCCTCTGCTTTCTTTGCAGCCTCAAACTTTGATCATGGTTAAATGACTGCCATGTTTGAAATAATTTATTGCTGTCTCCCAAAAGGAGTAAATAAATGTTAATGACTCATTTCCAAAGAATACCCAAAACTGAGTCCAATTCCACTATACCACCTTAAGATAGCACTACTAAATAGAGGTCAAGAGCCCCATCTCTTTTCTCTTGTCCCTACCCCTGAATTATAAAAGCCAATTGATTACAACAATCTTTTCAAATAAATTGAAAAGCATTTTCATCACTGACTAAATGCAGATTTTTTTAAATAAAGGAAACAAGCTTGCACACTTCCCATATTTTGTATCAAAAGAAGGAAAAGGAAAAGAGCTCTTGGCCCAAGAAATTGTATTTCTAAAAAATAATTAACCGCATCTTATCATATCACTTAACTCCAATCATCTAGAATGCATTAACAGTTGACTTTACATTTCCACGAATAATTAAAGCAGTAGCTTCGTTTCACGCACAGCAAATGTTCTGTCTGACTTTCAGCCATAAGACAGAAACACAGGAGTGGAATTAGGCCATTTGTCCCAATGAGTCCACCCTGGAGAGATGCCATTTCAGAGAGCATTTGATATGGGGTGGATCTAATCTTCATTAGAACAGCAAATTTCCTTTCCCAGAGGACACTGGTGAACCAGATAGGATTTTACAAGTTTGATAGATTGATAACTAATTTACTCATGCTAGCTTTTCAAATTCGAGATCTATTTCATTGTTGTAATTATTAAATTCCCCAGTTTCCATGGGGAATTTCCATTCAGGTTTTCAGGTGAAAAGTCCAGAACTTTGGCCACAATACAAGTAGGTCTTCCTTTGTTGCATCAATGATTGAACAATGTGATAAATCTTCATGACAGAAGAACAGGATTTAACTGATAATGCATAAAAGTAGAACCCTGCTGAAGATGAATGTCTTTGGATCGGAGTCACGTGATGGAGTAGTGGCTGGTAGGAGAATACCAGCCCTCTCCAGAAAAGAAGAAATAAAGTGAAGAAAATACAAAGTTCAAGAAACACAAAACACAACAAATAAAAGATAAAGTTGTGGAGAAAAGAAAGAAAATGGCACCCAAGAAGGAAAAAGTAAAAACAGCGGGAAAAAAAGAAGAAAAGATGCCGAAAGAGAAAGGAGAATGCCTTACCTGCATGAAGAAACAGGGAGCCATCATGGAAAAAAGAGCCCGCTCCCCAAGGTTGGTGACGACCCCGCAGAGTCGCGACCTCCCGACAGCTGGACTGCAAAAATGGCTCTCTGAGCCAAACAGAAGTGCGCAATGTGCACACTAAGGAAAAAGAAAACACCGATGGGAGGGGGGCCCAGCTGAGGAGTGAACTAACACAACTCGACCAACTGAGGGATGCCCGACATCAGGGCTCTCAGCTGGAAGAAGAGGAAAGCGTCAGGAAAGGGAGTGATAGGAAAGAAGAACGGCAACAGGAGGCCCAAAAGATGACTAGCCCAGAAGAAGAGGACCAACAGCAAGAAGCCATGCAAAAAGGCACCCAGCAAAATGAGGCAAGCAGCTCAACAAGAAGGTCAGAAGAGACACAGATACAAGGAAGAGAAGTAGAAGACACAAACACAGGTGCAGACACAGAAGAAGAGGAAGAAGACCAAGCTCTGCACAGAGGAATAGAAGGTAAAATAGATGGACAGTATATAGATTTTTAAAAAATATCAAGAACAAATGAGAGCATTAAAAGAATGGTTGACATTAGAATTTAGTGAAATGAAAAGAAAAAAGAAAAGTACAGAAGAAAAAGTGAGTAGAATAGAGCTGGTCATGACAGAAATAGGGAAATGATTAGAAAATGTGGAAGAACGAGAAATGGCTGTAGAAATGGAAGTGAATGACTTAAGAAGAAAATTGGAAGACAGTGACAAAACAGTTAAAGTGTCACAAGAGTTGTTAGCTCAGAAGATTGATATAATGGAAAACTATAATAGGCGAAACAATATAAAGGTAATGGACCTAAAGGAAGATGAAGGAGGCACAAATATGAAAAAAATTATAAAAGAATGGATCCCAAAGGTCCTGCGAATGCCAGAAATACAGGAAGGAATGGAAATAGAAAGGGCACACAGAACACTAGCCCCAAAACCACAGACACAACAAAAACCAAGATCAGTTTCAGTAAAATTTCTGAGATACACGACAAGAGAAAATATGGTGGAGAAGGCAAGGAATAAAATTAGAGAAGACAAAATACCATTGGAATACAGGGGTCAAAAAATATATTTTTTAAACAGACATAAGTTTTGAACTCCTAAAGAAGAGAAAGGAGTTTAACACAGCAAAATCGATCCTATGGAAAAAAGGCTATAAATTTATGTTAAAATATCAAGCGGTGCTTAAAATACTTATCCCGGGGCAGCAAAGCAAACTGTTCTCTGATCCGGAAAAAACATGAAGATATATATCTTCATATATTTTTGAAGATTGTAGATATGCAGCAGAATATATTGATAGGAGGGGATTTTAACCTTAATTTGGACCCAATGTTGGATAAAACTGGACAAAAGACAAGTAAAAAGAATAAACTGGCCAAATTTATGGTTAAATCAATGCTGGAAATGAAACTTATGGATATATGGAGGAGGCAGCACCCAAAGGAGAAGGAATACTCATATTATTCGAGTAGGCATAAAACATACTCAAGGATTTATTTGGAGGACATCCCACCAAGAACATATAGAAGGAGATTAAACTCCATGTTACTTAAAGACAGAAATTTAGAGAATTTATTAAATGCCTAATTAAAATGTACTTTGAAATAAATACGGAATCAGTGAAAGACAAATTTATATTATGGGTTGTATTGAAAGCCTTCATTAGAGGGCAGAAAATAAGTTATGTAACTAAGATGAAAAAGGACTACAATCGGGAAATAGAACAGTTGGAAAGGGAGATAGTAAGTACAGAAAAAGAACAAAAATATAACAAAAAGAAGAGAATTTGCAGACAAAAAAATAAAATACGAAACATTACAAACCTATAAGGTGGAGAAGAACATAATGAAAATAAACCAAAAGTATTATGAGCTAGGAGAAAAAACGCACAAAATATTAGCCTGACAACTTAAAACAGAACAAGCTAAAAGAACTGTATTGGCATCAAGGGAAAAGGACAAACAAATTACATATAATCCAATGGAGATTAATGAAAATTTTAAGGAATTTTATGAACAATTATACCAAATTGAGAATGAGGGGAAAGAAGACAAAATAGAAGAGTTTTTAGCTAAAATTGAATTCCAGAAATTGCAAGAAGAGGAGCAAAACAAGCTGATAAAACCATTAGAAATAGAGGAAATACAGGATATATTAAAAAAGCTGCTGAACAATAAAACGCCTGGAGAGGATGGATTCCAAATAGAATTCTATAAAACATTTAAAGAGTAATTCCTCCTCTCCTGGAAGTAATGAACCAGATAGAAGAAACACAAAACTTGCCAGATTCATGTGAAACAGCAATAATTACAGTAATACCAAAGATGGGGAAAGATCCACTAACACCAGCATCATATAGACCAATATCTCTCCTTAATTCAGATTATAAGATAATAGCAAAACTATTAGCAAACAGATTGGCCGACTGTGTACCAAAAATAGTAAAACAAGATCAAACTGGATTTAATAAGAAAGACGAACATTGGATAATGTCTGTAAATTTATTAATTTAATTCATGCAGTTCAAGGAAATAAGATGCCAACAGTGGCTGTTGCTTTAGACATAGAAAAAGCCTTTGACAGGGTAAAATGGAATTATTTATTCAAAGTATTACAGAGGTTCAACCTACCAGAAAAATATATTAATTGGATTAAAGCATTATATAATGAACCATTGGTGAAGGTGACAGTAAATGGATATGTATCGAACCAATTTAAATTAAGTAGGTCAACTAGGCAGGGATGTTCACTATCTCCTTCACTGTTCGCTTTAGCAATAGAAACATTGGCAGAACTGATAAGAACAGAAAATAAAATAAAAGGGATAAAAAAAGGAGAAGGAATATAAAATCAGTTTATTTGCAGATGACATTATAGTATACTTAACAGAACCAGAAATATCAATAAATATCAATAAAAAGAACTACATAGGAAATTGAAGGAATATGGAGAAATATCAGGGTACAAGATCAACGCAAATAAAAGTGAAGCAATGCCAATGAGTAATGTGGATTACACAGAATTTTAAAAAGAATCACCATTTAAATGGCAAACACAAGCAATCCAATACCTAGGTATTAGATTAGATAATAATTTAAGCCACCTGTACAAATTAAATAATCAGCCATTAATGAAGAAATTACAGGAAGACTTTCAACAATGGAAATAATTACCACTAACATTGATAGGGAGGGTAAATTGCATTAAAATGAATGTCTTCGCAAGGATACAATACTTACTTCAATCGTTCTCTTAACAGAGAAATTCTTCAATTAACTCAAGAGAATAATAAGGAAATTCTTACGGAAAGGGGGGAAACTGAAGGTAGCATTAGATAAATTAACAGTTTGGTACAAACAAGGTGGTTTGCAGTTACCAAACTTTAAAATTATTATACAGCAGCACAATTAAGGTATTTATCAGATTTTTATCAGACAAAGGAAAAACCAGAATGGACTAAGATAGAGCTAGATAAAATATGGGAGAAGGTACCGGAACAAATACTTTATAAGTTGGATGAAAAGCTGGTGCAATATAAAAGCTCACCAGTACTACATAATTTACTCAATATATGGAAGAAGATTCACTTAGAAAGGAAAAAAAACAAATTACCAAATACCAAAATTATTATTGACGCAAAATCAACTAATCCCTTTCACAACAGATAACCTTTCCTTCAGAGAATGGGAGAGTAAAGGAATTAAAAGAGTAGAAAATTGTTTTTTGGGAAATAATTTATTAACATTTGAACAAGTGAAGTACAAATATGGAATAACTCATGGTACAATGTTTGCATACCATCAACTGAAAGCCTCCTTAAAGGATAAATTGGGAAGCAGACTGAGATTACCAGAAGGAAGCAGCTTTGAATATGTGATTAAAGAAACAATGATAATAAAAAGATTTGTAACGAACATGTACATCAAGCTGCAAGAGAAGGAAAATGATTAAATAAGCTATAAACCCAAACAAAAGTGGGAAAAAATTTAAACATAAAGATAAAAATGAAATATGGGAAAAATTATGTTCTGGAACTATGAAGAATAAACACAAGGTACGCATGTTACAGTATAATTGGATAAAAGTTTTTTAAAAATGGGATCCAACATTATCAGATAGATGTTTTTGCTGTAAGAAGGAAATGGGAACAACAGTACATGCAATTTGTTGTGAAAAATTTTGGGAAGATCTAAATCAGGTATTAAATAAAATCACAAAAAGCAACATACCAAAAAATCCAGAGATCTTTCTTTTAAGTAACATAAGAAGTAAAGAATTAGGCCTCAAATTGGATAAAGGGCAAAAAAGATTTATGATGATAGCCTTAGCTGTAGCAAAAAAAATGTATAATGTCAACGTGGAAATCAGAAGAGAATCTGAGAGTACAGCAATGGTACATGGAAATAAATAAATGTATTCCATTGGAAAAATTAACATATAATAAAAAAATAAAGTCACATTATTTGAACAAATTTGGGAACCGTACATGAACGAACAATAACAGAGAGGGTTTGCCTCAGACCTCCACCCCCTAAAATGATAAAATGATAAGAAGACAACATGACTTGATCCAGTGTGCAAAAGTAGATGACACAATTTTCTTGTTTATTTTCATTGTGTGATGAGATTGTTTAATGGTTTAATTGTATTGAATATATTGAACATCTAATGGGTTTGGAGGTGGGTGGGAAGGGCGGAGGGAAGGTAGGGGGAAAAAAGGGGAGAAAACGCCACTGTGTATATATTTAAGAGGGAAATGTTTGTATCTATTTTGATTGATACGGTTCACAGTGTGAAAAAAAAAATTTTAAAAAAGATTTATGTCTTTGGTTGAAGAAAATTCAAGTAATCAGCTGTAAGAAAAATAATGTTATGAATCAAATCCTTTCCATTGCTCAAATCAGCATAAATTATAGGAGAGAAAAGGCATGTTAGAACTGTTAGAAGTTGTCACTAGAAGAGAACTAGCTGTACCTCCATTCTGCTGTAATGTCTGTGATTTGAGCTGCAGGCTTCAAATTTTACAAGCAGTGTTTGCCACTGTTGCTAATCAGTCATCTCCATTACTGAACAACATCAAATGAGTGACACCATCCTTCACCTTCAGTGCCCTGGTGAGTGAATCTAATGTGGAAGCTCCCCCACTGTGCAGTCTGGAACAACTGTCTCATTCCTTTTGTTACAGGATGTGATCACTTGCAAACCAAATTCCCCGTGAGCTCAACTTCATGGTTTCCATATGCAAACCACCAGCACGGCAGATGTCATTAATGGATTCCAGATACAAGGTAGATTGGTCCACAATTTCAATGAACAGAAACCAGTAATTGTGAATATGGGCTCTTTAAATATGCAAACAAAATGCTTTGGGAGGAATCGTACACCCCATTTTAAAATGGAGGTGAGGCCTTCACCTTCTCTGATGCTGGCGAGGCTTATTGTTGCTGTAAACTACACGTGGCTGTGATGTGATCTTGAAGCATGAGTAAAAAAGCTGTTGTGACTTTGACCTAGCAGTTGTCATTTTAACCAAGCACTACAGTTTACACATATCTTCTGAATTGCAATCTTCACCCTAGAAAAGTCAATTACACTCACTAACTCTGCGGGTGTTTTCTGACAAGATTTGGACCATATGTGCTTTACAGTCAATCTGGCTCAAGATAAATTCATGTCACAATGTATTTTTCTTTTAAAATAAAATATACATGAGGTGAATTGCTATGTTCCTGATAACCTAGCTCTGCCCCATGATGTGACTGTACCTGTGGCCCTCCCTCTTTTGACCTTGTATAAAACCTCTAACACCTTGACCCTTCCCCAGAAAGCCCAGATCACGGCACAGGACGAGGTCCCTGTCCATTGTGAATAAAAGCCTAGAGATCAGTGATTCATTCTCAGCCTCGAGTTATTTACTGTGCATCAAAACCCAAGCAATATTTAAAGGCCCTACTTGCTTATTATTTCATTAAATATTATGGCATTGAAAAACAGGGAAAATTAGTCTTACAAAAAAAGCTGGAGTAGGTTTCAACTTAAATATTTTCAACAACTTTCATTTAGCACAAATTTTGCTGAGTCAAACAAAGAAAGGATAGCCATTAAACAGATACCACACATGCTGGAGAAACTCAGCAGGTCAAGCAGAATCCATAAAAAGTAAAGGGTAACCAATGTTTTGGGCCTGAGCAGTCCTGAGAAAGGGCTCAGGTCCGAAATATTGGTGGCTCTTTATTTTCCATGGATGCTCTGTGACCTACTGAGTTTCTCCAGCACATTTGTGCCTTGCACTTAACCCGAGCATTTGTAGATTTTCTTGTTTAATGCTAAGCGAGTCTTCAGGTTTCTAAAAAGACATTCCATATCCTGTTTTTGCATGACACCAGTGAGCATAGATAACATGAATGGTGACACCAAGCAACCTGCAGCAGATAGAGGCACTAGAGCAGGGGTGGCCAATCTTTTAATTTTAAAATTTGACTCTTGTGCTAACCTGAAGTATCAGTCACTTGATTTTTCCACTGATGCTGCTCAACCTCCTAGGTTCTTCCAGCAGATTGTTTTTTGAACATGCAAAACTTGCACAAAATTCATTTTCAGACCAGGGGACTGGGATAAACAGTCCCTAATCTTAAAAACAATGATAGCTTCTGCATTATTGGAAGGAGACTTGCCTTATCTTCTAGCAGAAGTATTTTTGGAGTGCTTGTGCATGAATCACAAAAGGTTGGTTTGTAGGTGCAGTAGACAATCAAGAAGACAAATGGAATATTGGTCTTCATTGCTGGAGGGATTCAATTTAAGAGTAGGGTGGTTAAGCTGTAAATGTACAGGGTACTGGTGAGACTGCATCTGCGTGCAGTTCTGGTCTCCTTACCTGAGGAAGGATGTACTGGCTTTGGAGACAGCGCAGAGGAGATTCACATTCACCAGATTGATTCCAGGGATGAAAGGGTTGGCCTATGAGGAAAGATAGAGTCCTCTGGGACTGCATGTAAAGATTAAAGCCTTGTATTTTTTATTGTTAGTTAGTTTTGTGCCTGTCTCTTTCAGAGAATTATTGTTTGTAGTGTTACCATAGTGACTATGATGTAATATCCACCCAGGCTAAGTGCTTGCTATTCATTCTACAAGATGTGAAGGAAGTGTATGAGAAATTTTTCTTTGAAAATTTGTATCTCAAACTTTTTGTATCACTATATATCTTTGTGTCTCAATTATACAGTAAATGCTTTGTTATTCTCCTTTATGAAAGTTTTGTGGTGAAACTATGCAAAATGTTTATCTGTTCCATCAATGAATTAAAATGACGTAAAGTAACAGCCACAGAGTTTGGTTTGTTGGATTAAAGAGATAGAAATTTGGGGTTATCATAGCTGATGCTTTGGAAGATGATACTTTGAAATTAGGAAAGTGTCATCTACACTACACTCGCTGGAATTTAGAAGAATGAGAGGGAATCTGATAGAAACATAAAATTATGAAACCCATAGGGAAGTTAGAGAAAGGCAAGTATTTTTTTACTTTGGTAGAGGAGACCAGAACTAGGGAGCATAGCTTTAAGATTCAGGGCAATAAATTTAGGACAGAGATAAGGAGGAACTTCTTTTCCCAGAGGGTAGTGAATCTGTGGAATCTGCTGCCCACTGAAGCAGTGGAGGGAACCTCAGTAAATATATTTAAAACAAGGCTGGATATATTTTACATAGTAAGGGAATTAAGGGATATGGGGGAAAAGACAGGTAAGTGGAGATGCATCATCAGATCACCCATGATCACATTGAATATTGGAGCAAGCTTGATGGGCCAGATGGCTTACACCTGCTTCTCTTTCTTATGTTCTTATGTCTTACAGCCATTTAATCTGAAGTTGCTCTGAACTCTGAACCACTCTCAAATAGATCACTCTTCACGTCACTTTCTCCATTTCCCCACAACAAACCCAGATGCTTGACTCCAGAGCTGACTCTCACAAATTATTGGAGGGAAAGCCTTTAGGAGGATTTGTGGTGTAAGACCTTTCTATCTGAGTGAGTGACCTGGCCTCTGAATCCAAAAGAATATTATTGCTGGGTGGAGAGAAACAAAATGTCATTTAAGATACTAGAGAATTTATTGTTTTAAATTTTCTTCTTGAATAGCCTGTCTCCTTCCCTTGACTATAATTCCATGTGCAGAGACTCATTCAATTTACCATATGATACAGGAAACAAAGCAACAAATTTACACTCAGAAAACTACACCTAAACAGCAATATGATAATCCGATAACCTCCGTGTTTTCGGGATGTAACTATTGGCCTGTAGCCGACTGCTACAAAGAAACACACACAGTGTGGGAGGTTAAGCTCTCTCCTTTATTAGGACTGGAAAGGCTGCTTTTTTACTGTTCAAGTTCCTGCCGTTTTTTGCTGATTGACTGAGTCAGCCGTATGAATAACAATAGCGGGTGGGAACATCCATGTATATGAATGCCCTTCTTCCCCAGGCTGTTTCTGCTGAGTTAGTTGGGCAGCTTAACCAATGCTATTTTAGGGCTGCCCCAGCTTCTACCCCCGCTGGTTCATTGTTCTGGGTGTCGTTTTAGCGATCTCTGTTTGCATCTGCTGCCGCGTGATGTGCCGGCCCGATCTCCGCAATTGCAGGCCGCCACAGACATGGATTTCTTCATTATTGACCAAGAGAAAATGGGATGTCAAGTTTAATATTACATCCAAAATACAGCATCTGAAACAATGCAACACTTGAACACATAATTTTCTGAGTTGGGGCAAGAATCCTACCAACTGAACTTGGTCTGGTAGTTTTGAACCTACCTGAACAAATGATTTGAGACCTTTGCTCTGTTACATTTCTTGAGTGAAACAGAAGCTGGCATAGTAATCTAGTAGGGGTCAATCATGACGGTTTTATTTTAAAAAGTATTCTCCTTTTCTTACCTCACTCAGAAACTAATGGCTAGAATCAGAGTTCTTTGCAAGTGTGCTTACACAGATTTCTCTGGCTGTTATTTTGCCAACTCAGGCTATATATATTTCAAGCTGCTAATTGCAATCGCTGTGTAAGATCAGAATGTTTCGATTTATGGAAAAGAGCAAGCACAGAAGCAATTCACACAAGATTGTCATCAAGATTGAGGAGAAACGTGATGCAGAATAAATCTCTTTCCTTGGTTAGAATGTAAAATTACATGGAGTAATAGATGTTAGTAATATTTATGAGTTTTAAAAGGAATCTAGATTAGCATATGAAGGGGGGGGGAAGGAATTAGAATATCGAACATAGTACAACACAGAACAGCCTTTTAGCCCACATGTTTGTGTTGGAAGTGAATTAGACTAAATCACTTCTGCCTACCCATGATCCATATTCTTCCATTCCCTGCATATTCATGCACCCAATGAATTTGTTAAGAAAGTAGGCAGGTGGGATAGCAAGATTGCAGATGACACAAAGATTGGTAGAGTTCTAGATGATATCTAAGGATGCAACAGGATATGGGCAGAGAAATGGCAGATGGAGTTTAGTCTAAGCAAGTGTGAGATGTTGCATTTTGATAATTAGATGGGGATAGAATGGATGGAGACTCAACTTGTACATAACATTTGTAATGTTATGTACTTTGTTATGACTTTTTGTTATGACATTTTGTAATGTTATGAATTTGTGGGACTTGATGGCCTATTTCTCAAATACTTATTCCATGGTCATATCCCTTCATTCATTTCAACTGAGGTCTCCTTTGTTCTCTACACCCCTCAGCGCCAGCGACTTGGGTTTGAATCCGGTTCTGTCTGCAAGTTGTTTGTACACTGCCCTTGAGTCTGCGTCAGTTTCCTCCAGGTGCTCCAGTATCCTCCCTCATTCCAAAGACTATGGGGTTAGTAGGTTAATTGTTCATATGGGTGTATTTGGATGGCAAAGGCTTGTGGGCCAGAAGGTGTTACCATGCTGCACCTCTAAATTTAAAAAAAATCAAACAATCTGTCTACTTTCTCTCAATGTGACACTATTACATTTGTTTTTATGTCAGTTCTGCAATGTTACGTTCCTTTAACACAGCAGGTTACTGGTAAACACTTGTTAAACTTCCAGTTGCTAATTCTAAAACCTGGCTGTCAACAGCTGTCAATTCACTGCAGGAGGTTGTCACAGGTTAATCACAACAGTGTCAAAGTATTTGACCAATATATAGAAGGAAAGCTTAATTAAAAATATATAATTCTCTCAACTTAACCAATTATACGAAAATGTATTGAATTATAAAAGCTACCCTCAGGTACAACTGAGTTCTAATGATGTATTTACTGTGAATTCTACCCACCAGCTGTTAATCACTGTATACATGCCAGAACATTCAGCACCTTGCTGAAGCCACAGTAGGTTTGAAGCTTCGTGCTGTGAACCAACATTAACCAAGGACAGATGCCAGATGCTTTTCTGACATAAAGCGTACCCTTGCTCACTGCAGCATCTGCTGTGCAGGCCTGCTATGGCCAGATCAGCTGATTGGAAATGGTGTCCTAGTCATGCCCTTGACTGACAGCTCTAATAACAGATCACAACTGAGTTACCTCTGCACTGTTATGACACTGTTATAACCCAAGAAACTGACTTCAGCATCTTAAGTCTACAGCTCCTGCATTCTGAGTGCTGTCCATCAACTCATATTCGAAAGCAAAGACACAGGCAAGGGTGAATTGTTTGCATGCATTAACAAAGGAAGCACAAAATATAGGTATTCTGACAAGGTGAATAGAGCAACAATGGTACCAAACACCATCATAAAGCAGCAGTTGTAATGACAGATTAGAAACAAAATGTGGCATATTGTTTAGAATTTCACCCAAAATACTGACAGAAATTGTGGTGAAGGCTGCATTAAAAATGAGAAAGGGGACAAAGAGCATCCTTATCGTATGGAAACAATTCTCAATAAATTGCTGCCACGTTTCCCATGTCTGGTAGGAGGCAGCAACTGACCAGCTCAGCAGTCTGTATTCCATTTTCTTACCTGTGGGTCCTGTCAGCGTAGCTATCAGCCTGTGAGGGATTCGGGGTGGGATCTTCAGTGCTGTGCGCACCTGGTAATATCTGGAGGACAGAACGGGAAAGAAAGATTAGAGAAACCTGCTGATTTGCCAGCATATTCTGTGGCTTGACTGTAAAACGTTTTGGGAATTACAGGAGGGCATTTTTCCCCCCCCTAGTGTAACTCTTCATAACCTTTCCGTTTGCTTTATTAATATTATTCTTATGGCCAGTGGTCCTCTAAACTCTCCTCTAAGGACTAAATATGCCATCCCACGTGACCCTGACCCTGTTCAAATCCAGACTAATTTCACAGTTCACTGAACCTAAACTGTGAGACTTTTACAGCCTCAAAAATGAATACGAGGAAGAAATAAAAAAATTAATGCTATTATTTAGTAGCTCTAAGCACGACCGAGAAAAAGAAATTAATTCAGAGAAACAGAAACAGCCTCTTGCAGCCTACGAGCTTGCACCCCCAATTACTTAACTTGATCAATAACCTAACAATACTTTATGTTCCTGTTAGGTTAAAAGGAGGGGCAAAAGGTTTGAGAGAGCCGTGGTTTTCAAGGAATATTGGAAACTTGGTTCAAAGAAAAAGGGAGGCGTACATTAGATATAAGAAGCATGGAGTTAAGGAGTTGTTTGAAAGATACATTGAATGTAAGAGGAATCTTAAGAGAGGAATTAGGAAAGCTAAAAGAAGGTACGAGGAAACTATGGCAAGCAGGGTGAAAACTAATCCAAAAGAGTTCTACAAATATGTTAATGTTAAAAGGAAAGCTAGAGACAAAATTGGTCCCTTAGAAAATCAGAGCGGAAAACTGTGTGTGGAGCCTAGAGAAATGGGGGAGATATTGAACAGTTTCTTTTCTTCGGTATTCACTAAGGAGAAGGATATTGGCAGATGTGAGATAAAAAAAGCAAATTGGGTAAATATGGGGAATATAGAGATTACAAAAGGTGTAGTTTTAAGGCTTTTGAAGAATATAAAGGTGGATAAGTCTCCGGGACCAGACGGGATCTTCCCCAGGACATTGAGAGAAGTGAAGGAGGAAATAGCAGAGGCTCTGGCGGTAATTTTCCAAATGTCATTAGATATGGGGATAGTGCCGGAGGATTGGCGCATTGCGCATGTGGTTCCGTTATTTAAAAAGGGTTCAAGGAGGAAGCCTGGCAACTATCAGCCTGTAAGTTTGACGTCTGTGGTAGGTAAATTAATGGAGAAAATTCTTAGAGATAGTACTTATAAACATCTGGATAGACAGGGTCTGATCAGGAGCACTCAACATGGATTTGTGGGAGGAAGGTCATGTTTGACCAATCTGATTGAATTTTTTGAAGAGGTGACTAGGAATGTGGATGAGGGTAGCACAGTGGATGTTGTCTATATGGACTTCAGTAAGGCCTTCGATAAGGTACCACATGGAAAGTTAGTTTGGAAGGTGCAGTCTTTAGGTATAAATTTTAAGATAGTCAAATGGATTGAACATTGGCTGAAAGGGAGAGGCCAGAGAGTGGTAGTGGATATTTGTCTGTCAGGTTGGAGGCCGGTGACCAGTGGTGTGCCTCAAGGATCTGTATTGGGCCCATTGTTGTTCGTTATTTACATTAATGATCTAGATGATGGGGTGGTGAATTGGATTAGTAAATATGCAGACGATACTAAGATAGGTGGAATAGTGGATAATGAAGAAGGTTTTCAAGGATTGCAGAGGGATTTGGGCTGCTTAGAAAAGTGGGCTGAAAAATGGCAGATGGAATTTAATGCTGATAAGTGTGAGGTGCTTCATTTTGGTAAGAAGAATCAGAATAGGACATATGTGGTAAATGGGAGAGCATTGAGGAATACAGAAGAGCAGAAAGATTTAGGAGTAACGGTACATCGTTCCCTGAAGGTAGAAACTCACGTGAATAGGGTGGTGAAGAAGGCTTTTAGTATGCTGGCCTTTATCAATCATTGCATGGAATATAGGAGTTGGGAGGTGATGTTGAGATTGTATAAGACGTTGGTGCGGCCTAATTTGGAGTTCTGTGTGCAGTTCTGGTCACCTAATTATAGGAAGGATATAAACAGAGTGGAGAGAGTGCAGAGAAGGTTTACCAGAATGTTGCCTGGGTTTAAGCATCTGGAGTATGGGGAGAGATTGGACAGATTGGGTCTTTATTCTTTGGAGCGTAGAAGGTTGAGAGGGGATTTGATAGAAGTATTTAAGATTATGAAAGGGATAGACAGAATGGATGTGGATAGACTATTTCCGTTAAGAGGAGGAAAGTTTAAAACAAGAGGACATGAATTAAGAATTAAGGGGCAGAGGTTTAGAGGTAAGATGAGGGGGAACTTCTTTACTCAGAGAGTGGTAGCTGTGTGGAATGATCTTCCGGGAGAAATAGTGGCGGTGGAGTCAATTGTATTATTTAAGAAAAGGTTGGACAGGTATATGGATGAGAAGAAGATGGAGGGTTATGGGCATTGTGCAGGGAGGTGGGACTAGAAAGGGGTGTTTGGTTCGGTGCGGACTAGAAGGGCCTAATGGCCTGTTTCCGTGCTGTAATTGTTATGTTATGTTATGTTATGAAGAAGGCTTTTAGTATGCTGGCCTTTATCAATCATTTCATGGAATATAGGAGTTGGGAGGTGATGTTGAGATTGTATAAGACGTTGGTGCGGCCTAATTTGGAGTTCTGTGTGCAGTTCTGGTCGCCTAATTATAGGAAGGATATAAACAGAGTGGAGAGAGTGCAGAGAAGGTTTACCAGAATGTTACCTGGGATAAGCATCTAGAGTGTAGGGAGAGATTGGACAGATTAGGTCTTTATTCTTTGGAGCGTAGAAGGTTGAGAGGGGATTTGATAGAAGTATTTAAGATTATGAAAGGGATAGACAGAGTGGATGTGGATAGACTATTTCCGTTAAGAGGAGGAAAGATTAAAACAAGAGGACATGAGTTAAGAATTAAGGGGCAGAGGTTTAGAGGTAACATGAGGGGGAACTTCTTTACTCAGAGAGTGGTAGCCGTGTGGAATGAGCTTCCGGGAGAAATAGTGGCGGCGGAGTCAATTGTATTATTTAAGAAAAGGTTGGACAGGTATATTGATGAGAAGAAGATGAAGGGTTATGGGCATTGTGCAGGGAGGTGGGACTGAAAGGGGTGTTTGGTTCGGTGTGGACTAGAAGGGCCTAATGGCCTGTTTCCGTGCTGTAATTGTTATGTTATGTTATGTTATACTGTATGCCTTTGGAAAGTGGGCAGAAACTGAAGCACCTTGAAGAAACCCACATAAACACAGGGAGAACGCACAAACTCCTTACAGAAGGAAAAGAACACGTCACTGGCGCTGTGATAGCATTGTGCAAACCACTGCACTAACTGTGCCACCAGAATACTGAACATTTGAAATTTGACTTAACCTGAAGTGGAGAAATATTAAGGGTACTCAGGAAATCTTCATGTCGAGGTTTTGTACACTACACAAAAGTATTGACGAAACTCAGCAGGTAGAGGCAGTTGTTGTTGCAGCTCTGAGCCCTTCTTCAGGTGTGCCGAAATCAGTCCGACCTGATCCGATGTGAACTCAGGCTCTGCTTGATATTCAGTGCTCCTAAAGGGTTCCACCTGAAACGTCAATCCATGGAAACTGCACGTCCTGCTGAGTTTCCCCAGCACTTTTGTGTACAATTCTGTGGAGAAATATTGGGCCTATTCCTGACCCTTTTAGTACTCTGGGAATTTTAATTCCTGACATTTCAAGGATTTTGCTTTGTTTGCCCAATCATTTTTTTCACTAAAAAATTCCACCAAATTTTGTCCATAGTGGTACTCTACATATAATTCATCTCCAGTGTGACTTTCAACTGCAAAGGTCTCAGAAGCAGTATAGTTAGTCACAGAATTATCAGATGTTATGCTGAAGATTTGTTTTAATAAAAGTCTATTTACTTCCTACTCCACTTTTTTAAAAAAAGCATGCCAGTTTTCTCATGTTTGTATCTGTTTCTGTTACAAGTTCCAAGCAGCAGTAATATGAACCAATCACTCTTTATCACCATCCACCATAAACACCATTGTCATTTCTCAAATATATTTCCCACATGTGATGGCCTTTATGACATTGGGGGCAGAAATATAATCATCTAACAATTACTGCACAGAAACAGGCCAGTCGGCCTTTCTAGTCAATGCTAAACACCTTTTCCCACCTAGTCCCATTTAACACACACCCAGCCCATAACCTCCCACACCTCTCTCATCCATTAACTAACTGCTTTTGGTGAGAACAATTAAGATGCAAACTTGACTAGAGAGAGCAAAGTAAAAGGTAGCTTGTATTCCACTTTCAACTGGCATCCAATATCTGCTGTAGGGTACATTCACACTAGGTAAGAAATGACAAGCATTTGGCTGAAATGCTGTGCAAAACAAAATGTTTGCTGGGCTGACTCAACAAATAAAGAACAGATACTCAGATGATGTTTGATTCACAGCATGAAATTTGTTCTGAGCAAGGTGAGAACTATTTGTACCTTTCTGGCCAAAATTCATGAAATGCCGAGACCAGCTTTCAATCATTTTTTAATACTAACTGAGAACCAAAGTTTATCCCACCACAATTCCACCCCTCCCATCAACACTTATATCCAACAGTAACAGGCCTAATATCAAGTGAATTAGAGTTCACAGGACAAGAACCTCAAACAAAAACATCTACACCAAGTGTTTTTCAACCTTTTTCTTTCTACTTACACCCTACTTTAAGTATTCCCTATGTCATAAGTGCTCTGTGATTAGTCAGGGATGGCTTAAGGTAGGATGTGGGTGGAAAGAAAATGTTTGAAAACCAATGTTTTAATTGTACCTCATTGACTCGTTATGTGCACAGCTTCATAATTCCAACAGAAGTGGGCCAATGACAATTTTTCTGAAGCAAAATATTTCTGTAACCATTGGATGTAGAGCAGTGATTCTCAACCTTCCCTTCCCACTCACATCCTACCTTAAGCAATCCCTGACTAATCACAGAGCACCGATGGCCTAGGGATTACTTAAGTAGAAAGATAAAGGTTGAGAACCACTGCCCGACATTGAATGTTCCCTCCACAGTATGCAGGGAAAACCAAACTCCCCAAGATAATACAGTCCCAACTCCAACTCCCTATCACTCCCCAACTAATGCAGCTCATCCCAACATATATGAGATTACCAAGCATATAATTCACACCTTCTTCCAATCAAATAACCCCAATATTCCTTCATGGGAGTGACCACAGCAAATTGAAATAAGCAGCCAAAGAAATGATATACTCTACTTAGTGATCCAATTTTTTTCTCATGGAGACTATGTAGAAAATATACCTTAATTTGAAATCATTCATGAAAATATTTTCAAACAAGATTTCCCACTGAGTAATGTTGAAATATATTCAAAATAAGAGATGTTTCGAGGATAGGAAGGGATGTAATGTTGAGACCCTATAAAGCACTGGCGAGACCTCACTTGGAGTATTGAATACAGTTTTGAGTACCTCATTTGAGAAAGTATGTGCAGGCATTGGAGAAGGTTCAGCGAAGATTTACTAGAATGATACCAGGAATGAAAGGGTTAGCGTATGAGGAATGATTGTTGGCTCTTGGATTGTACTCATTGGAGTACAAAATGATAAAGAAGGAATGTCATGGAGGCATTTTGATTGCTAAAAAGCCTGGACAGATGTGGCAAGATTGTTTCATATGGTAGGGGAACAACTTCAGGATAAAAGGGTTCAATTTAAAACAAAAATGAGGAAATATTTCTTTAGCCAGAGGGTCATTAGTCTGTGGAACTTGTTGCTATGGGTGGCCGTGGAGGCAAGGCCGTCAGATACACTTAAGGCAGAGATTGACAGGTATTTGATTAGTCAGGGCATCAAGGGTTATGGTGAGAAGTCAGGAAATAGGGCTGAGTGGGAGGATGGATCAGCTCATAATTAGAAAGCAGACTAGATGAGCTAATGGGCCTACGTCTGCTCCTATATCTTGTGATCTTGCGTATCGGAAGGACAATTCCAGAAGTTAGGCCAAGATACTTAAAGGAGAATCACAAGGGTTTATAGAAATAAAAGTTACAGTTAGAAAAGAACAAAGGCATGGGCACATTATAAAATAAGAATGAGGATTTTAAAACCAACAATAAAAATGTTATAATAATTACAAGGGCAGTTTAATCATCTGAGCCAACCAAATGCGAAAGTGGTGCACACTGTCCTCTCATACTGACATCAGTTTAACGGAACTGAAACATAGAAACATAGAAGATAGGAGCAGGAGTAGGTCATTCGGCCTTTCGAGCCTGCTCCGCCATTCAACGAGATCATGGCTGATCTTAAAGTTCAGTACCCCGTCCCCGCCTTCTCTCCGTAACCTTTAATACCCTTATACTGAAGAAATATATCTCATTCCCTCTTAAATATATTCAATGAACCTGCCTCTACTGCTCTCTGTGGCAATGAATTCCACAGATTCACACCCTCTGGGTAAAGAAATTCCTCCTCATCTCAGTTCTAAATGGTTTGCCTTTTATCCTCAAACCATGGCCCCAGGTTCTGGACTCCCCCACCATTGGAAACATCCCTTCCGCATCCATTCTGTCCAGTCCTGCCAGAATTTTATATTCTGTGCTAATACTGCGCTAAACAGCAAAGAGAAAGAACAATTCCAAAATTGGTTTATCTATTAAAGAAAATTTTGCTGAGTGGAATTGAACAATGAAGGGCACAGGCAAAAGTGAACAAAAATATAGTAGCATAGGAAAGTTACAGCCAAAAGAGAAAAAAAAGCTGGATAAAATAATTCTTTATTTGCAACATAATGTGACAGCAAAGTTTACTTTTTTAAATCCGTTTCTCCCTCCCTCAACTAGATGTTCCCAACTTTGTTAATATATGGTTTCAATCAAAGAGTAGGTAAGAATAAGAATATATCTAATCCAATACTCAAATATATATTGCAAATCTGGTTCAATTTTAGGATTTTTTAAAATTTAAAATAACTTTTGTTTTATCTAATGCTAGCTCTCAATTTTTTTTTGACCATCAATATTCTATATGGAAAATCAAAGGTTGCGCCGACGCACATGTTTGCAAAGGTGGATCGGCCCTGCTTGTCACGCACAGTCAGTGGGACAGCCATTGCAAGGATGGCGTCACAGGACTGTCTCTTCCGGTCCAGACTGAAAGGTCACGTACATGCTTGCGTCATTGGGACGCAAGCGGCTGGATGTTAGGGGTGGGACCGAGGACCAGGTAAAAGGCTGCAGTGCAGAATTCAAAACAAACCACTTGTGATACTTGAGCTCACAGCCTGATGTCAGTCTCTTCGCTGCGCTCGCTCACAACTCGCTACAAGGTATTACTTCCCTTGCAAATTTATTTAAGGAAGGTTTTTTAATGTTTTGTGAACAGCTGGAAAGTATTACCAAATACTCATTTTTTAGTTATTTACAGATTAGAAAATTCTTAAATACCATATTACCAGACTTTCCATTTGTACATCCACCACATCTTATCAATAGTATTTTTTAATTGTCTCCTTTTCAGAAAGGATTAATTGGAATTATATATGATTGATTATTGAAATTACATCCAATACTTCACGATAAGTTTAAAAAGGCTTGGGCATTGGAACTTGCAAAACCATTATCAGAGAATCTATAGATCAAGATTCTTAAACTGGTGAATATATCTTCAATATGTGCCCAACATTCATTAATCCAATTCAATGTGGTGCATCGCTTTCACGTCCAAGAATAAGATGGCTTGTGACTTTTCTAATATTAAACACCTCCGATGCCCACATTGAGAAGGAGAATCCAACAGTGCCTACAAGAATCCCTGCAAAGGTCCAAGGACCCTGTGATATCTGTGTCTGAGGCCCACATCAGAAAGTCATTCAACAGGGTGAACTCTCACAAGGCATCAAGCCCTGATGGCATACCTGGCTGGGTACTGAAAATCTGCATCAACCAACTAGCCAGAGTATTCATGGACATTTTCCAATCTCTCGTTGCTACAATCGGAGGTTCCCACCTGCTTCAATCATCCCAAGAAGAGTAGTGTGAGTTGCCTCAACAACTATCGCCCATATGCTTTAAGAGGCTGGTCCTGGCCAGAATGAACAAACACCTAAGGAAAGGTCTGGATCCACTGCAATTCCCCCATCATCTCAATCACTCCACAGCAGAGGTGATATCATTGACTCTCTGCTCAGCTCCAGATCACTTTGAAAATACCAATTCATACATATGGCTGCTCTTATCAACTACAGCTCAGCCTTCAAAACCATTATTCCCTCAGTGCTGGTCAACAAGATTCAAATCCTGGGCCTCTGTACCCCCCTCTCTGCAACTGGATCCTTGACTTCCTCTTCGGAAAATCACAGCCAATATGAATTGGAAGCAATGTCTACTTCTCATTGACTATCAACACAGGTGTACCTCAAGGATGCGTGCTTAGCCCACTGCTCTACTCACCCATGACTATGAGGTCAGACACAATTCCAATGCTATCTCCAAATTTGCCGATGACACCATGGTTGTTGGCAGAATCACAAACGGCAATGAGGAAGTGTACAGGAGGGAGATAAATCAGTTCCGTTGAGTGGTGTTATCCCAAGACCCTTGTGCACTATGTTAGCAAATCCAAGGAGATTATTGTGGACTTTATGATCCAGTCCTCATCAAGGGCTCAGAGAGTTCAGAACTTCAAATTCCTCGGTGGCAACATTTCCGAGGATCTGTCCTTGAGCCTCCATGTTAATTCAATCACGAAGAAGGCTCACTAGCAGCTATACTTTGTGAGGTGTCTGAGGACATTTGGTATGTCACCAAAGGCCTTCAAATATTTCTACAGGTGTACTATAGAGGACATTCATGCTGGTTGCATTAATGTCTGGTACAGAGACGCCAACACTCAGGACAAGAAAAAACTCCAGAAGGTTGTTAACTTGGCCTGTGACATCACGGGCTCCAGACTTCATTCCATCGAGGACATCTACAAGAGACAACGTCTTAAGAAAGCAGCCTCTATCCTCAAGGACCCCCACCCCAAGGTCATGCCCTTACTCTGCTGCCATCGGGCAGGAGGTACAGGAGCCTAAAGCACAAGGGCAGCTTCTTCCCCATTGCCATCAGATTCCTGAACAAGCCAAAGAGACTACTTTCTTTAACTTTTCATGCACTATTTTTATTTATTTTTGTCACGAATATTCGCTCCATGAAGCTGCTGCAAAGCAAAAAAAAATTCATGACTTGTTCAGGGCAATAAATTCTGTTTCTGATTCTCTTAAGGACATTAGAGCCAGAGTTAACACTACAAATGGGACCTATGGCTGTGGCTGAGGCAATGAGGCTGAAGAGCCGAGGTTGTGGCAAACAGTCTCAGGCACTTGGCAGTAATGTAAAGCATTTAAGCTAATTATAGAGGGAGAGAGATGAGATATCGATTTAGCATTTTTTTAAAATGAGAAACGGCTAATCTGGTGCAATAATGCAGTTTAAAAGCAATTAATCTTTATTCTGCATTCCAATATCTTAAGGTCTGCATGTGAAATGTTATTTTAGTTTAGAGTCATCGAGTTATATAGCACATAACTCATGAATACTGATAGCCTAGTCATTGAGGGCAATGGAAATGAGAATGCAGAAAGATGTGCTGATTATCTATTTGGACAGGTCTTATTTTCTGTGCTTTTCATTCCTTCCTGTATTCTCCATTGCTTTGAACATTTGACCACTCTTCTTGCGGAGCAATGCATAAATATAAGACACTGCTGTGGAACATTAGGTGAAAGTGCCCACTCTCATGGTTTAGATGGGTCAAAGTCTTATCCTACTTGAAAGATAGTTCGCAATACCACAGAAAAACGCGAGCTCTGAACTCGGGGGCATGCAAGAGAAAAGTTGTGGGAACTGTTAAACATCAGCATAAAGCAAGCTAAAGGAGAAAAATCAGCCAAAACATGAAATCTAAAATTGTACCAGAGAATACTGTAAATATGGAACTCTAAAAATAAATGGAGCCAAAGAAAACAGCCAGACAAATGAGACAAAAACACTAGGATGAAATCATAAATTAGTAATACTTTAATTCTGAGAGTAGGTAGTTGCCTGAATCCCCAATGGACAGATTAATTTTTAAAAATTCTCCAAAATGAGCTAAAGACGCTTCAGTAATAAATGAAAATCATTCAAACAGAGCAATGAAAATACAGTTCAAGAATAAAAAAATTGTGAGCATTTACCAAATAAGGCAGTTAGGCAGTGTACTCATCTCCACTGACACCAAAAGACTGCATCTATAATAGTCCCTTCTTGAAACATCCTGCCTAACTCGAAAGGCTGAAAGTTAATGGGGCAGATCATCCCCTTAAAAACCAAGAGAATCTATCACCACTTAACTGAGGGAGCTTACAAGGGCTGGCTGAGGAGTAGCTATTGGCTCCTGTTACCTGCTTTGGAATCCAATGGGGACAGCCTAAATGTTCTTCAGTCCCTCTGTTCTTGAGCGGGAAACATGCCCACTGAACCTGCACTGTGCTCAACGAGTGAAGAACCATTTCCTTGAATGAAAGTGATGGACCATCTCATTTTCCACATTAAAAAAAAAATTTCCCCACATTTTTGTCCCAGATTCTTCCGGCCACATTGGGGGCAATAACCAATCAATTGACACATATTTGGCATACAGGAGAAAATCAGAGCATTCCCATGTGGTCACAGGGAGAAGATGCCAACTTCACGAAGACAGTCTCCAAGGATTGAATTCCAGTCCCTGGCATTGTGAAGGAACATCCCTATTAGCACCTCCAATGTGCTGCCCAAGGCTCAGCACAAGTTCTCTGATTTTACCCTCTCTGTTCCACTAATTACTACGCACGATAAACCTTTCCCAAACTGTCCTGCCACTTTCAATGACATACATTCATTGTTCCCAATCCACAACTTCTACAACCCTTTTTGAACAGTGTTATTTATTCATATTCACTACCCTAATTCTTCCTTCAAAATACAGCTATTTCTCTGCCATCAACATTTGTCTGTGACACATAACAATCTGCTGGAGATTTTGACCGGGAACTTGACAATTCCTTTCCACCCACCCCCACCCCTCCACTGATGCTACTCATTTTGTTGAGCTCCTCCAGCAGTTTATATTTTACTTCAGATTTCGGCATCTGCGGTCTCTTGTGCCCTGCCACAATTTATCACTACCTGTTTCACAATTATGCCAGAGTTTGTGTTATCTTCAAAGCTAGAAATTGAGACGTGTACCCCTAAACTTTTAATTTTTAATGTAGACATACAGCACAGTAACAGGTCATTTTGGCCCACGAATATGTACCAGGGGTGTAGGTTAATTGGGCGGCACAGATTCCTGGGCCAAAATGGCCTGTTACTGTGCTGTATGCCTACATTAAAAATTAAAAGGTTGGCCACTCCTGGTCTCTAGGCCATTAATAAAACATCAAAGAAGGTATCAGCCTTGACACTAATTCCTTGGGAATCTACATCCAGTCCATGAGCAAAAAAGCAGCACGACCATGTGTTGCTCTTTCCATGCTTCATAACCATGCATTCAATGCCCCTTAGGCTCCAATAGCTCAGTGGTTAGAGCACTGGTCTTGTAAACCAGGGGTCATGAGTTTGTTCCTCGCTGGGGTCTCATTTCTGTGGAGGGCACTGAACAAAGTGGCAATTCTCCGTCTTCCTTACAGTAAACAAAGTTAAAGAATTTCATGTATATTACATTCTTAATGTAGTATTAAGAATCAAAAATGGAACCTTTACCTTAATGCTATGTCTTTCAACTTTATCGATTACCCTGCATTCAGTACTCGACATTGGACCTCTCATTCATTAAGAGATGGGCAATGGTGCCCGGTAAACACTGGAAGAAACAGCATGTTCCAAAGGCCTGGGGCTAGTAAACTTGGACCAATCAATACAATAACTGATCCATTATAGAACCTACTGCCTTTCTCATTGCTATTTCAAACCCAGGACACTTGGTGTACAAAATCAAACAGTCATTATCTCGTGCCAGTGAGAGGTAGCAGCAGGTGGAGATAACATAATAATGATTCACTGTCGGAAGATCAGAAACGTCAAGCTATAAATGAAAATCATTCAAGGATGATAATTTTAATGACTGAAACCTTTTGATAAGATTCCGCCATTTAAATTGGAAAAGCGATAACACATGCCAGGTAAAATGTGTTTTTTTTTGACATGCACAAATCTATCAGTTAAGTTGTTTATACCATAAAACTAAGCTCAGCTGCGCAGTCAGAACAGATTGACTGATTGCAACCAGATGAGTCAGGAACATTACTGTTTACAATTTTACAGCATATATGATCTTTATTTAGATGGGTGGCCCAAATTGGATTGAGCATCTCAAAAACTGCCATTAGATCTCCACTGATACACAGAGATTGTACGAACAATAATTTCCCCTTGCATAAGGTTCAAGATGCGTATGTGCGATGTTATTTTTTTTTAAAAGAATACACAAGATATCTATAAACTGCAAATAAATAACAAAGATTCCATTTATTTCTAATAACAATGGACAGCAAAGATTTTTTTTCCTGAACACTATTGGTTTCAAGATGCAACTAATTGTTGTGATTTCCTGCCATATTTTAAGTTGAATTCAAGCATACAAAATCATGACTGTGTAGCATGTCACTGAAAGTTCATTTTCCGATTCGCTCTTGGACTTCTTCCCTGCTGATCTTGGTGCAGTCAGTGAAAAACATGTTGACAGTTTCCAGCAGGACATTGCAACTGTGGAAAAGGAATATCAGGAAAACTGGAAATCCATCAATGCTGTTGACTATTGTTGGACACTAACACAGAAGGCAATCAGATGCTGAGTACAAATGAAAATCAGTGGGAAATCATTTATTAGTCATTTGAATTAATGCGATGTGTCAGCACCATTATGCGATTAAACGTGCTAAATTCAATAAAAGTTAACATAATGTTTCTCCCTTTCCACATGCCCATTCCTGTGGGGGTTGTAGCTGGTGGTTCTACTCGTAGCTATGCCCTTGGAAAGGAAATACTTCTGGAACTCCTCACTTATGAATATATATGATTGTAACTAGGGTGAAGATGGCATGGAGGGCTTTAATGACCGTGGATGTGCTCATGTCAGGGCAGGGGATGGCGAATGGGAAACATGAATATTAGTTCACAATATTCAGGAAGTACGCATTCCAATTTGTGGATGGGAGGGACCCCTTGAAGTCCATGCTGAGACGTTCAAAGGGGCAAGTGGCCTTGATGGGCTGTACTCTCTCTGGTTGATAAAACTGCAGCTTGCATTCTGGGAAGACAGAGCAATTGTGAGTCAAGTCCCTGACCTCCTCTACTATCTGAATAGGGGAGGTTACGGGCTCTAACAAAATGATAGAATTGTGAGTCAAGTCCCTGACCTCCTCTACTAACTGAATAGGGGAGGTTACAGGCTCTAACAAAATGATAGAGCCTTGTAACCCCGAGGTGGCAGAGACTATCATGGAGGGCTTGGAAGCGATCTACTTGCACCCTGATGCAAGTTCCCCTGGACAGGGAATCGGGTGGCCCACTAAGCTTGCCCGGCCGATGCAAGATAGGTGGACAGCTCAATTTTCCACCTCATGATTTTGTCATTTTTTAATTTTCCCCCAGTTTGTTATTGAACATAAAAGTGATGGCTCTCTGGTCCATCAGCCGGGTGAATGGTCTGCCAGCCAAGTAGTGCCTCCAGTGACACATGGCCTCCACTATAGCCTGTGGCTTCTTCTTGATGGTGGATTCCCTGAATTCAGGTCCTTGGAGGGTTTGGAAGAAAAATGCCACTGGCCTGCCTGCTTGGTTCAGCGTGGCAGCCAGGGCAAAGTTGGAGTCATCGCTCTCCACTTGGAACAGGACGGATTCATCAATGGCATGAACTGCCACCTTGGCAATCTTGTCCTTGATGCCTTTGGAAGCCTTATGGGCCTGCTGATGGGGGAAAGGTGATGGTTTTCACCAGGGATTGGGCTTTTTTGGCATAGTTGGGGATCCATTGGGCATAATATGAAAAGAACCCCAGGCACCTTAGGGTACTGAGGCAGAAGTTGTTGCAGAAATGGGTGAATGTGCCCAGGGAAAGGGGCAATGACACTGTTCTCTACCACGTTCCCTAGGATTGCCAGCCACTTGATGCTAAACACACACTTTTTCTTATTGCATGTGAGGGTGAGGGATTTTGCATTGGCCAGGAACCTTTGCAGGTTCTTGTCATGTTCCTCTTGCTTATGGCCATAGATGGTGACATTATCCAAATAGGGATAAGTAGCTTTTAGTTTACTGCCATCCACCATGTGATCTATCCCTCTTTGGAACAATGACCCACCCCCCCATTTTGTGAGCCCTAATGGGATCCATAGGATGTGACAGAGGCAGCCGTTTGCCTCAAATGCCATGTACGGCCAGTCTTCTGGGTGAATTGGAATTTGGTAATACACTGATTTGAGGTCTATGGCAGAGAAGACCTTGAACAGGGTGATCGCATTCACCATGTCGACTATGCAGGGAAGAGAGTAGACATCTAATAAGGTGAACCTGTTGATGGTCTGTCTGTAATCTATGACCATCTGGTACTTCTCTCCACTCTTCACAACCACCACTTGCACCCTCCAAGGGCAATCACCCCACTTCTGTTTTTATGAATTCCATGTCCCTGGAGCTGTATTGCTTGCTCTTAGTGGCAACTGGTTTGCAGTCCAGGGTGAGATATGGGGACAGAGGGACCTGGAGGGTGGCCAAGCTGCAGGTCAGATGCCCTTCCCATTGTTCTGCTGTACAATTGGACCTATTCTGGGCAGGGCCTCCTGGGGGTGGGGGGGGGGTGGTTTGTCAAATTGTATCAGCACACCCTCACCCTTAAGCTGGCACTGGAAATCTAGCCCCAGTATGATGGTTTGAAGTTTTTATATTTCGTGCCCCTCACAGTTAGGGTCACAGTGCAACATCCATGGATTTCTGTGGAGAGGATTTAGAGGCTAGTGCTACCTTGCACTTTGCCAGCCACACCATCAGGGATTAACGTTGGGCAGCGCCCGGGAGTGTGAAGCTCTCAGTGCCTCCCGTGTCGAACAGTCAGCCTATGGTGTGGCCGTTTACCTCAATGTCCATCATCAATTGCCCCAGAAGGTGTGGTCTACTCTGGTCCAGTTTGATGGAGGCCAACATCAGCTCATTGTCTGAGTCACTGCTGCTGTATCTTTGGGATGGCAACCGCCAAGATGGCCACTTGGGATACCACGAAGGTGGCCGCCTCCCCATGGATTGCACATGGTGGAATCCGTGCCGTCATGCCCCATTCCGGATGTTCGATTCTCAGCCACCGGAAATGAAGCCGGAAGCGGGTCGGCCCAAGATGGTGACACTGGTCGTGTGGTCTGCTGAGTAGGCCTCCACATTATTTTGGGCAGTCTCCAGCATTCAGGCCATCTGACCAATCAGACCAGTCACCCTTCTCTTGGCATCACTCCCTCATGTGTTGGGAACAGAAGGCCGCGACTAGCCCATCACAAATACGCTCCATACTGGTAGGTCATTGCAGTACATCCTGGCACCAGCAGTCTTGTTCCAGCTCCCACATGGCCCTTATGAAATTGTTGACTGACTCACCAGGGCTCTGGCGTCAGGTGCCCAGTTGAATGTCAGCATACATAACGTCCATCGGGGCTCCATATTGCTGTCGTAGTAGGGCCATTGCCTTGTTGTACTCTTCAGTCACGTATTATTTGGTACGCCGGTGGCCCACCATTGTGAAGAGCAGGTCATATCAATCACCATTGGCTGTAATCTTGTGGCGCCTCATATAGACCTTCAAGCAATGTAGCCACATGTTGAACGTTACGGAGGCCTCTCGTTCCTTTGGATTGGTTTCCAGCTTCTCCAGTGTAATTGTCTTGTCCATGGCACTTAAAATTCTGATTAATAAATTGTGGCACAATCAATGACAACTCACAGGCACAAAGGAAGAAGTCAAAGACTTTATTAATAAGAAAACCTTGGCATACCTCTACATGGTGCTGGTTCATGTCCAAGACAGGAATGAGGAGATTAGGGCTCTAACAGTGAGGAGATACAGGTACAGGAGGTGGGCCAGCCTGTCCTGCACAGTGAGGTCATGCCTGCAGTACCTCATTCCACTGCAAAGTGGTCAAGTCTCAATAAACAATGACTAACTATTTATACCCCAGAGTGCCATCTGAGTTCCTCCGGCTGCTCAGTAAACAAAAGGGGCTGGAGGAACAAAGTAGGTCACACAGCATCCATAAAATACAATTCTCAGTCGATGTTTCTGGCCTGAGCCCTGCTTTAAAAAAAAGAAAATCGGGCAGACGACAGAATACAAACAATGGGGGAGGGGTAAAGGAGGAGAAGGGAAGGAAAACAGGTTACCAGGTAAGAGGTAATACGTGAACACGTGGGAGAGTAGAAGATAAACAAGCTTAAGAGGAGCAAAGGGCTGAATAGCTTTCTGATGGGAGAAAGGAAGCTGGAGGAAGGGAGACAGAGATTCAAGAAAGGAGACCGGGGGAGAGAGAAATTGGAAAACTCCTGACCCGGACTCTCTCCTTCAGCTACGTGGATAAGGGTAGAGAGTCTCAAATTGGTGCCTTCGGTTGGTATTTTACCAACCTGTCTCTCAGGGCAGCAATGTGCATTTAAGATCTTTAATGTGCCTTACAATGAAGTCAGCAAGGAGTAAAATACAATTCCCTACAATGCCTCAAAGGAGGTTGATCATTATCATGGGCATTCAAGATGAAAGAATTGTGTATTAGGCGCCTCACAGTTCGGCGGGCAGCAACCTCCTTTGAAGAAGACCGCAGAGCCCATCTCACTGTCAAAAGACAAAGGAGAAATAACCCAACACCCAACCCCAACCAACCAATTTTCCCCTGCAACCGCTGCAACCGTGTCTGCTTGTCCCGCATCGGACTTGTCAGCCACAAACGAGCCTGCAGCTGACGTGGACGTTTACCCCCTCCATAAATCTTCGTCCGCGAAGCCAAGCCAAAGAAAAAAGATTCAGGACAGGAAGTGCCCAGTTAAATTTACTGCCTTAACATATTTGACCTAAAAATATTCAAACACTGCTGAACTGATTTTCAATTTAATAGTGTTTTTAAAAAAATGTGTTACAATCTATTTTCTAGGTCAAAACTGAGAATGGTAGTGAAATCTTTGCTATCCACACCATCGAGTCAAAACAGATTTGAAAGCTTAATATTGAAATATATCTCCCAGCAACAATAGTCCACGTCATGTTGTTCAAAAGTGCTGCATCTACTGTGTTTAAGATGTTTGTGTTGCTGGAAATGATACCCTAGTGCTGTAATTGGCTAAAATAAGATCATGTGGCATCAAGCATCGAACTACCTCTTGGAGTAGTCATTTGATTATGAGTTTAATCTTGTACATATGTAGTTGTTAATGAGTTAGTTACTTAAGCTTGTTTCTATTCGTAACCTTGGTAAACTGAGAGATGACTACCAACCTAATTAAAGTAAAATACCATGCAATATATTGGTAAGAAGGATCGACATCATTATCAATATGGAGGGAACATTGATTGTTAAACAGGAGAAGCTGACACAACTCTTACAAATCTGCCATCGACCTGAAGAAGCCAAAGAAGCCAGACACCAGCCGACTCCATGTTCCCGATCCAATAGGTCGGCTGCTACACTTGGGGTTCCAACCATCCCAAGCTCCAACAAATGTAAGTAAAGACCAAAAGCCTGGCATGTTTAGGGGATGGGAGGGGGCGGAGAGCAGGCCACAGAAGACTGAGTGGTTGCACAAGTTCAACAAAAAAAAGGTAATGTCCTTGGGCGGGAGAGGAGAGCAGCACATGAGAAGGCAGTAGTCATTTTGTTTAGTGAACAAGCCAAAGATGTTTTGTTTCAGCATGAAAAGTTGCTGTCTAATTTGTAAGGGTGAAAAGAATTCCCATAGTGATATAGCTGGTGAAGGCACTGCCTCATAGCTTCAGAGACTCTTTGCAGTCAGCACATTCTCCCTGTGACCAAATAGGCTTTCCCCACAGGTGTTCCAATGTCCCCCACTTCCCAAAGGTATTTAGGTTAACAAGCTTAATTCACCCCTTGTCCCTCGTGTGAAAGTAAACAGTAAAATCTGGAAGGAGTTATAGAGTCATAATATTTCACAGCACGGAAACAGGCCCACAGGCCGTGTACACTCACACTGCATTCAGACAATAACCCTCCAAATTTTTCCAATCAGTGCATCTAAATACCTTACATTTGTCCCTGCCTTCCATCACTTCACCAGGCAGCTCATTCCACAAACCCACCACCCTCTGTGAAGTCAGTGCCTTCCACCCTTTTAAAGATTTCCCTTCTCACCTCTACCCTGTCAATTTACCTTATCTATGATTTTATACATTTTCCCTCATGATTTTATAAACCTGTAAGGTCTTCCACCCCCCCACCCCCACTTAACCTCTTGCATTAATGGAATTAGCACATGATTTGTGTGTGGAAGGATTTGCTTCTAGACAGTATGTCTATATGATTCTCTATTGGAGTAAATTCAAACTGAGAACTCTGACTGAATGTGACCATTCAACAGTCTCAGAATATATCCCAAATCATATGTGGACACAACAAATAAATTGTTGTTCATGTTAAAATGCAGAGCAAATGGCAAAGAAGCTTGATGAGCCCTAATCGAAGTTGGTGGCAGCTCAGAGGAAGGGACGTAGAGACATGGGATAGAACCATAGAACACTACAGCACAGAAACAGATCTTTCGACCCATCTGGTCTGTTCCAAACTATTAATGGACAACTAGAAGCCCCATCCATGAAGCAGTTCCGTGGTTATGTAAATGGCAAGGATGGAGACCATTGCTGTGTTGCCAATCATAAGTAGTGTGAAGTATTTAAATTTTCTTTGCGTTCTAATTAGGCCAAGCTCCTGATACCTCCTGGCCATTTCTTCCACTTGTTTTGCTGAGAAAACGAACGAAGAAGTTTGGACACACAAGGCTTAGTTGCTCACTCCAAGAACACAACATCAAAAGGCCATTCATTTGGATTTCAAGTTGAGAATAAGGTTTATACACATTTCTTCCAATTTCACTGCAATTGGACCTTGAGTTGGTGTGTAGCTGAACAGGTACACAGCATTTGGAAGAAGTACAATTTAGCCTGTGATCACAGCATCCAGTGGGTCCAGGGGAAATAAAACATCAAAGTGCACTTTGTTTAACTCTATTTGGCTGTGAAGTCTCTTCAAGGGATCCCTAACCTGAAAATGTTCTCCTCTCTTCAAACGGATTTCTGTGAGAGTGTCTCTCACTGCTCCCCCTCCTCTCAAGCTCAATGGCCATGTGATCAGCAGACTCATTTGTACAGCCACGATTGGAAATCGACAGCGGTCATTTATTGTATCCGATAGGGCCTCCTCTACGTCGGGGAGTCTGGACACAGACTGGGAGATCATTTCATCACTCTGTCTACTACAACAAAAACCTCCCAGTTGGCCAACCATTTGAATCCAAACACCATTGCTGCACCGTCATGTCTGTTCATGGCCTCACCTACTGGTAAATCAAGGCCACCTGCATATTGGAGGAACAACACCTTATATTCCATCTTAGCAGTCTCTAACCAGGTGGAATTAATATCAATCTCCAATTACCATTAACCCCACCATCCTTCTCTTCCCCTATCCCTCTGTCTCCTTTCCTTCCCACCTCCTTTCCTTCCATTTCTGATCAAAAAGCTACTCTGCTTAGCCACTGGCTCTCTCTCTCTCCTATCACTCCTCAGCTTCTTTCTAATTGAAGTTCTAGAAGTTTTAGAAGTACAGCAGATTAAGAGGGCCCTTCCAGCCCACAAGCCTGTGCCACCCAAGTATCCCAATTAACCTACAACTCTTGAAGGGTGGGAGGAAACTGGAACACCAGAGGAAACGCACCTTTAACATCTCACCTGTATTACCATTTACCTGTTGGTCTGCGCTCCTCCCCCTTCCCCTTCCTTCCTCCTCTCCTCCTCCACTGTTTAAATCAAGCATTTCTGTTCTTTATGCTACAAAGGAAATTTTAAAATAAAAATGTCCTCTCTTAAAAGCTCCGACTGGGACACAACAGCTATGGCCTGACTGCAAAACCATCAAAAGCTTCTTTGCTCCGTCCTAACTAAACAAAACACAATATGTCACTTTGATAATGATATTTGACCCTATCTGCATATGCAAAGGATATCCAACATCTCCCAGCACACACATTACTCAGCTCCTTAATGGAAACACAAGAGCTGGTAGTTGAATTATAGTCATGGGACTGATTTTAACCCTCGCCTTCCCACGTCTATCAATAACCCCCATTCCCAGCCTTCTCCAATTTCCATTGACCCTTCCTGCCCCCCTTTTCTTGGTCATTCCTCTGTCTCCATTCGTCCAGTTCCCCACTCCCTTCCCTTCCTCCTCTCAGAGATCTTCCTTTCTTACCCCTCTGCCATCTCCTCCCACTTCCCTCCTTCCTGCCTGTTGGCTTGTGCGCCTCCCCCTTCCCTTTCTCCACCCCCCTACAACATTTTATTGAGGCACCTGCCTGATTTTCACAACTCCTAAAGAAAGGCTCAGGTCTGAAAGGTCAACTGCCCTTTACTCTCTATGGATGCTCTGCCAGTCAGGGGCAGTTAAAACTGGGCCCATTGAAAAACAATATTCATTCAGCCAGGTACTTCTATTCATTGTGGAAAGATCAAAAGTTCAGCATTTCCTTTTGGAACAAGCTTTTGTAAATAATAAAGTGCAGAATCTCACCCTCTCTGAAAGAGATCCACATTGTAGAATTTGTGTAACTCAACGGAGAACTCAACAGTTCCTTGTACCTCCGACATGATCTATCCAGTGCATCACCTGAAAACAAAACAAATCAACTACATCATAATACAGAATTGCTTCATCTAAGCACTTGATGAGAGGCTCTGAGCACTGGGCTTGCATTAGCACTTCGTTATCTACCAAATGAGAAACATCCTAACAAGCAAGAAAATAGCAATTGACGTCCGCCTTCAAACTCTCAGCTGCTACGTTCTTCCTATATTGATATATGGCTGTGAGTCATGGACCATCACAAATGCAGCGGGGGAAAAAATCAATGCAGCAGAGATGTGGATTCTCCGAAGAAAGCTGTGCACATCAGAAATGGATAAGATAGTAAACAAAGTCCTACGAAGATCGAAAACAAAACATAGATTACTTTTTTTTAAATCAGAAAACAGTACTCAAAATTCTTTGGACACATCAAGTACATTAGAAAATTTAGTTACAACTGGAAAGCTGGAAAGAGAAAGAAGCAGAAGCAGATGGTAAATGAAGATGATAGCTGGATTAACATCATGGTTTGAAATGGAGGAGGCAACAGCTACAATTCTGAGGGTCAGAGAGCGCGATAGATGGAGAGATGTGATCATCCACTCCGAACAGCAAGGCACCTGAATGAATCTGGTCCTACCTTTTGGCCATTTTTTTTCCTGTTGCCCAAAATGCTGGAGGGAAGTTGCTCCCAATAGCAAGCACAACAGGCAACTCCTGAGAGGCTCAACAACATTTTGGGGATAGTCCAAAGTGAAAGCTAAAGAACACATTGCTCTGCTTTTAAGTTGGTAGGTTCGATCCAAATGTCATAGCACTAGAATATTTACTTGTCTGTAGTTACAGTTCTGGAGTCCACATGACAGATCCTACATCCCAGAGCCAAGTAAAATAAACCAATTTAACAGCACCTGATCAGTTGCCTTTTATTGAAGATTCATACGCTCATTTAGACACGTTTTTCACTAATAAGTTCCTCAATCACCTATTCAGGTGGTTTGTTCTTGGGATCTGAGAAAAATTATTTCTCAGATCGCCTGTGACCCCTCATCCTGAACCCATGCCTTCTAGCATTTCATACCCTTGGTATGCGAAATACTTCCTACAGTCTACACAACTATGAGCATAGAACATGGAACCACATAGCACAGAAATAGCCCTTTGGCCACACACCAGTGGTTTTCAACCTTTTTCTTTCCACTCACATTCTTTTCTTTGGCTTGGCTTCGCGGACGAAGATTTATGGAGGGGGTAAATGTCCACGTCAGCTGCAGGCTCGTTTGTGGCTGACAAGTCCGATGCGGGACAGGCAGACACGGTTGCAGCGGAAAATTGGTTGGTTGGGGTTGGGTGTTGGGTTTTCCTCCTTTGCCTTTTGTCAGTGAGGTGTGCTCTGCGGTCTTCTTCAAAGGAGGTTGCTGCCCGCCTAACTGTGAGGCACCAAGATGCACGGTTTGAGGCGATATCAGCCCACTGGCGGTGGTCAATGTGGCAGGCACCAAGAGATTTCTTTAGGCAGTCCTTGTACCTTTTCTTTGGTGCACCTCTGTCACGGTGGCCAGTGGAGAGCTCGCCATATAACACGATCTTGGGAAGGCGATGGTCCTCCATTCTGGAGACGTGACCCACCCAGCGCAGCTGGATCTTCAGCAGCGTGGACTCGATGCTGTCGACCTCTACCATCTCAAGTACTTCGACGTTAGGGATGAAAGCGCTCCAATGAATGTTGAGGATGGAGCAGAGACAATGCTGGTGGAAGCGTTCTAGGAGCCGTAGGTGATGCCGGTAGAGGACCCATGATTCGGAGCCGAACAGGAGTGTGGGTATGACAACGGCTCTGTATACGCTTATCTTTGTGAGGTTTTTCAGTTGGTTGTTTTTCCAGACTCTTTTGTGTAGTCTTCCACTTTAAGTAATCCCTTTGCTACAAGTGCTCTGTGATTAGTAAGGGATTGCTTAAGGTGGGATGTGAGTGGGAAGAAAGGTTGAGAACCACTGAACTAAACTCTAGTCCTTCCACATCTCTCCATTCCAAGTTATTGTTCCATTCTTTTCATATTTATGTAACTATCCAGAAGCTTCTTAAATGCTACCATTGCGTCTGCTTCCACTACTATTCCTGAGAGCCAGCTCCAAGTGTAAAAAAGGTTGCCCGCAACATCCACCCCACTTCCCCGCCTATCCTATCATCTGAAATTAAAGTGCTCTAGTGATGTTTTTACTCTCGGAAAAAAAGATTCTGTCTGTCTATCCCATCCATTTCTCTCCCATGATTTTATAAACTTATGCCAGGTTACACTTCATCGACCTGATGACCTCCACTTCTCCTGATTGTTTCACTGCTCATCCTACTCTGCTTCAAGGAAAATAACCTGGCAATATTCAGGTTAATCATCTTTGCACCCTCTCTCATGCAAACATGTCATTCCGGTGATGTGGAGACCAAAACTGCACACTGAGGAGTTTTTTGTCCAAATGCACAAGTTCACCTAATATTCTGCTCATAGACTAAAGTTACCACTTTTCTAAAAGGAAAAGATGAAGAAGAAGAATTTTGGGATACTAGTAGAATGGGGGAGGGGAAGGAGGTTGGGTTGGGCGAGGGGTGGTATACTGTGCAGAGAAAGCCATTAAACTGTGTACAAATATGGCTACATGTGCATATCATACCACACAATCACTCACTTATTCAATAAAATATCTGATAACTATGTGGGCCGGAAAAGAAAGCACATTACTTAATTAAATAATTGAAGTATAACGTTAAATAGGGTTTTAATTGATCATCAATGATACAAGCCTCAGTATAATTAGCGGCTTACAATGCATTACTTTTGCTATAACATGGAAACTCTAATTCAACTAATATTATAAAATAATTTATCACATAGAAATAACATTAATTCAATTTATTAAAAGCAACCGAAGAACATGGAAGCTCTTGCACTTGCAGATACATAATATATTTCACTCTCCACCCCGTCTCCAGCTTTATACTCCTCTGGCTCATCCTGCTCCATCTTCCCCTAGCTTTATTTTTCTCTCCTCTCTCCTTCTAGCACCTACTGACAACCTACCTCTGCCTCCCAACTCACACCCTTCCCATCTGCCATTATCCTTCATCCCTCCCTCCCCATCTCTACCCTCCCACCCGCTCCTCCTCAGGCTATCTCCGCTTCCCAGAGTTAGTCTTGATCGAGGATTTTGACCGAAGTATCATCAATTCCTCCCCTCCCCACTGACGCTGCTGAATCAGAAGAGTTTCTTCAGAAGATTGTATTTATTGTTTTGATTTCCAGCATCTCCAATGTCTTGTGTTCTGAAGATTCTGGGATTTGTCTTCACAGGACAGAATTGGCTCTTATTATGGTCTTCTCGCTGGTCACACTCTCTTTTCCCTCTCCCATCAAAGAGTAAGTTAAAAAATGAAATCATGCACCAACAGATTAAAGGAAGTTTCTTCCTTGGAGCCATCAGGCTCTTGAATGAACTTCACAATAGTGAGGTCATGTTGTCCTTGCTATATACTAGTGGACTTTTCCCTTCAACACTACCCTCTGTAATGTGCTCTTGCTCTTCAATGTAGTACAGCTGTTATACATTCAGTGATCTGAGGATGCACGTTGAAGTGATGAGCAAAGAAGTAAACATTTATTGGTGCTATCCAGAAAAGTGGTGAACACAGATCTGATAACAAATTTCAGAAAAAAATTAGAATACTGCACCTTAAGGGTAAAATTATCACAGGGCTATCGTGAAAGATGATAGTTCTTTAAAGAACAACCACATACACAAGGCCAGAATGGCATTCTGTGCTTTATCAACATCTGCTGTCTAATATTCAGGAGATGGTGATCAACTTCAAGAGAGTCTGGGGGGGGGGGGGGGTGGTGTTCACTTTCTGCTGACCATTGATGGTTCCACCGTCAAGGTAGTCAAGAAGCTCCAAATTCCTTGGTGTGCACCTGGCGGAGAATCTCTCCTGGTCCCCCAACTCGGGATCCATTGCCAAGAAGGCCCAACAAATGCCTCTACTTCCTGCAGAGGTTGAGGGAAGTTCAGCTTCCACCTTCGCTGCATGCATTGAGTGCATCCTATGTAACTGCATCACCGCCTCATTCGGGAACCGTACAATCTCAGAATACAAGTCCCGGCAGCAGGTAGTAAAGACTGCTGAGGGGATTATTGGGATCTCTCTCGCTGCCATGATGGACATTTATAATGCCCATTGTTTGCAGAAAGCCATAAACATCACCCCTCCTGCAATCTGCTCTCCCTCCTGCCATCCAGGAAGATGTACCAAAGCATTTGGCCCCTCACAACCAGATTACAAGACAACCTTTTCCCCCAAGCCATGAGGCTTCTGAACTCTGGGGACACAAGGCTAAATAAATAAGTGATATGTTATTTATAAAAGGATTGTGAAGTAATTTATCCATGTAAATAAGCAGCTCCACGGTCTAGAGAAACACTATCTTATTTTCACTGTACACTGCAAGGTTTATGGTATGAACAATAAATAAACCTGAGTTGACTTGCAGAAAATTTCCAGCATCTTCTCTTTTAATAACTGCTGTTAAATAATTGAAGGTTATTTGGAAAATGAGTGAAATACAAAATAAATAAGAAAACCATGAGGGTAGGCAAGAATTTGTAACCAAGGAAGCTTTGTCTTAACATTTGTACACTCACTCAAGTTCTTGGCTGAGCACTGGAATCATTTGCTGATCTGAAACTAAGTTACATCATTTAGAAATCTATTCATTTAGGTCACAAGACAAAACTGATTCCATTAGTGCTGGGATTCTGATACCCAGTACTTGTTCGTTCCCATGCCATTCCGTTATGAATCATCCCACCCCATGCTCCTTGGTTTGTAATGTACTATTCAGCAGACCAGGAAAAAACATAAGTAACAGAAAACAAGAAATTGAAGCAGACAGACAGTGAGGCATAGAAAGGTTTACACTCTGAGGATCGGACATTTCCCCTCCCCTTCCCCCCCCCCCCCCCCTCCGCTCCCCACCACCCCCCCAAGTGACTTTACAAATAGCAACGCTAGACTATTATGTTGAGCATCAAAGAAGTAGAGCAGCATTTAAAAATAATTATAGGGAGAACCAGCTTGTTAACTCCCCAACCCACGGTCAAAATCAAAGTAATTGCAACACTTATACTCAATGCAGTGGGGCTTCATAGACGAACAATCCTTAAGAATAGAGTTCGATTGCTGAGAGTCTGATGTCAGAGAGCATTTCTTCAGGCAACAGCAGTGGCTAAAGTTCAAACAAGGTTGCAGCTCGATGGCTTGATAGCTAAGATCAAGAGATTGCCGTGTGGAAATGGGTGTAAGGGTCACCAAATTAAAACAATTTGGCCAAATTGAGATACAGAGTGAAGTGCCAAAATCCACAGGTGCTATGACTGTAGTAAAAACACACAGAAATGCTGGAGGAATAGATGACCGCCTGCACCTTCAGCTGATCTGTGAAGCTGGAAACACAGAAGGAGAAAGCTAGACCTGACAATGCTTACATTTTCAGGTGAGGTAAACTGATATGAATGGAAATATCATCCTTACCAGCAGTTGTGGTCGACAACAGCTTGAAGAATGATGGAGTGCCCCCTTTTTTGATTGAAGTAGGATGCTGGATCACCCAGTGATTCGATGATCGGAATATGTGTGCCATCGATGGCACCAGCACACATTGGATACCTGCCCCTTCGTTCAAATGCCTCCATTGTCTCCTGAAGACATAACCCATTCAGCATCTCAATGAAAGGTGGCACGAGGTTCTTCTACACCGTGGCAGTCACCTGCCTCACCACTGCGAATACAGTGGAGATACCAACACCAAAAAGAACATTGATGGAACAATACTCTACAGGAGTGGCATACCACCACATGACTAGTGCAAGTCTGACCCAAGGACTTTGGTATTTCATGTTCTTGCACCTCAGGCATAGCCCCAGTATCCCAGCAATGAAATCAAACATATCACGAGACATTTGTTGATTCTCATCATTGTATTTTTTTGAAGACTTAATTCCAGAATACAGGTCCCTGTGTTCTCTCCCTCTTCCACATCCTTCTGCTGTAATGTACCCTTTCAAGATACCTCAGCCAGTCTCGCAGAGTCCATAGGAACTAAAGATATGTTACCGACATTTAGGGCCTGACCCTCTCTCCAAGCAAAGAACAGGAAGGCATCAGAATAAAGACAGAGAAATGGCAGGGGGAGGAGTCCAGACCAACAAAAGATGTTAATTGGATATGATAAGAAGAGAAGTGATTATTGATTTTGGCCCCATGAAAGGAGACAGAAAGAAAAGGGAAGACAGAAGCTGCTTTCACATTTGCGTCCCACTAAATCGGCCGTTCAGTGTCTTGGGAAAGGAATAGGGGTTTGGCTTTTCACACTTGACCACTCCTAACTGGGACACTGAACACTTCCACCCTTGTGAGTAGTGATTTCCAGCATTAGCTCCATTCTACCTTCATCGAAAGTGCCAGAATGATGCAACATGCAAAAGGCGGAAGTGACATCATCTCATTCTGTACAATGGCGGACATAAAACAGATCGCTTTGGACATCCTGAAGATGTTCGAATCTATCACCAGGCAATCAGGTCTTATCAACCTCCTTATCTGCAAAGAGTAACCAGTTCTAAAGAAACAGCGGACACCTAACCTTAGGTGGCAGAATTTTAATGATAACTTGCATATAACCTCTGATGTATTTGAGGTGGAGAGTGTGGCAGAACTGAGAGTCTAATGTAAGAAAAACACTTGGTTAAAATGAGGTATCTTGAAAGGGTACATTACAGCAAAAGGATGTGGAAGAGGGAGAGAACACAGGGACCTGTATTCTGGAATTAAGTCTTCAAAAATATACAATGATGAGAATCAATAAATGTCTCGTGCTATGTTTGATTTCATTGCTGGGATACTGGGGTCATACCTGAGGTGTAAGAACATGAAATACCAAAGACCTCAGGTCAGACTTGCACTAGTATTGTGGTGGTATGCCACTCCTGTAGAGTATCGTTCCATCAGTGTTCTTTTTGGTGTTGGTATCTCCACTGTATTCACAGTGGCGAGGCAGGTGACTGCCGCAGAGTAGAAGAACCTCATGCCACGTTTCATTGAGATGCTGACTGGGTTATGTCTTCAGGAGACAATGGAGGCATTTGAAAGAAGGGGCAGGTGTGCTGGTGCCATCGATGGCACACATATTCCGATCATTGAACCACTGGATGATCCAGCATCCTACTTCAATCAAAAAAGGTGGCACTCCATCGTTCTTCAAGCTGTTGTCGACCACAACTGCTGATAAGGATGATATTTCCATTCATATCAGTTTACCTCACCTGAAAATGTAAGCATTGTGAGGACTAGCTTTCACCTTCTGCGTTTCCAGCTTCACAGATGTGTTTGTGGGTTGGCCAGGTCGCATCCATGATGCTCACGTCCCTCTCAACTCTCCCATTTGCTGAATGGCTGAAGGTGCAGGTGGTCATCTATTCCCCATTGATGTAAGTGGATCTAACACAGTGCATAATGATTCTTTAACATGTACATGTTATCATCTAAAGTATTGGATGGATCCCTGCTTTGAACATGACACATTATAGTGGTGAGAAGACACTGCCGTTGTTCCCTTCTGCTCCGAGTCATCCACATACTCTCATTGATTTTAATCACAGATCTCCAGAAATGTTGATGGCGTGGAAATACTTGCACATTTGGTCAGGGACCCCGACTACCCACTGATAAAATGGCTGATGAAGGGGTTCACGCAACATCTCGTCATTGATCACTATAAGCGCACATTCAACTTCAGCCTGACTTCTGCAAGAATGGTTGGGGAGAATGTGTTTGGCCGTCTCAAAGGTCGCTGGAGGTGCCTGTCAAAACAATTAGATATTGATACCACCTTTGTCAGAGGTTGTCGTTGCCTGCTGTGTCTTGCATAATACCTGCGAGCTTAACAAGGAGCACTTCCTGGAAGGGGTGAGGCATCTGATCTCCCTCCTCCAGAAAGAGTCCCATACAGAAGTACAACAGGCCATGGTCCATTGGCTATACGTGAGGCAACTACGACAGTGCTGCATGGAAATGAAGATAATAATTGACTCATTTCCATTAGAAGTCAATAAAACTTTATTGCTCATCTTGGAACATAGCGCAACTGCTAAATCTAAACTTTATTATAAAACCTGTTTAATAACCGTTGGAACGTCATGTGCAACCATTGCATAAATTTAGACAAAAATTGTCAATAAAAATGGTGTAAAAACTTTCTTCAATGAAACTTTAACATTTAGATAAAGCATCTTTGGCATCTCTTAACTCGCAAAAACCTTTAACTTTAACACAGTGCAGAAAATGTAAACAGAATGACTTCAGTGATGAACGAATCACGTGAAACTTTTCATTAGACATTTTCATCCTCTTCCTCCATCAGGTGAATGTAGGAGCTGGGATAATGGCCAATGAGGGGGTGATCAACTGGAACCTCAACACCAATAAGTGACAAGACTGCCCCACTTAAGGGGGTCATGATGGTTGGCATGTAGGCAGGGTTCATCATTGGAGCTGGAAGACAGCAGTGGGAGGGGTAAGGCTGTGTAGGGCAATAAGAGGGGGAGAATGGAATGGGGAGGGCTGATGGAGGTGTGAGGAGGGAGGGGTATGAAATAAGGCTTGTAGCATCATGGTGGCAGAAGATGGTTGGAATGAGGGGGGAGGCAGGAGGCCTGCCAATGGAGGAAGGAGACTGAATGGTGGAGGGCCAAGGTTGGACTCGTGCAATTATTTGGATGGATGAAGCAAGTCTTGTTATCACTGCAGATTGTGCCTCCATCTCTTGCCTTATGTCAGTTATCAAATCATGCTAATCGATCAGTGTCATCTTGGCGCTCCAGACTGAGTGGCCCGTTCCCGACATGCTCCGTTGCTGTGCCAGCTGTTGCTCCTACATCATCCCTTGCAACATCTCTGCTCATCTCTCCCTTCAATCCTGTTCTCTTTCCTGTTCATTCAACTCCATTTCCAATACGAGCCCATGTATTGCAGCTGTCTCCCTGTCTCTTTGTGGGCTTCTTACATTTCCGCAATCTGGATAGTGGTGAGACATGTGTGAATTAAATGCCATGTCTTGCCATTTATTGAAACCATAATTGACAATGAAAAAAGTGAATTGGGGGTCTTACCAGCTCTCAGTACAGAAGGTGGTGTGACTCCTCTGTTTTCACCTGTTGTCGTCTGGTCAGTTGTGGTCTGCTGGTCAGCTGACCTAGTGTCAGGCAGAGAGAGAGGCTAACATGAATTGGGGGGGGGGGGAGGAAGAGGCACCAGAATTGGATGAGGAACCAGGGGTGGTTGATAGATATGTGACAGACAAGGTACAAGGGGCATCCATTTCCTGCACCTCAACTTCCTCCTCCTCCTCCTCTTCAGTTTGCAATCTTGGTTCAAGGGATTGCCTTCAAGGGCCAGTGACGAAGCTTACCTTCTTGGACCCCTGATGTCAGATGCCAGGTTAAAATAAGGCCAGTTCCAACAGTCTGCACTACTCATCCCAATATGGTCCATGACTTAATGAAGCCTCCTCTTTTGTGTCTTTAACTTGTTCACAACCTGATTTTTTTTTTGTCCCTCATAAAATGCCCTGAACCTCGATGCAATACCCTCATAAAATGGCCCCATCTTTAATTGTGCCTGTTAATTCATATCCAGCTCCCTCCTCCAGCCTTAGGGTGTTGCACCTCCCCATCACCCCATTTGCAAAAGACATTTTTAATTTTTGTTTGTGTATGTGACTTTTTTCACTGACGTAAACTCTTTTTAAAGTCACAGCAAATAACATCTGATTTTTTATTAAATCACAGATATTTGATAGCTTTCCCAATGTGCCTGCTATTTCAATATAATACTCAGTTTACAGGAGGAGTGTCTCTGTTACCTTAGGTCTCCAGCACATCTGCAGCACACTTCCCCTCAGGGTTTAACGTGCTCACACACAAAAAAAAGTGTCATTTCAAACCCACAATGAAATTGTCCATTCCACACTTGAAAAATTGCAACGCCAGTGTCTGCATATGCCAGGGATCGTACTAGGGGTTGAGGCAGTCAATCCTCGACGTGACGTGACGCATCTGATGCCAGTGTTGAGAAGATTTTCCTTTGCACTAGACACTTTAGAGGCCAATTGGCTGTTAATTCCTGTCACCACTTGCAAGTGTGAAAGTGTGAAAAGTCAAACCCTCATACCTATACACAAGTGTGAAAGGTGGGGGTGGGGGGGGGGGGTGGAGAGCATGCACGCGCTGGGGCAAGTGAAAGGAGATACAGCTCAACCATGAGGAAACTGAACAGCAGAACAAGCTTGATAGCCCCAACCCTGTTACCGAAGTTTTATATAGACATGAAAGATAGAAGTACTGCAAACAGTGCAGTAGTATTACTGTGAGTGCTTATCCAGTTTCTAGTTTTATGTAGTTAGCTATCATAGCAAAGCATTAAATGTTGAACTTAATATTAAGCATCTTAGCAAACCAAAGGAGACCTCTCAGCCAAGTGTTATTTTAAAGGTCAAATCCAAACCCCATTCTCCTGCCTTCTCCCTGTAACTTACTAGCAAACACAACATCACAGACAAGTATGACAGATTATGTTGTATTTTTTATTGTATATGGATATGTTTTAAAGGAGATAAATTGTGGCAGGGTTTTTTAAGTGTAGGTCACATACAAACACTTCAAAACAGACCTCATTTACAATACTGGAGCTCTGCTCAAGCCAGACAGGCTGGCTCCGAGTGCCTTTGCAAAAGTTTTGGTTAGTGCCTATGGAAGCTACACAAATGGATTGTTGTTTTGGAAAGTAAAAGATGAACAAACTTGGAGGATTAGGTTCAGAACTGCAGGCTGTCTGAGGGCAGTTTCCTGTTCTGAAAGGGTCATGTGGTTTTGCAAGCAGAGAGTATCAAACAGGATTTTCTCAGAGAGAGAGAGAGAGAGAGAGAGAGATTTAATTTTACAGTTCAGCAGCAGGAGCTGGGACTGGAACAGGACAAGGTGGCAAGCTTGTGGAAAAACCCCATTTTGAAGATGGGTTGTGAGTGCTTAGTTCAGCCTGCTCAAAGCCCTTGTGGTCCTTCAAGAGGAGAGGACTGACTGTCTCATCTTTCACTTGAAATAAGAGAAAAAAAAGGAACTCTGTGGTGACCTGAAATAAAGAGGTTATCATCTGGAAAACTCTGATAGGGCAAGTTTCTTCGGCAAGATACTGATGTGGCTGATCAAAAGGAATCAGTTTCTGTCCAACGAGCAACAAATCTCTCTCCGAAAACCAACAAAAATTTTCCTGAGCGGTAACCAAATACCTTTCAAGACCAAAGCCTGGTGAAGATTCATAAATGTTAAATTCTGTGCACGGTATAAGAATTGCCTGCAACCAGTAAACTTGGAGGAGTGAGAAGTGAGATTTTTCTGTGAATCAAATAACTTTTCTGAATTTACACACACATTACATACACATGTGTTTAGAATTAGAAGGGGGTTAAGTAATAGTAACAAGTTAAAGTTTGATCCTGTTTTCATGTTTAAAGATAATTAAAAGCAACTTGTTTAAGTAACCATTTATTTTGGTGATTTTCTGTTGCTGCTGGGTTTTGGGGTCCTCTGGGCTCATAACATTTTGATATACTGATGTGTATAAATCTACTCCACACCAATCTAACCCCTCCCTCTCTCACAGCTCATAACCCTTCATTTTTCTGATAAAACATACAACAAAATGTTGTAGCTATGAAGGGCAGGTAATGTGGTAAAGTATGCCTGAATGGAACATGACAGGGCAATAAGGCCAAGCCCATTTTTTTTTAAAATAAGACTGGGGCTAGATGGAACCTCAGCATATACTGACACTTCGTGTTTGTAATTATATTCTAGTTCTCTCAAAATGAATGCTGTCATTACATTTGCCTTCCTTAATTCTGACTCAACCTGCAAATTAACCTATAAGATTAGACTACATGAGGATTCCCAGGTCCATCTGGATCTCTGTTTTCTGAATTCTCTCCACATTTAGAAAAAAATCTACTTCTTTATTCCTTTTACTAAACTGCATGACCATACATTTCTCTATGCTCTATTTTATCTGCCACTTTGCCTGTTCTCCCAACCTATCCAAATCCCTCTGCAGACTCCCCACTTCCACAGTGCCTGCCCTTCCACCTATCTTTGTAGCATCCGCAACCTTAGCCTCAAAGTTATTAATTCCATTGTCCAAATAATTAAAACGTAACAAGTAAAGTAGCAGACCCGCCACCAGATCCTGCAGTCAGCCCCTTTATTCTCTCACTTTGCCTTAGGCACATCAAGGCAATCTTCTATCCATGCTAGTACCTTTCCTGTAAAACCATGGGCTCCTATCTTGTTTACCAGGCTCATCCGCTCCTTCATCTGTCAAAGGTCTTGAAAACCAAAGGCAGTGTGGTGAGCATAGCTTTTACAGGGCTAGTGACCCAGCTTTGAATCTAGCACAGTATGTAAGGAGAATGCATATTCTCCGGTAACCTGCGTAGCTTTTCCCTAAGTGATCCCACCCTCCAAATTTTATGGGGTTATAGGTTAATTGGGCAACTTCTACCATGTTGTAAATACGGTAATTTAAAAAAAAACATTCTCCTGTGTCAATTCAACTTGTTACTTTCTCAATTAATTCCAAAAGTTTTGTCAGGGAAATCTTCCCTGAAGAAACCTGAGCTGTCTCCAGCCTATTTTACATCATGCTTTCAAGTATTACAAGTATAATTTTTTTTTTAATGTAATTTATTTCACCTGTAATGCTGCCACAAAACAATGAATTTCAGGACATATTCAGGACAATGAATTCGGATTCTGACCTCATCCTTAATCTTTAACATTGGAGATATCGACTTAGGAAGTGTTCCATGCGGAGAAATGTGAATTAAGCCAGTTTCCAGGGGTAGTCTGATGCATGTTTGCACTTGTGCTCCCAGCCACATTATTGTGCATGAGGCATAATATGTCACATACAGTAGATTTGGCCTTATACAACTAAATATATACAAAGGATGTTCTTCTGCTCTGAAAGACAAATTGGGGAAGGTTGTGATTTAGTGTAGAGAAATGCTGTTACGGTTAAAAAAAATGTCATGCTTCAGCCAGGGAAGAATTGTAAACTCAAGGGCAGTATTAGGGCATGATGAAAGGTTGAGAGTGTGAAAGGGAGAGGAGGGTGATGTGTGAACCGTTCTAATTAGTATTGCTGCCTTCTTACATTCTGGATATTCAATATTGAGAAGAGTCATAAATCCTTATATTATGAAGAGGCTACTTTGAACTCAGTGAAGACAGGCAACTCTGTTCATCATGAAGTAAAGTTGCGGAGAAATGAGTTTTCCATCCAGTAAATACAATTTAACAAGCTAATGGTTTCATCGCATTGCATCATCATTTGAAATAAATGTTTTAATGGGGAGTGAATGGGCTGAGGTCTGGGGATCAGGCACAAGAGAGAAACTATAAAATGCTGTGAAAGTTGGGGGTGCTGTGACTGTCAGTGTCAACAAGAATTCAGACAATGAAGTGCAAGGCCATTCACTTCCACTTTATGTTGTGCAGAGGCAAACCTCACATCTGTTATGAAAGCCTGCTTCCATCCAAATAGCTTATGCCAAGTTCACAAGTTGTGCAGTTTGAGTGAGTGGCAACCAAACTGAACTTTATTGTGCACGATGACATGGATCCATTCCAATTCACCTATCACAGCAACAGGTCTATGGCGGATGGCATTTCACTGACTTTACACAGAGCTTTGGTACACCTGAACAGCAAATATGCATATATCAGGATTCTCATTATCAACAGTTCAGCATTTAACACCATAATCCCCTCAAAAATTGATTAGCAAACTCCAAGACCTAGGACTCAACACCCCACTGCATAATTGGACCATGGATTTCCTCACGTCCAGGTCACAATCAGAGCTGATTGGTAAGAACATCTCCACAATCTCCATCATGAATGGAGCACCACAGGGCCGCGTTCTTAGCCCCCTGCTCTACTCACTTTATACCAATGACAACACCACCATTGATAAGGTTACTGACAATACCACGACAGTTGGTTGTATAAAAAGGAGTGATGAGTCCACATATAGGAGGGAAACTGAAATCCTGGCCGAATGGTGCATCAATAACAGCCTCGCACTCAATGTCACCAAAACCAAGGAGCAGATATAGTCTTCAGTGATTATTGGGGGAATCAGAGGTGGAGATGATAAGCAACTTTTAAGTTCTTGGGAGTCACTATCTTGGAGAATCTTTCCTGGAACCAACATACTTATGGCATTGTGAAGAAAGCATCTCAGTGCCTCTACTTCCTCAGGAATTTGCAGAGGTTTGGTATGACACCACAGTTTGGTTTTGCATTACCAGTAAGTGGTAATTCTGCCGGGCCTGCAGGGGAATCTCAGGGTTGTTTGTGATGTCAATAAATCTCACAATAAATCAGAAATCTGTAATCAGAAATGTGCAACATCCAACATGCGGTAAACACCTGATCATGTTTAGTGATTGAGTTTTTAGTCATGCTTTGCGGCAGAATGCCCCAATAAATTGTATTTAGGTGCTAATTACAACCCTGGTAAACATTTGCTGCAATGAAAATGGTGCTAGTAACTGCGAACTTGGTTGAAAAATTCATCTCTGAAATAGAGTCAAGTGTCTGACTGAAAAGAAAATTTTGCTTATAATAAAGGGCTGACAAAAGATATAATTTAAATACCAAAACCAACTGTACATTAGACGAATGAAAAATCGTCAAGGTTTTTTTTCATGCCTTACTTATTCCAATTACTTCAAAACATAAAGAAGAATAAGTTTCCATTTCAACAGACTTCCAACAATGATATACCTCAATATGAAAAATTTTGGCCTGCTATTAAAACACAACTAAACAAAAATGAATGAGGTTGATGTCATTCTCTAATGTATTTGTGTGTCTGCATCAAAATACAGTGATAAATTCAGATTAAATCACCCCAAGGACACTTTTATTATGCTAACACAAATGGGAAAAAAATATTCTGGGTCACATCTTTATCTGTAACTGGAAATTAAACTGCCAACTGCACTGCACAAGTCCAATTTCCACCCATGCATGTTGTGGAATTTAAATTCCACTTTGTGTATCCATTTTAACAATTTCCCTGCCAACACAAACAAAAGCCGATTATCTTTAGAACTGAGCACTGGTAGTTGAGGGGGAAAATCACAGTTGCAGAACATTAAGGACAGATCTGGTACAGGTGTAGAGCAGAAGCTGATGAGGCAAATCCTGATGAAATAGTTTATTTTGCAGATGTAATTCGAGCTAAAATTAGAAAATGTGGCACAGGGTTTGTCTCGAGTTTGTCTTGGAGAGATGTCTTGGAATAAGTGAGGGCACGCACAGCAATTTTGAGAGCATGTTAGCTTGGTGAACTGCAGCAGGCACTCGAGATGTTTAAGAACCATGAGCTGTGAGCAATGTTACTGCTTCCTCAAACTTTTTTTCCGCTCCTTTCCGCTGTTAGATTTCCCAAATGTGGCAAGAGCACTGAGCCAGATTTAAACCTGGAAGGTTCACAGTGAAGCTCTTGGTCTATTTATAATGTTTAAGGTGTTAAATCTACTTCCTGTGAGCCACATATACTCTAGAAGTATAGTAAAAGTCCAAACATCCGGACCACCCGAGAACTCCGTCTTTTCAAAAAACTTAAAATTTTTATATTTAGCGGGCTTTTGTGCGTACACGTGCATGCGTAAGTGCCACAGATGCAGAGCGGCAATAAACAACCACATTTATTGACTTTATTTTTCTTTAAATCTGCTCATAAATGAAGTATGCTGTATTTGCTAATGAATTAACTATAAAACTTTATCTGTTCATCTCCTTATTCCTCCTTAAATATGAATTTTAAATGTATTGCCCGAGAATCTAGATAATCTGAAAATTCAGTTGGCCCCAATCTCCAAGCAGTCTGCATTTCTATTGCTGGCAGGCCGTTAGAGGGATGGCATTGTGGTTCAACTCAATAACTCCACCTTGGGGAATGAATATTATCATGAAAATATTGGGTCAGTTTAACATCCCTGTTAATCAATAAACACAGCCAGTTCAAAACATAATGCTGTTCTTCATTATGCAGTCTTAGCCAGCATATCAGTTTCACATTGAAAGACTATAGATGACATATTTCAAATGAGTCAGGTGCTGTACCGTTCGCATCAAAGAAATCGCCTTGCCTGCCCAAGGGTGCTACGTGCAGGGGCAATGGCTAGGGTGGGGGTGGGGGGGGGCTGGGGGGTGGGAGGCACCTGGGCAAGAGCTCAGGGACCTCGGGGTTTATAATTGTAAAATGTCTGGGTGGTCGGATATCGGCAGCAGCAGTGGGGGTGGGGAGGTGTCGGAGACTGGCGGTGGAGATTGCGCTTGGCCATTGGAAAGCCCAAGACCTCAAACTAATGTGAACCCAATCCTGAATAGGAACGGCTTCTTATTCTGATGCCTACGCTTGCAAAGAGCTTTACATTAGGGAAATGGATGAATGATAAAAAGGATACAATAAATTTACAACACGTCCATTTCAAGATACGACCGGTTGGTCAGAGTGAAGCACGGTTGTAAGTTGAGGACTACCTGTATTACAATGAAGTCTCTTCAAGCTGCAAATGGAACATTATTCAAAGTAAACATCTCAGAACATGGTAAAAACAATGCTGGAGAAACTCAGCAAGTCAGACCTGACTACTTTATGTAGCAAATATAAAGATACATAACCAATGTTTTTGGCTTGACTCTTGACAAAGTATGAGCAAACATTCAAAGCATAGCTCAGCCAGTATTTCTCCTCAATCTAAATAACCAAAAATAGTTAACTATTTGTAGCATTATGTGTACATAACATCTTTTTATCACTTTTATTTGTCACATTGATTCCTTTGATTATGTCCACTCTTAAAGTGGAGCTGGAGTAATGCCACTTGGCAACTCAAGCCATCTCTGCCATACGCATGATCATACCAGGTTTATGCTGACCTGATTTCGTCTTCATGTTCTTTCCACATCACCCACAATACTTGATCTTTCAAATGTTTACCTATTGTCACCTGAAATCTCAAATGCAATGCGCTGAATATGAAAGATTTCACAAATTCAAATGCATTAGCTCAGGCAAGGGTGAAGAAAGTAAGCTCTGGGTTTTGAAAATACCAATTGAGTACTGGTATTGTATTGTTTATAATTAACTACATAGTCATGAACAAATATTTTACTATTATCAGAAGTTCAAAGCTTAAAAGAGGTAAAATAGTTAAGAATATGAATTGAGGATAAGTACAGCTGTTTCATAGAACGGGTAATAGAGCTGTAGCTATTCTTTGAAATAAAAAGAATAAATCAGATATTGGCCAATTAGATATTTTTGTTTTTCGATATTAAATATATTGCTCAGAAATGCATGATCGGAGAAGAAACTAGATTACCTGAGACGGCATATGAACCAGGGAAAAAAAAACTGCAGAAACGTGGTTCCAGGATTCCATTCCACACTCAGTGATCCAGCTTGATGGCTTTGTCTCCCTCAGGGCAGAGAGAAGCAAGACTCGAGGAGGGGGGCAGTGCATTTAAATCAATGAGAATTGGTGCACAAATGTCTCAGTTGTAAAGACCTCCTGCTCAGAACCTGATGGTGAAATGCAGGACTTTCTACCTGCCCAAGGAATCTAAGCCAAGCTGATTACTGCAGTTTATGTTCCACCTTCGGCGAATGAAGGTGAAGCAATGAAGGAACTTTATGGTGCCATCTGTGAAGCCCATTCGTCCCACTCTACCATGATTATAGCTATTGGTACACAATCCTTTATCCAGATCCCTTGGGGGACAATGTGTTCAGAATTTCAGATTTTTGCAGATTTCAGAAAGCCAAATTTAAGACCATCCGAATTGCGCTGCCATCTCTCTCCCCCCCCACCCACCCACCGACACCCTGGCAGTCCTTTGCCCTCACCCGTCCGACTCATACCGCCGGACTGTCCCCCTTGCCCGCCCGATTCGCGTTGCTGTCACTCACCCCACTTGCTGGATCTTGGAGCTTTCTGAATTTTAGATGCCCAGATAAAGGATTGTGTACCTGTAGTGACTTCAACCATGCCAACCTGAAAGCTGTTCTACGATGGTTTCAACAACATGCCAACTTCATGACCAGAGAACACCCTGGATCAGGTGTACACCAATGTTCCTGGTGTGTACAAGGTTGCCCCTCAACCCACCTTGGTTACTCGGATCATATATTAGTCCTGACAACCCCAGCATGAAGACCACTGGCAAAATAAACTGACTCTGTTCGAAGGGAAATCATGACCTGATCAGTGGGAGTCACAGCATCGCTACGGGACTGCTTTGAGACTACAGATTGGAACCATTTCAAAAAGATGGCCACTTATAAAAATCACATAAACATTGGGGCGTACATGACCTCTGTGACTGGCTGCAGCAAAAAGGGCAGTGATGATGTCACTTAGATAATGTGCTTCACAACCAGGGCTACCAAGAAACCATGGTTGGATACAGGGGTCTCTGCACTTTCCAGAACTTGTGATGCTGCCTTCAGGACAGGAAACAAGTTGGCACTAAGATCAGCCAGGGCTTAACTCTTCCATGCAATCTAAAGGCAAAGCATGGGTATACACAGAAGATCTATAGTCAGCTGTGTAACTCCAGCAACACAAGGCACATGTGGCAAGGGATCAAAACTATAAATAGTTTTGAGAGTCAAAGAGTAGGACACCTTCCCTTCCAGAGAGGCCGAACATCATTTTGCATGGTTTGATGAGAATAACAGGCTGATGCTGAAGAAAGCACCCTGCACCCCCACCCGCCCCCGTAATGAATGAGCCCCCTATATAGCTGCAGCTGAGATAGGGAGAAACCTAGCCAAGGTGAACCCATACAAGGCAGTGGGACCAGACAACATACCTGGTCGGATACTGATGGACCGGGCAGAGCAACTGATGGAGGTCTTTATGGACATCTTTAACATATCACTGCAGCTGTCCATTGTCCTTGCACATTTAAAGACAATCTCCTTCATCCTGGTAACCAAGAGGCCAACAGTAACAGAAGTCAATGACTACTGCCAAGTGGCACTGACCTCTACCGTTAATTGCTTCGAGCCTCTGGTGATGGAACACATCAAAGCACACTCCTGGAGATAATGGACCCATTTCAATTCACCTACAGACAGAACTGTTCCATTGATTATGCTATAGCCTTGTCCCTCTATTCCATCCTGGCACACCTGGAGAAACATACACTGGTCTGTTATTCGTCGACTTCAGCCTGGGCATTTAATAGGAACATTCCCCAGAGGCTGGTGGAGAAGCTGTCCTCAGTGGGACACAACACCCCTCCCTGTAATTGGATTTGGGACTTCCCAACGGAAAGACAACAGTGGGAGGCAGAATGTTGAAAACTGTTGTGTTGAGTACTGGCGCACCTCAGGGCTGTATGCTCAGCCCACTCCTGTTCACGCTTCTGACCCATGAATGCACCATCAGGTCCAGCTCCAACATTGTCATCAAGTTTTCAGATGACACTACAGTAGTCGGCCTCAACATCAACAACAAATTGCACTACAGAGAAGAGGTGGTCAAGAAAAAGGAGATGAATTTAGGCATAAGGAGGACCAGGGACGACCATCCTCCACAACACAATAATAGCTCAGTAGTGGAGAGATTAAAGAGTTCCAGGTTCCTTGGAGTCCACTGAACAAGTGACCTATCCTGGACTCACATCTCCTTACTTGACAGGAAGGCGCAATAGTGACAGCACCTCCTGAAAAGACTGAGGTGCACAAGGATACCGGCCATCATCCTGCCAATTTTCTACAGGAGCTCCATTGAGAGCTTCCTGGCCCTCTGCATCACAGGGTGACACAGTAGCTCTAAAGCATTCGATCAGAGATCAATCCACAGGATCACAAAAGCAGCAGAGAGGATCACTCAGGTTTCCCTTTCCCACCCCCCCACCCCCACCCCATCAATGTGATCCACAGGGATTGATGTCTGAAGAGAGCTTGCAAAATCTTGAGGACTCCTACCATCCTGCACACAGCTTCTTCCCATTGGGAAAGAGATACAGCAGTATTAGAGCCTGATGAACTGATCATACAAACCCTCCGAGACTGGACTATTTATTTAACAATATTTATTTATTATGTACATACGGACGTATGTGCATTCATGTGCAGCGTGTTTTTGGTAAAGTTACATGATATTCTTTAACTTTTGTCAACCGTAAGGAAGACAGAGTCACCACTTTGTCCAGCACCCCTCACAGAAATAAGGCCCCAGCGAGGAATGAACTCGAGATCCCTGGTTTACAAGGCCAGTGCTCTAACCACTAAGCTATCAGAGCCTTTTTTCACCGGGGACATGAGAACACTTTTTTGTCGGGTTGTACTTGTACAATTGAACTTGAACTTGAGTATAAAGAGACTGATAAATTTGATAAATGGGTAATAAAAGTATTGGCCAAAAACTGACAGTCAAAATCATTACAAAATTTCCAAAAATAAAATAAAATAAAATAAAAATTTCATGGTATGCAACAAGAATGGCATTTTAGTTTCTTCAGTGTCAAGAGCTTTCCATATCACTGTGGAAAGTTTGTAGGCTATCCTCAACATGTTCACCTTCTGACACAAAATCTGTCAAGAATTCCAAAAGGTTAACGACATCAAAGATACAAAAGAAGACAATTGATTCTTTATAAACTCATTTGCTTTGAGTCAGCAAGCATTATAAAGCAACAGAACATGATATGTGGAGCTTGTGTTGGTTGTGCTTTGGTTATATCCTGTCAAACAGAGCTGAGCAGTGACATAAAAGAGAAAAATGAATAAAAAATTCATCCTGAGCCACTATCATTTATCTCCCAGCAGCTTTTTAAGACAGTCATTATCAGTCGATGATCCAGACAAAATTTTGACCAGCACACTGATAAGAAAGATTGAAAGACCGTTGACAGCTCTTCTTTACATATTTTATATTATGCTCTATGTCAATTGACAGAAGGAAAATATCTCCATAATCTCAACAGACAGAAAAATATTTTTTCATTTGCCTTTGCCATTCATTTCTGACTCACTGCACACAGTGTTCTCCACTTAGCATTCCTTTCCCCCATCTCAGTCCTGAGGAGAGTGATATGGTGCAATTTATTTCCCTGAAACACTGTTCTTCAGCAATGGGGACAGATCCACATAACATGCATTTTCAATAAGCTTGCAAGAACGACTCATGACACTTTAGCTACCTCGGAGCCCCTAATTCACTGCAAACATAAGTATTCTTACTGCGTGAAACAATCATCACATCCCATTCATCCAACACTCTCTCGCTTTAAACCTGCCACACTGCAATCCTTGAAATGCATGCACTCTATTCTCCAGAATTATACTCCAATATAAAAATAGAACTCACAGAAACGCACATTTAAACCTCACATAATTATCATTTCAAATTTCTGTACAATAGTAAACATCCATAGAATAGCAATCCATAGAACCAATTTAAAAAAATAAACTTCCAGTCATTTCATTGGGATCAAAGTCACATGATTTCTTACCATTACCAAATGCTCATTCTCAAAAAGGTCAGCCAAAAGTAAATTGAAATTGGTTCTGAACCTTTTTTCTGAACTTACAGCTATTTTAGGAAGTAAAGCAGTTTATCAAGTCAGAGCCAAAATGAAGCTGGACTGTGCAGTGCCCATATAACCAAAGCACACTTGTATCTTGTTACAATTCTGTACCATTACCTGAAAGGATTTAACAGATCAGGGTCTCTGAAGAGTATTTAGTACAGTTTAAATAATTCAATGATCAAAATTCAAAGATCAAATTTGAACTTGAAATTGTTGTTCCCTTATTAAACGTAACATGACAAGTTTCTCCTCCATTCTGGTCAGCCTCTCCCCTCTTCCTGCAGCCACCCATCTAAAATATTTGGGTGGTGATAGATGTGTGCTCTGTAAACTTACGTGTCCATTCGGTTTCTTGACACACAAGGGATTTCATTCTTTTAAAAATAATTTATTGAGTTTAACATATAAATCCTACATACAAAGTCATCTAATATACAAAAAAAACATGTTATATCATATGCATATCACAAATTAAACATATAATGTAAATCAAAAATCTATCCATGATTGTTTATTTAACTTATTTCTTTAAAACATCAAATTCTACCAATATGGTAATTAACAGTTTATCTCTTTCTTATAATATATTCCAATATGGTTCTGGATAGCAAATAGATAAGATTAAATTAAACCACCCCTTTATCTAAACAGAAGGTAAATTCTATCTCAAGTAATGATATGATCCATGATAATTATATTTAAACCTATGTTTAATAAATTAATCTTAAAAAAGAAGAAAAAAAAATCCTAACACTAATCTAACCCCTCCCTGCAAATAAGCTTCATTTGTAAAATGGTAAAGATATGGATCGAATAGCGACCTTCAGATACTAGTCAGACAAACTCCGGAGCAACCAGACTTTTTAAATCTTCCAATTATGAAAGTAATCTATGAATGGACTCCACATCTTGTCAAATTGAAATTTCTATCTTTAATGATGAATCTAATTTTCTCCAAGCTTAAATGGGACATAACATCATGTAACCAATGGGGAACCATCCTTCCATTTCATTAAAATTGCTTGTCTAGCTATCAACGAGATAAAAGGTAAAATTTTCTCATGGGTTGAAGTTAAGAGTATATCCTCTTCTCAAGAAAGGCCAAACAAAACAATGATAAACCATGGTTCTAATTTGTTCTTCCCAAATATCTTCCCAAAATTTTTCTAAATTAGGGCATTCCCAAAACAATGAGGATTCAAAGATTTTATACTTTTCACATCAAGGATCCAAGTAAAAATGAGGTAATTTCACTTTGGTCACAAGTATCCTATGCACCACATTAAACTGTAACAATCTCATCCATAAAATGAGGATTCATTAATCAAGAGTGGAAAACAAAACTTGATCTGAGAAAGATATGTTCAAAACATGTTCCCAATCATTCTTAATCCCAGTCATTGAAGCTGCACTTAAATCTAATAAGTTATTATAAACAATTGATATCAACCCACACTGGGAAAACTGCAAATCAAAAAATATATCAATAATATTTTTTTTCTGAGATTCGAGGAAAATCAGAAAGCAAAATCCCTAACTTGCAAATATCTAAAAAAAAATATCTATGGGCAAGTTCAAATTTGGCTTTTAATTGTTCAAAATAAGTAAAGTTCTTTCAAATAAAAAGATCTCTATAATGTTTGATACCCAATCTGAACCATTCCTTTAAACTTTGCATCTAACCAAGAAGGTTGAAAAAGGTGGTTAAAATAAGACGACTGGAAAGAAAAAAAACTATTATAGCCTAAAAAAAATTCCTAAATTGTGTCCATATTCTCAACCTATTTCTCATTATCGGATTATGTGTCAATTTAGTAAAGGAAAGGGGTAAAGGGGAACCTAAAATTGCCAACGTAGATGATTTTTTTAAAGAGAAATTCAATTCCATTTTTACCCAAGAAAGGCTGTTCAGTAGTTTCTCAAAATGTACCAATAAAAGTAGATTACGTATGTTAACCACCCAATAATAAAATCTAAGATTTGGAAATGATAGTCCCATGTTCCATTTAGTCCTTTGAAAATGAACTTTATTTAGACGAGATTGTTTTGCTTTCCATATATATGAGGAAATAAATGAGTCCACTGAATCAAAAAAGAATTAGGAATGAAGACTGGTAAAGCTTGAAAATGATATAGAAATGTAGGTAACATTTCCATTTTAATCAAATTGAAATGTCCAATCATTGTAATGGATAAAGGTGGCCATCCTGATAATAATTCTTTAGTCTGATTAAATAATACCAAAAAGTTTTCTTTTAATAGACTTTTATGACTTCTTGTAATTCCCAAATATCTACATCAGTCTTTAACCATATTAAACAGAAAGATGAAATATCTTAAAAAAGATCCTTTCAGTGGTAATAGTTCACTCTTATACAAATTTAATTTATAACTTGAAAACTTGCTAACTTGGGTAAGCAAAGTTAATATACTTGGTATAGAAACCTCAGGGTTTGAGATAAAGAGCAAAAGATTGTCAGCATATAAGGATACTTTATGTTCAACTCCATTTCTAGTTATTCCTGTAAAATCTCTGCTCTCACAGAGAGCAGCAGTGAAGGATTCCATTACTCAGTCAAAAAGCAAAGAATTTAATGGGCAACTTTGACGAGTTCCCCTATACAACCTGAAAAGTTTTGATTGTTGTAAATTAGATCAAATTTAAACTGTAGGATAGGAATATAATAATTTAATCCATTTAATAAAATCTGGTCCAAATTTACATTTTTCTAAAATGGCAAACAAATATTCCCAATCCACTCTATCAAATGGTTTGTCAGCATCTAATGAAAGAACAAATTCCATTGCTGGGGTGGAGGGTAAATGTAAGATATTAAATAATTGATGTATTGTGATGGCACACATAATTACAGTGGTGAACTGGTCACGCTTGTCAAGGGCAGTCAGTGGGTCAGCCATGGCAAAAGTGACTTCACAGTCCTTCTCTTCAGGTACAGACCAGAAGTGCGCATTCCTGCTTATGCCAGCGTGACATAAATTCCTGAATACGATGAGTGGGCTCCGGACGGCCTTAAAGGCTGCAGTGAAAACTTCAAAGTAAATTAGTTGTGCTAAATGAGCTCACAGCCTGCTTTCACTGTGCTTGCACATACCACGCTACACTACTAACCCCGACGAATCTTCATGTTCTGAAGATTCGGCACAATAAACCCCACAGTAGTAGGTGCCATTCTGTTAAAAGCTACGCTTTTTCTGGACAAATAGGCCATGCACTTGGTTTTGCCAAGCAGAGGTCCAGTTCCAAATCAAGCAGATTACCTTGGATTCAACAAAATACTTCTGTGTCATCAGCTTGCTAGACCAGGAAGTCGCTTATGAGTTGATGACCTCATTCAGGCGTGGCCAAAGGAAGGTAAGTATATGGCTCTAAAGAACCTCCTCATTAGCACTTAAGGGGAAATCACGGTGTGAAAGGGCCACCAAGCTGCTTCACTTAGATGGTCTAGGGGACAGAATGCTGTCCACCCCCATGGACGAGATGCTCACCTTGGCTCATGTTCGAGCAAGCGTTCATCAAGCAAATGCCCAAAGACATTAAGCTGCTACTGACCGACGTGGATTTCAGTGACCCACATAAGGTTGCAGCATGGGCAGACGTCCTCTATCGCTCCAAACGTGAGCCTGCAGACACAGTCAATCACGTTATAAGGCCGCCACCAAAGCCAACACTCAAGGCCAGTCCAGCACTTGAGCAGGAACCTCCCCATCCACAAACTAAAAGGCCTGACACAAAATGGTGCTTTTACCATCAACATTGGGGTGCAGGAGAATGCAGGTGCAGCCAGCTGTGCTCATTTCAAGGAAATGATGGGGCTGGACCCTGTTAATGGCCACGGCAGCTGGCTAACCAAACAGCCTTCTCCACGACTGGGACAGAATCTCGGGCCACAGATTCCCTGTGGACACGTCATTCCTCCTTCGTCGTTCGAGACATGCATGAGATCTCACGGCCCCATCTTGCGCACAGCCAACAAAACCGCCGTTAAAACTTTTTGCAAGAGGCGCGTCCCTGTACGTTTCAGTGAGACTTTTAATTGCTCATTCAAACTGGCATCTGTGGACAAGCTTCTTCGAGGTGCAGATTTACTGCATGCACACTGTCTATTGGTGGACCTCCAGGGCAAACAACTGGCCCACTCAGAGACCTTCCAGACAGTACCCCTTGGCATGTCCAAAGAGTAATCCACCCAGCTCATCTCTGTGGGGACTTTGCACAGTCAATACAGCTGCCTTCTTGTCAGTTATCCCTCTATCCTGCACCCCCAGGTCACCGTCGCCATGCTGAAGCACAGTGTGCAACACCACAGAGCAATCACAGGCCCGTTGGTGCATTCTCGAACCCAACATCTGGCCCCTGATAAGCTTAGCCAAGGAAGAGTTTAAGCGCATGGATGAACTCGATATCGTCCACCACACCAACAGGCAATGGACCCCTCCCCCCAACTTTGTGCCCAAGTCCAATGCACCTGGAAACCCTGCAGGGACTACAGATGCCTCAACAATGCAACAATGCCAGACCACTACCCAATCCCCCACATCATGGCAAGCCCCTTGCAGACCCAGGCCAATTCCTTCCTTCATTGCCAGGCCAAGACTCTGACACTGGCATCATATTGGAAAGACTGCGAGACAAATTGGGATCACTCGCACCCACCCTCCCCCCCCATTACCCTGCAGGCTTAACCTCCTGCAACTACATCTTTGTTCACTGGGGTAGACACAGGCCACCCCTCCAGTGTCCCCATGAGGGACCCTACAAGTTGCTCCAAAGAAATGCATCTCCTTTCACTCTCACCATTGGGGGACAGAGAGAAACTTTTCACACTGGACCGCCTCAAGCCAGCACACTTGGACTTGTCAAAGCCAGTGAAGGTCCCACCACCAATACATAGAGGTTGGCCACCGAAGCAGCAGATCTCACCCATCATGCACCATAAGACCACTGGCGCTGGTTCTTGGGGGGGGGGGGGAATGTGGTAGTGCACATAATTGCAGCGACAAGCCAGCCCCGCTTGTCACGCGTGGTCAGTGGGGCAGCTGCAGCAAAGTTGGAGTCATGGGTCTCTCTCATCCAGTGCAGACCAGAAGTGCATGTACATGCGTTCATCGGTGTGAGTCAAGTTCCCGAACATGAGGGGTGGGCTCCGTATGGCCTTAAAGGCTGCAGTGCTAACTTTAAAGTAAATCAGTTGTGCTAAATGAGCTCACAGCCTGTTGTCTCAGTTCTTTCGCTGCAATCACGCACAGTACACCTCAGTATGTTATAATAAGAAGAACAATATTTATTAAAACCAGTTTGGTCGGAATCCATAATTAATGGTAAAAATATTTTCTAATCTATGAGCTAGAATATTAGATAAAATCTTCAAAACTACATTAAGTAATGAAATAGGTCTATAAGATGCACATTCTGTTGGATCTTTCCCTTTTTTCAGAATAAGAGGTATGCTAGCCTCATTAAAAGTTGAAGGAAGCTTCTCATCCTTAAATGAGTCATCAAACATGGAGCTTAACTGAGGTACAAGCCATTTGGAGAAAGATTTATAATATTCAACAGGATATCCATCTGGCCCTGGAGATTTACAGATTTTAAAGAGGAAACAGCTAAAGGTATTTCCTCCTGAGAAATAGATACCTCGAGACTTGTACGCTTATCCTGGGAAAGGGTGGATAGATTAATTTGATCTTTAAAAAAATCCAGCATTGAAGTGAAATTAATATTAAATTCAGAGCTATGAAAGTTAGAGTAAAATTCTCTAAAATTCTCATTAATTTTAAAATGATCCGTTGTTATTTTACCATCTCTCATCAGAAGCTTGTTAATTTGTTTTTTTTAACTGAAATTCCCTTTAAATGTCCAACTAGTAATTTACCAGATTTTTTTTAGCATGAACATATAAAAAAAAATATGATTCTTACTTCATGACAGTTGCTGTTCAACAGAATATGTAGAGAGAAGGTTGAATCCAGTTTCCAGTCCTACTCTTCTACATTTTTATCTTCAGCAAATTGTCTATCAATTTGCTTATGTGAGATTACAGATTCTATCACCAATGTGCCGATGTACAGATTGTAAGTGTAGGAAGACTGTGATTGGCTGTGAACGTGTAGCCACGCCTACTGGCAGGTCTTAAAGAGTTGCTCCTAGCCAGACCAGGTCATTTTGGACTGGTTGACCTATGTGTGATATGCTCCAGTCTTCTAGTTAATAAAAGCCTTGGTTTGGATCAACAAGCCTTTGGTTCTTTCGACGCTCTCTACAATTGGTTTGGATCAACAAGTCTTTGGTTCTTTCGACGCTCTCTACAATTGGTTTGGATCAACAAGTCTTTGGTTCTTTCGATGCTCTCTACAATTGGTTTGGATCAACAAGTCTTTGGTTCTTTCGACTCTCTCTACAATTGGTTTGGATCAACAAGCCTTTGGTTCTTTCGACGCTCTCTACAATTGGTTTGGATCAACAAGTCTTTGGTTCTTTCGACACTCTCTACAATTGGTTTAGATCAACAAGTCTTTGGTTCTTTCGACGCTCTCTACAATTGGTTTGGATCAACAAGTCTTTGGTTCTTTCGACGCTCTCTACAATTGGTTTGGATCAACAAGTCTTTGGTTCTTTCGATGCTCTCTACAATTGGTTTGGATCAACAAGTCTTTGGTTCTTTCGACTCTCTCTACAATTGGTTTGGATCAACAAGCCTTTGGTTCTTTCGACGCTCTCTACAATTGGTTTGGATCAACAAGTCTTTGGTTCTTTCGACGCTCTCTACAATTGGTTTGGATCAACAAGTCTTTGGTTCTTTCGACGCTCTCTACAATTGGTTTGGATCAACAAGTCTTTGGTTCTTTCGACGCCCTCTACAGCTTAATCCTGATTAATTAAACACAAGGGATTTCATCTGCTGGAAATTGAAGCAAAAAGCAATTGGCTGGAGGAGCTTTAATGGGTAAAGCTGAGTGGGCGGAAAGTGCAGGGTAGAAAGAATTGTCAACATGTCGTGTCATAACCTTTCATCAAGATTGTGAGTACAAATAGATAATATAATTAGGACACCACTACGAGCCACATCCACCCCTTTCTGTTTCCCACAGGGAAAATTCTCTCCATGACTCATTCGTCCACCCAACCTTCTCTCCGTGACCCCTGGTATTTTTCCCTGTGATCATTGGAGATGCAACATTTGCTTTCCACTTCCTGCTTTACCACTGTCTTCAAATACCCTGCCAGGAGTAGGAAAGACCTCCTACTTCATCTACTATATTTGGTGCTTCTGATGTGGCTTCCTCTACATTACTGAAACCAAGCGCAGACTCGGGGACTGTTTCTCATAGCCTGTCCGCAATGGCTATTACGAGTTCATGGTTGCGTGCCATTTCAACACCCATTCCCATTGTCGACCTGTCCATCCTTGGCTTTCACCGCTGTCAAATTGGGGCCCAGGTAAATTGGAGGAAAAACACCTCATATTGCATCTGGGCAGACTGAATGATGTGAACATTGGATTTTTCAATTTCATTTCTTTCAAGTCATTGGTTGACTCTCTCTTCTTCTGACCTACTTCCCTTCTTCTCCTTTCCCCTTCCATATTTCCTATACACCACCTACCAGGCCTACCCCACCTATTCTTACCCTCTCCCCCTTCTGGTTCCATCTTCTTCTACCAAAATTTCACCTACATGATATCCCCCACTTCAGTTCTAACCTGGCCCCATTTGTCTACCCCTTCCTCAATACTTTCCATTTTTTTTACACTACTTTTCTTTTTCTGATGATCATATTTCAACACTGGCAGCCTCTGTCTCCATTAAGTGCACTGAGTGGCTATATCACAGTCTGGTGTGGGAACACCAATACCCCTGAGCTTAAAGCCCTTCAAAAAGTAGTGGACATAGCCCAGAACATCAAAGGCAAAACCCTCCCCACCAATGAGAACTCTTCAGGAAATGCTGCCATCAGAAAGCAGCATCAAGGATCCACACCAACCAACACACGTTCTGTTCTCACTGCTACCATCAGGAAAGAGGTATAGGTGCTACAAGACTGGCCCCACCAGGATCAGAAACAGATGCTATCCCTCCACCATCAGACACCTCAACGACAAACTCAATCAGGGACTCATTTAAGGACTTTTAATTTTGTACTTTATTTTTTCTCTCCATATTGCAGTTTGTTTACATCACTTTATTTGTTTACATTGTGTAGTTTGTTTTTTTGTACTACCAATAAGTGATAATCTGCCATGCCCGCAGGAAAATGAATCTCAAGGTTGTGTGTAGTGTCATGAATGAACTCTGACAATAAATCTGAAAATATAGAGGTTTGGCACCTCTAAGCTGGAGAACAGTCCTCCCCCCACCTTGAACCATGATGCACTTGAACCAGGGCACTATGTAACATCACAATCCTTTTGTACTAATTGCAACTGTCAATATTTATCCATCCTTTCTTACTTATTATCTTATTTTTCTGTAATGTAGTAATTTAATTTATACTTTTTATTAGCATACAGTAGCAGCAGCAAGAAGAACTCCAATGAATGGCAATGTACTCTCATCTCATCATATATGATCTTAAGAAATATAGATTCTGTACTGTGATGGAATATTTGGAGATGGTTTTGGGAGATAAATTGGTAAAATTAGAGAAGGTCTTATTTGAAATACTGAAAAATTCATATTCAGTGACTTTACAGAAACTATGGAGAATGCTATGCACATTTCATAAGTAGGTGCTAATTGAAATGATGTCATGAAATGAATGGAACATTGCCTTGGAAGAATAACTGGAGTCAGGTTGGCTGTTTTGGAGATTTTTGCAAGACTTTTGACCTCTCTCCAAAGTGCTCACTCAAAAATCATTGAGAGGTTTGTTTACCTAAAGCAACAGATGGTAGCAGAAGACTAACTCCTATTGTTTGGTGGAGAGTTTGAGAGAGTGTGTGTGTGTGTGTGTGTGTGTGTGTGTGTGTGCGTGCGTGCGTGCGTGCGTGCGTGCGTGCGTGCGTGCGTGCGTGCGTGCGTGAGAGAGAGAGTTTGTGTGTGTGTGTGTGAGAGAGAGAGAGAGTTTGGGAGTGAGAGAGAGAGTTTGTGAGAGAGAGAGAGAGAGAGAGTTTGAGAGAGAGAGACTCAAGAGTGGCAGATGGCTGGAAGTGCTATCTGTCTAATGTTTCTCTTCGAATAAGTGAAACAAAACGGAACTCTGTAGTAGCCTAAAAGAAAGAAGTTATCACCTGCAGAACCCTGATGGGGCAAGTTTCATAAGCAAGACATTGAGGTGACTAATGGTGGTACCTCAGTTGTGGAAATTCTGGAACAACACATCTCTCTCTCCGCAAACATACAAGAACCTTCCTGAGTGGTAAACATTTTCCTTTCGAGCACCAAAGCCTGGTGAACTTTATACATGCTAAATTCTGTGCACAGTATAAGAATTGCCTGCAACCAGAGAACTTGGAAGAAGGAGAAGTGAGGTTGAACTGTGAAGCAAAGAACTTTTCTTAAATTTACACCCACTGGTTTATGCCAATGCAATGACTGGGCAGACATAGAATTGGAAGCAAGAAAGAAGTACAATGTGGGAGCCAAGTTCAACAGGTTCTTTCTTGACTAACATGACCTCCAGTATTTTCAGAACTTGAACACACACATATCCTTTACCTAAATAAATCTAGCTCATGCATTGCCCCATTTTTAATAGTCCATTATCTCACCCTCCAAATAGGTTATTTTCTCCGTACTTTGTTGGGTTGACAAAGGTCCTAGAGTAACATTCAGAGCTACCAGTTTAAAACCCAATCACAGAAGTGGTGGAATTTAAGATCAAGTGTTAATCTGGAACTTGCAAAGATAACGAGCCTTAATAATGATGATACAATACCATCTCTAAAGGGAGGAAATTTGCCATCCTTACCCATCTGGCCTGAACGCGATTACAGCAATGCAAACATTAAAAAAATTTTTTTTTTTTTTTTAAATATGTATCAGGAAATCATGCCTGCTTATTCATAGCAACCAAAACTTCGCAGTCTGCTTGCAATAGTTGAGCACATGATTTAGTGTCACAAGGAAATATCAATCTCGGCAACTTCAAAGCAACATTCCAAACCTCTATCCTGATATAGTTTCTAGAATGCAAACATGTAGGTGGTTACTTCCAAAAACCTGTCTGCGCTGCAGGAAATCCAACATTAAAATCCTAACCAGTCTTCAGAATTTTCTGTTAAAGTGCCATAATAATTGCAGTGAGTCACCCGGTGTTAGAACAGATTTGCAAATGAACCTCCTACAGATGCTTTCCACAGATTTATTCTGGCAGATTATGACAGGGTCCACAGTGTTCTAAAGGCACTGCGGAAGCTTAATAACGTTCATTGTACTGTATGATTTTTCACATGAGACATCAGCTTTTTGCGCAATTTTATACATATCCTCAGGGCTATTTTTTTTTCCTTAATTGCTTAGATAGCAGAGAGAATGTAGGGTGTCACAGAAGCTCGCAGGATTGGATGAGGTAATACAAAATACAGGACATTTTCAAAAAGCATATGATAAGAAACCTATGAAAAGTCATTCTCTACACAAGATATTTTAGTGGAGCTGTAAGTATCAAACACTTTTCTTGGAGCTGTCTGAGGGCAAAGACCATGTCAGTGGTTCCTCTGTTTGCGCGAAAGCCGCACTGTGATTCTGGGAGAATATTCTCAGCGACACTAGGTATTATTCTATTTAGTAGAATCCTAGCGAAGATTTTGCCTGCAATGGAGAGCAACGTGATTCCCCTGTAGTTTGAGCAGTCTGATTTCTCGCCTTTGTTTTTGTACAGGGTGATGATGGTGGCATCACGAAGATCCTGAGGCAGTTTACCTTGGTCCCAACAAAGCTTGAAAAACTCATGCAGTTTGGCATGCAGAGTTTTGCCGCCAGCCTTCCAGACTTCTGGGGGGATTCCATCCATACCTGCTGCTTTGCCACTTTTCAGTTGTTCGATTGCCTTATATGTCTCATCCAGGGTGGGAACCTCATCCAGCTCTAGCCTTAGGGGCTGTTGAGGGAGCTGGAGCAGGGCGGAATCTTGGACTGAGCGGTTGGTACTGAAAAGAGATTGGAAGTGTTCTGACCATCGGTTGAGGATGGAGATCTTGTTGCTGAGGAGGACTTTGCCGTCTGAGCTGCGCAGCGGGCTTTGGACTTGGGGTGAGGGGCCGTACACAGCCTTTAGAGCCTCGTAGAAACCCCTGAAGTCGCCAATGTCCACGCTGAGCTGTGTTCGTTTGGCGAGGCTAGTCCACCACTCATTTTGGATCTCCCGGAGTTTGCGCTGAAGATGGCTGCATGCGCGACGGAAGGCTTGTTTCTTCTCTGGACAGGACGGCTTTGTAAGGTGAGCCTGGTGGGCAGCTCGCTTCTTTGCCAGCAGCTCCTGGATTTCCTGGCTGTTTTCGTCAAACCAGTCCTTGTTTTTCCTGGAGGAGAAGCCCAGTACCTCTTCAGTGGATTGCAGTATGGTAGCCTTCAACTGATCCCAGAGGGTTTCAGGGGATGGGTCCGTGAGGCGGGTTGCAACGTCGAGCTTTGCTTTGAGGTTTGCCTGGAAGTTTCCTCTCGCTTCGTCTGACTGCAGTTTTCCAACATTGAACCTCTTTCTGGGGGCTTTATTGTTCCTGGGCTTTGGCTTGAAGTGAAGGTTGAGCTTGCAGCGAACCAGCCGGTGGTCAGTGTGGCATTCCGCGCTAGGCATGACCCTGGAGCACATCTTGTTTGTCACTTTCTCGCACCAGGATGTAGTCCAGGAGGTGCCAGTGTTTGGATCGGGGATGCATCCAGGTGGTCTTAAGGCTGTCCCTCTGCTGAAAAAGGGTGTTTGTAATGACAAGCCGCTGTTCTGAGCAGAGCTCCAACAGGAGGCGCCCATTGTCGTTGCACTTGCCGACGCCATGCTTGCCCAGGATTCCTGGCCAGGTTTCTGAGTCTTTGCCGACACGAGCGTTGAAGTCGCCCAGGATGACAACCTTGTCGGCTGTAGGGGTACGTTGGATGAGGTTGCGCAGGTCGGTGTAGAACTTGTTCTTTTCTGCTGGTTCCGCCTGGAGGGTTGGAGCATAGACACTGATGAGGGTGATGTGACGCTTGTTTTGAAGTGGGAGTCGCATGGACATGATTCGGTCCGAGAGGCCTGTCGGAAGGTTTTCGAGTTTGGAGGCAATGAAGCTCTTGACCATGAAGCCTACACCAGATAGGCGTCGTTCATCCGAAGGCTTGCCAGACCAGTAGAGTGTGTAGCCCGCGACGCGTTCTTGGAGGCTGCCTACATCTGCCAGGCGGACTTCACTGAGAGCGGCTATGTCGATGTCAAGTCTGAGGAGTTCATGTGCAATGAGGGCAGACCGACGTTCAGGTCGGTGGCTGTCAGTCTTGTCTAGCATGGTTCTGATGTTCCAGCATGCTAGCTTGAGTTTGTGAGCATCTTTTGAGGGGGAGGACGTGGAGGGGGAGGACGTGGAGGGGGAGGACGTGGAGGGGGAGGACGTGGAGGGGGAGGACGTGGAGGGGGAGGACGTTGAGGGGGAGGACGTGGACCTGTCCTCGGGCCTGCGCAAAGGAGCTTTTAGGTGGAGTGCAGTGCGCGCAGTACTGGCCCCACCCTTTACACCCATGGTTCGTGTGCCGTGGCCAAGCAAGCTGGGACGTGGCAGCGAGGTCCTTGGGTCGTAGGTTTTATATCGGAGTGGCCTTCTCCTATGCACAGCTCCAAGAAAAGTGCAGAGAACAAAACAAAGGACTCTACATCACCTTTGTTGACCTCACCAAAGCCTTCGACACCGTGAGCAGGAAAGGGCTTTGGCAAATACTAGAGCGCATCGGATGTCCCCCAAAGTTCCTCAACATGATTATCCAACTGCACGAAAACCAACAAGGTCGGGTCAGATACAGCAATGAGCTCTCTGAACCCTTCTCCATTAACAATGGCGTGAAGCAAGGCTGTGTTCTCGCACCAACCCTCTTTTCAATCTTCTTCAGCATGATGCTGAACCAAGCCATGAAAGACCCCAACAATGAAGACGCTGTTTACATCTGGTACCGCACGGATGGCAGTCTCTTCAATCTGAGGCGCCTGCAAGCTCACACCAAGACACAAGAGAAACTTGTCCGTGAACTACTCTTTGCAGATGATGCCGCTTTAGTTGCCCATTCAGAGCCAGCTCTTCAGCGCTTGACGTCCTGCTTTGCGGAAACTGCCAAAATGTTTGGCCTGGAAGTCAGCCTGAAGAAAACTGAGGTCCTCCATCAGCCAGCTCCCCACCATGACTACCAGCCCCCCCACATCTCCATCAGGCACACAAAACTCAAAACGGTCAACCAGTTTACCTTTCTCGGCTGCACCATTTCATCAGATGCAAGGATCGACAATGAGATAGACAACAGACTCGCCAAGGCAAATAGCGCCTTTGGAAGACTACACAAAAGAGTCTGGAAAAACAACCAACTGAAAAACCTCACAAAGATAAGCGTATACAGAGCCGTTGTCATACCCACACTCCTGTTCGGCTCCGAATCATGGGTCCTCTACCGGCACCACCTACGGCTCCTAGAACGCTTCCACCAGCGTTGTCTCCGCTCCATCCTCAACATCCATTGGAGCGCTTACATCCCTAACGTCGAAGTACTCGAGATGGCAGAGGTCGACAGCATCGAGTCCACGCTGCTGAAGATCCAGCTGCGCTGGATGGGTCACGTCTCCAGAATGGAGGACCATCGCCTTCCCAAGATCGTATTATATGGCGAGCTCTCCACTGGCCACCGTGACAGAGGTGCACCAAAGAAAAGGTACAAGGACTGCCTAAAGAAATCTCTTGGTGCCTGCCACATTGACCACCGCCAGTGGGCTGATAACGCCTCAAACCGTGCATCTTGGCGCCTCACAGTTTGGCGGGCAGCAGCCTCCTTTGAAGAAGACCGCAGAGCCCACCTCACTGACAAAAGGCAAAGGAGGAAAAACCCAACACCCAACCCCAACCAACCAATTTTCCCTTGCAACCGCTGCAATCGTGTCTGCCTGTCCCGCATCGGACTGGTCAGCCACAAACGAGCCTGCAGCTGACGTGGACTTTTTTACCCCCTCCATAAATCTTCGTCCGCGAAGCCAAGCCAAAGAAGAAGTATCAAACAAGTAGAGGCAGAGGACAGAAAATCTTTGCACTAAGAAACAGTGAAAAACTGTTTTGTATTCTATCCAACCAATTCAACATAGACAAAGTACAACAGGTACTGCAAGGATAAAAACATAATTTAATATTAAAATTACAGGGAATGATTTCACACAAAAAAACATTCAGGGTGAAATAGAAAAGTATAGTCAAAAAGAGCATGACTGTTGGGAGGTCTATTCAAGAGTCTGATAATAGAAGGAGAGAAACTAATGTATGTCTATCAGAGAGAGGGAACAACAGGTCAGTGTAAAGATGGCAAACTGTAATCAGTGGGATCATTGTTGGAGCCTCCACTGTTTGAAGCTGCTATGTTAAAGATATTGAAGTGATCCACTGATTTACAGCCATATTTTTTGGAAAGCAAGGCATAAATATCCTGCAAGGGATAGGTTCAGGGAGTGAGCATAAATTTGGCAGATGGAATATCATTTAGGGATGAGTGTGGAAGGAAGACACACATGCGAGGAATCGAAATCAAAGACTTACTGCACTGGCAGCTCTGCCTACATGGACCCTGGCCCTGACGTCAGGGTCCCACGTCATTGCAGTGCTGACCTCGGGTTGGTCGATATTCCCGCCAGAATTCCCCACCTTCCCACAATTCAGAGGCCACCTGCGACGACGGCCAGTGTCACCTCCCTTCCCCACCCCCCCAGGTCCATGCGGTTGCTATATTTGTCGGCCATTTTGTGGGCCAGTTAGTGTCTCCATGCACAGGCCGTTAAAATATTACGTTATCCACTTTGGCAGGAAGAATAATAAAGTGGGATATAATGCTGCTGTTTGAAAGGCTCTGGGAAGCACAGAAATGGACCATCCAGATTCAAAAAGTAATTAAGAAGGCAAATAGAATATTAGTTGTTCAAATGCAAGGGAAAATGGAATACCGAATCAGCCCTCTACAGGAGAAGGGGTGGGCAACCTTTTCTTTAAAACTCACATTCCACCTTAAGTATTCCCTATGTCATAAGTGCTCTGTGATTGGGAAGGGATTGCTTAAGGTGGTATGTGAGTGGGAAGGTTGAGAATCACTGCTCTTGATCCAATTGTTACTGAAATATTTTACTTCAGAAAAATTGTCATTGGTCCATTTCCTTTGGAGTTATGAAACCGTGCACATAACGAGTCAATTAGAAATGATTAAAACAATGATTTTCAAACTTTTTTCCTACTCCCGTACAAGCTTAAGCAGTCCCTTACTAATCATAGATAACTTATGGCATAGGGAAATACTTAAATTGGAATGTGAGTTGAAGAAAAAAAGATGCCCATCCCTGAGTATTGCATACAGATTACTTTTACATTTTTTTAAAAAAAGGAGGGATACACCAATAATGAAGGCAATTTAAATCCAGTTTACTAGATCGACTCCTGCAATACAGGGATTGTCTTATAAGGAATAATTGATGGTATTATGCCCTTGCTTTCTGGAGCTTGAAAGAATGAAAGATGAGCATGCATAAATGTGGTAGACTTCAAGGAGATGTTGAGGATGTTTCAAAATGCAGAGATGATTTGGTTGAACAGAAGATCACAAGGATTCCAAGGAGAAGCTCAGAGGGGTGGGTCAGTGGAGTGAGGCACAATATGGATCACAGTTTCACATCACAACCTTTCATCAGATCTGGGAATGATAAACAAGTTATGAGAGGTAGTTTAAAGAGGAAGGGGATGAGAGGGCAAATAAGAAACAAGCAAAGATTAAATAATAAAATAATAAGTGTAAAGGAGAGTAGCAATGGTTCAATTAAAATGTAGAAGGAATACAACAAATGTAAGAAAGAATCAAAATCGTAATCAAAAATGTTAATGGAAAAAGGTGTAGATCGTGGAAATCTGAAAGAAAAAAAATGCTGGGGTTGCCTATTATCCAAAATTATTAAATTTAATGTCTCTGGTTCAAGGACACTGATCCTTAAACTTGGCTGAAAGAGTGTAGGATGCCAAATTTATAGTCAGACTGGTCAGAAAACAGAGTAGAAAGACAATTAAAATTCAGGAAAATCATTGCTCCCACTGGAGAACGTGAGTCAGAGATTTTGAGACAAAGTGACATAATCTGGGTAGTGATTGGAAGAATGACTCAGTCGTGTGAATGGACCCTTGGGAATGCTGAAAGGGGAAAGAAGGTAAAGATATCTGTGATGTCTTATTGTATAATTTGGAAATGCAACATACACCGAGCCCTCTATAAAAATCCACCAATGTCCTCTCGGGTGAAGAAATTAAAGAAGAAAAATTTGAAAAAAATCCTCTCCAAAACCCAAGGTAATCAAAACTGATTGAAAAATAAAGAAGACACTCTTGTCCTGGTAATTTTATGGTTGCTGAGTTCTTGTATGAACTATTCGCTAATTTAAACATATTCTGAATTATTTAAAAAAAATACAAAACTATATTGGGTCAGAAAATGATAATAAAATAACAAAAACATGCAAACGGTGTAAAATGAAGAGAGCAGTAAGCTGCTCCACGCCATTTTAGGAACCCAAAATTAACAAACAGAACACAAAAAAGATAGCAAATAAAATGCAAGTGCTTGTTTTACCAGCAGGAATCGTCACGTAGTCAGGAACTTAATATCCCCAGTGGGCAAACGCAGTAGTATTATGTTATTTCAAGGCCAGGAATGATTCTGTATGATCAATCACAACCAGAAAATTGAGATTTGTTTTTATGTGAAGATACAAAAACAATGTCACAACAATGTTAAAAAAAAATACTCCAGCATATAATCCAGGCTGACATCTCAGCAGGCCACTAATTAGATGCTGCACTATTATTGGTACCATCTTTGGAAAGAGTTGTTTATTTCCCTCAGTGACACAAAAGGATTTTCATAACTTTCCAGAAAAGAGCAAGGGAGGTCTCATTACATTTATCCTTCATCTAACATCAAACATACAGATTAACTGATTGTTATTAAATTTCTGTTTGTTATACCTTGCCATGTGGATATCAGTTACTACATTTCATGCATTACAAAAGTATCTGATAAGTTGTATAACATTTTGCTTAAATATATTAAATACACAAAATTGCTGCAGGAAGTCAGCAGGTCAGGCTGCATCCATACGGGATAAAGATAACCAATGTTTCGTGCCTGAGTCCTTGTTCATTAAGGTAAGGAAACGTGCTATATAAATGCCCACTGTCCCCATGATTTCCACATACTCGCTTGCATTTTCTAACCCTGATTTGATCAACCTCCATTGTCCCCACTTAACCTTGGGTCACTTTAGCTTGGCAGGCCCCTTTTCAAACCTATTCCTTGGTCTTTCACACCTCCTGATCTCCGCTTTCCATTCCAATGTGCCATGTAATTCTGTTATATTCATGTGTGCTCTGTAGAATTAACATAAAGAAATTTCATATCTGCCAAATTCCAGAAAATGAGGTATACAACATTTAAGACTTGCAGAACAGATTGAACATAGGACCTAGAACAGTACAGGACCTTCGGCCCTCGATGTTATGCCAACCAATATATTTCTTTTAAAAAGTACTAAACCCTCCCTACCCATAACACTCTTTTTCTTTCATCCATGTGCCTGTCTAAGAGTTTCTTAAATGCCACTAATATTTCAGCCTTCACCACCATCCCTGGCAAGGCATTCCAGGCACCCACAACTCCCATCATTGGAAACATCCCATCTGCATCCATTCTGTCCAGTCCTGCCAGAATTTTATATGTCTCTTTGAGATCCCCTCTCAATCTTCTAAACTCCAGCGAGTACAATCCCAATTTGCACAATCTTTCCTGCCATTCCAGGTATCAGCCTGGTGAATCACCTCTGCACTCCCTCCATTGCAAGAACATCCTTCCTTAGATAAGGTGACCAAAACTGCACACAATACTCCAGGTGTGGTCTCACCAAGGCCCTGTACAGCTGCAGTAAAGTATCCTTGTTCCTATACTCAAACCCTCTTGATATGAAGGTCAACATACCATTTGCCTTTTTAAGCGCCTGCTGTACCTGCATGCTCGCCTTCAGAGACTGGTGTACAAGTACCCCTAGGTCTCTCTGCACTTCCCCATCTCTTAATCTCTGCTCCACAGAGAAAAATCCCAGTTCTGCTAACCTTGCCTTATAAGAATAGTTTCCCAATACGGGCAACATCCTCTGCAGCCTCTCTATAGCTTCCACATCCTTCCTATAATGAGGTGACCAGAACTGAACACAATACTTTTAAGTGTGGTCTGACAAGATATTTGTCAACAGATTTTTCCTGATACCATCTGGTTCTCAAATATAAGCAGGTTTCGCTGAACTGGATGACCAAGCAAGCTAAAAAATGCTTCAGAAAACTATCCTTGTCCTGCTCTACCTCATGGAATTATTGAGAACCAGACAAAGTTAAAGGACTTCCGTAGCTAAATTTAATCCTTATCTGAATTATACTGCAACCTTGACTTTGGATCAAAGGGAAAATAATTCAAGGGGTTTGGCAGAAGGCCAAATTAACATTACTCTCATCACACCAATGTCCTGAAAATAAGAACAAGTAGTCAAAAGGACTGTAAAACAAGTTTACAACCAACCGAAAATAAGTAAGTTGTTAGAGATCCAAGATTTCTTTCTTAAATATGCAAGATTTCCTGCAATAAAATCAACTATTCAAATATACATGGTCGGGCCTTTCTTATTTTTATCGTAAAACAAATTGACTGACCAACAAAATAAGAAAAAGAATGCCTAGAAACTGGATTAGATTAAATTGCAAATTTTAAGAATGTGTTTGCTGATATTTTCTGCTGAATTGCTATCCATGGAGTAATTGGACCAATCGGTTCCTGTTGCAAAACCCCCTCATAACACTTATTTTTCCAAAACAGTGCATGAGAAATACAACAATTCAACTGGGTACCAAGGAAAGGTAGAAGAAAGGATAAAATACAGCCATCAATGTTACATATCGGTAGTTTAGGAAAAGATATGGCATCAACTCTATAATTGATCCACATAATACACATATCTGCACTAACATCGCATCCCGTTTGAACAATGTCAGGTCCAATATTAAAAAGTTAAAGCCATAAATGCTACCAAGCTTTCTTAAGTATGCTGCATTAGGATGTTGATTTCATACCATAAAGTTGCAGAAAGAAGGAAAATACTTAAAATCTATCTTCATTTCTGCGTGAAATGGCAGCTCCAAATATCGATCTGTGCAACAATGCTCAGGCACACGCTGCAGCACAGATGCAAAATCGTTTCATTAATGATTAAAATGCTTAACCTTCAGTAATATGTCCAGAGCCTTTCTGAAAACAACTTCTGGGATATTTCTCAGGGTTCGCTTCATTACTTTAATAAAATAAATTTTTTTACTAAAATGGGCTCCTCACAATTACTTCATATCATCAGTCAGGAAAGTTCTAATTGCCCAGTATTTAAATTGAGATAAGAGTGAATGGAGAGAAAAAAAGCATTTGGAATTTATTAATCCAGTTAATGAAATAATTTCATTTTTTTGGCCTTAAAGTAAATCCATTCACCAAGTTATTTTATGACCATTCGACTGTTAAAGTGCAATTATGGTCAGTGGATTAAACATAAATTGTCTTCACTGTCTGCAACAACTTCACATTCACCAATTAGTTTTTTTTTTAACCTATGCTGATGTCTGGTACGTGCTTCCTATCCATACTTCTCGTGAAACCAAAGATTCATAAAACGTTTCTGATGATTTAATGGACATAGAGATGGTTTCAAAGATAATCCACTTCTTGAAAGTTCTCTCATAAATGGAATAGTTTTCTCTTAAGATTCAATTGCAGTTAGTGTTCAGAATTGACCAGTGAGATCTGAATCCATTTTACATTCTGGGTGATTGGTATCATTTCAAATTTCTGTTGAAAAAGACTGAATCTTTGATAATCCTTTTTAACTACATATAAAATCTTAACTACATTCTCTCATTCGTTTCCACTTCTTTCCACTCATCACTTTTTGTATCTCAGTTCTTTCTAAAATATTTGTAATAAAACATTGAATACCACTCCACACCAATTTAACCCTCCCCTACCTCACACGCATAACCTCTATTGTTCTGACATCCATAGACTCAGAGATTTTTTTAAATGTTCCAATTGTAGCAGGCTCCTCCACCCACCCCGGCAATGCATTCAAGGCAACCGCCATTCGGTGTATAAAAATAACTTATCTCTGACATCTCCCTATATGCACTTGGGCCCACACCTTTACCCTCACCATCACTCAGGGTGCCATACAGTCCTTCCAAGAGAAGCAACACTTCACTCACAAATCCTCGGGGGTTACCTACTGTATCTGGTACACCCGTTGTGATGACCTCTAAATCGAAGGGACAGGCCAAGAACTGGGAGATCACCTCATTCAGCGCCTTCACTCTGTCCACTGCAATCGTGCGGATCTCCCAGTGTCAACCATTTCAATTTGCCACCTTATTCCGAGGCCAACATATCTGTCCATGGTCTCGAGCACTGACAGGCTGAGACCATCCACAAATTAGAAAAATGACACCACATTACTGAGTCTGGGCACCCTCCAACCTCCCCCCACCACCCTGTACTTTTCTCCCTTCTCCCCCAGCCATTTTTAATCAGGAACCTGCCTGCTGTTCATTCATTCCTTGAAGAAGGGTCAAAGCTATATCTTTACCTCCTATGGATACCACAACACTGGCTGAGATCCTCCAGCATTTCTGTATTTTTATTGCAATCACAGTGTCTGCAGATTTTCATGTTTCACTCCTATCTGACATCTCCCCTAAGCCTTCCTCCACTCACCTTAAATAGATGCCCCCTCATATTTGCTAATGCAGTCCCAGGAAAAAGGTGCTGGCTGTCTACCCTACTCATGTCTCTCAAAATCTTATTAAATCACCTCTCATCCTTCATTGTTCCTAAGGGAAAAGCTCAGTCAACCTTGCTTCACAAGGCATATTCATTCTTTAAAACTCCAAATATTTCAAAAGCATTGGGCTCTTACATTAAACACAAGGTAAATATTGTGGCCTGAATTTAAGAAAGCAATAGCCCCAATACAGAATTACATTTTGGACTTAACTATTCATCCCAGACAATCAACAATAATGAAAGCAATTAGATATGGTTAGCAGCACAGTTGGCAAAGCGGTCAGCATCACGCTTTTACAGCGTCAGCGACCCACGTTCAAATCCACCACTGTCTGTAAGGTGTTTGCACCTTCTCCTTGTGTCTGCATGGCTGGGTCCTCCGCTTTCCTCCAAAAGTACCGGGAGTTGTCGGTCAATTGGGTGTATTTGGACAGCACAGACTCAGGGGCCGGAAAGTTCTGTTACCATGCCAAACGTCTAAATTATTTTTTAAAAGTACTCATTGCATTAGCATTATAGCATTTACAACATAGAGATTGGCCCCATAAAGATACACGATATTCTGGAGAAGTTTACTCCCACCTCCAATTACCTCTACTTGTCCACCTATTCACGTTCCCTCGTCCTTCTCAATTTGATCACTGTACCTCCTCATGAAAATAAAGCACTGCAGATCCTGAAAATCTGAAGGAAATAGAGGGGGGAAAAAAGCCAGACACGCTCTGCATGTCAAGCAGTATAATTCAATAGAATTACAAAGCTAACAGATAGAAAAAGGTTGACAGATTTGATGGTTGCCAATGTTTTTCTGAGTTCTGTCCAACCACATGACCAATCAGATCATGCAAGGTCCTTGTGCTTCACCATTTATGAGATGGTGGCTTTTATCCAGCAAGTTATATGCAGAGGGTCACTGCAGGATAATTACATTAACTCACTGGAGGGCATGGCTGCCAAAATGCACTTGGCAAAATCCAGGCCAATGGTCCAGCTCAATGTCCTTTCCTCAGCACAGTTTCATCAGTTTCACCTTCAAAATAAAAAAAATGCCTAGAAACTGGATTAGATAAAATTGTCTATTTCTTGCACAACCTGCCACATGACTGCTCCAGCTCTCTAAAATCTTTCTATGAAGCTCTTTTTGCCCAGGTAGAAGGAGAGTTCCTAACTATGGTTGAAGGCTCAGTTGTGTGCCACCTTTACACTTAAATGCATTGACTGAATGATAATTGTCTCCAGTCATTGAGTTCGCATTCATAATCATTTATCAAGGAGAGCCAAAAAATGGGAGGCTACTTAAACGCAGATGAACAGTCAAACTAATTGTGGGAAATGAGTTACATTCAAATGTTAGACTCACTACAGACATATAGTTTGAGTGTCCAATGAATGGCTAGCCACATCCAATTGAACCAGTGGACAATTCATGTTCAGAGCTGAGCATCATGTTTACAGAGATCAACTGACATTAATCACATTATTACTGGCCTGAGTCCTGATACATACACCCCAGTGTCCAGAGTGCCCTACTCCGCCTCTGTCATTTGCAGGTTCCCAGGAGTTACTCATTTGCTTTGTAACCCATGGGGAATGAGGTGAAATGCACCCATATGCTTGAGGACTTTTTTACCTACAGCAGGTGATGATTTTACTCTGCAGAGGCAGGGGAACAATGAAGAGCTGAGGTTCTCTCAGACTGACAGCACTTGGATTTTTTTTCTCTTTCTCTCTTCAATATTTTACACTTTTTTTTATTGCTTTAAATTATTTCATTGCCATCTCTTGCTTCAATCACGTATTGCTTTTGTTCAGATATAGACATGAACATGAACACCCTGAAGGGGGAAGGGAAAGAGCCTGAGGTCGTGGTTCACGTTGGTACCAATGACATTGGTAGGAAGGAAGAAGTGGTCCTGCAAAATGAATATAAGGAGTTAGGCAGGGAGCTCAGAAGAAGGACCACTAAGGGTATAATCTCTGGATTACTTCCTGTGTCACGTGATAGTGAGGGGAAAAATAGAGTCAGGTGAACACTGAATGTGTGGCTGAAGGGGTGGAATAAAAGACAGGGTTTTAAATTCTTGGACTAATGATGTGGATTGACACATGGCATTATATAATAGCAATTTGTGAGACATGGTTGAAGTAAGGTTGTGACTGGCAGCTGAATATTCCAGGATTTTGCTGCTTTAGACGTGACAGAATTGGTGGGGTACAACGGGGAGGTGTGGCGTTGCTTGTCAGGGAAAATATTACAGCGGTGCTGAGGCAAGATAGACTGGAGGACTCATCGCGTGAGGCTCTGTGGGTTGAACTAAAAAATAAGAAAGGTGAGGCTATAAATATAGGGATATATTATAGACCTTCAAATGAGGATAGGGAGCTGGAAGAGCAAATGTGCAGGGAAATAGCTGAGATGTGTAGTAGTAATAGGGTTGTGATAGTTGTGGATTTCAATTTTCCTAACATGGATTGGGAAACACAATCAGTAAGAGGGCAGGATGGCTTAATCTTTGTACAACGTGTACAGGATTGCTTTTTACAGCAGTATGTTGAAGTACCTACTAGAGGGGAGGCAGTGTTAGATCTATTGTTAGGGAACGGAATAGGGTAGGTGACGGAAGTGTGCGTTGGTGAGAACTTTGGATCAGTGATCATGGGTCCATTAGCTTCAACTTAAATATGGAAAGGTCCGAGGTTGAAGGTCTTTGAGTGCGGGAAGGCTAGATTTGAAGAAATGAGAAGGGATTTGCAGAAAATTATATGGGCTGGTCTTTTTTTCTGGAAAGTATGTAGAGGAGATTTGGAGGGTATTTAAAAAAGAGATATTGAGAGTATAGGATCTTTACATGCCAGTCAGATCGAAAGGCAAGGCCAAAAGCCTAAGGGAACCGTGGTTAACTGGAAAAATAAGTAAGTTGGTTCGGGATAAGAGGGGGGTATTAACTAAATTTAAGAAGCAAAACATGGATAAGATGTATGATTATTACATAGATTGCAGAAAAAAACTGAAGGAAATTAGAAAGGCAAAAAGAAGGTACGAGGTGCCAATAGCTGATAAGGTAAAAGTGAATCCTAAGGGATTTTACACATATGTGAATACTAAAAGGACGGTTAAGGTTAGAATAGGAACACTGGAAAATGAGAGCGGTGAACTGTGCAAGGAACCGAATCAGATGGGAGAGATATTAAACATTTTTTTCTCATCTGTGTTTATAAAGGAAAAGGACATTGGACTTATCTCACTTATGTGAGATAAGTGAGGCAAATGGCTTAGTTATGGAAAAGATAGGGATAAGTAAAGAGGGTTTTGGAGCTTCTAGGATCAGTAAAAGTGGAAAAGTCTCCTGGTCCCAATGAAATTTTCCCCAGGACATTAAGAAAGGTCAGGGAGCAAATAACGGAGGCACTGTCAGTGATTTTTCAAGGATCACTGGAGGAGGGTGTGGTGCCGCGAGATTGGAGGGTTGCTAAGGTATTTCTGTTCTATACAAAAGGCACGAAGTGTCAGCCAAGTAATTATAGGCCAGTAAGCTTGACTTCAGTGGCAGGGAAAGTTATGGAAGGCATTCTTAGAGATGGTGTGTATAAATATCTAGATAAGCAGGGATTGATCAGGAGCACCCAGCATGGGTTTGTGAAGGGGAAGTCATGTTTGACGAACCTTGTTGAGTTTTTTGAAGAAGTGATGAGAAAGGTGGATGAAGGTAGGGCAGTTGATGTAGTCTATCTGGATTTTAGCAAAGCTTTTGATAAGGTTCCACATGAAAGGTTAGTAAGGAAGGTTCAGTCACTAGGGATTAATAGAGAAATAGTAAGAGGGGTTCAGAGGTGGCTGGAGGAGAGACAGCAGAGGGTCATGGTGGACAACTCTCTGTCAGGATGGAAGCATGTGACGAGTGGTGTACCTCAAGGATCAGTGCTAGGTCCCCTGTTGTTCACAATTTATATTAATGATTTGGATGATGGAGTGATTAAGTGGGTAAGTAAATATGTAGATGATATGAAAATAGGGAGAATAGTGGATAGTGAGGAAGGTTTTCAGGGATTACAGAGGGATTTGGTTTGTCTGGAGAGTTGGGCTGAAAGATGGCAGATGGAATTTAATTTAGAGAAGTGTGAGGTGCTTTATTTTGGTAAAAAATAATCAAAATAGGATATATGTAGTAAAGGGGAGGACAATGGGGAAAGCACAAGAACAAAAGGATCTTGAAGTTATGGTGCAGCATTCCTTGTTGACAGGGTGGTTAAGAATGCATTTGGTATGCTAGCCTTCATAAATCATAGCATAGAGTATAGGAGCTGGGAAGAGATGCTGTGACTGTTTAAGGCATTGGTGAGGCCAGGTTTGGAGTATTATTTTCAGTTCTGGTCTCCAAATTATAGGAAGGATATAGATAAAGTGGAGAGGGTGCAGAGAAGATTTACAAGAATGTTGTCAGCTTAAAATACCTAGAGTATAAAGAAAGATTGAAGAGGTTATGACTTTATTCATTGGAACGTAGACGGTTGAGAGGGGATTTGATAGAGGTGTTTAAAATTATGAAGGGAATAGACAGACTAGATGCAAGTAGACTCTTTCCCCTGAGAGCAGGGGAGGTTGAAACAAGAGGACACAAGTTGAGGGTAAGGGGGCAAAATTTTAGGAGAAACATTAGAGGATGATTCTTCACTCAGAGAGTGGTGGCTGAATGGAATAATCTTCCGGAGGAAATAGTTGAGGCAGAGTCAATTCTTTAATTTAAGAGGAGGTTGGATATATACATGGATAAGAGGGGGTTGGTCGGTTATGGGCCGAGAATAGACGGGGGGAGCTAGCGGAGTTGTTTGAGTGAACCGGCATAGATTTGTAGGGCCGAGATGGCCTGTTTCCATGCCATAAACTGTTATATGGTTATAATAAGGTTGTGAATGGCATGAAACTAGAGAATCATAAACTGATGGCATTTTCCTTCCTCTTATGGTTACAATTAGTGTAGCGGTTAGAATAATGCTGTTACAGTGCTAGCAACCGGGTCTATAAGGAGTTCATACGTGTTCTCTCCACGTCAGAGTGTGTTTCTTCCGGGTGCTCCAGTTTCCTCCCATCATTCAAATACAAATGTACTAGGGGTGCAAGGATTTAGCAATGACAATGGAGGATTCTCATTAACAGCAACAGACCTTTTGGACATTAGTAGATAACTTCAAAGTCTGCTTTTTTATAGGAATATGAAGGATACTGAAATTCTTCATCTTCATCTCAGTACTCTGTCTAAGCTCATTCCTATTTAGGCCATAATAAGTAAGAACTGGGGTTGACCGCAAGATTTGCTCTATGCAACTTGGTTCCATCCACCAGTTGTCCCCTCTCCATATGGTTCCATCTATCTCATACCAGGCTCTACCCAATTCCCCCTTGCACCAGCAACCTCTCCAGTTCCCTCTCAGTCCTGATGCAGCTTCTCGATCTGAAATGCTGACTTACACCATTTGGCACCACTGAAAACAGCATTTTGTTTCCTGCATCTTCAGTCTCTTTTCTATTTTCACACAGACGAGGTTGAACCTGATTACCAACATTCGTTGGCTTGCTTAAGCTTTTCACTTAGGGTTACAAATAAAGAAAGATCTGCATGTGAGGGGAAATGAACTGTCGAAGGGAGGCCATATCTCCACACTGCTCACTGACTCCACTGGCAAAACAATATTCCACAATAGAAAATCCAGGGTGATTGAATTTACCCAAATGTATCTGCAGTTTTCAACATTTCCTTCTTTCTTTTCTGCTTAAATTATTTTTATTGCTTTTTGCATGATATAAACTTGAACAATTGTGATATGTGCGATAGAACTCGTAAAAAAATTTACAATAGTGATCATATGTAAAAATTCAGAAGTATATACATAAACCTAATGTTACTATAGAATCTAACAAAGAAAGAAGTTAGAGAGATAGAGAGAGAGAGAGAGAGAGAGAGAGAGAGAAAGAGAGAGAGAGAGAGAGAGAGAGAAAGAGAGAGAGAGAGAGAGAGAGAGAGAGAGAGAGAGAGAGAGAGAGAGAGAGAAAGAGAGAGAGAGAGAGAGAGAGAGAGAGAGAGAGCGCACCATGCCAGCCAAAATCCCAAATCAGCCCATAAACGAGCCCTGTATCATTTGGGATTTGATATTTGAATCAATGATAGCATACTTATTTGTTTCCAAATTTAAATAATAATATCCCTTTGCCATTGTGCATGTGTAGATGAAGAATTGCCTTTCCATTTCATCAAAATTCCATATCTGGCCATTAACGGAGAAAAGGATAAAATGAGACATTGATCTGAAGTTAGTACAACAAAGTATTCCAAAAAGAGCTATGAAAGGGTTAGGTTCCAATCTTAATTTACAAATAATTGAGAGTTTGAAAAAACATCCTTCCAAAATATTTTGAAGCGAGGGCAGGGCCAGAACATGTGAATTAAAGATGAGGAATCATCTATTATATATTTGTCACATTGAGGACTTGTGTCCGGATAGAAATGAGACAATTTAACTTTAGACATATACCAGTATACTCTATGAACCATTTTAAATTGCAGCAGACAATGCCGTGCACAAAAGGATGTAATGTTAAAACTGTTGAAGAATAGCATCCCACACCTCATTGGACATTAAAAGGTTCAAATCTTGCTCCCAGGCATTCTTGATTTTAATTACTGAGGCTTGTTTTAAATTAGCCACTTTGTCGTAAATAAGAGATATTAAACCTTTATAAGGGGTTGTAGCTCAAAGAAGGTATCAAGAATATTTCCGCTGGGAAAATTAGGAATCTGGGATTGAAGAAAATGTTAATTTGTAATTATCTAAAAATATGAACTTTAAGTAGATTAAATTTTACAACCAATTGTTCAAAGGATGCAAAATTGTTGTCAATGAAAAGGTCTTTAAAGCATTTAATACCTATCTGTGCAATTTATTAAAAGATGCATCTTACAAAGAAGGTTGGAAAGAATGATTGGATATAATTGGCTAATAAGAGAAAACTCAGAAATCCAAAAGAAAACTTTCAAAATTGTGCTCATATTCTCAAACTGTGTTTAATGATCGGTTGTCAGTTAATTTATATAAAGAAGAAGATAGAGAAGGACCCAAGAATTGCCAACAAAGGAATATTCTTAGTAAAATTTAATTCAATTTCTACCCATCTGCAGTCTCTTTTCTCTTTAAACACAGGCGAGGTTGAATCTAATTACCAGACTTAAGCCTTTCATTTAGGTTTACAAATAAAGAAAGTTCTGCACGAGAGGAGAAATAAACTGTTGAAGGGAGGCCATATCTCTAGAACAGGCAACACTTCACAACACTGACTGACTCCATTGACAAAAACAAACCCAGAATAGAAAACCCAGGGTGATTGAATTTACCATCTGCATTTGCAGTAATTGTGGTGAAACCACTTGTGCATGTAAATACCTTGACCTTGTATGTTCGACCCTTCTCTCACTGGCCGGCTTACGTTGGATAAACTATTTTTTTTCAGAGAACTGGTCATTTAAAAAAAAACAACCCAGTAGCAACTGCAAGTCATTTGTAACAGTATTTAAACAACAATAAACAACAAAAGAAGGTTTTGTAAACATTAAAATAATCTTTAACTCTCACCAAGAAAAAATTCTGGTCAGTGACACCTCCCCATCGAGCCCCGTTCATGTTGGGAGCCCGAGGACTGCCCTCCTGTCAGGAGCCTGACATCCCCGGTTAATTTGGCTCTGAAAAAATTTCAGATAAATTAGGATTTTGGAGAATCCTATTTCAGATAATCGGAATTGTACTGTACAGTCCTCTGACTTCCGGTAGGACTTCCTGTGAGTGCGTTAATCATCTCTCACAACATTATCGCTGGGTGGGACCACCACTAAATTATTGTGGAGGAAAAATTACAGGGAATTTGGACCGCGGTGCTTTCCTTTCCTCGAATTTAACCCAGGTCCAAGTAGGTTCACTGCGTCTCCGCAGTGTGAAAAGTCCTAAAGGCTCTTCAGCCCATCGAGTCTGTCCCACCATTTTATCATCTGATCCATTTCCCCACTCATCTTCACTGCTTGGTCTTCTCCCCATAATCTTTGAGGCTCTGGCTAATCTCAATCGCTGTCTTAAATGACCTGGCCTCCACGACCATCTGTGGCAACAACTTCCACAGATTCACCATCTGAAGAAATTCCTATGCATTTCTGTTATAAGTGGATGGCCTTCAATCCTGTAGTCGTGCCCTCTTGTCCTAGATTCTCCCACTGTAGAAAGTAACCTTTCTACATCTATTCTGTGCATGCCTTTCAACGTTCAAAATATTTTACATCTCTTATCTTACAAATCTTAGATATTTACTCATGATGTTTTCATCTTGGCTGCTACAATTTGATTTGTATTCTGTATTAACTTTGGGAATTGTATAATGTCTCCCTTGAAAAGTCTACTCATTCACTCAGTGGTTGAGGTAGCATAAGCGCAAGATGACTCTATACTCCCTCTCCATTTCTCCGATCGTCTCAGTAAAAACTGGTAAAACTAAAAATAGAACATTGTAAAACATGAACTAAAAAAATTTCAATCAAATACTGTACAATGGTTATCAAAGCATTTTTCATAAATTTGAGTCCGGTGCTTAAAATAGTTAAAAGGATTAGAATTTGGAATTTTGGGAAACATTTAGACAACCTCATGATCGGTCAGATGACATAAACAACACATGCTTCCAAATGGAGCATTGTACAAGCCTAAGGAATGCTTGAAGCCACAGTATAATGGAAGGATTATGGGTTTACACTGAGATGTCAACTGGTTAACTGGTTAACACTCAACATGATTATCCAACTGCACGAAAACCAACAAGGTCGGGTCAGATACAGCAATGAGCTCTCTGAACCCTTCTCCATTAACAATGGCGTGAAGCAAGGCTGTGTTCTCGCACCAACCCTCTTTTCAATCTTCTTCAGCATGATGCTGAACCAAGCCATGAAAGACCCCAACAATGAAGACGCTGTTTACATCCGGTACCGCACGGATGGCAGTCTCTTCAATCTGAGGCGCCTGCAAGCTCACACCAAGACACAAGAGAAACTTGTCCGTGAACTACTCTTTGCAGATGATGCCGCTTTAGTTGCCCATTCAGAGCCAGCTCTTCAGCGCTTGACGTCCTGCTTTGCGGAAACTGCCAAAATGTTTGGCCTGGAAGTCAGCCTGAAGAAAACTGAGGTCCTCCATCAGCCAGCTCCCCACCATGACTACCAGCCCCCCCACATCTCCATCGGGCACACAAAACTCAAAACGGTCAACCAGTTTACCTATCTCGGCTGCACCATTTCATCAGATGCAAGGATCAACACCCAACCCCAACCAACCAATTTTCCCTTGCAACCGCTGCAATCGTGTCTGCCTGTCCCGCATCGGACTTGTCAGCCACAAACGAGCCTGCAGCTGACGTGGACTTTTTACCCCCTCCATAAATCTTCGTCCGCGAAGCCAAGCCAAAGAAGAACACTCATTTCTAAAAGTTCCTTGGCAGCTTTGCACAAGCATCTGTTGTTACTGAGGTGGAAATGTATGGTCCTGAAGATCACATGTGCATGTAACCCGAGGATAATTTAGGGTTTAAATAATGCACCTAGATTGCAGAAATTTAATTTCAAAAGGGATGGACATGTGATAATGTGACTGAAAATTTTAGTCCTCACAATATTTGGATGGAATATTTGAAGGTATTTTCAGAGAATTTCTGAAAAGAATCTTCTTAAAGTACATTTTGGCTGCTCACTGGCCTGTTTTACTGGTGGAACATCTTTAGTGTCCCCCTGAAAAAAACATTAACCTTCGAATACTTTTGATGGGATCTGGAAGGGCAGGAATTGCTGGTATTCTGAGCTCTAGATGACAAGATGGCTGTAGGCTTCCGCAATTGTAGCATCTAAGTGAGCCACCGGCCTTGCTTTTTATGCCCAACCAATGGAGCAACAAGTTTCGAATCCAGGATATCTACTTTGAAATGGATAAAATGTTTCCAAGCCAAGCAACAACTGATCTTCTGCTGATCAGCACGACGCAGAAGTGATGGGTTGTTCATTTGAAAACAAATTATCAACTGCAGGGGACCTTCAGCGATGAACATAGAGGAAGATACCAGAGGGAAATAAATTAAAAAATAATATCAACAGCATCTGCAGCCAAACCTACGGTTCTGAAGTGCAAGATAAAGAACATATATTTTGTTGTGAGGAGAAATTATTCTTCTGATACATCTGCATTTCAGAGAAACCAATACAATTGTTAAAGCTGAGAAAGAAAGACATGCTTGAGGAGATGGGTATGTTGTGAAGAAAAATGAATCATGTAACACAAACAAAACGGGTGAATAGAGACTGTCTATAGCTAGAGAAAAGACACTGGGCAGCTGGATGAGAAATATTTCTGCTGAATCTTGCAGTAATGAAGAAATAATGAGATGCTAACCACAATATGTTTTCCAGCACGAGAAGAACTGAAGAAGCACCGAATTATAGAAATTTAATTTAAGAGGGGATGGAGTTCAGGTCCATAAATAACACGCGATGGCAAAAATTATTCCTCAGATTATTTAGATGCAATATTTAAAGTATTTTTAAAGAATTTGTGAAAAGAATGTTCTTAAAGTATTTGTTTGGCACAGTACACTTATAGGAGTGACTTATTTTGGTACCCATTTATTCCATGTATTATAAATCGAGTGAGAGCGCGAGAGAGCAAATGATAAATAATTAAATTGTCACGAGATTTTCTTGCGTTGCTTCCAACAGGAGTGCAAGTTTGTTGATTGCAGTTTTGAGAGCAAAACCCTATTCCTCTTTTGAAGTGATAAGCGTATTTAAATTTTTGTCCGTCTTTGTGAATCTCATTCATGGAACTGAGAGTGAATATTCAAGCATAAAAGTAGAATAAAGGATCAGAGATCACAAGAATCAATTCTTATCACAAGTTCTATTCAGCAAGACACACTTGCACTCATATTCTTGCAGGGTGTTTTTCAGAATTGGAAACCTCACTCAACAAAACATTACGTTTTTTCTTGCATTAATTGCAACTGTAAATATTTATTTATCTTTTGTATATTTATTATTTTGATATCAATGATCTCTCTTTTAAAGTTTAGCATTTATGGTAATTTAATTTTGTTTAACCATGCAGTTGGTGTGTTTTACATGCCTGTTTAACTGCAGCAAGCAAGGATTTTATGCATTTAAACTCACATTGAAACATGAATCATTATCTCTTTTTCTACTGGCACCCTGTCCCAGAAATTAACTGGGAATTTACTGGGACAGGGTCCAATGGAAAAGGAACACTGTCCGAAAGCTGGCATTAAATGATGTCATTTCACGCCGGAGATTAACCACCTCGATCGACCCTTACTTATATCCCTGGCATTTGCTGACGCCAGCGTGCTGATAAAACCAGTGGAAAAAGGACAGCGGAAAGTCACCCCTTTTCAGTTGAAGGTAGAACACTCTGATCACCGGGGATGAGTGCATTCATTGGAAAAGCAATTAGTGTCCCAGTTAAGGGTGGCCCAGTGGAACCGCTGCAAAGGGCTTCCTATCCTGGGACACTGTACAGCCAATTAACTGGATGCCAGTGGAAAAGGAACTAATGAATACAAGCTACTTAATATTTTTATCAAATTGAAATAATAAATGTTACACTTGCTTTAACCTGATTTCATGATTACTGTAATTTGCAATTTTTAGAATCAAAATGATTGATGACCTCTCTTTTAAATCTAAATTTAAATGATTTACCAAGTCCTATTTTTTGCAATATCTCATGGCCTTAAGTAGAACGGTTGCTCCACACGCCCTATCAACTTTAGGATCACGCTACATTCAACAAAAGATAACATGAAATGAAAGATGAGCCCAAATTGACGACAAAGCTCAACAAAATTGGAATGAGTACAGTAATTCTAAGTTGCACAATTGTTCTAAAAATGAAACAAGATGGAATTTTTTTTGTTCTTTTCCTTCCATAAAGATATTGATGAATAAACTACTCCGTAGCAAATCAACAATTTTCCAGAGTCATTGGAAGGGTGTTCAAACTTGAGCACAAGTGAAAATGCACAGTAATGCAGGAGGTAAAGTTATATTACCAACATTTTGGGCCTGCCCTTCTTCAAGTTACAAGCAAAAACCATGGAGTGTTATGAGCCATGAGGACCCCAAAACCCAGCAGCAATAAATATTCACCAAGAGAAATGGTTAAACAAAAATTGCTTTTAGTTATCTTTAAACATGAAAACAGAATCACACTTTAACTTAACTAACCTAACTTAACCACCTTCTAATTCTAAGCGCACATGTATGTAATGCGTGTGTAAGTTCAGAAAAGTTCTTTGGTTGACAGTCCAATCTCACTTCTCATTCCTCTAAGTTCACTGGTTGTGGGCAATTCTTATACTGTGCACAAAATTTAACATTTATAAAGTTCACCAGGCTTTGGTGCTTGTAAGGTAAATGGATACCACTGAGGAAGATTCTTGTTGGTTTTCAGATATAGATTTGTTGTTCCAGGACCTCCACAACTGATTCCTTTTTAATCAGCTACTCCAGTGTCTTGCTAATGAACCTTGTCCCCTTCAGGGTTCTCCAGATGATAATCTCTTTCTTTCATGTTACCACAGAGTTCCTTTTTTTTCGCTTATTTCAAGTGAAACATTAGACAGCCAGCCCTCTCCTCTTGCATGAACCACAAGGGCTTTGACCAGGCCATCTTCCAAATGGGTCTTTCCACAAGCTTGTCAGCTTGTCCTGTTCCAGTCCAAGCTGCTATTGCTGATTGTAACACTGTCAAAGTGATCTCTCTCTCTCTCTCTCTCTCTCTCTGAGAAAAAGCCCCAGTTTGACTCTCTCTGCTTGCCATCCCACTTGAAAATCCTATTACAGCTCCAGACAGAAGTGGCTCCAACAAGATATTTCATCTGTTGCCTTTTTGTAAACAACAATCCATTAGTGAAGTCTCTTGGGCACTCTCCAAAGCTCTTGCAAAGGCTGAGAGGCCCCGATGTGTCTAGCATTAGTGGAGCACCAGTATTTCAAATAACATCTGTTTTAAAGTGTTTGTATGTAACCTACTCTAACAAATCTTTCCCAATTTATCTCCCAAAAGCATATCTATATACTCTGTCACAGCAGGCATCTTAATTAAAAACAAGAGAGAAAGGGGAAGAATGGGAGGAGGAGTTCAGTCCAACAGCCAAAAGGTGTTAATTGGATACAAGAGGAAAGGTAAGAATTGATTTTGGCTCTGTGAAAGGAGACAGAGGGAAAAGGGAAGAGAAAGACAGAGACAGAACTCCCTCCCATTCTTTCCCAATTCGTCCCTGTAGTCCTAATTATGATGCCTGCCTGCTTTTTGGTTATACTTTGAAGATGGGCTCAAGCCAGAAATGTTGATAGAATGTTGCTTTACCTTCTCTGGATACTGCGAGTTTATTTTTACTACAATTTCAGCCTCTACAGACTTTCACGTTTCGATTCAAACTTATGAAGCAGGAAAGATAAGCAAGCCCAAGCATGTCATTGATTTTAATACACACACACAAAAAAAAATGCTGGAAATACTTAGCAGCTCTGGCAGCATCTGCAGAGAGATAAATTGCATTTTAAAGTTAATGACATTAGAATATCATTGGACTTTGTTCATATGTGTGCAGATCACTATATAATAGCAAATGTTCCCTCTCCTGAGGATAAAGATAATTATGTTCTGAGAACACAGGCTAAAACAAGCCCAGGAAACAATCAAAACTTTCGAATCTATTGAACTAGATGACTCATCCTTAAAACATTTTCTGAGTGAATCAGGGAGTTAGTTTGTAAACTTGCATGAACAATTAGAAATGGAAGTTATAAAATGAAAATTATTAATCTGTGAAGCACTTTGCTTTTTTTGTATTTTATTAGTTCAACAATGATCTTTGGGAATTGTTCCCTAAAGTGTTGCTGTTTCAATGAATTAACAGCTTCTTAAATGCAGTCGAGGGAATTCAGTGTTCAAGACAGAGTTCAGAAGTGAGAAGTGAGATGAATTTCAAGTGCCATAATACCAAATAATTTAAATTGTTTGACAGAGATATTCACAGGCATTAAGTAATGAGAAAAATATCAAACTATTTTAAATGAAGGGGAGAAATTTCTTGCTCCATCACTTGCTGACCCATTGGATTCGAAATTCCAGTTGATGAAGGTTCTGGTTAAGATAAAGGAAGCAAACACCAGGTTGGAGAAAGAAGCTGAGTATCACTCTAAGAGTGAGGGATTGTGTAGTGGAGCAGTCATCGACAGAGTGGCTGAGTCAGGTTGGTAAGGCTTTGGCTCAACAGGCTTTGGCAAGATCAGGTAAAAGGGAAGGAATAGTAGGAGTTGAAGTAAGAAAAGCCCGACCCCCCCCCCCCCTTTGAAAGGAACAAAAAGGATTCAGCAGGTTTTAGATATCATACATTTTGTTCCTCTTGTCATAAACAGTGGGAATGGCAGCCAAGGGAGGGGAATGCTCCTCTTGCAGAACTTGGATAATCGGGAAAGCCAGTAGTAACCCTGGACTTCTACGAGAAGTCCATCCAGCTACAGCTCCTGACAAGCCTAGTTAAGGAATTGAAGCTCGAGTTAGATGAATTCAGGGTCATTCAGGAGGCAGAGGGAGTGATAGACAGGAGTTACAGGGAGACTATCAGAGGAGGAGTGTAGATGAGGGAAAGAGTACAGGCAGGCAATGCAGGGCCCCCCTATGGCCATTACCCTTGATAACAAGTTTCCCATTTTAGATATTGCCTGGGATGGAGGGGTGGCGAACCTACCAGGGACAAGCCATAGCCATCAGGATTCTGGCATGGAGTCTGGTCCTGTGGCTAAGAATGGAAAGATGGAGTAGAGCCGAGCTGTAGTGATTGGGGATTCCAAAGTTAGGGGGGCAGATAACAGGTTCTGTTGAAAAGATTGAGTATCTCTCCCTGTGGCCAGGATCCAAGATATCTCAGATAGAGTTTACAACACTCTCAGGAAAGTGTAAAAGTCATTCCAAAGTTCAGTTGAAATGACCATCACTTGGTCATGATTTGATGCAGCAATTCTCCTGTTTCTTTTACCCAGATACAGGTCAATCAAAGTTACCTTCCCTTTGGTCACAATGGTTCAATCATTTCTTTGGCAGGGAGAATCAGCCATATTGTTAATTTCACACTGAGTCACTCCACCTCTGTGTTTATCAGTGGTCAATAATGAAATCCTGTTTTTTTTTAAATGTCCCACTCACCTGACTCTCTCACCACCAGTTTTCCTGGATAAACAACCATTGTTTTTTTCTCTTCCTCCAGGGTACCAACTTTGTTTATAGTCAATACTTGATTATTGCATCCAGTTTCACCACAACTGTGAATGGTTGCAGCGTGTATTAACCCTTAAAGTGACAGTCACACTAAATGAAATGTGAGCTCGTAATAGGACTAATATCCTTGTGGGAAGGTTTACTCGTGCTGCTCCAGTAGGTTTAAACTAGATTTACAGGGGGATGGAAACCAAAGGGCCAGAACAAATAGAGGAGTGAATGAGGGAAGAAGGTTTTCAAAGCTTGCAGAGGGATCTGGACCCGCTGGAAAACTGGGCTGAAAAGTGGCAGACGGAATTTAATGGAGACAAGTGTGAGGTGTTGCATTTTGGAAGGACAAGCCAAGAAAGGACAAACATGGTGATATATATTCAAAAGAACTGGATCTGATTATGGCTGCGTACTTTCCATCAAGAATTTCTGGAATGCAATCAGTAATCAGAAGATCCTGATTTGCTTCCCTTTTTTTTTTACCTTGTTCAGGTATGCTAAACCCTCTGTACGCATGCCATTGTCAAGTTTGCTGAGACCATGTTAACATAGATTCTAACAGATACAACTTTTTACAGAACAGTATGACATAAATCAGAGATAAGAAGTTTCTTAAAAAAGGCTATAAGCTTTTGGAATACTTGTGGTTCTCAATAGTTATGATGATTGATAAATATTCAAATATAACAAGGAATCAAATAATAAGGGATAGTGGCAAAAGTGGATCAACACACCATCAGTCAAGGTCTTACTGAATAACAGTGATGACTTGAAGAATGTTTACCTTCACCTTGCTTCGGTTCTTATGTTCAAATAACATTTAAAAAAAACAGAAACAAGGAGAATACACTGAATTCAGAAAACATCTTCCTGTTTCAGACTCCCCAACCTCTCCAATAATCTCTTCCTTTCAAGAGCATAAGCACAACCTGGGATTAAGATACTGCTGATAGAGTCAGCATTATTGACTACAGCTTGACAAAAATGATTTCAATCTGTGAGGCAGATTTCTTGTGAAGCACAATTTGCAGGCAGCTTTAGAGACTTTCATGGCTGTTGAGAAGGTTGTGAATCCTTAAAATGAATGAATCATTTTCTTAGAAAAACCTATTCAATGGAAATAATAACTGAACAGAACTCATTTTCTGTTTAGAGAGAGAGAGAGAGAGAGAGAGAGAGAGAGAGAGAGAGAGATACTAAGCATGAAAGAGAAAAATGTATAGTCTCAGAATGAATGAGTGGAAAATGAGAAGGAGACAAGTGCATGAAACTAAAATTGAACAGGTTAGGAGAGCAGAAGGAGAAGCAACAATGTATCTTTTAATCGTCATATACTGTCCATATGTAGGGAAATAAATAAAGCTTTCATAATACTGACAGATTTAAAAATCAGTGAGACCACTCAAGAGAAACAAAACCATTTCACAAATTCTGCGGGATGCAGAGGATGTGCAATTCTGGAAGAGCTTCAGTGGAAATTCAATGCTCAAAGGTTAAGAAATGGGCCAGGTGCCAGATTCCGATCTGACTACTGTTCCTGTTAAGTACGCTATTTTAAAAAAAAACTGATTCCATTATTAATGATCCCTTTGAGAATTTCCCTCCCTGCTAACAATGGAAAAGGAAGGCTGATATTAAGTTGACTGTTGTCAGGTCTGAGAAGTGTATGAAATATACATAAATCTTTCATTTTGTGTCTGCCATTTAATAAAATCCCTCCAAGCATTTCCTGATTACTGCATCTTTGTCACAGGTGTATTTACTTCAAAATGAAGGGGAAGTGAATTTCCTCGTGTCTGCCGTTGCTCCGAGATATGAAAAGAGATTCATATTTTCCAGGATTAAACCATGAAACTTAATTGTCCAAGAGCATTGTGGCTCAGCAAGGATAAGTTGATGAAACATCTTTTGCTTACAGATGTTTTTTTTCTAATGTACAATTCTCCTCTGAACAAGTACAAATCGAAGCATCAAGAGAGTACTGCAGCTCTACAACTGAGTTAGCTGATAGCTAAAAACTGTATTTGAAGATCAAGATCACAAATCGGGTCCAAGCGCCATGATCTACCAGGGGAACTATGATACCAGTCCCAAATGCTTCTGACAATTGATCTATGTACTACAGGCATATTCTTTGGCTTGGCTTCGCGGACGAAGATTTATGGAGGGGGTAAAAAGTCCATGTCAGCTGCAGGCTCGTTTGTGGCTGACAAGTCTGATGCGGGACAGGCAGACACGGTTGCAGCGGTTGCAGGGGAAAATTGGTGGGTTGGGGTTGGGTGTTGGGTTTTTCCTCCTTTGCCTTTTGTCAGTGAGGTGGGCTCTGCGGTCTTCTTCAAAGGAGGTTGCTGCCCGCCAAACTGTGAGGCGCCAAGATGCACGGTTTGAGGCGTTATCAGCCCACTGGCGGTGGTCAATGTGGCAGGCACCAAGAGATTTCTTTAGGCAGTCCTTGTACCTTTTCTTTGGTGCACCTCTGTCACGGTGGCCAGTGGAGAGCTCGCCATATAACACGATCTTGGGAAGGCGATGGTCCTCCATTCTGGAGACGTGACCCATCCAGCGCAGCTGGATCTTCAGCAGCGTGGACTCGATGCTGTCAACCTCTGCCATCTCGAGTACTTCGACGTTAGGGATGAAAGCGCTCCAATGGATGTTGAGGATGGAGCGGAGACAACGCTGGTGGAAGCGTTCTAGGAGCCGTAGGTGGTGCCGGTAGAGGACCCATGATTCGGAGCCGAACAGGAGTGTGGCTCTGTATACGCTTATCTTAGTGAGGTTTTTCAGTTGGTTGTTTGTCCAGACTCTTTTGTGTAGTCTTCCAAAGGCACAGAAAATCACAGTCACTGCAATTTCCTAAAAGGATAACTAAATCAATATTTGTGCCTTCTCCCAGGCTGATGTTCCCAGACTTGAGGTCCTACTTACACTCTTGGTTGGTTATGTTGGGCAGGTCATGTAATTCACATGCTCTGACATCAAACGCCACCAGTCGGCAATGATTTTTTTTTTCCCTGCAGGCTAGAATTTATACTTATCGGTAGTGCAAACAATTGTAGTCAAGAAAAGATACATGCACAAAAAAGAAAAATGTCAGCAAGGAGGAAGTTCAAATGAACTGCACAATACAGGAAATAAATATTCAATAATAAATGATTTGCAAAGTAGGAGTCCTTAAATGATTCTCCAATTGAGTTTGTTGTTCAGGAACCTGAAGGTGAAGGGGAGTAACTGTTCCGGAACAGTTGTGGCACCTATACTTCTTTCCTGATGGCAACAGTGAGAACAGAACGTTTCCTTTATAGTGTGGATCCTTGATGAAGGCAGCGTTTCATTTAGATTTTTCCGAAAGTGGGGAGAATTTTGCCTGTGATGTACTGGGCTGTGTCCATTACCTTTTGCAGGGATTTCAGCTCAGAGGAATTGGGACCCTCATACAAGACCAGGATGCAGCTCGTCAGCATATATTCCACTACACGTTTCAAGAATTTGTGAAGGTTTTTAATGTCAAAACAAACCTTGCAAATTCCCGAGGAAGTAGAGGCGTTGATGTGCTTACTTCATGATGACATTCATGTGTTGAGTCCAGAATAGATCCTCCAAAATAGTGACTCCTAGGAATTTAAATTTGCTCACCCTCTCCATCTCTGATGCCCCGATGATCACTTTTGGTTTTCCCCTCATAAAGTCTGCCATCAGCTCCTTGGTTTTGGTGACATTGAGTGTGAAGTTGTTTTTAGTACACCATATATCCAAGTTTTCAATCTCCCTCTTGTATGCTGACCCCTTTTATACAACTCGCGACCATTATCAACAAATTTGGAGATCATTTTATTGTTGTACTGAGCCACACAATCACAGGCATAAAGCGAGAAGCACGGGGCTAAGAATGCAGCTTTATGCTGCTCTGGTACAGATAGAGATTGAGGAGAAGATGTTCTTACCAAAGTTTCACTAATTGTGGCCTTGAGGTGAGGCAATCCAGGATCCAATTACTCAGTGGGGTATCAAGGACAGATCTTAAAATTTCCTGATTAGTTTTGAGGTGACAATGGAGTTGAACTGTATAAAGAACATCTTGATGTATGCATCTTTGCAGGTTTTCCAGGACTTTGTGTAGAACCAGTGAAATGGTATCTACTGTAGTCCTGTGGCTGCTGTAGACAAATTGGAAGGAATCCATGTCACTACTCAGGCAGGAGCTGGCATGCTTCAACACTCACCTCTCAAAACAATTCATTACTGTGATTTGAGTACCATTGGTCAGTAGTCATATTTGAACATTGTGATGGGAAGAGATTAACACATGGATACATGAAAAAGTTTAACAATGTTCTTAAAGCGTCCCTGAAGAATTGCAAATTTCTCATTGATTCCTGACTTCTGGACCATGAGGGCAAAGAGGAGAAGCATTCAGGATGGTATAGAGGGCCTGCATAAATAGTGAAAGTAATAGACCTCTTCACCATGCTACATGAGTTAACACCATTTGCAAATTAGTTTCATTTCAGAAGTTAGTTTCATAGGCCACTTTGGAACCTTCAAAACAGGAGTCGAAGCAGACCATCCTCAATCCTAGAGAAATACCCAACAAAGTGTCAGTGATGCTCGGGTGATTACACGATTCAGCAGTTGGGGAAAATTGGAGAAATCTTCCCCCACCCCACCAATGCCGGTTGTGTTTTTATGCAATGTGTGTGTGGTGATACAACCACCTCACTGGCCGCACTCTTACCAACCTACTGCAGGGGGCAACCACTGTACCTGCAGATAGGCAATCTAGGAGGATGGCCCCACCTGCCGGCTGTCAATCACTGGCCCATATAAAGACTAGAGCTGGCACCTTCGGGGGACAGTTCAGACATCAAGCCAGGAAAGATACTAAGACTGGTGTACAAAGTTTAAGCTAATTAAAGCCTGTTGTACAGTCTGTGGACTTTGCATCAGAATCAGTGCTCATAGTGTGATATACATTACTTGAAATATTGAACTGAATATTGCATGAAACAGGCACATAGATGGGAAAGGCCTAGAGGTTTAGACAGCATTTGACAGCTTTGGCCTGTATTCATTAGGATTTAGAAAAATGAGGAGGGATCTCAACAAAACATTTTAAATATTGAAAGGTGTGGATGGACTGGATAGAGAAAGTTTGTTTCTCATGATGGAAGAGTTGAAGACAAAGAAGCACAACATCAGGATTGAAGGGTGTTTGCTTAGAACAGAAATGCGTGTGAATTTCTTCAGCCAGAGGGTGGTAAGTCTGTGGAATTTATTGCCGTAGGCAGTTGTGGAGGCCAAATCCATGTAGAGATTGATAGGTTCTTGATTAGCCAGGGCAGCAAAGGTTATGGGGAGGAGACCGGTCAGTGTGGCTGACTGGGAAAATGGATCAGTTCATGATGGGCTGATTAGCCTAATTTTGCTCCTTGGTCTTATGAAATGGGCCAAGCGTAGGTAAATGAGTCCAGCTTGGTTAAACTACTTGGTCAGTGTGGACTAGTTGGGCCGAAGGAGCTGATTCCACTCTGTAAAATTCAATGACTCCATCACTCTCCATGAAAGGTTTCTGGGTTTAAATCTTTACGTCCGTCACTCACACTCTCCCTCTCTTTCTCATGCAGACCTTATCATTATTATCAACAAAACAAAGTTTGTAATTAGTGCTAGTTTGCTTTTCAACAGTGATAAAAGGTGCCCATTGTGTCTAGTTATGTGGCATATTTTCAATAAGAATATTTATGTTTTCCACTGTCAAAGAGACTGATTGTCAGCTGTGGCAATTAAAGGCTGTTGTTTCAAAATTAAATTGAAAAATTAATTACAATAAGGAAAATATCATGTCTATCAGCTTGCTGCAGTTTCTAAAGTTACTGGAACAGATTTCAAAAGGTTTCTTATCAGAGTACATACATGGCATCACTTACAACACCGAGATTATCTTTTCCTGTGGGTATGGAAGAATTACCACTAATTGGTAGTGCAAAAAATAAATTGTTCATAGCATAAAACATGTAAACAAACAAAGAACTGTAAACAAACTGTGCAATACAGAAAGAATAAAAAGATCAATGAAGTGCAAAATAAGAGTCCTTAAATGCATCCCTGATTGAGTTTATTGTTGAGGAGTCTGACGGTAGAGGGGTAGCATCTGTTCCTGAACCTGATGGTGTGAGTCTTGTGGCACCTCTAACTCTTTCCTAATGACAGCCAGCAAGAACTGATCAGGTGCTGGGTGGTGTGGTTCCTTGGTGATTGCTGCTGCTCTCTGACGGCAGCATTCCCTGGAGATGTACTCAATAGTGGGGAGAGTTTTGCCTGTGATGCCCTGGGCTGTGTCCACGACCTTTTGGAGGGCTTTATGCTCAGGGATATTGGCATCCCCATACTAGACCATGATGCAGTTAGTCAGCACACTTTACACCACACCTCTGTAGAGTCATGCCAAACCTCCACAAACTCCTTAAGAAGTAGAAGTGCTCTCTTCATGTTGCCATAGGTCCAGGAAAGATCCTCCGAGATAGTAACTCCCAAGAAATTGAATTTACTCACCCCTCCACTTCTGATCCCCCAATGATCACTGGATTGTAAACTTTTGCCTTTCCTTTTCTGAAGTCAACTGTCAGCTCCTTACTTTTGGTGACATTGAGTGCAAGGTTGTTGTTGGTGCAACATTCAGCCAGTTTTCAATCTCTATCCTGTATGTTGACTCATCCCCTTCCTTTATATAACCCTCATCCCCTTCCTTTATATAACCCTCATCCCCTTCCTTTATATAACCCTCATCCCCTTCCTTTATATAACCCTCATCCCCTTCCTTTATATAACCCTCATCCCCTTCCTTTATATAACCCTCATCCCCTTCCTTTATATAACCCTCATCCCCTTCCTTTATATAACCCTCATCCCCTTCCTTTATACAGCCCACTTCTGTGGTTTCGTTGGCAAATTTGTAGATGGTTTTATTGTCATACCGAGTCTAGAGCTCAGAAAATCATTGCAGTCCAGATGTTCCAGGGCTTTGTGTAGAGCCAATGAGATGGCATCCACCTTAGACCTGTTTCAACGATAGGCAAATTGGAACAGATCTATATCACCTCTCAGACTGAATGTGATATACTTCATCACCAGCCTTTCAAAACACTTCATCACTATTGATGTAAATGCTATTCGTCGATAGTCATCAAGGCAGGTTACGGCACTCTTCTTGGACACCGATATGATTGACACCTGTTTGAAACAGGTGAGTACCACACCCTGTTGAAATGAGATATGGAAGATATCCGTGAACACTTTGGTAAACTGGTCAGCATAGATTTTTAATACTCTGCCAGGTACTCCGTCCGAGCCAGATGCTTTCCTCGGATTCACTCTCTTGAAGGCAGCATGCACGTGATGGATGGGATAGGATCACAAATAAAAAGTCAGAGAATTGTTCTGTAACCATCTTTTGATCACAGAAGCACTCATAGTTTAAAGAATATCCGTTATATACTGTAAGTCATTATTTTTAATAGCGTCATTCAGCTTTTATTCAAGAAACTTGAGGAAAATAATGTGATGCCTGCTGGCACATTGAACATAACAATGGACAATGAAGATTTTACATCCTAAACACTTTTGGATTTTGGACAGCTGATCACGAAAATCACCTTAAAATTTTCCTATAATGTTTTTACATACAACTTATTTTTGTGATTTCCTGTCATATTTTAAGTTTACTTCAAACATACAAACCGTGAAGTGCGGCAAACGAAAATCAGCAACTAAACAATTTTAGGACAGTTGAACTAACACGATGTGTCAGTATCGTTATGCGATTAAACAGGTTAAATTCAATAAAAGTAAATTTCATGTTTCTCCAACTTCCTACATTAAACAGCAAATCTGAAATTATATGTGTGTCCAACTTAACTTGTCCCCCACTTTCATTTCAGGAAGCCAACCTTTTGAAAAAAATTGTTGTCCAGAATAATCAAAATGAACAATATAAATTCTTAATCACTTATCAATCTTAATCAACTTGAATTTTAGGGTTTTAGACAACCTTCTGAACAAAGCATTCATATCTTTTGTAGTATTTATATACCCAAAGATCATTTAATTTGCTAAATCTAATATTTTAATTTGTAAAATTGAAACAAAAATGTGTACTTTTTTAAAAACTCTTGTGTTTCAGAAATATCAAGATAGAAGGAAACAAGATAAATTCTGATTTTTTTAAACAATTTTTAAGAAATTTGGTAGATCAAAATAAAATATAAATGAAGAGACTGAGACTTTAATGGGAAATAGCATAAAATATTTGCCATATCATTTTATAAAGACAGGAAATGTACCCATCAATAAGATTTATTTCTACACTAAAACCCCTGTTATCTGAAATTCAAGCAACCAGCAAAACAAAATCGAGGAAAATGCAGTAGGTTGAAATAAATACAAATTTAAATAAAAGATTAAAATTGTAAAAGTAAATGTTCCCCAAAGTAACACATAAACCTTTGGTGAAGATGGGAGCAAATATTCAGGCATCACAGTGCCTTGGCCTGTTTGAAAAAAATGACATTGCCCGGGATGAAGAGCTGTTCGATGCTGTACGCGGTTAAGGTGACACTCTTAAAGTATCTCTTTATCCCTGTTTAGCAAAAATCTTTATTAGTATATTAGAATATAGAACATAGACACTACAGCACAGTACAGGCTCTTCAGCTCGCAATGTTGTGCCAATTTTAAACTTTTATTTAAATTTGTATTTATTTCAACCTACTGCATTTTCCTCAATTTTGTTTTGATGGTTGCTTGAATTTCAGATAACAGGGGTTTTAGTGTAGAAAAAAATCTTATTCATGGGTACATTTCCTGTCTTTATAAAATGATATGGCAAGTATTTTATGCTATTTCCCATTAAAGTCTATATATTCCTACCAAAAAACAGTACTAAACCATTCCTACCTCATAACACTCTACTTTTCTTTCATTCACGTGCCTGGAAGTCTCTTACCCCTAAGGTTTCATCCTCCACCATCATCCCTGCAAGACATTCCAGCCACCCACAACTCACTGTGTATAAAAATTACCCAAGGGACAAGAACACTTTAAGAGAGTCACCTCAATTGCAAGCAGCATCTACCTGGTATTCATCCTGGGCAATGCCATTTTATTCAAATACAACTTTATTCAAACAGATCCTTCAAGAAAAGCATGTCTAATCCACTCCCATGGCTGAATATTTGGACTCATCTTTGTCTCTCAGAATCTTGAAGCCCTCTGTTAAGTCTCTTCTCATCCTCTTCACTCCAAAGCGAAAAGTAACACTTCTGCTAACCTTGTCTCATCAGACTTATTTTCCAATTTAAATTAAATTTAGATGTACAGCATGGTAACAGGCCATTTCAGCCCAGGAGTCCATGCCGCCCAATTTACACCCAATTAACCTATATCTCCAGTATGTTTCAAATGGTGGGAGGAAACTGGAGCCCCTGGGGAAAACCCCAGCTAGCCACATTTGGCCCATATTATCCCTCTAACCATTTCCTCTCAATGTGCCTCATCATTGTTGTAAATGTACATAGAAAACACGTCCAGGAAAAGGCCATTTAGTCCTTTGAGCCTTCTCCACGATTTAATATAATTGTGGCTGATCATACAAATTCAGTAGGAATTAGGGGATATGGGGAGAAGCCAGGTAGGTGGAGTTAGGTCATAAATTAGATCAGCCTTGATTGTATTGAATGGCGGAGCAGGCTCGATGGGCCATTTTTGGCCTACTCCTGTTCCTATTTCCTATGTTCCCATGTTAGTAAACACTTACTGCTTTCTCTCCATACCCTTGATCCCGTTTAGACTCCGAAAGGAGTTGGATAGGGTCCTATTGGTGAACTAATTAACTGGTCTCAATGACTTTCTGTGATACTGAGTTTTACAAGTTCACAACTCTCTGAATGAAATTTGTCCTCATCTTAGTCCTAAATGACTGTGACTCCTTGTTCAGAACCTCCCCAACATCAGGGACATTCTCCTGAATTTAACCTATCAAAATGGCTCATGAGATCAACTCTCATCCTTCTAAATTTCAGTTAGTGTAACCATAATCTATCCAGTCCTTATTCCTGCCATCCCAGGAATCGATATGGTAGAGTCTCTCTGGTCCCTATCAATAGAAAGAATGTGCTTCCTCAGATTAGATGTGGCTTCACCAAAGGCTTTTCCACCTGCAATGAGATGTCACTGCTTCTATATTCAAAATCTCTCACTATAAAGGCCAACATGCCATTTGCTGCCCTAATCTTCCTATCTTAATGACATCCTACCAAGAGATGGGAGAACAAAACTGCGATCTCATCAACATCTTTAACAGCTGCCACCTGAATCCTTAAATCATACAACCAATGCCCAAAATGATGAAGGGAAACCTGCCAAATGCCTTCTTAATCACCCTGCCTATTTGAGTTGTTACCTTTTGGGAATAGTCGTATTTGTCAGCATATAAGACAACTCGTATAAAACGACCCCAGATTTTCCCCACATAAAATATATGACTACCCCAGGTCTGCCACAAAATTTTAAAAATTTTAAAAGCAAATTTCCCAGTCAAGGTTTTAATTTTATTAAAGCACCAAAGTCTGCAGACACAGTGATTGAAGTAAAAGCACCATTCTGGATAAACTCAACAGATTAAACAGTGTACTTTATATAGCAAAGATAAAAATACATAACTGACATTTCAGGCCTGAGCCCTTCATCAAGGTCTGGAAAAACATTTCAGGCTCTGCTTGCTGCTGTCCCTCCCTCCCTTCTCTACCTATAATCTCCTGCCTTTGTGACCATGCCTCCACCCCGCCTCACCCCTTTAATCAGAAAACTCCCACATTTTTTTCATACCTTGATGAAGGGCTCAGGCCTGATTGGAGTATAGGAACAGAGACACCCTTCTGCAGTTGTACAGGGCCCTGGTGAGACCCCACCTGGAGTATTGCGTCCAGTTCTGGTCTCCAATTTTGAGGAAGGACAAACTAGCTATAGAGGGTGTGCAGCGCAGATTTACAAGGTTAGTTCCAGGGATGGCGGGGTTGACATATGCTGAAAGGCTAGAAAAACTGGACTTGTATCCGATGGAGTTTAGAAGGATGAGGGGGGACATGATTGAGGTATACAAAATCATCAGGGGGATAGACAGGGTGAAGTCGGATTACTTGTTCCCAATGATGGGGGAGACGAGGACTAGAGGGCATAGTTTAAGAATACAGGGTAGGCCCTTTAGGAAGGAGATGAGAAAACATTTTTTTACCCAGAGAAGTGTGAATCTGTGGAATGCTCTGCCACAGAGGGTGGTAGAGGCAGATTCGCTGATTATGTTCAAAAGAGAGTTAGATAAGACTCTAGTGGGCAAAGGAGTTAAGGGTTATGGGGATAAGGCTGGAAAGGGGTACTGATGGTAGTGATCAGCCATGATCTGTAAAATGGCGGTGCTGGCTCGACGGGCCGAAGGGCCTACTCCAGCTCCTATTGTCTATTGTCTATTGAAGTGTCGATTATGTATTTTTACTTTTGCTATATAAAGGACACTGTTTGACCTGCTGAGTTTCTCCAGCTTTGCACTTTTACCTCAAATACCGTCTTATTATCGACATAATTGATATGTACCTGCACCTATACATCCTCTTTCATTTTTCTAGTTTATCTAGTCTTTCGATACACGTTAGTCCTACCATCCCAGGAATCTGTCTGATGAAAATTCGCTGCATCCCTTCAACATTAAAAATGTACTTCCTCGTTTTATGAGACCAGAACTGTTTGCAATAATCAAATGTGACCTCATCAAGGCCCTATAAACCTGCAGTGAGACCTCGCTGCTTCTGTATTCAAAACCTCTAGCAGTAGAGCCCCGTGTGACATTTGCTTTCTTCACCAACTTGAGCTCCAACCTTCAATGACTGATGCACTGTGACACCCAGGTCTTATTTTACGTCCTCTTTTCCTAACTTCTCATTATTCAGATAATAATTTGTCTACCTATTTTCACATCAAAGTCGATTACCTGACTGCATTTGCCATACATTTGCCCATTCTCCTTATCACCCTATATCCTCTTGGAAACTACCACACAGTTTGCACTTCCACCCAACTTATAGTCATATGCAAATTTAGAGATAACACATTCAATTTCTTTGTCCAGATCATGAATATATATTGCAAATAGCTGGGGTCCCAGCACTGAACCATGCGGTATCCAACTAGCAAACTGCCAGCCAATCTCAAAAGACCCATTTATTACCATTTTCTGCTTCCTGCCTGCAGCCAGTTTTTTATCGATGTCGGGAAATTACCTAGGGTGACATGGTCGGAATAGTGATTAGTGCAAGGCTTTTACAGCTCCAGTGATCAGGACTGACCAGAGTTCGAGGCTCGCACGGTCTGTAAGGAGTTTGTATGATCTTGCCGTGTCTGCGTGGGTTTTCTCTATGAGCTCCAGTTTCCTCTCACCATTCAAAAAACATACCAGGGGTGTAATGGGGTGTAAATTGGCCACCGTGGACTATTGGGGCAAAATGGCCTGTTATGTCTAAATTTTAAAAAAAATTATATCTCTAAGATGTTCTCTAATGTTGCACACCAACCTCTTGTTCAGGATCTTCATAAAAGCTTTTTGTAAGTCCAAATACACCACATTAACTGGTCCATCACTGTACACTCTGCTGGTTACATCCTCAAAATATTGTCAAAGATTTGTCAAGCATAATTTCCCTTTTGCAATTCCATGCTGGTTTGAACTAATCTTATCAGGACCTCTCCACATGTGCAGCAATTACATTTTTAATAATGGACACAAGCATTTTCCCCACCACTGAAGTCAGGCTAACTGGCCTATAATTTGCTAATTTCCCTCTCCCTCTTGTCTGAAAAGAAGTGGCATATGAGCAAACTTCCAATCCAAAGGAACTGACCCAGACTGATGGAAAATTATCACTAATGCATCTACTGGGAACACCTTTGAGTTGAAAGTCTGGATACAAAATTGGCTAGTTCATAGAAGGCTGCACTGCTCTATGTTCTAAAACACAACACCTCCTCCTCTCTTACCTTCACCTTGCCTTTGGCATTTGTACCCAAGTCATGCATATAGTATAAAGCAAAGTAATATTCTTGTGGCATCCTTCAGAGGTTCATATCTTACTTACAAAATATAGCTGCTTCAGATAGAATGAAGCATGTCGATCAGCATTTTTCTTCCAAAGTTCATTACTTATTAGATAGGAATTTGCACAAACCTGCCTCAGGCAATTGCAGAGGCCAGGTCATTGGTTATATTTAAGGCAGAGATTAATAGGTTCTTAATTAGCCAAGGCATTGAAGCTGTGGGGAGAAGGCTAGGAAGTAGGGCTGTGGGATAATGGATCAGCTCATGATTAAATGCCAGGGCAAACTAGATGGGCTAAATAGTCTATTTCTGCTCCTATGCCTCAAGACCTTATGGAAAGAGTAAACCATTTGAAAGTAGGCCTGGAAAAGTAGGGACCGGAAATTGGAGGAGTTCAGAGCAATGTTAACATTAGAGAATAAAAATGTTTTTAAACAGCTGGCACTAACCTACATTTTCTCTTTAAAATCAAGGACATGGTACTGTACACAAGTATCCTACTAATCTCCATGCCAATTCATTTTGGTATATGGTGACAGATTCCATTGTCAAAGAATACCGCATACAAATGGCAGGTAGTGCAACAATAGAATAGTTGGCACAAAATCAAAAGCATGTCCTCAGTTGAGGTTTTCTCACCATGGTTATGTGATAATGGTCAAGAGCAGGAAATGCAGAGAATCATTCCTCTCCTCTTGTATAAAGATACAAGAAAAGATTGCTGTCACAGCCATGACTGTAACACAGGCTATGGATTATATATAGGGAACTCCAAACTGAAAACCTGGGAGACTGAGAGACTGGAACAACTAAACCACAACATGAATGTCTTAGTGCATTTGATTATTCACTTTAATAGACTAAATTAAATCCAAGAAAGTGATAACAATACCAGTGAGTAAGATGGATACATCATCCAAACTAATCTACTGTATTCAGCATTCCCAGTGTGGCCTCCTCCATATTGAAGAGACAATATAGAGGGGCAAGTAACCGCTTCACCAAACACCCGTGCTTGTGGGTTTAAACAAACTTTCTGCAGCATACCATTTTAACTCCCTCCCACCATTGCTACAAAGCCAATTGGCAGTGGGTGATGCTAAAACATAACTGGAAGAACAACACATCTTATTCCTCCTGGACAGACTTAAACTTAACAGAATGAAATGTCGAGGTTCCTCACCCCAAATGCCACAAAGACCTGCCTCTCCCAGATGTCAGCCACTTTAATTCCACTTCCCATTCCCTAACCCAAAATGTCTGTCCATGGCCGACTGTTCTGCCAGGTTGATGTTGATGGCTAATTGGTGGAATAGCAACTTAGATATCTGGTCGGGTAGTCTCCAATCAGACTACATCGATGCCCAATATCAGGTCACCTAATCCCCTTTTTCCTCGACAAACTAACCTATCCCCATCTTTCCTCTATTTCTTTGGCATCATTCCTTCTTCTCCTTTTCTATCTTCTTTCCCTTTCTATCTTCTCTGCTCTCTGCCTTTTTAAGATTCCTCTATGATCAGGCAACATTACACATAATTGCCTTCTGCCTGCTGTAAGGAAGTCAAAGAGCTGTCACCTGATGCTTCTTAAAGTAAGAGAGAAAGAAAAGCAAAGGAGAGTCCCGTCAGAATCATTGTGCATCCGTGGATTTGCCCCCAGTGGTCCCGCAGCCTTTGCAGCTGCACAGACCCCTGTTAAAACTATCAACAACCCAAGCTCCAGATTCAAAACACCGACATGATCAGGAAGTCTTCAGCGCTCGAAGCCCTTCAGAAGCCCCTCTAGCCTTCAACACCCTCATGGATCTCGGCTCCAATCCCAACTCCCATGAGCCAAGTCTCCAGCAACTTGCAGATCCCTCACTGGTCTGCCACCGTGGTCATTGTCCTCTTGGGTCCTTCAGCTGCTGAGCCCCTCGCAGGTCCACTACCATGGTTACCATCCTGAAAGGTCATCTCCTCTGCTTCTCTATGAGGGATGCTCTCCCCGTCTCTGGTGCCCTACACCAGTCTACTGCTTGCCCAGAGTCTGCAACCCCTCGTGGCTGCTGCGAAGTTCAGGTGCCACCATCTTGGACACAGACCCATGGTTCCAGGATTGAGGTTTAAAAACAATATCAGCTCCTCTAACAAGCCATTTCATTCATACACAGGGACACTGGCATTAGGACCAGGTGGTTGAGCCCTTCAGACCAGTGCTGTCTTTTCCTGCTCTGCTCTCCCGGGTCCACGCCAGCGGCAACACTGGAATTACATCAGCTCTGGCAGTGCCACCATTATTTTTTCATCCTCCTATCACCTCTCAGCTTGTTTTTTTTTAAATTTCTCCCCATCCCACCTGTATTCACCTATGGCCTGCCAACCTGTTCTGCATTCCTCAACCCTGCAACCTTTAAATCAGGCGTCTTTGCATTTCTTGCTATTCCTGATGAAGGGTTTCGGCCTGAAGCATTAATTAACTTTTAACTTCCATGGATGTTACCTGAACTGCTGGGTTCCTCCAGTATTTTGCATTTCTCGACTTGTCTAATTTTAGGTCTCTCCCACCCCCACCCCTCATCCCATTCCTGTCTAATTCCACTGATCCCCTCTTCTTTACCTTCTCCTGTACACAATTTTCTCTCTCTCTCTCTCTCACTCTCTCTCTAACTTTTCTTTCGACCTCCCTTCCCCTCATCTTTGGTCCCTCCCCTAACTTCTTTCCCACTTTATAAATGTAATTTCACTTTTTAAAAAAAAATCTTCGTCCTGATAAAGGGTACCAACTTGAAATGTTGACTGATCTTTTGTACCCATTGATTGCTGTCTGACCTGCTGAGCTTCCAGAAATTCTTTATCTTCACAAGGTTATAAATATTCCATTGAGCAGAAGCTCTAGTAGTCCACTTCAAAGTTTAACGTTTATAAAATTTTCGATATACCGAACTCAAATATGAAATCCATTGCCAAAACTTACAAAGGGGTAACTAGTACAGATTTATTTTTTAAAATCAAAAACAAATGTCATAAATGTTGTTTATTATTGACACCCAATAATACATTTCCTGAGAAGACTGAAGCAGGCAAGGCTACTGGCCGCCATCATGTTGAGACCATCTTGGCTGGCACAGTTGCTGCAAAGGTCAATCCACAGGACCATAAATGTGGCAGAGTGGATCACAGAAATCTCCCTCCTCCCGCCCCCCCCCCCCACAACTCCCTCCATTGACGTGATCTACCAGGATCGTTGTCTGAAGAGGACATAGAAAATTATTGAGGCCCCCCCCCACCATCCCACACACAGCATCTTTCAACTGCTCCCATCAGGAAAGAGATACAAAAATATCAAACCTAGCACCACCAGACTCTGAAACAGCTTCTTCCCACAGGGAATGAGAATGCTGAACGATCAAAGGAACTGATCGCACTCAACATCCAAGACTTTGATATTTATGAAACAATATGTATTTATTTAGTTGTATATATGAATACTTGCCCTGTGTTTGCATTATTTGACTGTATGCTTGTTATGTCTAGCTTTGTTTCTGCGTGTTTTGCATTGAGGACTGGAGAACGCTTGTGCAATCAGATGACAATAAATGTGACTTAACTCAATTTGTTACTGTGGCGCTCTATGCAGCTGGAGAAAGCACAGTCACCACCCCAAAGGTCGATAATGATTTCAGCGCGCGCCCCTTTAAGGGCAGTGTGGGCTCAGCCACCATGTACGTGGTGACGTCATAATCGCTGCCCAGGGCGCGCGCTGGAAGGGAAGCTGGAGTCAGGGAGAACCCCTGACGATGCCATCTTCCCATGGCTGCCCCGCCACGTGGGGATACATGAGGGGCCAGTTCGCCATGAGAATGTGTGCTGCCACATTACCTTATTTTTTTAAAAATAAGAAATAAGGTTGGTTTTAAATCACAAGCATTGATTTTAACTCACAGTAACTGTGAATGCCAAGGCTTAACCCCAGAAAGCATTCACCACAACAGCCAACTCACATCTCCCATCATTAATACAGAACACAGCTTCCCATCTTCAAGAAGTAGAACATTTCATAAATATGCTAGAATCAGAATTGCATGGTACAAGTGACAACCTGAATAAAATTTAAGTGCCACCAAGAGTTTTTCAGCCAAGGCTTGGAAAACCCAGCATGAAATGAATCTGGGGCTGCTATCTCTAAAATGCAGCTGCTCTCTATATCACTTTTCGAGGACCAAGAGGAGCAGAATAGTTCCCTTAATACCTCAGACAGTTCTTCAACCAAATTTGGGGCCCAGCCTGAGCTCTGCTAAACAACACTTTATTCATAGTCTGCATCATATCCCATGGTTAAAGCTGAACCTCACACTCCCAATGACATTACCACTTCAAGCCTTCAACCTACAGCTTGCAGTAATGGTGAGATTCATTTAATCCAGGTGGATTCACACAGCCCTGGATTTACCATGCCCCCTGGACCATTCATCCTCTCAGAGGTCCTGGCCACTGAATGTATAAAAGCAAAGGAGAAAGACACCTGGCCATTATTCTCGTGGCTGTTCCAAGAAAGAACCAACCAATGGGTTCCACTCACCAAATGTCTGCTTTTTATTTCCTTTTCAATGACATGTGGTTTTCATTTAAAGGCTAATATTGAATCTGCTTGACAGTGGATATTCAGTCGTAACACGATTTTAAAAATAAATCTTATCTCCCCTTGTTTTTTTTTGGCAATTATCTCAGTTCTGCAGCTTTTGACCATCTGTCCTTAAATAATTTATTGAAACCATCATAATTCAAGCATTCTCAGTCAACTACTCCAGCTGATTCTTGAGCTCCTCTCTCCATATAACCTGCACCATAATTAGGATATTTGAATGATAAATTATGCCTAACCTGGAAGATGGATAAATGAATGCTGATAAATAGAAAACACACTCTGCAACAAAAGCCAGCATGGATAATGCACTCAGTATTCTAATGCCGTAATAGTCAGGAGATCTAAAATTCTTCTGTGCTCAGTTCTGCAGAGCAGGATCACAAACCCTACACAGCACGATAAGTTATGTCGTATTTTGTTCAATCTTTGCGGTGCCTTGCACCATCAGTACTCTTAAGGACATAATCGGACATGAAACAATGGTCATATTGTTGACACCACACTTTTGATTGTAGAATTTATTTAAATGTGTCATCTACCATCGTGACTTCACATAATTAGAATAGGCCCAAGGCAGCTCACCACTGGTGGAAGGAATGAGGAATGAGTTGGATCTCAAGATTATTTCAATATTTTGTTTTATTAGGGTCATGGAAAAAAAACAGAAAATTTAATTTAGTCTACCGTGTGGCAGATAAGGATATGCTCTCAGCAGAAATTGCCCAGCACCACTTACAGTCAGAGGAAGAAAAGCAAAAGGGAGTGCCCTCAGAATCACTGAGTGTCAGTCGATTTACCTCCAGCGTTCCTGCAGCCACGCAGCCTTCAATCCAAGCCATCAGTGACCTGGGCTCCAGGTCCAAACCTCTGACGTAATCAGGAAATCTCCAGTGCCCTCTGCACATCTTACATTCCAGTTCTGATATCTGGTACCCCTTCAGCCAGTCTTGAGTAGTCCACAGCCTGGTGCGAGTCGGCTGACCACAGCTGTCAACAGCAGCCTCGAGTCACCAGCAGCCCACCCAGGGTCAGCATCAGAACATGAGTTAGAGGGGGGCATTAGGGTAACAGGCGGGGGTGGGTGGATGCTGGTATCTGCTGAACAAACATTAACTTTCTCCTTCCCTCCAACGCAGCAATGGAAAGTGCTGCTTTTATTGCGTGGAGAGTCACTTGCATGCATCAAGCTAGACGCTAGAGATGCTTGATGCATGCCAATGTCGGTCAGAAGCAAACACACAGATCCAAAAGACTGTACAACGGGCTTTATTCGACATAAACTTCCACAGAGCCAGTTGTGAGATTGTGCCACTGAGAGTGTCTTCGAAGTGCCGGCTCAGGCTTATATCCCAGAGGGTGAATGACACCCGACTGGGTGGGGCTTGGTCCATTCAGGTCAGCTGATTGACAGCCAGCCAGATGTTGTCTTGTCCCCATGCTCTTCTGCAGGTACAGAGATTTCCCCCTGCTGTGTACCTCCAAAGCCAGTGATGCGGGAGGTGGGGAGGGGGTCCTGATGGCACGTGATGGCCGCAAGCATATGGGGGCACAACATCTCACTTGGGGGGGGGGGCAATGCATGCGAATTCCCCCCCACCTTGGCGCCAACCCTGAGCCAGCTGCTGAGCCCCTCACTGATCCACCACCATGGTCACAGTACCATGGGTTATCTCCTCGGCCTCTACATCTCAAGTGCAGGGAAGGGGGATAGTCTCCCCTTTTTATCGTTTTCTGATGCAGCTCACAATTCAGTTCTGACTAAAAAAAACTCATTGGGCTCTGAATTATTTGGAGTCAAATACAAGGCAAATATTCTGACTTGAATTCATGAAAACAAAAGCCCCAAAATGCAATTACATTTTGCACTTTTCTATTCACCCCAGACATCCGACAATAATGAAGAGCATTAGTGTTAAAATATAATTACAATAGAAAGATTGGCCCCACTAAGCCACACAAAATTCTGCATAGGCTTATTCCCACCACCAACGAGCTCCATCTGTCCATGAATTCACATTCCGACTGCACTCCTCAATTTGATAACTTTACCTCCCCATGAAAATGAAGCTCTGCAGATCCTGGTCATCTGAGATAAATGTAGAAAAAAAAAGACAGACACTCTCTGTATGCCAAGCAGTGTTTGTTGCAAGAATATCCAAGCCAACAAACTTCAACCAGATAAGAGATCACGAGCAAGTGCCACCATTTACTCCCTTTACTGTCAGGAAGATTGGAACATCAGTACACATGTATCCAAATACAAAAGCCCTGAGTTTTCAATCACCAACCCTCCCACTGATCACTCATTCCCTGGAATATACTCTTTTGGATCTTGTGCTCGTTCATGTGAATGGAGATTTTACAGCAGCCAGAAAGAAAGAAAATTAGATCATAAGAGATAGGAGAAGAAATAGGCTTTTCGACTCATCGAGTCTACTCTGCCATTCAAATCAGACCTGTTGCAATTTTCCTTTTGATCCATTCTTCTGCCTTCTCCCCCATAACCTTTGACATACTCACTAATCAAGAACGTATCAACCTCTACCCAATCACAGCCTCCACAGCTGTCTGTGGCAAGAATTCCACAAATTTACCACCCTCTGGCTGATAAAATATCTCCTCATCTCAGTTTTAAAAGGACATCCCTTTACCTATATTTCTGAGGTTGTGCCTCCTGGTCCTTGGCACTCCCACTACTGGAAACATCTTCCCTGCATTCACTCTATCCAACCTTTTCAACATATTTCAATCAAATTTCCCCTCCTGCTTCTAACCCAGCGCTTCTCAACCTTTTTCCACTCATATACCACTTTTAGTAATCTCCTTTTTATAACTGCTCTGTGATTAGTAAGGGATTGCTTAAGGTGGTAGGTGAGTGGGAAGGGAAGGTTGAGAATCATTGCTCTAGTCCCAATTGTTACTGAAATGTTTTGCTTGAGAAAAATTGTCATTTCCTTTGGAATTATGAAACCGCGCATGTAACGAGTCAATTAGGTACGATTAAAACAGTGGTTTTCAAACTTTTTCTTTCCACACACATACCACCTTAAGCAATCCCTTGCTAATCACAGAGCACTGATAGCATAGTTAATACTTAAAGTGGTATGTGAGTGGAAAGAAAAAGGTTGAAAACCACTGTTCTAAACGCTGGAAAATATAGGCCCAGAGCTTATGTGTGGCACTCTGTCAAAGGACTTCGGAAATTCCAAATCAATAATATAAACTGACTCTCCTTTACCTGTCCTACTGATTGCATCCTCAAAGAATCCAACAGGTTTGCTAAGCAAAATCTCAGAGAAGACCATGCTGAATTTGGTCTATTTTATCTTGTGGTTTTAAGTACCTTGAAACTTTATCCTTTATACTTAATAATGGCCTCCATAATCTTGCCTACCACTGAAATTAGGCTAACCAGCCTATAGTTTCTTGTCTTTTGCTTCTCTGTCTTCTTAATAAGTCAACAGATATTTCCAATTTTTCACTCCTCTGAAACCATTCCAAACTCTAATAATTCTTGCAAGACCACTACTAATGTATTTATAACCCCTTCACGTACCCCATGCAGCCTTCCCTGAGGTGTAGTCTATCCAGTTCAGGTTGACTTATCCACCTTCACCCATTTCAGCTTCCTAAACACTACCTTCTTACTAATAGCAACTACATTCATTTCTGCCCTGACTCTATTGAATTTTTGGCATGTCACAAGTGTCTTCCAGAGCAACCGATGCAAAATACTTATTCAGCTCATCTGCCATTTCATTTATCCCCTTTACACTTTTCCAACATAATTTCCCAGCAGTCCATTCTTGCTTTTCTTTTATTCTATACATTTTTTTTAAATTAGTATCCTCTTTTATATTAATGGTTGGCTTACTAAATATTACACCTTTGTTGCCTTCCGTTGGTTTTTACCCACCAATCTTTGCAAGACTGGTGTCCAATCTTTTGCTTTAAGGCTGCCTTTGACTTACCTTGCCCTCTTCTTTCTGTTGAATCTATCCTGTGTCTTCTAAATTATTCCCAGAAAATTCTGCCATTGCTGCTCCACCATCTTCCCTGCTCAGGTGCCTTTCCAATCAACTTTGGCCAACTCCTTTCTCATGCTACTGTTGTTCCCTTTGCTCAGTTGTAACACTGACACATCTAACTTCAGCTTCTCCATCTCAAATTGAATGTTATCATGTTATGATCAGAACCTCGTGAGGATTCCCTTACTTTAAACTCCCTAATCAAATCCAGTTCATTGCACAGCACCAATTCCAGATTTTCCTTTTCCTCATGGGTTCAACCACAAGTTACTTAAAAAATTATTTCATAGGCATTCCCTAAATTTCTTCTCTTAAGATCCACTGCAGACCAGATTTTCCCAGGCTACGTGCATCCAGTCCTCCATGACCACTGTAACACTGCCTTTCTTACATGCCACCTCAAGCTTCTGTTGTAATTTGCATCTGCATCTTATTACCCTAGAGTTTTTCTGCTCTACCCACAAGGATTCTAACTCCTTTGATCCTATGTCTCTTATTGCACAGAAGTCTATTTCATTTATTTTTTTTATTAACAGAACCACCCCATTCCTTCTGCCCACTGCCTGTCTTTTTGATCAGATGTGCATCCTTGGATGCTTAGCTCCCAGCTGTGAACCTTCTTCAGTAATGTTTCCTTTTGCCCACAATATCATACTTGCCAATTTCTAACTGATAATAAGATCAAATATATCATCTACTTTATCTGCATATGCAGTAACATTTTCAATTACAGTCATGCTTAACATCCACAACACGTTCTGTGAAATAGGACATTATGCGAACACCATATTATATACTTAGCAAAGCTATATGGGATACTGTAGTGTACCTGTATTAACCTGTAATATTTTCCAAAGAAAATTAAACAGGAAGATAACGTTACAACACTCAAGAAACGCATAGTACACGATGCTGCCTACGAGTTGAAGCATACATAGTTATATGGTAAAAAAATTACTTCTAAGTAATGTTACAGGTAAATTAATAAAATTATGATAAAAATATATCTTAAAATGGTAAGATTAGTTATTAGGTCACATTTCACAAACAAACATCTCATTTGCCATGCAAGAGCTGTGCAAAAGTAGACTTCATGTCTGCAGTTGGCTTGACAGAGACAATGGGAAGTGCTTGTGAGAATTTCACAAGTAAGTGTCAATGGACCAGCATGTTTAAACTGTGTCCAGGCTCAAGAACTGATGAATCTTTTGCTGCTAAACTGGTTGAACTTCCTAAGAGGGGGTCACGTGGTTTTGCAAACAGAGAGAAAGCATCCATTGTTTGGGAGAGTAGTATTCTGCAGCATTTGTGGTGAAGGCTGAAAATTGGCAGACCTGCTGCCCGACCCCATTTCAAGACAGGTTTTGAGTTCTGAGGTTTGCCTATTCTAAATCTCTGTAGGCAGTTGCAGAGGTTGTGGCTGGTTATTGGGGTTACTGCTGAAATAGTGGAAAAAGAAGAACTCTTTTGGAAAAACCCAAGGGGGGCAAGTTTCTTCGCTAAGACATTTCAGTTGTTGATTGAAGGAGATCAGTTTGTGTGTCCAACAAACAACGAATATCTCTCTGAAACCAACAAAGACCTTCCTGAGCAGTAACAACTAAGTTAAAGCACCAGAGCCTGGTGAATATAATATCTGTTCAATTCAGTTTGGAAGATTGTCTGATACCAGTGAACTTGGAGAAGTGAAAAGTGAATGATTGGACAGTGAAAAAGAACTTATCTGAACAAATACACGTTACATGTGCTTAAAATTAGAAGGGGTTATGTTAAGTTAATAGTAATAAGTTAAATATTGATATTATTATGAATTAAGTAAATAAAATAAATTTTGTTTAAGTAGCTGTTGTCTTGGTTAATTTCTGATGCCTTTGGGCTGGTAACAGTAGGGAAAGTTCACATGAAAATAACATTAGAAAGTACAGTACATACATAAGCCAATAACATAGGCATTTATTATGACTATCGTATATATGTACTGCACCATTATACACCTGGCAGCACAATTGCTTTGTATACAAGAGACATGAAACACTCGTGTTGAGTCTGGGAAGCTGTTGTATTCGCTACTCCCAGTTACCTCCACTACATCCCACTCTCCGATCAGGATTTCTAAACTATTACTGTATCACGTTATGGGACCATGGAGATATATGCAGTCAGACGTTGCCCAAACGGATGCTATGCAGTGCATTACTGTATTTTGAAATATCTTAATTGTTCTTGGGTGATTTTTTTTTAATGTTATTATTTTAATGTATTTACTAAGTTTTGAGACTTTTTGAATGTCAGAGACATACTCAAAAGAGGTTGACAGATTTGATAGTTGGCAAAACTGAAAATGTGGTTCCACCATCTGTCAAAGCTTTTATTAGTCCTTTCACAGGCAAAGGTTGTTCTGGTCCAACCACATGACCCAATCACATCATGTGAGTTCCTTGTGCTTCACCATTTATGAGCTGGTGACTTTCATCCAGCAAGTTATTCGGTACAGATATGCCGAGGGACACTGCAGGATAATTACATTAGTTCACTGGTAAGTGTTGGTGCCAAAATGCACTTGGCAAAATCCAGGCCAATGGTCCAGCTCAATGTCCTTTCCTCAGCACAGTTTCATCAGTTTCACCTTCAACAGAGCAAGAATTGTCTATTTCTTACACAACCTGCCACATGACTGCTCCAGCTCCCTCAAATCTTTCAATCCTGAACCTTTGTTTTCCCAGGTAGAAGGGGAGTTGCTAACTTGGGTTGAGAGCTCAGTTGTGTGACACTTAAGTGTATTGACTGAATGTCTCCTGTCATTGAGTCCACATCCATAATCATTAATCAAGGAGAGCCAAAAACTAGGAGGCTACTTAAAAGCAGGTGAAACTGATTGTGGAAGATGAGGTTACATTCAAGTTAAAGGCCCACAAACAACAAATAATTTGAGTGTTCAATTAATTAATAGCCTTGCCCTTTTGAACCAGTGGACAATTCATGTTCAATTTCATGACATGTCTGTAGCAATCAGCTGACATGAATCACACCATTGCTGGCCTCTGCGTTGATATGTGCACTCCAGTATATAGAATTCCCTACTCTACCTCCGTCATCTCCTGGGTGTTACTCATTTGGTTAATAATGATGAGGATTGGGTCCCAATGCATCCATATGCTTGAGATCATTCGTTCCCTTAACAACTAGTGAAGTTACAGAAGGGGAGGAAGGAGAAAAGTTAAGAGCTGAAGTTTTCCCAGACTGACAGCGGTATTGTTTTGGATAATCATGTCCCTGTCCACAACATTTTCCGGGACCAATCAAAGGGCTTTGTAACCCTTGACAGAACTGGGAATGTTTCGATCACCAGAGCACAAGACCTGAAGTATTATAGGATTGGCAATTGAAGACAAATGTATATATTCATCTTCAATTGATTTCATCCCATTGCTGGCCACTAGCTGAACAACTGCCACTCCCATAATGCTCAGTCCTATGTCCCCAATGGCATGAGGACTTACAGGCATTGCTATCGGCCCTCTACCAGCTTCTGCTTCCTTCAATTTTTCTTTGACTCATCTTGAAAGAATAAATGAAGTGTACCCAAGACAGATGAACAATCCCTTTTGGGTGACATTATCTGACTAAACAGCCATAGAACACTATAATCACATAATTAAGCCCTTTGGCCCAGCTAGTTCATATTTATTCCACCTAGAGCCATCGACCGGTACCCAGACCATAACCTTCCATATTTCTCCCATACACTCTTCCTATCCAATCTTCTCTTAAATGTTGAAATTGAAAACCCAGACCCACCACATGCCACACTCCACCCATCTGGCCCTTCAACATTTCTCCTTTCACTCTCAATCCATGTCCTCTCATTCTTGTCTCACCCAACCTTGTGGAAACAGCCTGTTTGTATTTACCCTTCCATGCCCTTCATAATTTTGTATACCAAAATTACCAGTCATTTTCTGAAACACCAGGAAACAAAGTCCTAAGCTATTTAGCCTTTCCCAGTAACTCAGCTCCTCAAGTCCCAGCAATAACCTTATAAATCTTATCTGCACTATTTCACTCTTGTTGATCTCCATCCTGTAGGTGGATGACCAAAGCTTCCCATAATACTTCAAATTTGGACTCACAAGTATCTCATGCAAGACTTCCTACAGTGTTAATTTAAAAGAAGAGGAGGTGTAAGGAAGACAAATGCGATGCTGAAATTCATCTTCAGAGGGATATGAGATCTAATGTTGAGCTTTCAAAAGACATTGGTCAAGGTTCAGATTTATTGTCAGGGTACATAGATAACATCACATATAACCCCAAGATTCTTTTTCCTGTGGGCCAGGCAGAATTTCTACTTATCAGTAGCACCAAAAATAAAACGGTACAGTTGATACAAATACAAAAGGGAGAAATGTAAACAAACTGATTGTGCAATACAAAATATTTTTTTTTAATGTGCAAAGTTTGTTCTTTGGTTATCTGATGATGGAGGGATAGCTGTTTCTGAGGTAAAACACAAAAATCTCAAGACACCGTAGCTGAAGTAAAAACAGAATGCAGGAGAAACTCAGCTGGTCAAACAGTGTACTTTATACAAAATCACATTTTTGGTCTTGAGCCCTTTATCGAGATATGGAAAAATGTAGGCAGGTGCCTGAACAAAATGGTGGGGCAAGGGGCAGGGGAGGAGCACAGGCCCACAGGTAGGAGTTAATAGGTGGAAAAGGGAGGGAGGGCACACTAGCAAGTAAGGGTAGAGGGAATGGCTCTATGAATACAGAGGAAGAGTGTGGAGAGCTGGAGGAAAGAAGAAAGAGGTAAAGGGAAGAATGGAGAGTAGGCCAACAGAAACCAGAGAAATCAATGTTAATGCCATCTCATTGGAGAGTGCCCAGATGGAAAATTAAATGTTGACCCTTCTAATTTACACATAGTTTTTGATGGGACAGTACATAAGGCCAATGACAGACACATCAGCATGTGAGTGGGAAGCGGAATTGAAGTGGTTGGCCACTTAGAGATCCCTGTGACTGATGTGAACAGAGCGAAGCGATCCCCCAGTTTGTCCCTGTACCTGGTGGTATGAGTCTTGTGCCTTCTGTACCTCTTTCCTGATGGCAGCAGCAAGAACAGAGAATGGATCCTTGATAAATGCTGCTGCTCTCCAACGGCAGCGTTCCGTGTTGATTTTCTTGATGGTGAGGACATTTTTGTCTGCGAGCTCTGTCCATTATTTTTTTCAGGGCTTTGCGCTCTGAGGTATTGGTGCCCGCAAACCAGGCTGTGATGCAGCCGGTCAGCACACCTTTCACTACACATCTGTAAAAATTGGTCGAAATGTTCGATGTCATACCAAACCTCGACAAACTCCTGAGGAAGTAGAGGCGGTGATGTGTTTCCTGCATGGCATTAGTATGTTGTGTCCAAGACAGATCATCTGAGATAGTGACTGCCAGGAATTTAAATTTGCTTACCCTCTCCATCTCTGATTCCCCCAATTTTTTTTTTTAATTTAGAAATACAGCAAAGTAACAGGCCAATTTGGCCCTACAAGTCCTGCTGCCCAATCACCTCAGAAGTGCAGCAACATTCCCTAAAATCGATAATTTGAGCAGAAGAAAAAGCATTTCAGCATTTCTTCATATTTGAGAAAAAATTCCTTGGTCATCTCTTTCTTGATGAAGTGAAATTGATGGGAATGACAACCTTCTGAAGGGCCACACCTCACAACAGAGTTGTGACACAATGTTATTCCCCATGGATTAATTGAATTGCTCACTGCCAGTAACAATAGCTTTCTGTTAATGATCTAACTTTATGACCTGCAAATGAGCCAAATGATGCCAACACACTCTGCCCATCAGATTCAGAGAGCCAGGTGAATCCCTTTCAGTCACATGTGCCCATAAATCCACAAGAGATATGTTATAGAGGTATATAAAATCATTCACAGCATGGATAAGGTGAATGTCATAATCTTTTTGCTAGGGTAAGGGGGTTCTACAACTAAAGGGCATTGGTTGAAAGTGAGAGGGGCAGGTTTAAAAGGGTCTTGAGAGGCAACCCTTTCCCACAGAGGACAAGAGCTGCCAATTACGGCATTTTAATGACATTTGTACAGGTATGTGGATAGCAGAAGTTTAGAGCAGGGGTGGCCAAAATACGGCCCCTGGGAGAACTGTGACCCATTGATGAAAACATTGAACTCAGTTTAAAAAAAAAATTACCTCAGCTGATTAAACATGGCAGAACTGAAAAGACAGAAAACAGCAAGGGTGTGCCGAAAATTTCAAACACAGTGGGAAAATGTATACTTTTCACAAAAGTGAAGGGGAAGTGTACTAGTTTGATTTGCAAGGAATCTGCTAACTTTAGTAGTCTTTCTACAGATATACACGATGGACAGTTGGGCCATGAAGTGTATTCTCTGAGAGTTGTGAGGGAATGTTGGAGACGGCCTTGTCCCTTTCCTGATCTTTTATCCTGTTCTTAATTTGCATCCAACTTTTTTTATTTTGCACTGCTTTTTGAAGGAGAGTTTAAAAGTTTTATTGTATTCATTTTAATTAAATTTAAGAGCAGCAGATACATAAATGCCTACTGTAATACGTGAGCAATAAACTACTATATTGTCAACAGTTAAACTGTTTAGTTGTGCCCTATAGCTCTCCACTGGCCACCGTGACAGAGGTGCACCAAAGAAAAGGTACAAGGACTGCCTAAAGAAATCTCTTGGTGCCTGCCACATTGACCACCGCCAGTGGGCTGATAACGCCTCAAACCGTGCATCTTGGCGCCTCACAGTTTGGCAGGCAGCAACCTCCTTTGAAGAAGACCGCAGAGCCCACCTCACTGACAAAAGGCAAAGGAGGAAAAACCCAACACCCAACCCCAACCAACCAATTTTCCCTTGCAACCGCTGCAATCGTGTCTGCCTGTCCCGCATCGGACTTGTCAGCCACAAACGAGCCTGCAGCTGACGTGGACTTTTTACCCCCTCCATAAATCTTCGTCCGCGAAGCCAAGCCAAAGAAAAAAAAAGAATAGTTATTTTAAAAGAAAATGAATTTTTGATAGCACAGGGGTTTCTGGTCTAAAAATATTGGTTTTTCTTGCAATATAACTGGTTTAAAATTGCTAGGTTTAATATTGTTTGGCCTGTGACTCCTTACAATTTTCTCTATGTGGCCCAATGACCAAAAAAAAGTTTGACAACCCCTAGTTTAGAGGGAAACATGCTAAAAGCAGGCAAATTGGACTTGCTCAGATGGGCAGCCTGGCCAGCGTGGACAATTTTCATGCTGTATAACTCTACAAATGATGGCATTTTTCTTATTTATGGAAGCAATGCAATCTGGCTAGAACAACTTATCTAGAGGAGACTGTCAAAGATTTACATTTGTATTCAATTTTATCTTATGTAGAATGCAAAATATTTCAAATCACTGTAGATTGTAAAAGTACATTCTAAGTTCAAAGGAGCAGACTTTGCACAACCACTTAGTTTATTTTTATATATACACCTTTATCTTGGTCAGCTGCCAGTCGTTACATTCAAGACCCATCCCATGTAACGTGGACATTATGCCTCTTAGCGTGTCAAACAAGAATGTTTCAGGTTGAATGGTGGTTACATCCAAGTAATTTAAATCTATAGCTATTTTAGTTAAGCACAATGGTTTCCTTATTTTTGTATCCCACCTTCTCACCACTCCCACTCAACAGCCTCTCACTTCAATTCTTTCTCCCTTTGACTGTTAAGCATCAAATCCTGCTCAGTAAAACTCCACAGCTAACAACAGCTCTTACGTACATAGTCACCCATTATTGTGAGCCTGATTGGTGTTTTTTTGGTCATAAAGTCACAACTTAATTCTAACCTGCCCCAGATTCTTTTATAAAGTGGTCACTGATGGACAACCAAAATGAGAATCAAAATCGTTGATCAAGTCACTGCATAGAAGAGCAGGGATGTCAAGTTACATCTGAACAAGACATTGATGAGATCATACTTGGCAGATTGTTTGCAGTACTAATCACCCAACAAGAGGAAAGAGTTCATTAAGCTGGAAAGAGTGCAAAGAGATTCATAAGAATGATATTGGAACTACTAGGCTAGAATTATATAAGGAGAGGCTGGATCCTTTCTCCATGGGGCATAGAAGGCTGAAGGGAGACATTACAGAGGTTTATAAAATCATGAGGGGTATTGATAACTTACACAGTCATAGTGTTTTCCCATGGTAGGGGAATGAATAACTTGAGGGGACAGATTTAAGGTGAGAGGGAAAGATTTAGAAGAGAGCTGAGGGGTACCTTTTTCCACTCAGGGGATAAAGGGTATATGGAATGAGCTGCAAGAGGAAATGGTAGAGGTGGGAATAATTGTTATGTTGAAAAGCAATTGAGTCGTGAACTGGGAAGGTTTAAAGGGATTTAGGACAAACACAGGGAAATTAGGTGAACAACTTGGTAGGCATGGCGAAATGGGCCGAAAAGCCTGTTATTGTGCTGTACAACTATGACCTTGTGATTTTGTCAGAAGGCAAATTCAAAATTTTTCGTTTGGTTAATAATAAATTTAACTTATGGGACACGATGAAAGCATATTTAACAGGACATATTTTGAAAATTAAGGGCTATATGAAAGAATTGGACCAACAGGAAAATGAGATAATACGTTTCAAAAACAGATTTGCAAAGAGGGACCTCTGAGGAAGACTTATAAATAAGAAACTTCATTATAATACATTACAAACATATAGAACGGAGAAAGCCAATAATGAGGACTAAGCAGAGATATTATGAGTTAGGTGAAAGTGAAAGGGGTCATAAGGTCCTGGCTTGGCTGTTGAAAACAGAATAAGTTTCAAGAATGATTAATGCAATTGAATTAGAGTCGAATGCGACTACCTATAAACATTAAGAAATTAATGAAGCTTTAAATGAATTTTATTCTGTTATATAAATCAGAGTCATAGAAAGACAATAATAAAATAGAAGATTTATTTCTCGCAAATAAAGCTACCACAGTCAACTTTACAAGAACAAGAGGTCACATGATGGTGGACAGCAAGTAGGAGCAGAATCCCAGAGCTCCTTAGAATACTAAAGAAGACAGAAGAAAAAACAGATTGAAACAACCCTCAACATCTTACCCTTCCAATGAAAGCTTCTGATACATTTATTTAATTCTCGAAAAAAAACTTATGGTATCATTTGAGTTGGGAGTTGAATGTCATGGCCCGATGTAGGGAATTTAAATTCAGTTGTGAAATGAATCTTGAATAAAAAGCTAATCAAGATATAGATCATGTAATAGTTGCGGCAGGGTCCCTTTTCTGTCATTTAAGAGAAGGTTGGATGTCTACATGGAGGTGAGGGTGTTGGAGGGTTATTGGTGGAGAGCAGGAGGTTTGAGCTAGTGGAGTTCTAGTGAACGGTGCGGACTCGAAAGGCTGACATGGCCTGTTTCCGCTCTGTAAATGGTTATATGGTTATGATTATTGGTAATGTTTGAAATGAGTATTGTATCTAGGGAATACATTCATTTTAACACAATTATTCCTACCCAATAATGTTATTGGCAATATCTTCCACTTATTCAAATATTCTCTAATTTTTTTAAGTAATTTAATTTATATAAATGATCTCATTTATTATCTACCTGTATCATTAAATATTTTATTCCATTTGTCAGTCATTTAAATTAAGTATCTTCTTAACACTGAGTGTAATCCCCTATAATTAGGGGCATAATTTCACTTTTATCCCAATTTACTTTATAACCCAATACTTTCCCATATTCCTCCGGTCTTGAATATAATTCGAGTAACGAACCTATTGGAAGTTTGAGTTAGGAGGTTTGCAGTTACCAAATGTTAAAAATTTTTTGAGGTTCCTTGCTTCATTTTTTTGGACGAGGGAGTAAAGCAAGCATGGATTGAAATAGAAATTGATAAAATAGGAGAGAGAATATTGGAAGTCTTTATATATAAATGGGAATCAAAATTAATAACTTGGATCTTTGTTGAAATATTTGGAATAAGATAAACAACAGAATTGGAATGAGGGGGATGTCCCTGCTTAAAATGCCTTTGATACAAAAATCAACTTATTCCATTTTCAATGAATAGTGCATTTTTAAAGATTTGGTCATGGAAAGAAAATAGATATATAGACTATTGATAAGAAGAAATAAATTTATGTCATTTGAATAATTTTAAAAATAATATCGGATACAAAATAATACACTTTTAAAATATTTAATTAAGGGCTTATTTAAGAGATAAATTAGTCTACCAATATTATTACCGAAATGTGGTGATGTGGAAATGCTAAAACGTAGTAGATATATAAATAATTTTATTTCAGCTATGTACACTTTATTCCGGAAGGGACTCCCAAACAGGGGATACATAGGTCCAGACAGTGATGGGAGATGGATTTAAATATTAACATTGATGAACAAAATAGGTCAGACTTACATCAAGCTAGTATCACAAGCATTACAAATGTTAGAAATGGATTAATTCAATTTTTTTTTACATCAACAATACCTCACACCACAGATGTTTAATAGATTGCAATCATACCAGTGTTTCTGATGTAGCCAAGAGATGGATACTTTTTTATATTCTACTTGGTCTTGTCCTAAAGTGAGACTCTTTTGGATAAGTTTATTTGGCATTTTTTTTAAAGAACAGGTTACAGGAATTAAATTCCCATTAAACTCAATGTTATTTTTACTCGGTAATATTGAAGAGGTAAGACCAAAAAGGAAATTATCTATATATCAAAAGGCATTTGTAAATATTGCCTTGGCAGTAGCAAGAAAATGTATAGCAGTAACATGGAAATCAGACACCCATCTAGGTCTGGAGTGACTGAACACAAAAATGTGCAGTTGATTTCCTCTTGAGAAGATTACTTATAATCTGATAAACAAATTTACTTTTGAAAATTTGGCACCCATATTTACAAATTGAGGGAATTAATTTCTAGATGTTTTCCTTAAACTTCAAACCTCATTAACTTTCTTGGAAGCATTAAAAGATACAAATGGTTAGAGCCGTGTGGTAAGGGGTGTCCTCTGAAACGCAGGTTTCTATTCTTCCTTTTTCTATACTGTTTCTCATTTATTTCTTTCGTTTCCTGGGGTTTTGTTAGGAGGAGATGGGGTTGGGGTGTTATACCATCAAGTATAATGGATTTGATACTAATATTTGACTACTACATTGTGCATTTGGCAACAATTACATATATGGAATTTTTTTTAATAAAACTTTCAAAAAAAAACTATGACCGTGGATTTTTCATTTCACCTCACCAGGGAATCCTCAGGTTAAATGAACTACCATTACTGTCATGTAAGATGACAACCAAAACAATGTGCACAAACATCACCTGCAGTTTTATGTTTTGGTGCATAATAGAATGATCACTCTCGTGCTTGTCATTTGAATATCAAAGTAGAAATGGCAGCAAAATTAGGCTATGTGCAGTGGCACGTCCATGGATTTCCATTCGACCATACGACATAGGAGCAGAAATAGGTTACTCAGCCCTTCTCGTCCGCCCCGCCATTTAATCATGAGCTGATCCATTTTTCCACTTCCTGGCTTTTTCCTGATAACTTTGGATACTGGGCTAATCAAGAACCAATCAATCTTTGCCTTAAATACACACAGACAGCCTCCACAGCTACCTATGGCAACAAATTCCACAATTCACCATCTTCTGGCTAAAGAAATTCCTCCGCATCTCTGTCTAAGTAAGCAGACGCCCCTCAATCATTGTTTTGCCATTTTCTCATTGCTCTCCCATCATGGGAAACAATTTTTTCATATCTACTCTATCCATGCCTTTCAGCATTCAAAATGTTTCAATGAGATCCCACTTTATTCTCCTAAGTTCCAATTATCACAGGGCAAGAGCCATCAAACGTTCCTTTCATTCCCGGAATCATCCTTTCTAACCTCCTCTGAACCCTCTCCAATGTCAGCACACCCTTTCTTAAAAGAGGAGCCAAAAACTGCTAACAATACACAAAATAAGTGAGGCCTCACCATGGCCTCAACATAACGTCCCTGCTTTTATATTTCTCTTGAAATGAATACCAGCATTGTATTTGCTTTCTTCACTCCTGACTCAGCCTGCAAGTTTACCTTCAGGGTATCCTGCACAATTTTCAATTTTATCCCTATTTAGAAAATAATCTGTTTATTTTCTTTCCCAAAGTGTATGACCATACACATTCCAACACTGTATAATTTAAGAGAGGGAGAAAATTTAAGGGGTCCCGAGGGTGGTGGGTGCATGGAATCAGTTCCCAGAGGGAGAGGTAGAAGTATGTTGTGTGTGGAAGTAGCGTGGCCTCCCTGCCTGTTTTGAATGGGTGCATTGTGGGTGGTTATGTGTCCTCCTTTCCGAAATATCTTCGGAAGTCACATCACCTGTCATTCAAGGCTGGCTTCCCGCCACCCATTAGTGCACACCTTGTGTTGGCCAATTTAAATCACCCAAGGTCTTTATTGGCTAGAAGCACAGATTAGCACTCTATATAACACTAACACATAGCATAATCTTTCTCACTGCCTTGTGGTCCAAGCCTCAAACATCGCTCCATGCCCAGTCACTATTGCTGGAAGAGTTGTGGGTAATATGTGCACTGCACTGAAGCTGAGCCGTAGTATTGTAATAGATCAATACTTGCAGAGAGCTGCACCCCCACTGTTAAGAGAATCGGGTGTGTATAAAAGTTCCTTTGTAGTGTGTGTACTCAAGTGTGTGAGCATGTCGACTATCTGTTCACTATTGTCAGAGTCCAACCTAGATCCGAGGTGAATGCTGAAGTGAAATAGTAATCAAGTACCATTTAACGTTCTTACCCATTTGTCTCCCTTGTGTCAAAGTTGCGTGTGATTGTAACACTTGTGCTCAGACACACCTCTCTGTGAACCCACCGAACCGGATACTCTTCTCAACACAACAAAGTGGAAAAAATTTCAACATTTAAAAGACACTTGGAGAGTAAGATGATGAGGAATGGGATATAGGCCAAATGCAAGGACTTGGGATTAGCTCAGAAAAGCACTTTGGTTAACATGAATGAGATGGGCCAAAGGGCCTTTTCCCATGCTGTATAACTATGATTCTATATAACTGCAATAAAATTTCCTTGATGCTATAATAAATCCCTCTCATAATAAAGACTAATATTCCACTTCTTCTTTTAACTATCTTCAGCTTCTACATATATGCTGGCCTTCAGTGATTTTAAACTCACTTAAGTTCCTGAAACTATCTCAACACCACCCAATCTCTCACCATTTAACAACATTTTGATTTCTGTTATGTGTTAATTTGGATGTTTATCACTTTTTCCCATTTTACATTTTATCTGCAATATTTATATTCAGTTTGTCCAAACTTAGAAATATGACATACGATATGCATTGATCTACCCTATTATATTGATTTCATTATAATCAATGTAAGCACTCACCTCTGAGTTAGACGTTGTGGGCTCAAATCCAACTCTGGATTGCTGGATTTTTTTTTATTTTGGTGTATTTTCTACGTTACAATTGCAACTACACTTCAAAAGTACTTAGTTACTTGAAAATTGCAATGGGGTCATAAAAAGTACTAAACAATCCAAGCCTTTCTTTCCCTGAAAATAGCTTAGCAAAAATTAAAATACTATTTTAATAATATCAATTTATGGATCTCTGATTATGAATATGATGTTAAGTGAAATAGGAAAGCTTAACTTTTCTTTATCTTTCTTCCAAAAAAATGTTCTTATCAAATGTACTATGTTTAAACCTTACAAATTAACATACCAACAATTTAGTATTACTTTTGAAGGTTTATTCCAAAATTATCATTTGAACCCATGAGGCAGGTTTCTATCATAGTACACTGACAGAATGACACCATTGACTGATTGGCCTTGGGAACCCTTTTACATCCACCTTAATTCGACCATGTAATCTTCAGTGCAATTTATTTTTCCAAATTGAGTTGCAAATGTTAGAAGTGATTTCAGGTGATGTTGCTTATCAAAATGGTTAAATTATCCACTCATTTCAATTACACAATGCACGAAGCATTGCAATCTGAAGATTCCAAAAATAATAGTTTTCAAATTAATAGCAACAGGCAAATAGAAATTTAAGATGAACAATTCACTGTTGAAGACTTTCTAAGTAGCAGTGCTTGCTTGTGCGAGGAATTATTTAAGATGCTAAATAGTGTACCATAAAAGAAGCATATTGTACTACATTGAAAGTCCACTGGTTTGTCTTTAACATTTCCTTAAATTTATGAATATTAATTATGATTTGTAACAAAACAATGAGCAGAGGTAGGGTTGCTGAACTGGTGGTTTATGAACTCAGTCTAGGTAAAGTTTGCTATCTGGTCTTCATATTCTCGAGTGGCAGAGAGAAAGAAAAAGTGTACGTTTCCAATTATCTATGTATGGGGTTTTCTTTGCCAATGTATAATTCAAGAGATGAACGGGGGTTTGTGGACACACTATAATTTTGCAATAGGAGATGGCAAAAGAATAAAGGGGTGGAGGAGATTGCATCTTATTTCAATTCAATAGGTACATCAACTCAGATCAGCAGTTATAACCATATCGTTCTATAGTTAAATCAGAGAAAGCGGTTGATACAATTACATTGTTCAAAAGACGCTTCAACAGGTACATGGATCTGAAAGATCAAGGATCTGGACCAAATGCAGGCAAATGGAACTTGTCCAGAATACAAATTTAGTTGGAATGGACTAGTTGGGCCAACAGGTCTGTTCCATGCTGCATGGCTCTAAGCCACACTGAGATTATTTTGTATTTCTTTGGTTGCCTGAAACTTGGATAATAATGGGGACAGGAAAAACCTCCCATTTCAACTATATATCGAATATGGATCGTGTCTGAAGAAATCCTCTATACAACTTTCTAAGGAATACTGGGAGAAAGGTATAGACCTCATCTTGAAGGCTGCACTGTGTGTTGCTGGATCAAGCTGTGATAGACAAGTTAGTAGGCAAAATTCCAGGCATCTTTTTCTATTGCAAAGGACACATCGCAACAGAAAAATATAACCACATTGCTGTGAGATGCTGCACTCAATTGGATTACACCATGCTACCTGTCCTTAAAAGTTTATTCAAAGGAGATCCATCAATCTACCAGAACCTCAGATCAATCCAATAATGATCTGCCATAATGTCCTCAATTATATGCAGAAAAACCAAATGGTTGATGAAGTTGCATAGTTCCTAAGTAAATTATTGGTCATTTCATCACCACCATTATCAAGGATGCACTAAGACCATGCTTGGCTAATGGCAAGAAGTGCCCTCCTATCAGATCCTAAAGGCACAGCTGGACTGTCACCTTTCGCTGACCTCAAATATGCTGATGAGATCCCCATCCATATTTTTCTGGAATGTGTATTTATCATCAAGGTCCAGAAAGGGTAACAGTTCACCACAAAGAGCACTCCAAGCTCCATGGCCTGTTCCCAGGGCCACAAACCAAAATAAACATAACGTATTACTGGAAGGTTACACTGGACAACATTTTTTTCCCCAAAAAGTTTGCTTTCTGAAAAAATTGGGAATTATAATAAACAATGTCAAGCTGAACACAAAGGTTACTTCAGATTTGCTGCATCACATAGGAAGTTGGAGAAACATTAAATTAACTTTTATTGAATTTAGCATGTTTAATCACATAATGTACCTCTGAGCCAAGACCTCAGTTTGACTGTACATGTTGCACTTGGACAACAAATGTGAGGTGCCCAAGGCTTGTCTTGGTCACCAATTTTACAACCAAAATAGAGCTCATTGGCTTTCTTTGTAAGTGTATTCACACTGCGTCTTTGAGCCTTCAGTGTATATTCACCACAAATGTAACAGCTACACTGCTCCAGCAATAATACACACACAACCAGACGGGTTGAGCTCAGTGAGCAGACTGGTTTATTGCAGGCTGTGGGCTGTTCTTATACTCCCAGCCCAGACCTGACTGAGAAGCGCGCTGGAGGGCACTGACGTCACCCGGGCGCCACGTGGTCCCCCAGCGCGGGTTTCTGAGCCCCATGCTGGGAGGACGGGAACACCCCTGATGGCGCCATTTTGGCCGGCTGCCCCGTCACGTGGTTTACAAGCAGGATCGGTTCACCTGCCTAGTTGTGAGCCGCCACAACAGAATGTATCACAGCTGTTGTGACATTGATGAGACATTTCTGCTGTATTGAATCTTCCTGAAGACAATAAATGCTATTGCTAAGTACATTCACTAAGTTATTGCCTAAAAAACATGTGCATCAACATGTGTTCAATCTATATCAATGTAATGCACAGCATCTATATATGTGAGCTGCTCTAATCGCCTGTCTGCATCTATCCTAACTAAGCATGCCCAGGCCTAAAACAGCATTTGCATAGCACCTGCATTGAATGCATGCCCAGACACACTTGGACTGACCAAAACAGCTGGCTTTGTGGGCTAGTAGACTTAAAATATGACCGAAAATGTTAAAATAGGTGACATCTAAAAAATAGTACGTGATAAGAAGATCTTAAAGTGATTTTTTTTTGTTATCAGCTGCCCAAAATTCACCAAATATACACAAAAATATTCAGGAAGCAAAATCTTCCTTGTCCAACGTTATCAACTTAGCGTGGACAGTAGCAATAGGAGGTACTGTAGTTGCACTGCTACACAGCTCCAGTGACCTAGGTTTAATCCAGACCTCAAGGGCTCGCTGGGTGGATTTTGCATGTTCTCCCTGAAACAGCTTAGGTTTTCACAGTGTGCGCCAATGACGTACCAGTCGCTTAACAAGCTTCTGTGAATGGTTGCCACGGATGTTCGAGGGTGGCAGAAGATTCAGGGAGGAGTTGATGTGGATGGGAGAGGACAGGTTAAATTGGTGGGGAAATGGGACAGATCACGATCCTCTGGGAGCAGGCATAGACTTGATGGGATGAAACCTGTTGGTTTCCCAGTGCATGAGGCTGTCCACAACCAATTGCTTCGTCCACAACCCAATGTCCAGGCCCACATACTGAGAAAGATACAGAACTTGGCACAGGCATCTCCAAGGCTCAGATAGAAAGATGACAAAAGGAGGTATCACTGAGACACTGAAACCCTCAGTTAAAAAAAAATCTCTCAGCCAATTCCTTCATGGAATATCTATCCATTTTTTTTCCAAGCAAATTAAATAGTATGGCATGTACTATGAATGACAACTTAGTGCAATGATATATATTTCTATATCTTGCAAGTATAGGGAAAGGATGTTAGTCTGTTCAAATTCTCGATATGCATATCAAAATATGTGTGCATGCAAACATAAGCGTAAATAAATGCACCCAGTATTAAATTAAACTTGTGCATAGACATTTGACAGATAAACATCTCCTGATATATATTTTCAGTCATATATTTGTGTAATGTGGTCATATCAATTAATGTGTGTAGCTGAATGCATATGTGACCAGATATGTGGAAACATACACATATTTACTCATAGACAAGCATTTGAACTGCTGCATCAAAGGCTAGAACTCAAGTACTCGTGAAGGGATTAGTGCAAATCGATAATTCAGTCAACAAGAGCAGGTTAGACCAAAAAGGCCTTTTTCTGTGATGACTCAATGGCATAGGCCTGCAGATAAAATACCCCTAAACATCAATGGCCACTCTGGAACACTTGCGCACATGCAAGCAGGGACACAAAAACCAGCAAACTGATTGTTTAAAATGATCATCCATTCGTTCCATTGGGCATGCACCCGCATGCAAATCAAAATTACTGTTAACCCTTTGGGTTGAACAAGCAACGCTCTGCAGGGTGATCAAAAGAGACACTGGACAAACTGAAGACCTGATTTGATGCACAGTCAGTGGTATGAATGATACCACCGCCATCATGACGCTGGGAATCTATTTTAACTGGAGGAAGAACCCGCACTTTTTGGATCAGTTCTTATCCTTACATCTAAAAGAGACAAGCAAATCACCCCAATTAATTATTTGTGTCTATCTGGTTACCTTGAGGATAGAATTCCTCTGTCCGCCCCCTAAACAGTACTATATACAAAGCCGGACCCGCTAAATTCAGAACTTTCAAACAGAGATATCCGAGATCTGACCGCATTGAGACATGACTTTAACAAAACTGCGTCGGTGTCTTGTCTCCCAATCGCCTCCCACCTCCCCTTGCCTCTCACTCGCCCCCCACCCCCCTTGCCTCGCACTCGCCCCCTCCCCTTGCCTCCCACTCGCCCCCCACCCCCCCTTGCCTCCCACTCGCCCCCCACCCCCCCCTTGCCTCCCACTCGCCCCCCACCCCCCCTTGCCTCCCACTCGCCCCCTCCCCTTGTCTCTCACTCGCCCCCTCCCCTTGCCTCTCACTCGCCCCCTCCCCTTGCCTCTCACTCGCCCCCTCCCCTTGCCTCTCACTCGCCCCCTCCCCTTGCCTCTCACTCGCCCCCTCCCCTTCCCTCTCACTCGCCCCCTCCCCTTGCCTCTCACTCGCCCCCTCCCCTTGCCTCTCACTCGCCCCCTCCCCTTGCCTCTCACTCGCCCCCTCCCCTTGCCTCTCACTCGCCCCCTCCCCTTCCCTCTCACTCGCCCCCTCCCCTTGCCTCTCACTCGCCCCCTCCCCTTGCCTCTCACTCGCCCCCTCCCCTTGCCTCTCACTCGCCCCCCACCTCCCCTTGCCTCTCACTCGCCCCCCACCTCCCCTTGCCTCTCACTCGCCCCCCCACCTCCCCTTGCCTCTCACTCGCGCCCCCACCCCCCTTGCCTCCCACTCGCCCTCCACCCCCCCTGGCCTCCCACTTGCCCCCTCCCCTTGTCTCCCACTCGCCCCCTTGACTCTCACTCGCCCCCCCCACCTCCCCTTCTCACACTCGCCCCCCTTGCCTCCAGCTCTCCCCCACCCCCCTGAGCTTGCTGCTTTGTGAACCTGTCACCGTGACAGTGAGCGGCGGAGACCGACCACCCCGCAGGGCGAGCACCGTGCCCACCGCCTCCACCCCCTCCCTCTGCTCCAGTCCGCGCGGAGTGCGGTGACACCGGAGCGGACCAGCCTCCCCCTCCTCCTCCTCCTCCTCCTCCTCCGCTGCCGCTCTCCATCCGCAGCGCAGCGATCCCTGCCGCCGCCGGCTCCCCATCTCCCGCATCCGAAGCGATGAAGAGGTGGTGGGGGGGGGGGGGGGCGGACCGTTTCAACAGGAGGAAATGCCCCGATATAATAACAAGCAACGCTTGACAAAGTGAAGACTCCGCGCATTGATGGATCTCCACCTTGGGTGGTCGATACATTTTCACTCTTACACGTGGGAGGAATCAGGCATTCGCATACACGTAAACCCCCCCTGGTTACCTGTACCCGTGTGTTGTTATGTACAGGTTGGACACATGAAACATTACCTGCTTTTCAGAGATCTGCAGTTTTCCCCCCTTCCAAGCGGGATCTCTTCCTGCTTTAATCTTCTGTTATTTCATCAATTCCCCCAGTCCCCATGGCTTGTTTTGCCCAATTATACATGGATCGGTTGCATTGCTCACATGCAGATGCTGTGTGGACCTGGCAGCCTGGATCTGGCTCTCTCTCTCCCTCCCTCCCTCTCTCTCTCTCTCTGGGTGCAGAACTGTTGCGAGGGAAATTTCTTCTGGGCTGCTGACGTCACGACCATCACAGCAACAATTCAAACCCAGCCACCCAAAGTCACCAGAAACTGCAGGAGCTCCCGGAGTTCCCCTTGTCTGAATGTCCAGTCCTTTTGCCTGGCCTCTCAAGTGGGTGGCCAAGTGTGTGTGTGTGTGGTTTCTGAGCAACAGCCAATAAACCAAACAAAAAAAAATCACTGGCCTCAGGTAGGGCGGGAGAACTCGATTAAGGCACCCAGGTGTTAATTTCCACTCGGGCTTTCATTGAGGAGGGCAAAGGTGGCCAGAATGAATCCCCTTCCTGCAGGGATGTGGTCAACTTTGAACCCTCCACTCCTGTCACTTTGATCCTTTATGGCAGCGGTTCCAAACCTTCTTCTTTCCACTCGCATCCCACGCTAAGTAATCACAGTGCTCTGTGATGAGTCAGGGATTTCTTAAGGTGGGTTGTGAGTGGAAAGAAAAAGAGGGGGAACCACTGCCTTGTGACCACTGAAACCATGAAGCTGGTTCTGGCTCCTTGATTCAGAAGTACCCTGACGTGATCGGTTATTTTAGATTTTCTGATGGCAGATCTATTGTCATGCCATCCCATGCAACTCTTGAGATTTCCTGTGGGTGAGACAGAATTACCGCTTATTGTTAAGCGCGGGAAAACAGTAATCAATGGACACATGTAAACATATAAAGAAATATAAACTGACTGCAATGCAGAGGGGAAAAATATCACCAAAGTGCAAATGCAGGACTTCTTAAATGAAGTCCTGATTGAGTTTGTTGTTGAGGAGTCGGATGGTGGAGGGGTAGCAGATGTTCCTGAACCTGGTGGTGCGAGTCTTGTGGCACCTAGACCTCTTTCCCGATGGTAGCAGCGAGAACAGAGCGTGTGCTGGGTGTTGTGGATCCTTGATGATTGCTGCTGCTCTCCAATGGTGGCGTTCCTGGTAGATATGCTCAATGGTGGGGAGGGTTTTATCTTTGATGTCTTGGGCTGTGTCCACTACCTTTTGCTCAGGGGTGTTAGTGTCTACATTCCTGTGGAGCGCTGTTAGCCAGAATCACACAAGGTAAGGACTGTACAACAAGCTTTAATCCACAAAGACTTCCACAGAGCCAGGCTGGCTGTGGCTGCAGCACCTCTGAGTGAGGCCTCATATCCCGGAGGGTGATTGACACCTGACCGGGTGGGGCTTGAACCATTCAGGCCGACTGATTGACAGCCGGCCAGTTGTTGTCCTGTCCCCTTACACTCCTGCAGGTACAGAGGTTGCCCCCTGCAGTAGGCCGGTGGTGTACCACCACATTCACCCCCTTTAAAATTGTCCCGGGGGGGCAGTAACAAGGAATCGCACCCACTATGACCATACAATAATTACAGGTTGTGACGATTCGGCGGCCGCCAGGGTCTCCGTCACCATCGTAGGACTGGCTCCTGGTCACTGGTCAGAGGGGAAGTGGGGGGGGGGGGGGCTAGCGGCAGGGATGTGTGTGGCTGGTGTGGTGGTGCGCGGAGGGGTGGCCAGGGGGGCTGGGGTTAACATATGCGGGTCGTATTGGATGGGTGAGGGGGCGGGTTTGTCTCCTAAGGCTGAAGCGGGCCCCTGGTGGTCAACGAGGCCCTGAATGCCCCATAGCTGCCTAGGGACGGGGATGTATGCCCGGTCAGCGTCATCCTGGGTTGGAGGGTGGCATGGTGTGGTGGGTGCTCCTGCTGGTGCCAGGTCCCTAGTTGAGACGGGGTCTTCCCTGCAACTGCCGAACCTAACGTAAGCGTAGTTATGGTTTGCCTGAAGGAGGAAAACCTGCTCCACCTGGGCTTCGGCCTTGTGTGTCCGTACATGCTTATGCAGAAGCACCGGTCCCGGGACATGAGCAATGCTGGGAGTGACATTCCAGTCGCCGACCTCCTGGTGAATGAGAACAGGGGGTCGTGAGGGTTCTCATTGGTAGCCATGCACAGCAGTGACCGAATGCATGGAGCGCCTTGGACAGAGCGTCCTGCCAGTTCTCAACGACCCACCGTTTTGACCTGAGAGCTAGGAGGACTGCCTTACAGACCACCCCATTCTCGCGTTCCACTTGCCCGTTGCCTCTCGGGTTATAGCTTGTTGTGCGACTGGTCACGATGCCCCTCGTCGTCAGGTACTGCCGCAGCTCGTCGCTCATGAAACTAGACCCCCAGTTGCTATAGATGAAGGCGGGGTAGCCAAATATGGTGAAAATCTGCCCCAAGGTCCTGATGATGGTGGCTGTGGAGGTGTCCGGACAAGGGATGGCGAAAGTGAAGCGTGAGTACTTGTCCACTACCATGAGGAAGTAAAGGTTTCGGTTCATGGAAGGCAGGGGCCCCTCTGAAATCCATGCCAAGATGGTCGAAAGGCTGAGTAGGCTTTACAATGTGGGCCTGGGGTGGGGGCGGAAGAAGCGGGGTTTACACTCCGCACAGACCCGACAGGCCTCGGTCATGTCCCTGACGTCCCTGATAGTGTAGGCAGATTTCGGGACTTAATGAAATGGTACAACCGGGTGACGCCCAGATGGCAGAGGGACTCATGCAATGACTGCAGGCTGTCGTCATGCATAGACATGCAGGTGCAAGAGAGGGCATCGGGGGAGTCGTAAAACTCCCCGGGGCAGTACTGGATGTCATAGCTGTATGTTGCCAGCAAGACTCTCCAGCGCAGGTTCTTGTCATTCTTGGTCTTGCTCTTGTGGGTAGTGTTAAACATGAACGCCACGGCCCGCTGGTCGGTGAGGAGCGTTAATCTCCTGCCGGCCAGGTAGTGGCGCCAGTGGCGGACCGCTTCCACAATCACCTGGGCCTCCTTTTCAATGGTGGAGTGCCCTAGCTCAGAGCCGTGGAGAGTCTTGGAGAAGAAGGCGGCGGGGCACCCACCCCTTGGTTGAGGGTAGCAGCGAGGGCCATCTCGGAGGCATCATTCTCCACCTGGAAGAGGGAGTCATCATCCACAGCCTGCATCATGGCATCTGCAATGTCTTGCCAGATGCAGGTGAAGGCTGCCTGCACCTCAGGTGGGAAGGGAAAAGTTGTGGCTTGGGCCAGACGGCGGACCTTGTCCGAGAAGCGAGCAACCCACTGTGAATAATAAGAGAACAGGCCCAGGCACCTGCTGAGGGCCTTTAGCGTGGAAGGGAGAGGTAACTCCATTAATGGGCGCATCCTTTCCGCATCTGGGCCGACGCCTCCATGGGCCACAATGTACCCCAGGATGGCGAGGCAGGTGTTGCTGAACACACACTTCTCCTTGTTGTAAGTGAGATTCAGGTCCGTGGCCACCTGGAGGAATTTTTCCAGGTTAGCCTCATGCTCCTGCTGGTCATGGCCACAGATGGTGACATTATCCAGATATGGGAACGTCGTCTTCAGCTTGTGCTGATCTACTATACGAACCATCTCCCGCTGGAAGATGGAGACCCCTTTCGTGACCCCAAAAGGAACCCGGCAGAACTAGAGCAGGCACCTGTCCACCTCAAAGGTGGTATAGGGCTTGTCCTTCAGGTGGATAGGGATTTGGTGATACGCCGACTTCAGGTCAATCATGGAGAAAACCCAGTAGCAGGCTATCTCATTGACCATGTCGGCAATCCTCGGCAGGGGGTAGGCATCCAGCTGGGTGTACCGATTAATGGTCAGCTGTCATCCACGACCATCCTTGGCTTACTTCTCCCTTTGACCACCAGGACTTGGGCTCTCCAAGGGCTGTTACTGGGCACTATAACGCCTTCCGCAAGAAGTCGCCGCACCTCCGCCTTGATGAAATCCCTGTCTGCAGTGCAATAGCGCCTACTCCTGGTGGCGATCGACTTGCAGCCTAGCGCAAGATGTGGAAAGAGCGCTGGTGGGGTGATGCGCAGTGTGGAGAGGCCGCAGGTTGGCCGGGGCTGGTAGTTTGGCGTACTGTGCAATGTAAGTGGAGGTTGGGGCCCCCCAAAGGCAAGGGTGACACTCTGCAGATGGCACCTGAAATCCAGGCCCAGGAGGAGTAGTGCGCAGTGTTTGGGCATGACCAGGAGCCTGAATCCTGCGTAAGTCTCCCCTTCCACCGCTATATTGACCGAGCAGCTCCTGAGGGTACCAACAGTCTTATCCTTGTCGGCGAGGGCGATCAAGCAGGTGGTGGGGAGGACCTTTAACCTTAAGGAGTGGGCCACGCTCAGGTGAATGAAGCTCTCGGTGCTGCCACTGTCAAACAGGCACTTTGTTACCTGTTGACTCGCACGCCTATCATCGAGCACCCGAGATCATGGGGGATATCCCTGGTAATGGCCAGGACCGTCTCAGAGTCAGAGTCGTCGCTATCTGGAGGGATGGGGAGCATCGATTGGGCAGCCTGGTCATCACCTGTAGTGACCACGTCATTCTCAATGTCGTTGGGGTCCCTCCGTGTCCGGCGCTGCTTGGCCCAAGATGGCAGCAGCATGTAGGGGGCTGCTGTGTGGCTGGCCTCCTTCCCCACCTGTGTCTGCTGCACCCGGGAAGTGACATCATCATGGCCGGCGGCAGTGATGCTGTTACGTCAGCCAGAAGTGACGTCAAGCCATGAGCCAGAAATGATGTCGCTTTAGTTCTCAGTGACCTGTGCCGGTGAGGGCAGGAGCTGGTGCAGATGCTCGGGGCACACGATGTGACGGTCGCTGGCAGGGCCGGATGTTGAGCGGTCGGAGTCAGGGAAGTCGTTGTGGGAACATTGGCGCTGCCTGGCATGTGCACGTGGGGGGGGGGGGGGGGCATCCGCGGGGGAGGTGGGGAGGTCATAGAGGGCCGCTGAGCTTCGGCAGATTTAGAGAGGCACACTTTTGCAAAGGGGCCTTTCTTGCCACAACAGGAACAATCCTGGTTCCTAGCTTGGCAGTTTTGGCGTGATCATCGATCTGACCCACACCAGGACCCACAGTACATACAGGGGCACCGGGCAGCTGCCGCAGCGACGTTTTCCTCCCCAGCTCAGCCTGGGGCTGCAGCTGCAATGTGAGAGGGCCATGAGGGAGCCTGGGGGTACCTGGAATCGAAGGCTTCGACGTGCAGGGATGCTGCATCCAGGGTTTGGACCACTTTCACAGTCCTGGTTAGGGCATAGATGTTGTCTTCCAGCAGCTTCTGTCAGATGGCCCTCGAGCGTAGCCCTTGGGCGAAGGCATCTCAGATCAGTCTCTTGACCTCCTCTACACCTACCCTGGGTTCAGCCAGACACGGTTGGGCCAACTCTCGCAAGTGTCCCAGGTAAGACACAGCCGTCTCCCTGGTTACTGGGCTCAGGTGTTGAGGAGGTACCTTGCACAGACCGCATTCATGGGGGGCTTGTACAAGTTCTCGAGAGTGTCCATTGTGCTTTTGTACATGGAGCAGCCTTTGGTTACCTGGCAGGCGCGGGGACCCAGCTTTGACCGGAGTAGGACCAACCTCTTCCAGGATGTCACCCTCGTGTGCCACAGTGATTGCTTCAACTGCATGCTGCCAGATCTCGAAGCATGTCTGGGCTTCTGGGTGGTGTGGGTCGACCTCAAAGGAGTTTTTCCATAGCCACATGGGAAAATTTTGTGGATTAAATTGTGGTGTGCTGTTAGCCAGAATCAGACACACACAAGGTAAAGACTGTACAACAGACTTTAATCCACAAAGACATCCACAGAGCCAGGCTGCGTGTGGCTGCAGCAATTCTGAGTGAGGCCTCAGGAGGCTGGCGCAGGCTTATATCCCGGAAGGTGATTGACACCCGACCGGGTGGGGCTTGATCCATTCAGGCCGACTGATTGACAGCCAGCCAGGTGCTGTCCTGTCCCCTTACACTCCTGCAGGTACAGAGGTTTCCCCCTGCAGTAGGCCAGTGGTGTACCACCACAATCCCAGACCGTGATGCAGCCCATTTTCTACCACACATCTGTAGAAATTTGCCATGGTTTCTGAATGTCATGCCAATCCTCCGCAAACTCCTGAAGAAGTCAAGGTGCTGATGTGCTTTCTTTATGATGCCATTGGTGTGTTGGGTCTAGGAAAGATCCTCCGAGATAGTGACTCCTAAGAACTCAAATTTGCTCCTACTCTCCACCTCTAATCCCCAAATGATCACTGGATTGTGCACCTCTAGTTTTCCCTTCCTGAAGTCAATAATCAGCTCCTTGGTTTTGGTATTATTGAGTGTGAAACTGTTGTTTATACATTTGACCATATTGTGAAGATTTGAAAGTCTAGAACTGCTTCACAGATTAATAAGCATCAATAAAGGGAGCATGCCCAATACAGACAATTTGAACAAGGATGACTAGCTGTGATATTGGGTCATATTAATCCATCTGTCGGTGGTCATTCACAACCCAACCAGATTTTCATACAGCTGCTTGCCTTACAACTGTGTAGTTTAAAATTCACAATCTTCACCCAAAAGATCCCCTGCCCAATTCATCCACTCCCCCAATTTATATACATACCCATCTCCTGAAGCTATATGCCAGTCATAGGCCTGGACTTGACCACAAGTACCAATTACTTAAATAATGATGACCCAATCCACACCACTGAACACATCTCAGCATATCTGGGCCTTGCTTCCCTACAACTCCTCCAATCTCAGCTATGATTTTAGCTGAATTCATTTATGATATGCGATGAACAGATCTTTCCATTATGAAAAGTCCCCCAGTGGAACATCTTTCCTGTAAGAACAGACATCCTTCCTGTAAGAACAGTTCATCTACACCATTAAAGTTTGAGCTAGACAGTGACTTAAATGTCAAAATATATTTTGACAAGGACATTCAGTTAATTTTTACAGTAGCACAAAATTAAAAATATGACATTTCCTGCAAACAAGCCCATAAAGTCATGAAGACAAGTGTGAAGCTTTGGATTTTGGTTTGGATGACTCCACAACCAAAATCATAACTGGAGTACCAGCCCCTGATTGCCATGCGTTCGTAGGCTAAAATAAACAGCAAGTATTTTTAGAAAATTTCTAAAATGTAGATTAAAAAGAGTGTTTAAGATTTTAAAAGGGACAGACAGAGTAAATGTGGATAGGCTTTTTCAATTAAGAAAGGGGGAGATTCAAACTAGAGGACATGGTTTAAGATTGAAGGGGGAAAATTATAAGGGGAACATGAGGGGAAATTTCTTTACGCAGAGGGTGGTGGGGATGTGGAATGAGCTTCCAGCACACGTGGTCGAGGCGGGATCATTGGTTTCATTTAAGGAAAGACTGGATCGTTACATGGATAGGAGGGGACTAGAGGGGTATGGACCGGGTGCTGGTCAGTGGGACTAGGAGGGTGGGGATTTGCTACGGCATGGACTAGTAGGGCTGAACTGGCCTGTTCTGTGCTGTAAGTGGTTATATGGTTATATATGGTTAAAACAAACTAGATATCTTGAAGTTTTCAAGTTTCAAGTATCCAGTTGGCTAAAATGATGATCATTCAAAACAAATTAATTATTTCCCCATCCACTAGTATTAAGACCATTCTATCAACTTAATTGATAGAAGTTAACTCCAGAAGTTAATTTTCTCCAATATTGTTTAGGCGCACATTTTTGCCTTAACTTTCACATGAATATTACAAAGTTTGGTCCAACTCAACTTGTAGTTATGTCTTTATGTGTATCACCTGTTGAGATTTAATCATAACTTATCTTAAGTTGGATGTTATTCAGCTTATTCACAACAGCTCTTGGTTTCCCAACTTACGTGGTTGTGGTTTCCTTACAGAGCTTCCAGTATCCACCATATTTTACTCTGCATATGTTGTATTGTGAGAGTTTTTGAAAACAGTATTTGTCCATCCCCAAACAATATTACAGCATTATAATTATTAATATTGGATTGTCAACAGGAACACAAGTGGAAAGTGGCCAATATGCAAAGCAATTATAAAGCACAAGAGACTGCAGACGTCAGAATCTGGAGAAAAAACACAATCTGCTGAAGGAATTCAATGAGTTGAACAGCATTAGTGGATGAAAACTAATTGTCAACACTTTGGCTGGAATCCTTCATCAGGAATGAGTGTTCAGAGTGGAGATAGCTTGTATAATGAGGACAAGATAGGAGGGACTGGACATGGGTTAGGAGGGGAATGGGAAACCAGGTATGGGGTGAAGGATGAGGAGCAGGGGCATTTGATTGGCAGAAGCCAGTCAGAGGTAAGAAAAACAAAAGGGGTCAGATGGAAGAAGATGAGTCATACAGGATGGAGTGGATAATGAGTGGAAACAAAGGCTATCAGTGCTGAAATCTGAGAAGAGGTGGAAATAGTGATATAATGAGAGATCAGATGGAATTGAAGTGAATATGGGACGAGAATGGTTGGGGGGAGAGGGGACAAAAAGTGGGAGAGGGGAGGGGAATGGGGGAAGCAACTGAGAAGAAGAGAGAAGGGACTCATGACATGAAATTGGAACATTAAATGTTCATACCAGAGGGATTGTCCAGGCAGAATATCAGATGTTGTTATAGAATTTCTTATGAATCTCCTTTTCTTCAACTTCCAGAGCTATCTCATGTCCTCTTTTGCATGCTGATTTCTCTTCAGAGTATACTCCTACATCTCCTATGCAAGGGATTCACAATCTCAGCCATTTATATGTCTTCATTGTTCCTGATGAGTGCCTGAATATCCCTCATTGACCAAGGTTTGCTAATCCTTGCCCTTCACTCTAACAGGAACTTGTTATCCCTGAACTCTCCTCATCTCACTTTTGAAAGCATCCCACTTGCCAGATGTCCCTTGACTAACAGGCTCTCCAATCAACCTTTGTAAGTTCCTGTCCAATGCTATCAAAATTAGCCTTGCTCCAATTAGATGTTGTGGGCTAGTCCTATTTTTTTGCATAACTTTTTTTTAACAAAGTGCTTCCCCCAAAGACACTTCAATCACATGCCCTGCCTCAGTCCTCGGTAGAAAGTAGAATATTGCCCCTTTTCTAGTTGGGGCATCTCCATATTGCTTGAGAAAATGTTCCCGGAGACACTACACATTTCTCACCATTCAAATTCTCAGTGAGTATTAGAGAATTTAAGATCATCTAATATTATTCAGTGCCTAAATACTATTTAGACTTGTATTTCATCATTCACCATGGTCTATAGAAAACACTCTTTGTACCTCTCAACGGCACTTGGCCTGCAGTCCAAAAATAAACATGATGTAAGCTGCAGATTTGAATTATAGACAGTAATTTAGGCTGAGACCTGTGTCTGGAAAGTTGTAACATGATGGCAGCAAAAATCTAGGAAGTAAAGTTCCACACCCACTGAAGGATGTGAGTGTTGAATTTGACACAGAAAAATAATACTTTGTGATGAGTGGCTGCACAGTTTCAGACCTTGATGTGTTTGAAGGCTGATGCTTTTTAGGAAACCATTAGCCAAAATTTAAGATAACATTCAACATTATTTTGACTCAAACGATGAAAAGAAAGTCAGCTGCTTTCTCCTACGGATGGGGGAGGAAGAATAGCAGGAAAAAAAATGAATATTAAAAGTCTCAACAAATTCTTCAAAATACTCCTTGCACACCCATAACCAAAATGAATCCTGAGAATGACAAATATAAGTTCCAAAGTTAAAGCAGAAACAGGTGATCCTATTGATGAGTTCCTCTGCGAAACTTAAGAGGGAGCCAGTGAATGCAAATTTGGGGTAAAATATGGAAGTTTAGTGGACCAAGCCATCTGGGGTCTAGCATATCCAGGCGCACAAAATGTTTTAATCAGGGAAGAGGATTTCACCATTAGACCGGGGAAACAAAAGGCTACACTGACCACTCAAACAGCCTGCCTCATGATTAGATCAAGAACAAACAGTAAGGCTGATAAAATAAGATCAGAAAAGAAAACAAAATGTGTAAGCCAGTTTGAAAGATGTTGCAGCATGACAGGTAGATGACCCACAAGACCATAAGATTTCGGAGCAGAATAAGGCTGTTCAGCCCATAAAGTATGGTCTACCATTCAATCAATATTTTTTTTTCATCCCCATTTTCCTGCCTTCTCATCCATAACCTTTGATGCCTTAACTAAACACAAGTCTATCAACATCTGCTTTAAGTAGATTCACAAATTCAGCACCATCTGGCTGAAGAAACTTCTCATCTCTGTTCCAAAGGGACATCCTTTTATTCTGAGGCTCTGCACTGTAGTCTGAGGCTATTCCACCACTGAAAATATCCATTTGCATCCACTCTATCAAGCTCTTTCAATATTTGGAAAGTTTAGATGGGATCACTCTTATTCCCGACTCTGGCAATACCTGAACGACCACCATCAAGGCATTTACAATCTTTTCAGGTACCTCTTTCAGAACCCTGTGTAGAGCTCGTCGAAAGAACCAAAGACTTGTTGACCCAAGTCTTTATTAGCAAAAGACAGGAGCTCTTCACAGATGGCCGATCAGTCCGGAATGATCCAACCTGGCTAGGGACACAACCCTTTAAGGCCCAGACAGTAGGCTTACAGCCAATCGCTGTAAGCACAGTCATTACACTCGAGATACTGTAACTATATACATTGGTGATAGGTCTGTACTATCACATTCACCCTTTCTTGGAGAACTGACCCTGGGGTGGAAGGGCTGAAGAGGGAGAAGGGAAGGGAAAAAACGAGGAAGAGAATGAAAGGAAGGGGTAGGTTAAGGACTGTAGCGGTCAAGGGGTCTGACCATCCGGCGTGACCGCCATGGTGCCGGGATTGGCGTCGCTGGAGTGGTGTCGCCAGCGGGCTCGTCGGGTGCGACCGCTCCTTTGCTCAATTCCCCATCCGTGTTGTCGGCAGGGTGACCCGGGTCGTTGGGGTGCTGTTGGTCCTTCTGTTCTGGCACGGGGCCTGGGGAATAAAGAGTTGGGGAAGGTTGGGTTGGGGGGGTTGCTGGGCCTACTGAGTCCTGAGCTAGGTCCCGCACCGAAACAGTGTCCTCCCACCCATCTGGGAACTCAATGTAGGCGTAATGCGGGTTCGCGTGGAGTAGAGTCACTCGGTCGACCAAGGGGTCGTTCTTTGAGTGCCGGACGTGGCGTCGCAAAAGGACAGGGCCAGGGATGGTGAGCCATGCCGGTAGAGTGGTTCCTGATTCGGATTTCCTCTGAAAAAGGAACATCCTTTCGTGGGGGGTGGCATTTGTTGCAGTACATAGGAAGGAGCGGATGGAGTGTAAGGCACTAGTGAGAACCTCCTGCCAGTGAGAGGTGGGGAGACCTATAGACCCGAGAGCCAGTGTAACCGCTCTCCAGATGTTGGCATTCTCACTCTCGACCTGGCCGTTACTGCGTGGGTTATAGCTGGTGGTCCTGCTTGAAGCGATGCCACACTCCAGAAGGTACTGTTGCAGCTCTGCACTCATGAATGAGGACCCCCTATCACTGTGGATGGAATTGGGGTACCCGAAAATGGCGAAGATACTGCGAAAGGCCTGTATCACTGAGGTGGCGGTGGTGTCTGGGCAGGGCACAGCGAACGGGAAGCAGGAGCACTCGTCGATGGCCGTAAGGATGTAGTTATTAAGGTTGGTCGATGGTAGGGGCCCCTTAAAGTCTACGCTAAGTCGCTCGAAGGGGCAGGTTGCTTTGATAACGTGGTAGTTCCCCGGACGGAAGAAGTGGGGCTTGCATTCAGCGCACACCGAACAGGCTCGGGTCATGGAGCAAATCTCCTCGACTGTGTAGGGTATGTTATGCGCCTTCACAAAGTGGGAAAACCTAGTGACCCCTAGATGACAGAGCGCCTCATGGAGTTTCTGTAGTCTGTCCATCTGTACGCTGGCAGACGTCCCCCTGAAGAGAGTGCCAGGCGGGTCGTTGAGCTTACCAGGTCGGTACAGGATGTCATAGTTAAAGGTGGAGAGTTTGATTCTCCATCTGGCGATTTTGTCGTTTTTTATCTTACCACACTGGGTGTTGCTGAACATGAAGGAGACCATGTGTTGATCAGTCAACAGTGTAAAGCGCCTCCCAGCGAGGTAATGTCTCCAACGACGCATCGCTTCAGCCATGGCCTGGGCCTCCTTCTCGACCGAGGAGTGTCTACTCTCTGGACCCTGGAGGGTTCTGGAGAAGAAGGCTACAGACCGACCAGCCTGGTTCAAGGTGGCTGCCAGGGCGAAGTCGGATGCATCGCTCTCGACTTGAAATGGGACAGACTCATCAATCGCGTGCAGCGTTGCAGCAGCGATGTCGGATTTGATTCGATCGAAAGCCACTCTGGCTTCAGTCGAGAGGGGAAAGGAGGTGGTCTTGATAAGAGGTCTTGATATGCCTTGTCGGCATAGTGTGGAACCCATTGGGCGTAATATGAGAAAAAGCCCAGGAAGCGTTTGAGTGCTTTCAGGGAATGGGGGGTGGGGGGTAAGTCCATTAGGGGATGCATGCGGTCAGGATCTGGCATCACTACGCCATTCTCCACCATGCAACCTAGAATCGCGAGTTGTGTGGTCCGGAAGACACACTTGTCAAAATTGTAGGTCAGGTTCAGCCAACTGGCAGTTTGAAGAAATTTGTCTAGATTGGCGTCGTGGTCCTGCGTGTCGTGGCCGTAGATGGTGACATTTTCCAGATACATGAAGGTAGCGGTTAGCCCGTTCTGGTCCACCATCCGGTCCATTTACTGCTGGAAGACCGCGACACCATTCGTGACCCTGAATGGTACACTGAGAAATTGTTACAGCCGCCCATTCGCTTCGAAGGCCGTGAATGGTCGGTCCTCACAGCGGATCGGGAGCTGGTCATAGGCCGAATGTAGGTCAATGGTAGAGAATATGCGGTATTGCGCGAACTGGTTCACCACATCCGTGATGCGTGGCAGGGGGTACGCATCCAGGAGCATGAAGCGGTTAATGGTCTGGCTATAGTCGATCACCATCCGTAGCTTTTCCCCGTTCTTGACAACCACCACCTGGGCTCTCCAGGGACTTGAACTGGGTTCGATGATGTCCTCATCCAGCAATCTATGCACCTCACTCCTAATGAATTGCCTGTTTTCGTAACTATATTGCCGACTTTTGGTGGCCACAGGCTTCCAGCCAGGGCTGAGGTTTGCGAAGAGTGCTGGCGGGGCAATCTGGAGTGTGTAAAGGCCACAGGAGTGGCCCCGGGGCACAGGGGCAGGTTGCTCGGGTGCTTCAGGGGTGGGACAATGGCAGACTGAGAGGGGGGTGTGGGGTCCCCCAATGTATAGGGACACCGTTCGAAACTAACACTGAAAGTCTAATCCCAGCAACACTGGGGCGCACAATTGGGGAAGGATGAATAATTTGAAGTGGGTGACCGTTACGCCCTGTACTTCCAGCGTGGCGATGCAATACCCCTTCATCCCGGTCGAGTGCGACCTCGTCGCTAATGAGATCCTCTGGGTAGTGGGGATAATGTCAAGTCCCCAACGGAGGGCCAGATCTGGCTGGATAAAACTGTCAGTTGACCCAGAGTCAAATAAGCAATTGGTGTAGTGTCCATGCACTTTAATCAGTTCCATTGCTTTCGTGAGAAGTTGAGTGCATTGCTGATTTAGTGTTATACAAGCAGCCACTGATCCTGTTGACAGGGGAGTTCCGCGTGTTGACGTCACGCAACGGGATGACGTCATAGACGCAGTCAGTGCTGGAGGAGCAGGTTGGAGGTAGTCCTGGAGGTGCTGTTGTGGCGGCGTCGGCGGATGAATGGTAAGTAGTGGGGGTTGTTGCTCGCGGTTGGCGCTGGGTAGGTCATCGGTCACGGCGGTCGGGCCCCAGCGATCGTCAGTGATGAACGCTAAGGTGAGTACCTGGTTGGCCGCGGTGGGTCCCCAGTTGGTCATGGTGGCCGCACCGGCGGCGGCGTGGGCAGCGGCAGCAGGGGAGCAGGCGTCGTCTCCGGGGGTGGCTGTGGCGGTGGCAGCGGCAGCAGCAGCGGTAGCGTCGGCCCCGGGGGTGGTCGTGGCTGTGGCAATAGCGAACTCTACAGTCGGGACCGAGGCCGGGTCGAGTGTTCCGCTCGGGGGCGAGAGGCGGGCCAACATCATGGTTGCGAGGGTGGGCTTCCCCTTCCGGGTTTGGCATCTCCGTGACGTCAGGCGTTGCCGTGCAGGGGAGTTCTCGCTCTCATTGGACGAGAGCTCTGGGGAAGAAGAATTTGAATGGGATAGTGGCGATTGGGCTTCACACGAGGCACTGTGTTTGCCGGCGGCCATTTTAGACCTACAGACTGCAGCAAAGTGGCCGTTTTTAAGGCACTTCTAGCACCTGGCTTTTCTTGCTGGGCTCTGGGACCTGCTGTGCTTGTCCCTCCTGCAGAAATAACATTTTGGGTTCGCAGGGGGCAGTGTAGCAACAGCCGACAGGCCGTCAGTATCTCAGGGGGTGGTAGGGTAGAAGGGCACTCTACTCACATCAGAACGAGGGGTCCAGTCCCTAGAGAATTCATTTGACTTTAAGGCTGCATCCTCCATTGTGATTGCAATCCGATCAGAGCCCGGCCACATAGGCAACCCGGATGAGATCGTTTGTGATCTCGGCAGTAGTTTTGTCCACACAGTTACAGTCCTTGCCCAACGCCTTTACTACTTGTAAATATGCCCTGCTGGACTCGCCAGGCTGTTGCTTCCTCGACGCAAGCACGAGCCGGGCATGAACTCTGTTCATTGGTTGATCGTACAGTTCTTTCAGTACCTTTATGGCTGGATGTTCTCGTAGACTCTCAAGGACACCATAGACAGCAATGCTGTTAGACGCTGGTTATCCTCCTCCACCTCAATGAACCTTGGGAAGTTTTCGAAGTTCAACAGCCAGAACTTAAAGGCTTTGAAGGCTGTAGCTGACTGTGGGTCGATGTCAAGTTTTTCTGGCCGAGTCAGACGCTCCATCTCTTTTTAAAAAAAATTCTTTTTGCTAATAAAATTGTAGAGCTCGTCGAAAGAACCAAAGACTTGTTGATCCAAACCAAAGCTTTTATTAGCAAAAGACTGGAGCTCTTCACAGGTGGCTGACCAGTCCGGAATGATCCAGCCTGGCTAGGGACACAACCCTTTAAGGCCCAGACAGTAGGTGTGGCTAAGCTCTCAGCCAATTGCTGTAAGCACAGTCATTACATACTCTAGATACTGTAACTATATACATTGGTGATAGGTCTGTACTATCACACCCTGCAGTGTAGCCCAGGGTGACTTCAGCTTCCCTAGGACCTTCTTGGTAGTAATAGTGACTCCACTCACATTTCCCCTCTGACTCTCTCGAATTTCTGGCACATTGCTAGTATCCTCCAGAGTGAAGGCTGATGTAAAATGCCCATTCCAATTCCTAATTGCACTTTAAGCTCATCTTCCATGATTTGTCAGTGTTCATTTAAATAGGCCACACTCAGTCCCATGTTCACTAACCTTCCTTCTTATATTTGTCTCCATGACAACAGAGTTTAATTTTTTTAATCATTTTATGAAGTTCCTGGCCTTTTTTTTAATTCTGGAAACATCAATAACCTCTGTTGCACTCTCATTTCCTTTAATTTTATCCATATTTTTCCAATCTGTTGAACCCACTTCCTGCTATTTAGTTTAAATCCTACTCCCAGTTATGTGATGTTCCATGATCCTGGTCCCAACATGCTTCTCATTTTTTTTTTTAATGAACCCAATGAGTTCATCATAAAACATTATGTGGCTTTGGGATTGAGTTGTAGCAAACTCAATCTTTGGGAGAGAATGTAAAAAAGTGAAAATGAAAATATACAAAGCAAATGTTAAAAGAGTGAGAGGGTCAAGAAATAGAACGAAAATTGGAACATCTGTATCCTGGAATGTGACAGAGAATTTAAGAACACACAAATATTAGAGGCATACTTCTGCATGGAATGAATGGAGCTGGCAGTTTCCAGAGAAATTAAATCAACAAGACTATTGTGTTCAGTTCTGGTCACCTTCCCACAAGAAAGATGTAAATGCCTTGGGGGTGGGGGGATGCAGAGGAGATTCCGCAGGATGTTGCCTGTATTGGAGAACACAAAACAAGATTAACAGAGCTAGGGCTTTTCTCTTTAGAGTGAAGAAGGATGAGAAATAACTAATTAGAGGTATATAAGATTATGAGGGACTCCTTTTTACCTTGGGTAATAATAGAAAATGCCAGAGGACATTAGCTTAAGATGAGTGGAGGGAAGTTTAGGTGAGACACTAGAGTGGTGGATGCCTGCAATGCATTGCCAGGAATGAAGGCAATAGGGACATTCAAAGAACTCTTAGATTAGCACATGGATGTAAGAAAAATAGAGGGTTCTGGGTGTGAGGTTGGGGAAAATTAGATTGTTATGGAGTACATTTCCAAAGGTAAAAACAACTTTATGGGCTGATGGAACCGAACTGTGTCATAATGATTGATGTTCTAATATGATTGAGATCAGAAAAAATGATGCAAAGTAAACCCTCAACCATCAACATCAAGCTAAAATGAGAAACTGAAGTAGAAAGTAACATCGCAGCTATGGCAAAAGGTCATCTCTGCAATCGTGAAAAATAACTATCCATGGAAGAAAATGCTGAAACAAGCCAATGTCACACAGAGGCAGGATTTCACACTGCACAATTTGGAAGGAACAACATTGGTGAATATAAAAAGCAGAATTAGTTAAGTGCATGTTGTATGTCACCAGATGACCTGCAATTCTGCGTCTGAGAAGCTGTGACGGTTATGAGAACAACAGCACGATTAAGTCATTTGGCGTCTCAAGACAGATTCGTCATGCAGTAAGATCATGGCCAACCTTCTAAAACACCATTTTCCTGACATATTCACATATCCCTTGATTCCACTTCCTGGTTCTGGACTCCTCAAACAACAGAAACATTCTTTCTCTATCTATTTTGTCAAAAGAAAATTGTATGCTCTCATTCTTCTTAAGAATGATAACATTGGAATATGAACCTTGATAAAATATCTTCACTGCCATCAATATTTAACACGCCATTTGGACAACATCAAATTCAATACTGACCATGTTATAACAGTTTTCACCCATCAGTAGACAAAACCTACAGAGGAATTTTAGGATCATTAGTCAACCTCGCAAAGGTTAAAGGTTCCAGTAGTCTCTTGTAATACTACATTTAGAATGTAACACCCATGAAATTCTTCAACTTCATCCACTGTAAGAAAGACAGAGAGTTGCCACTTTGTCAAGCACCCCTCACAGAAATGAGGCCTCAGCGAGGAACAAACTCATGACCCCTGGTTTCTGACCAGTGTTTTTACCACTGATCTGTTAGTGCATGGAAAGGCATGACATGGAAAGAACCAATAAGGCTGGACTCAACACACACAGAATACAAACACATCATGAATCAGAAAGTTTGCCATTTCCTTGGAATGGTATACACACTAGATGCAGTTAATTCAAGCCCAGAGAAGGTCACAGCCCTCACTAAAATGAAAGCACCAAAGAGCAAAAGGAAAGTGACCAAGTCTTGTGGGTTAATCTATTAGAAAACTCTTTCCTTCCTCTCATTTTAGAAGATAGAGCAATCCAAACAGAACTAATATCCTTGAACCACATTTTAATAAATTTGAAAAAAATTGTGCGCTAAGAAAATCTGTTCAAGCTGAAATAGAAAATATTATTTAAAGTTTCTATTAAATGTCTGGGAACAACCTGAAGACAACATAGCATTTGCAACTAAAGCACTCACATTTGGTGGCAACAAGTTCTGGCAGAATAAGATGAGAACTATTCACAGAAACATATGAATGTGAGAAGTTCTACACCTATTCCTATGGAAGGAAACTCATAGGAAAAGTTGAACAAGTCTACAAAATAAATGTAGAGTCCCAATAATATTGCAAAGATTACATCTGAAGTTTCAGAGTTATGTTTCATTCTAAAATTCAAATCAGAAAAAAAGAAATCACATTTGCAGATGCATTTTCTCCTGTAAGAGAACTACAAGAAAAGAGTTGTAGATACCTTTCTTAGTTCATGTAACTCCATCAAAACTGAGCGACTTCAAAGAAAACAAAAACATGGTTGATGAATTTTCAGGAAATAAATCAGGGATGACCTCAAAAGTGGAGGAAAACAGACAGCAATAACATTTTATCGGTGGCTCAAAGATGATATCTTATTGAGAAATATTGTTGAGAATCATCAGTCCCAGGAAACTGCAAAGAGAATTCTACAAACGACTAAAAGAGATATATGGTATTCATGCAAAAAAGACAATGAAGTGGTTCGATACTAGACTGATACCTTCAAAGATGCTGAGAGAATGGTCTGAATATTGCAGGCAATGTGTGAGGTTGAGAGATACAAAACAAACAAAAGGATGTGATGACTGTGAACTGCCCTCATTTTAAGCACAACCTGGCATGGAGGCAGCCTTGTTCACACACAGGCAAGAATGGTATTTCACAGTTGTGGAAAAATACATCATTTCCATTATCATCTGTATTTAAGTCTTGAGAGCCACATCAATTACCACAGTAGTTCAAATCAGGTTTGCAAAAGAGACTTCTGAGTGAAGAGCAAAAAACATGTCTGCTGATAATCTCACAGAAGAGCGGAACACATAAGAAACATTCTAGCTTGTCGGGCAACAAGAGAAACCAAGGTAATATTTATGGTTGATGAAAATTTACTGACCTGATGAGGTTGGTTTCTGGATTTTGACTCCTCTGTAAAGGGAAGCAAGTTCTCCATGTTTACTCTGCACACTTCAGTTACGTCCACCCTCAGAGTTCTTTGGTTTGAAGTAAAGCAAGTCCACCCTAACTTATTTTTCCTCTTCGCTGAAATTATCCAGTCCTGGGAAGATCACCTCTCCAGTGCAATGACATCTTTTCTGTAAGGCAGTGTCTATACTACACACTTTATCGAAGTTGGTACCCAAAATACATGTTGCTGAGACCACAATGAGTCAGAGTTTAGATGGAACAGAATCTACTTGTGGCCTGCACAATATTTTAAAGTCCAGGTGCAACACCACCACATCATCCAATTAACACACCAATTCATGATACAAGTCAAACCCCTGGTATCCACCACCTATGGGGATTGGTAGATGCCGGATAAAGTGAATTTTGTGCTTTGTCGACACTTACTCTTACAATCCCTAACTAATACACCTGCATTAAGAATAAACAGTTTACAAGACAAAAATAGAAGACAGTACCTACACTCACAAAGTTCTTTTGTATGAATATATAAACCTTAAAGCATTTTAATTTATTTTCAATCGCATTCTTTGAAAACATTTAATCAGCCCTGCATCTGCAGGTTCCTCCCCCTCCTCAGAGCTGCCTGAAAGATAATCCATAACATTGGAGATAATTAACTTCCCTCCCCCACCCCCAAGTTTACAGATGAAGCTTCTGACTGGGGCAGCTCTTACTAAGCAGGGATATGCAACAGGGAATGGCATCAAATAGCTCTTCATCCTGGGAGATGACATTTTCTTCAGACAACCTTATTCAAATTTTAATCCAATAGTTGTTACAAGCAAAGCACGACTAAGGCACCCCACTGGCTGAATGTTTGCTCCCATTTTCACCAAAGGTTTGTGTGTTACTTCAGAGAGCATTTACTTTTACAATTTTAAACTGACATATTGTTATCTATTATTTTATTCTTATTTATTTAAATTTTTAAAATTTATTTTCCTCAATTTTTTTTGCCGGTTACTTGAGGCTGCTGGTTGCTTGAATTTCAGATACCAGGAGTTTTACTGTAGTTGGGATAATCACAGAGGAATCCATGGAATGGAAATAAAGGCCAGATGATTTTTTTTAATGCCATGTATCCAGAAAGTACATTTCTCTCCATCTTTGTTCAATATTTTCAATGCCCAAGAGACAGTGACTACCCTTTTACCAGTTGCATTCTCAAGTGAAGAGAGATAAATGAGAACCCCAAAGCATCAAGGATCACATTAGAAAAGGATTCCATAGGCGGCATAGTCAGGAGAAGCATACAAATACAAGCCAAGCAAAATTTGAAACCTTATCATCTGAAATTCTCATGCCCCCCTGCATTTCCCACTAAATATTTATCACACCAATAGGAATGTCTCAGTCTTGTTCACTGAATTCAGAACGTCTCTCCTTCAGTCCATCTGCCTCTCCCTCCATCATGGTGGTCATCATGTGTGTTGCAGATGTCCGATTGTTACAGGGAGTGTGTGCCTTTAAAGGTTCCTCTCCTCCGCAGTTTAGTGTGCAGCAAGATGGCAGAAACGCCAGGCAGCTGAGTGTAGTCCTGTTCACAACCATCCAGGCCCCATGTTCAGGCTACTTTCTAGGTACAATCCACCTCAACAAAGATTCAGATGCAGTTTTGGCCTGTTTTACAATTTTTTTTTGCTGGAGACCCAAACAGTTGAAAGCACCAAAACACCCTGACAATTTCCACACCAACAATAGATGAATCCCAATTTCTAGACAACTATCTATCAACAGTACACAGCTTGCATCTGAAAATAAAGATGATGTGAGCCACAAATTTAAATCTTAAGCTGTAATTAAGGAACAGAATTTTGTGAACACAAGACTTAACAATTAACTGGATGTCAGGGCATAATGGTGACATGGGCTAAACGTATTATTAAATCAGTCAGCTCCTCTGCGTTAGGAAAAGTGAAATGAAGATGCTCCAGGTTAGGATCAAAAAATTGATGTTTTATTTGATAATTGCAAATATACTTTGAAATTCTCAATAACTGTTGCTGCCATTTAATGAGACAAAATACATTTGCAATATTTTTGATACATTTTGTATCAAATACATTTGCAATATCTTTGAGCACTGTTGAGGGGGACATCAAGGTTGGGGGGAGTGACAGTGGCTGTGCCTCCGGCACGAGGTCGCCCCCTGTAGCTCAGAAAGGGAGGGAAAGGAAGAGGAGGGCAATTGTGGTAGGAGACTCCATAGTTAAGAGGACGGATAGGGGATTCTGCGGACGCAGCAAGGAGAACCGGATGGTGGTTTGCCTCCCTGGTGCCAGGGTCCGAGATGTTGCTGCTCGTGTCCCAGATATCCTAAAGTGGGAGGGACAGGAGCCAGAGGTCGTGGTACATGTAGGTACCAATGACATAGGGAGAATTAGAGAAGAGGTCCTAAAAAGTGAGTACAGGCAGTTAGGTAGGGAGTTAAAAAGAAGGACCGCAAAGGGGGTAATCTCTGGATTACTCCCTGTGCCACGTGACAGTGTGAATAGAAATAGAATGAGGTGGAGGATTAACACGTGGCTGAAGGGGTGGAGTAAGGGGCAGGGTTTTAAGTTTCTGGACAACTGGGACCTTTTTTGGGGGAGATGTGACCTGTACAGTAAGGACGGGTTACACTTAAATCCCAGGGGGACCAGAATCCTGGCAGAGGTATTTGCTAGGGCTACTCAGGATCCTTTAAACTAGAATGGTTGGGGGCAGGGAACAAAATAGTACAGAGCAGTAAGGAGAAGGTTAGAATGCAAACAAAGAAAGTTTGTAGTAAGTATTTAAATATGGATGGGCAGGTGATAGAGAAGGGAAATGCTCTGGAAGAAGATGAAGGGCAATTGGCAGGAAAAGTAAATAATGTTGTTCTTAAAGATGAGGGAAAACAGGGATTAAAAATTGGGAAATCCCTGAAATTCATATATTTTAATGCCAGGAGTATTGTAAAAAAGGTGGATGAGCTGAAGGTGTGGATTGATACTTGGAAGTATGATGTGGTAGCGATTAGTGAGACATGGTTGCAGGAGGGATGTGATTGGCAACTGAATATCCCTGGGTTTCGTTGTTTTAGGTGTGATAGAGTCAGAGGGGCAAGAGGAGGTGGGATTGCATTGCTTGTCAGGGAAAATATTACAGCGGTGCCTAGGAAGGATAGATTAGAGGGCACATCCACGGAGGCTATTTGGGTGGAACTGAGGAGTAGGAAAGGAGAGGTTACACTTGTAGGGGTGTATTATAGACCACCCGGAGGGGACCGAGACCTAGAGGAGCAAATCTGTAGGGAGATAGTAGATATTTGTGATAAGCACAGGGTTGTAATTATGGGAGATTTTAATTTTCCACATATAGATTGGGAAACACATTCTGTGAAAGGAATGGATGGGTTAGAGTTTGTGAAATGTGTGCAAGATAGTTTTTTACAACAATATGTAGAGGTGCCGACCAGAGAAGGAGCAGTGTTAGATCTACTGTTGGCAAATGGGATGGGTCAAGTGACGGAGGTTAGTGTTGGCGAGCACTTCGGGTCCAGTGATCATAATGCCATCAGCTTCAATGTCATTATGGAAAGAGAGAAATCAGGGCCAAGGATTGAGGTTTTTGATTGGGGAAAAGCTAGATTTGAGGAGATGCGAAAGGACTTGCAGGGTGTGCATTGGGACAATTTGTTTTATGGGCAGGATGTAGTAGAGAGATGGAAGTCTTTTAAAGATCAGATTTTGAGAGTGCAAAAGCTTTATGTTCCTGTTAGGTTAAAAGAAGGGGCAAAAGGTTTGAGAGAGCCGTGGTTTTCAAGGAATATTGGAAACTTGGTTCGAAGAAAAAGGGAGGCATACATTAGATATAAGAAGCATGGAGTTAAGGAGATGTTTGAAAGATACATTGAATGTAAGAGGAATCTTAAGAGAGGAATTAGGAAAGCTAAAAGAAGGTACAAGAAAACTATGGCAAGCAGGGTGAAAACTAATCCAAAAGAGTTCTACAAATATGTTAATGGTAAGAGGAAAGCTAGAGACAAAATTGGTCCCTTAGAAAATCAGAGTGGAAAACTGTGTGTGGAGCCTAGAGAAATTGGGGAGATATTGAACAGTTTCTTTTCTTCGGTATTCACTAAGGAGAAGGATATTGGGAGATGTGGGATAAAAAAAGCAAATTGTGTAAATATGGGGAATATAGAGATTACAAAAGGTGTAGATTTAAGGCTTTTGAAGAATATAAAGGTGGATAAGTCTCCGGGACCAGACGGGATCTTCCCCAGGACATTGAGTGAAGTGAAGGAGGAAATAGCAGAGGCTCTGGTGGTAATTTTCCAAATTTCATTACATATGGGGATAGTGCCGGAGGATTGGCGCATTGCGCATGTGGTTCCGTTATTTAAAAAGGGTTCAAGGAGGAAGCCTGGCAACTATCGGCCTGTAAGTTTGACGTCTGTGGTAGGTAAATTAATGGAGAAAATTCTTAGAGATAGTACTTATAAACATCTGGATAGACAGGGTCTGATCAGGAGCACTCAACATGGATTTGTGGGAGGAAGGTCATGTTTGACCAATCTGATTGAATTTTTTGAAGAGGTGACTAGGAATGTGGATGAGGGTAGCGCAGTGGATGTTGTCTATATGGACTTCAGTAAGGCCTTCGATAAGGTACCACATGGAAGGTTAGTTAGGAAGGTGCAGTCTTTAGGTATAAATTTTAAGATAGTCAAATGGATTGAACATTGGCTGAATGGGAGAGGCCAGAGAGTGGTAGTGGATAATTGTCTGTCAGGTTGGAGGCCGGTGAACCGTGGTGTGCCTCAAGGATCTGTATTGGGCCCATTGTTGTTCGTTATATACATTAATGATCTAGATGATGGGGTGGTGAATTGGATTAGTAAATATGCAGACGATACTAAGATAGGTGGAATAGTGGATAATGAAGAAGGTTTTCAAGGATTGCAGAGGAATTTGGGCTGCTTAGAAAAGTGGGCTGAAAAATGGCAGATGGAATTTAATGCTGATAAGTGTGAGGTGCTTCATTTTGGTAAGAAGAATCAGAATAGGACATATGTGGTAAATGGGAGAGCATTGAGGAATACAGAAGAGCAGAAAGATTTAGGAGTAACGGTACATCGTTCCCTGAAGGTAGAAACTCACGTGAATAGGGTGGTGAAGAAGGCTTTTAGTATGCTGGCCTTTATCAATCATTGCATGGAATATAGGAGTTGGGAGGTGATGTTGAGATTGTATAAGACGTTGGTGCGGCCTAATTTGGAGTTCTGTGTGCAGTTCTGGTCGCCTAATTATAGGAAGGATATAAACAGAGTGGAGAGAGTGCAGAGAAGGTTTACCAGAATGTTGCCTGGGTTTAAGCATCTGGAGTATGGGGAGAGATTGGACAGATTAGGTCTTTATTCTTTGGTGCGTAGAAGGTTGAGAGGGGATTTGATAGAAGTATTTAAGATTATGAAAGGGATAGACAGAGTGGATGTGGATAGACTATTTCCGTTAAGAGGAGGAAAGATTAAAACAAGAGGACATGAGTTAAGAATTAAGGGGCAGAGGTTTAGAGGTAACATGAGGGGGAACTTCTTTACTCAGAGAGTGATAGCTGTGTGGAATCATCTTCCGGGAGAAATAGTGGCGGCGGAGTCAATTGTATTATTTAAGAAAAGGTTGGACAGGTATATGGATGAGAAGAAGATGGAGGGTTATGGGCATTGTGCAGGGAGGTGGGACTAGAAAGGGGTGTTTGGTTCGGTGCGGACTAGAAGGGCCTAATGGCCTGTTTCCGTGCTGTAATTGTTATGTTATGTTATTATTATTCCTTATTTTATGAAATCAATGCAGAATTTTTTTGCATTTGGATAGAGTAATTTATTCTGTCTAATAATCCAAACAAATTATGATAAATTGCTTAATTAAATATACAAAGGATTTCCACAATGCTGTCTTTATCACAGAGAATAAACCTTGCTGTGGATTAAGGTAACTTGTGCAAGCTAAAAAAAACCCACCAATTTAATTCCATAATTAATAAATAGATAAAAATATCTCACACAAAGGATACAAAGTGGAATATGCATAACCATTCTTTTCAGTTCTGTCTTCTAAGTTAGGGGAAAAAATGCTAATATGTCGATTTGTCTGAATCTTTTTTAAATATTTTATTTAATACTCCATATGTGCAGTAACTACAATTATTGTAATAATACAGATATCAAGAAAGAGCAAATTCATTATATGCATGATGGTTTTCTTCCCATCCCAAAACCCCTCCCTCCCATCCAACCTCCTCCCAAAAAAGAAAAAAAAAAGCATACAAATTGAAAAAGTAAAGAAAAATTTTAGGTATAAAAGGATAAGAAGAAAGAAAAGAGAAAATAGAAATGAATCTTTGGATTGCAGAGAGTGAGTGATTACAACTCATCATTTCTAACATAAACATACAGTGGAGAATTCACAGGGCTCAAGGGATAAAAAGGGTATGATTACAAATTTAATTCCATTATTTGAAAGTACAGGTACTAATTTCTAAAAACATTTATTTCTTAAATTATAAGTAATTTTTTTCCCAAAGGGATAGACATTTGAATGCCATCTTGAGAGTTAAAGATATATTGGATTTCCAAGTAATTGCAATAGATTTTCTCACTACTACCAATGCTAAATTAACAAATTTCATTTGATAAATTGATAGTTTCAATTTAGCAGTTGTGCTTTCAGTATTTCCGAATTAAAAACAGATCAGGATTTAACAGAACAACAACTCCTGTAACTTGTTGTAAACAAAAATTACATATAGGGTCTCACATTTGGATAAGACCACATTGAATATATGAAAGATCCTACATCCTCACCACATCTAAAACACTGATCTGATGAACTAATCTGTACTTTACATTAATGGTATAAGTCATAGAACCTCCACATAATTTCCCCAAATTTGTTGATCTGTGCTGTGGAGTAATGGATTATTGTTTTGAAAGTAGCAGATGAATGGACTTAGAAGATTGGGTCTGAATGCAGTTTGCTGTTCTAAGAAGGAGAGAGAGAGAGAGAGAGAGAGAGAGAGAGAGAGAGAGAGAGAGAGAGAGAGAGAGAGAGAGAGAAATAGCAATCTAGTAGCTTCTTTAAAACCCTTGTGGTCCATACAATAGGAAATGGTTGGCTAGAGTGTTCACCTGAAATAAGGGAAACAAAAAGGAACCCTGTGGTGACCTGCAGAAGAAAAAGTTTTCATTTGGAAAACCCTGTTGGGGCAAATTTCTTCAGCAAGACACTGAAGTAACTGGTGGAAGTAAGTCAGTTTGCGTGTGTCCAATGAGCAACAAATCTCTCTCTGAAAACTGACAAGAATCTTCCTGGAGTAGTAACCATTTAACCATTTCCACCAGAGCCTGATGAAAATTCATAAACGTTCAATTCTGTGCAGAATATAAGAATTGCCTGATACCTGTGAACTTGGAGGAGTGAGATTGGACTCTGAATCAAAGACCTTTTCTGAACTTGTACACATCACATGCATGTGTGCTTAGAATTAGGTTAAGTTAATAACAATAATAATAAGTTTGATCCTGTTTTTATGTTTAAAGAAAATTAAAAGTAACTTTTGTTTAAATAACCATTTGTCTTAGTGAATTTCTATTGCTGCTGGGTTTTGGGGTGCTCTGGGCCCATAACATTCGTAATATTCAAATCTGTTTCCCATCTCTGCCTAGATCTATACAATCCCAATTTAGGAGTTCCTATTTGTAATAATGAATATATCAAAGAAATACATCTTTTAACATTCCCACTCGTATTAAGAAGTTCTACCTCAGTATAATTAGACAAGAACATTTCTGGCCCTAATTGATCTCTCTGATATGCCATTAATTGAAATTAACAAAAAAAAGAGTAATACGTGATAGCGTGGATTTGTTCCTCAATTGTCTAAACAACATTAATTGTCCTCTTTTATAACAGTCTTCCACATTAACAATCCCATTATGATACCATAGAATTTTTTAAAAAATGATTATCTCTTGAAAAAACGAAAAGTGGATTAATCAATGGCAGTTTAGGTTATAAAGACCCTCCAATATCTTGATTTATTTTATTCCAAACATAAATATATGTTTCAATAGTGGTGTGTCTTTATCAGCAAACAATGATTTAGATTCCCACTTATATATAAATTGTTCTGATTTATTTTCTCCAATTTTGTTCAGTTCTATGTCAACCCATGTTGGTTTTATATTTTCAAAAAAAGGAGCAAATAATCTCATCTATTCCGCTTGATAATACTTCTTAAAATTAGGAATCTGGAGTCGTCCTAATTCATATTCCCACATTAACTTCTCTATAGAAACTTTTGCCATTTTACCTTTCCAAAGAAAATTCCTTATTTGTTTATTTAATTCTTGAAAAAAAATTTCAGGTATTAATATTGGTAACATCTGAAAAAAGATCTTGTATCCTTGGAAATATATACATCTTTATACAGTTCACCCTTCCAACCAAAGTTATAGATAAACTTTTCCATTTTTAAAAATCTTCCTCCAACTTTTTAAATAAAAATAAATAATTCAATTCATATAAATTTTTCAAATTGTTATTGCTAAATATTTAATTCTTTCCTTTGGCCATTTAAACTGCATAGTTCACTAACAATGAGTATAGTCACCTGCTGTCAAAGGCATAATTTCACATTTATCCCAATTTATTTTATAACCAGAAACTTTTCTATATTCTTCCAATTGGGCATACAATCTTTGAAAAGATGATTCAGGTTCAGTCAAATATATTAAAACATCATCTGCAAATAAACTGGTTTTATATTCATCTTAACCTACACTTAAGCCCGTAATTTGTAAATCAAAATGAGTCATCTGGGAAAATGATTCAATAGCTAAAACAAATAAAACTAGTGATAAGGGACATCATTGTTTACTTGATCTTGTTAACTTAAATGGCAGAGATATCTGTCCATTGGTTACTACTTTAGCTTTAGGTCTATTATATAATGCTTTAACCCAATTTATAAAGTTTGATTCAAATTCAAACTTTTCTAATACCTTCAGTATCTCACTCTAATCTATCAAACACCTTTTCTGCATCTTAAGCCATTCATTGCAAATCACCACTTTTTCATGCTAAATAATAAGCAATCTAGCTATATTTTCCAAAGACAGTCTTTTTTTTAAACAAATCTTCTCTGATCTATTGTGGCGGCCTGCTGCCACAGCGATCGAGCCTGCACTCTGGGCGGTGAGCACAACTAAAAGCTAGCAGCCCACGCAGCAGCACCGACCGCGATAGATGAACTGGTGGACGGATGGCAAAATGGCGCTGGCCTTGCTGCACAGCCAACAGTCAGGGACAGTGTGTGGGAGAAAAGGATTGTTATGCATGAAAGTACCCACGCATGGGAAACCCACCTTTGCTATACAGGTCATGACTTAAGAAAGAGGGGAAATGACAGGAATGCGGCGAGTATAAAAGTCGGGTCAGAGCCCTTAATAAAACCCAGAGCTTAACGTGACTACCCTACCTGTGTGTCTTCTTCCAAGTAGCGCGTGGCTACAATTTGTGACCCTGACAGTTTAGATGGCATCTAAACATTTAGATGCGATGAGTGAACAGGCAGCAGTCAACACAGTTGCTCTCAAGCTACCGACCTTCTGGAAGAATCGACCATGCGTGTGATTTGACCAGGCTGAGGCACAGTTCCAGATCCATCAGATCACAGCAGAATCCACCTGATACTACCACATGGTGAACATCCTGGACCAGGACACAGCAGGCCAGATGGCCAACTTCATCCAGGAGCCCCCATCGGAAGGCCTTCAAGGACTTTCTGATTGAGACCTTCAGGCTCACGTCTGCTCCATTGTATGGGCTACGGGACATTCCCCCATCAGCCCTCATGAACAAGATATTGGCCCTCCTGGGCAAACACGAGCCCAGAATCATGATTGAGCAGGCATTGCTGGAGCAACTGCCAAAGGAAATTCAACTGCTTCTGGGTGACATGGATTTCAGTGACCGCCAGAAAGATTCAGCACGAGCAGACATTCTGTGGAAACAGGAGAGTGAGTGCTCATCGTCCGTGGGGCTTGTTACTAAATCCCGCAGCTAGACCCAGGCAGAGCTGCTGAGAGAACAACAGCATGCCAGAGAAGGCGATCCAGAAAACCATTTGGTGTTTCTACCACCAGAGATGGGGCACCAGAGCCCGCCAGTGCAAGCAGCCATGCAAGCTTCAGGGAAACGCCAGGGACCAGCGTCGCTAATGGCCACCACGTTTGGGACCACCAGTCCGGAGAACGCTTTCTCATGGACAAAGGAGCAGTGTCTTGCCCTTGTCAGGACAGGACACCAGGAATAAGCAGTTGGGGCCCATGCTGAGGGCTGCCAACAACAGCATAATTTGGATCTACAGTACCTGAAAGGTCCAACTGCAGTTTGGAGGCAGCCTCTTCTCGTGGGTGTTCACACTGGCCACAGTGGAACAGCCGTTCCTTGGGGCAGACTTCCTGTGTGCCCACCGACTGCTAGTGGACTTCAGGGGAAGGAGATTGGTCTACACCGAGACTTTTCAAACCTGGCCCCTCAAAGATGCCAGGTTTCCAGCACTCCACCTGGACTCCGTATAGCGATCAGACAAGTATGCCAGGGTCCTGGCTGAGTTCCCTGCAGTGCTCACTCCCGAATTCACCATGGTGATGCCCCGACATGGAGTACAGGACCACATCCTTACCCAAGCCCCGCCGCTCCAAGCAAAGGCATGACACATTCCTCCAGAGAAGTTCCAGTTGGCAAAGGAGGAATTCAGGAAGCTGGAGGAGCTCAGCATCGTACGGTGGTCGGACTGCCCATGGCCTTCTCCCCTGCACCTGGTACCCAAACCAACTGGGGGCTGGAGACCATGCAGCGACTACTTCCAGATCAATGAGGCCACAACACTGGATCGGTACCCCATGCCACACATTCAGGACTTTGCAGCTAGTCTGCACAGGATAAGGATCTTTCCCAAAGTGGACCTCACGCAGGAATATCTTCAGATCCCAGTGCACCCCAATGATATCTCCAAGACTGCCATCATCACTTCGTTTGGCCTCTTTGAATTCATCTGAATGCCGTTCTGGCTGAAGAACGCCACACAGATCTTTCAGTGACTCATGGACAGAGTGGGCTGAGACCTGGATGACATCCTGCTGGTGAGCATATGGAACACGTCCACAACCTCTACAACCCACTGAGCGAGTTCGACCTGACGATCAACCCAGCCAAATGCCAGTTCAGATTGGAGGCCATCGACTTCCTGGTCCACAAGATGACCAGGGAAGGAGCACACTACTACCAAGTAAAGTGGAGACCATCTGCAAGTTCCCCAGACCCAACATGACCAAGGGACTACAGGAGTTCATGGGGATGATCAATTTCTATCACAGGTTCATCTCCTCAGCTGCACTGATCATGCAACCCTTGTTTGCCCAGATGAACATCACCTGGGACAAAGAGTCAGTGGAAGCCTTTGTGAAGGCCAAGGAAGTCCTGGCAGATGCCACTCTCCTGGGACATCCCAGGTCAAATACTCCAACAGCCCTGATATTGGATGCCTCGGGAACAGTGATCGGCGGAGTTCTGGAGCTGCAGATTGAAGGAAGTTCGCAGCCGGTGGTTTTCTTCAGCAAACAACTGTGGCCTCTGGAACTGAAGTACAGCGCTTTCAACAGAGAGCTATTGGCAATGTACTTAGCTATCCGCCTCTTCAGGTACTTCCTAGAGGGCAGGTTCTTCACAATTTTCACAGACCACAAGCCCCTGACTTTCTCCTTGGCTAAAATCTCAGAAACCTAGTTGGCCTGCCAGCCACAACACCTGTCTTACATCTCGGAGTACACCACAGATATAAGGCACGTCTCCGGCAAGGACAACATGGTGGCTGATGCCCTGTCCAGGTAAAGTATTCTCGCGCTATTGAGGACTTCGTGGTACTGGCAGAGACACGGCAGAATGACGAGGAGATGCCCAATACAGGACTGCCATATTGGGACTGCAGCTCCAGGACATCCCAGTCGGCACAGGTAACACCACTCTCTTGTGTGACGTTCCCTCTAGTCAGGTCAGACCCATTGTCCTGGCGGCTTAGAGATGACAGGTTTTTGACTCCATCCGTGGACTGGTTCACCCATTCATCAGGACTAAGGTCTGACTGGTGGTGAGCAAATACGTGTGGCATGAATTGTGGAAGATCAGCTGGTGGGTGAAGGTGTGCACTCAGTGCCAAATAACCAAGGTATGGCAGCACACAAATACTCCACCTCAGCACTTCGAGCCTGCAGAAAAAAGGTTTGACCACATCCATGTGGACATAATAGGACCCTTGCTGGTATCATAGGGTTTCCGCTATCTGTTCATGATTGTCAACTGCTTCATCAAGTGGCCAGAAGCAGTCCCACTGGCAGACACATCCACAACCTCATGCTCCAGGGCCTTCATCTCATTCTGGGTGGCATGGTTCGGATTACCATCCCAAATCACATCTGACAGAGGGGCCCAGTTCACCTTCAGTCTGTGGTCCAACCTCACCAGCCTGTGGGGTGCCCAGCTGCATCACTGTCCAATGGGTTGGTGGAACACTTCCACAGGCACTTCAAAACTGCGCTCATTACCAGATTCATGACCCGACTGGACAGACAAGCTACCAGGGGTGTTGTTGAGCATCCAAGGAGGACTTCAACACCTCTTTGGCTGAACTCGCTTATAGAGCTCCACTGGTGGTCACAGAAGAATTTGTACCATCCACAAGTGGACAGCAGGACGACCCTACAGCGTCCCTCAGCAGGTTAAGGGAAAGAATTGGCAACATGGCCTTGATTCCACCTTCCAGGAATGAGGGCCAACAAACCCAAATACCTGCAGGACTATGAGTGTGTTTTCATTCACAGGGGTCCACATTGTCCATCACTTCATAGGCTATATGAGGGTCTGTTCCAGGTCATCTGCAACAATGGAGCAATGTTCGAGCTAGAGGTCGGAGGCAAGATGGAGGTCTTCATCACAGACAGGCTAAGCTGGCACACCTGGACCCAGTACACCCAGTTGAGACACCAGCACCATACTGAAGAGGCAAGCCACTGAAGGCTGCAGAGACTTTGCCTCTGGTAACCAAGAACTATAACAAGGACAATACTGCTCTTTCTGGGGAGAGGGGGTCATATGGTGGCCGACCACACCGGCAATCGAGCTGAGTCTCAGGGCGGTGAGCACAACCAAAGGCCAGTAGCCCATCCAGTGGCACTGGCCCCAACAAGTGAACCAGCGGGTGAATGACAAGGTCAGCTTAAAGGCCAGCGACCCTAAAATAGAGATGGCCTTGCTGTGCAGCCAACAGACAGGGACAGCGCGCACTAAGAAGGGCATTGTTATGCAGGAAAGTACCTGCGTGAGGGACCAGCTTTTGTTATGTATGTTGAGATGTCAGCCAAGGGGGTCCACCCCGGGAACAGTGCAAGTATAAAAGTCGGGCCTGAGCTCTAATAAGACTCAGAGCTTATCCTGACTACGCTATGGGTGTATGTCTTCTTTCGAGTAGTGCACGGCTGCACTATATTAATTAATTTAGGTAAAAAATTATTTATTCTATTTGCCAAAACATTTGATAGTATTTTATTATCTACATTTAATAATGGAAGGGTCTCTATCTTTTTTTGGGGAATCATAGTAATTATTGCCATTGAAAATGGTTCAGGATGAGTAGAAGTTTGTGAAGCTTGATCTAATACTTGCATAAATATAGGAATTAATAAATCCTTAAAATCTTTACAAAATTCAGATGAGAAAACCACCTTCTCCTGGAAATTTATTACTATGTTACAAAATCATTGCTTCTCTTACTTCTGCCTCAGTAAACAGTACACCAAATTCAGTTTAGTTCAATCCAGGCAATATTATCTGTGATAAATAAACATTTATTTTAGTTTCATCTCCTAAAGATTCCAAAGTATATAATTTCATATAAAAAAATCATTTATTTCTTGTTTTTATGTAATTACATTAGTGTCCTTTTTAATTGCATTAATTATTCTTGAAATTTGTTCTGATTTTAATTGCCAAGTGTTATAAGCCCAGAGAACTCCAAAACCCAGCAGCAATAGAAATTCACCAAGACAATGGTTACTTAAACAAAAGTTGCTTTTAATTTTCTTTAAATATAAAAACAGGATCAATCTTTAACTTACTACTATTAACTTAACCCCCTTCTAATTCTAAGCACACGTGTAAGTAATGTGAATATGCTCAGGAAAGTTCTTAGTTTCACAGTCCAATCATTCACTTCTCACTACTCCAAGTTCATCGGTATCAGGCAATTCTTATACTGTGCATAGAATTCAACATTTATTAATCTCTACCAGGATCTGGTGCTTAAAGTTAAATGGTTACTACTCAGGAAGGTTCTTGTTGGTTTCAGAGAGATATTTGTTGCTCATTGGACACGCACAAACTGATTTCCTCAAATCAGAAACTTGCCCAATCATGGGTCTTCCAAATGATAACTTCTTCTTCCAGGTCACCACAGAGTTCTTCTTGGTTCCCTTATTTTAGGAGAAACACTCCTTATTTTGTTTCCTTATTTTAGGAAATGTCCATTTCCTTTTGTAAGGACTACAAGGGTTTTGAACAGGCTGAACTCATAACTCACAACCTGTCTTCAAAATGGATTTTTTCAACAACCCTGCCAGCTTGCCATTTTTGCAGCCTCAACTGCTACTTTAGAACTGACTTCTCTCTCTCAGAGAAGAATCCTGTTTGTTCTTTCCTCTTTCTGCTTGTAAAAACCAAACACCTCTCCCAAGGCACCAACCAAATCTTTGAAAGATCTTATCAGCACTTGAGCTCGGACTTTTCACCTGCTATTGAAGTTCTTTCCAAAGCAGTTCCTTTGTCTCTTGCAAAGTCAATGGGACCCTGAATGTCTGGCTTCAGCAAAACTCTTGAATTTTCACTGGTATGAATTTTGTGAAGTTTTTCTCTGTTTGTAAAGTTACCTACATTGAACCCCCCACAATCTAATTATCCATAAAAATATAACCTGTAACACAAGCCAAAACATTATGTGATCTCTCATCCAATACATAATACCTTTGCCCCATCCTAATAGGAATTATTTTTTAAATCAAAATTGGTACACCCCCACCCGCCCTAATTAAATGTAGACTTATGGCCTAGAATCCCAACTGCTTTTACAGTTTAGCATTTGGAAATCTAGAAGGTTGGTTTTGAAGCTATAATGAATTCATGGAAATTGAACAAACATTAATATCACAGAGGTACATTTTTCTAAATGCTGTAAAATAATATTTTTTTAATGCTTAATTTTAATTGATTCATCATTCAATGGTCCCAAACTGTCCTTCCAAGTGAGGCAACACTTCTCTTGTGAATCTGCAGGGGCCACCTTCTGCATCCAGTGCTCCTGTTGCCATCTCTTCTACATCAGAGAGACTGGATGTAGATTGGGAGATGGTTCCATCGAGCACCTCGGTTCTGTCCACTGCAATAACAGGATCCTCCCAGTGGCCAACCATTTTAGTTCCTCGCACCATTCCCACACTGACATGTCTATCCATGGCCTCAAACACTGCCAAACTGAGGCTACCCGCAAATTAGAGGAACAACACTTTATATTCCACTTGGGCACTCACTAACCAGACAGCACTGATATTGACTTTTCCACTTTTCATCAAACCCCTCCTCTAAGTCTCTCTCTTTCTCTAATCCTCCATTTCCTTTCCTCCAGCTTCCTATCCTTTCCCTCTCCTCTCAGAGAGCTACTCCCTCCCCCTATCACTTCACAGCTTTTGTTCTCTTCCACTCTATCAGGCTGTTAGCCTGTTGTCCACCCGGGTCCTTTCTCCCTCATCCTCTCTCCCCTGCACCCCCCCCCCCACCTTTTGATTTGGGCACCATCTGAGTTTAGCTTATATTTTGATTAAAATTTCAGGCCTCAAACATTGGTTTCCCTTTACTTCCTATGGATGCTGCATGATCTGCTGAATTGCTCCAGTACTTTTGTCCAGAATAGTGCATCACAATGCCAGCAGGATAGTCCCGGAGTGGGGTATTGTCTATCACTGTCCTGGTTGCTACTTCTGGAACAAATCTTTGCCAGGGGGCAGTGGACTGGACCATGATTAGATCTATGGCACCCCAGAAGTCATGTGCCTTTTCCAGATAATGAAAATATGATGCAGGGCACATTGGGTACAATCCAACCAAAGTAGCAAGCTGGTTTCCTCAGTACATGTGAAGTTAGGTGTAGACAAGGCAAATCCAAATCTAGCAGGTTGGTTTTAATGTTATGATCTGAATGAATTCATGGAAATTGAACAAACATTATTGTCACAGAAGTACATTTTTCAAGATGCAAATTTCTTACTTTTTGAGGAATATGCTCCAAAGGCAAAACCAGGAAAGAGTAACATAATTGTATTTTTTTATGCTTAATTTTAATTGTTCAGATGGCTGTTATTTAAAAATATGCCAGAGAAATTACTCGACCATTTTAACTGCATTTTCATTTGGGAACAATTGAGAAGGGTTTTGACAATGCAAGCTGTCACAATGCCACCTACAACATGATCCCACCACCAGATGCATCTTCCCCTCTCCTCCTCTCTGCAGGAATAGCTTCCTCCAAGACTCACTCGTCAGCTCTCCTTTTCCCCCAATCACCCCCAGGCTACCTATCCCTTTGACTGCAATAAATGCTATACTTGCACCCATACCTCCTCTCTCACCATCATTCAGGGTGCCAAACCGTCCTTCCCAGTGAAGCAAAACTTCACTTTTGAATTTGCAGGGGCTATCTACTCCATCGAGTGCTCCCGTTGTCATCTCTTCTACATCAGAGAGACTGGACGCAGACTGGGAGAAAGTTTCATTGAGAACCTTTGCTCTGTCCACTGCAATAACAGGATCCTTCCAGTGGCCAACCATTTTAATTCCATGCACCATTCCCACACTGAAATGTCTATCCGTGGCCTCAAACACTGCTGAACCAAGGCTATATTCCATCTGGGTACTCTCCAACCAGACAGCATATTGACTTTTCCAGATTTCATCAAACTCCTCCTCCAAGTCTCTCTCTCTTCCCCTAATCCTCTGTTTCCCTCCTTCCAGTTTCCCAATCCTTTCTTCTCCATTCAGAGAGCTACTCCCTCCCCCTATCACTTCACAGCTTTTGTTCTCTTCCACTATATGAGGCTGTTAGCCTGTTGTCCACCCTGCTCCATCTCCTCCTCCCTCATTTTTATTAGGAAACCAGCCTGGTTTCAGCTCATAATTTGACGAAAGGGTCAGCCTTAATCATTGGTTTCCCTTTACTTCCTACGGATGCTGCGTGACCCGCTGAGTTGCTCCAGTACTTTTGTATATTGCATTACAATGCAATATATCCACTATCACTGGCCAGGTTGCTACTCCTGGAACAACTCTTTTCCAGAGGGCAGTGGACTGGACCTTGAATAGATAGATCTATGGCACTACAGAAGTCATGTGCCTTTTGCAGGGAATTAAAATGTGATGTGGGGCACATCAGGTATAATCCAGCCAAGGTGTCGAGCTGGCTTCCTCAGAACAGGCAAGGCCAGGTCTAGATGAGGCATCTGCCTTGGTGAGCACCTGCTCTCTGATCACAATAGTCATTTGATGCTCCCAGATGCAAGCCACTACAGTGCCATTTTCAGGATTAACTGCCTTTTTTGATATATGAATTAAATTTGGAAATAATAGTACATTTCAACACTTCCTTGGTTATCAATTAGAAGGTATTAAAATCTACTATTGTTTCTTATTAAATCAAGAGCATGTTAATGAGGTCCATTGGTATAGGCCTCAGCTGAGCACCTTGAAAAAAATGATTGAGCACTCATGGACTAGCTATTATATATTGGAATGATTAATATTATTTTAATACTGAAGTACTGTCTATTCTGGAAACATAAACATCCTGGAGAAGGTTAGCAGATTAGGGCACTTCTGAGAAAAGATAGGAGGTTAATACTTCAGATGAATGATCTTTTATAATAGTTGAAAATAAAACCATAGAAAATGACAGCACAGTCACAGACCCTTTGGCCCTTCTAGTCTGAGCCTGTTAGTATCAGACAGCAGCAATAGAAATGAGCCCAGTATTATATTTAAAATAATATTTTAAATTATTAATTAAAAATAATATAACACCCTATCTAATTTACCTAGACATATCTACTTAACCCCAAACTATGTGCAAATGTGTGTGTGTGTGTGTGTGTGTGTGTGTGTGTGTGTGTGTGTGTGTGTGTGTGTGTGTGTGTGTGTGTGTGTGTGTGTGTGTACCCAAGCTCAGGCATATTTCTGAAATGGCAGTTCAAAGTTCAGTCTCATAAAATCTAAATGTTGACATGGAGACTTTAAATAGATGCAAAGAAGTTCATAAAGGTGGTTGTGACAAGGTTGTCAGACTTTTTATAAACTCACCAAATCCTGGTCGAGGGGCTTCAAGGGAAATGTCTTTTCAGGTGAGTGGCAATCCAAACTCCCCTTCTCTATGTACAATGCAGGGGACATGAAGTGAGTGATTCTCACAAAGCTTCCAGAACCCTTTTGTGGGTCAGCCAAAATTCGGTCTTTCTTCTGCTTCCACAACCCCATCATGGGTCATCCATTCCAAGCGAACTTTACAATGGTCACAATCCAACTGCAGAATTCCTTTGCTTGCAGAACCCTTTTGTGGGTGATCTGTTCAAATTGACCTTGCCTTTTGGTCATCACCCTATAACATGGAGAAATCAGAAAAAAAGTGTCTATTACCTCATGAGGTCACTTCAGCACAGCATCACTTCTAAGAACTCCTTGCTCCTGTGCTATCTCCTTAAAATGGTACCTGAGGAAACAGTGCACTGTTGCTTTAATCTGTTGGCCACATGGTCTCTACACCTGTGTTTCCAGGCACTTCCTTTCTCTTCAGAAGTATCCAGTTTGAGTGCATGCTGTCCCCAGCCTGTCAACTCACAGTCAAACTTCCAACTTGGTTTGTTCTGTTAAAGTGACAGTCCCATTCAAATGAAAATGAACTGAAAATGGGATCAAGTAATTGTGCCAAAGTACTATTCTGTTTCATTCCACTGACTGACAGCCAGACTATATCCCTCCATACCCTTCCCATCCCTGTACCTGTCCAAATTTACATAAATGGTAAAGCAGTTTGAATTTCCCAGCACCTGGTAGCTTCTTCCAAACGTTCACCACTCTCTGCATGAAGTAGTTCCCCTAATGTTCCCTCTCCTCTTTCATCTTCTAGTTATTGTCTTAACTAACCTTGATGGAAAAAGCCTGCTGGAATTTATCTTGGCTCTGTCCCACATAATTTTGTATACCTCTATTAAATCTCCCCTCATTCTTCTATGCTCCAGGGAATAAAATCCTAACCTTACTCTGTAACTCAGTTGTTCAAGCCCTGTCAGCTTTCTTGAAAATCTGCTCTGCACTCCGTCAATCTTATTGATATCTTTCCTGCAGTTCACTGATGAAAACTGCACAGAAGCCATTGGTGATGTCAAATTTGGAATAACATTACCACAGTATTTCAACTCCAATACTGAATACAGTACAACTCCGATTATTCAAAATTGTCGGGACTGGGCCTATTTCAGATAAACCAGTCTTTTTTTTAACAAAAGCCCAGTCGCAAAAGCAAATCATTTGTAACAGTGTTTATACAACAACAAACATCAAGGGAAGGCTTTTTAAGCATTGAAATAAAGTTTAACTCTCACCAAAAGAATCCTGCCACCGCCGATCACTGACACTTCCCCACCGAGGCCCCGCTTGTGCTGAGAGCCCGAGGGTCCCACTCCTGCCCAGGAGCTTGAGGTCCCCACTGCAGCCAGGAGCCTGAGGTCTGCTGCTGCCGGCACTGGGGGCTCGAGGTCTGCTGCTGGCGGGACAGGCAGCCAGTGGTCCGTTGCTGCCAACACAGGGAGTTTGAGGACCACTGCTACTGGCACTGGGGACTGAAGTCCTCTGCTGCTGGCACTGGGGGCCCAAGGTCTGCTGCACAGCTGCTGCCACCGGAAGCCCATGTCTCTGGTCAGTTTGGCTCTGAAAAATTTGGATCAATGAGGATTTAAGATAATCAGAGTTGTAATGTACTTTGATTTATGAAGGCCAATAGTCCAAAAGCTCTTTTTATGGCCCTATCTACCTGTGACACCACTTTCAGGGAAATATGTATCTAATTTCCCAGATCCCTTTGTTCTACCGCATTCCTCAGCGCCCTTCTGTTTACAATGCACGTCCTACCTTGGTTTTTCCTTCCAAAATTCAACACCTCACACTTGTCTTCATTCAATTCCATCTGCCATTTTGCCACCCATTTTTCCAGCTGGTCCAGATCCTTCTGCAAGCTTTGAAAGTCTTCCTCACTGCGCACTACTTCAGCCTTAGTATCATCTGCAAGCTTGCTGATCGAATTTACCACATTATCATTCAGATCATTGATATAGATGACAAACAACAATGGACACAGCACCAATTCTTGAGGCACATCACTAGTCACAACCTTCCAGTCAGAGAGCCAATCATTCACAACCACTCTCTTTCTTCTCCTGTAAACCCAATGTCTAATCCAATTTGATATCTCACTGAGTGACTAAACCTTCTCAACTAACCTCTCATACTGACCTTGTCCAAGGCCTTCCTAAAATCTATATAGACAATGGCTATGGCCTTTCCATCATCAACTTTCCTGGTTACCACTGCAAAAATATTACCAGATTGATTAAACTCAACCTACCATGCACAAAGCCATGTTGATGATCCCTAATCAGTCCCTGACTATCCAAATTCTTTTACGCTTGATCTCTTAGAACACATTCCAATAACTTGCCCATTACTAACATCAGGCTCACCAACCTATAATTTCCCAAATTATTTTTAGTGCCTTTTTATGCAATGGAGCAACATGAGCTCTCCTACAATCCTCCCGCACCTTACCCAACTATATCCACCTCCAATGCATCAGATACTACTCCACCTGATTAATGGAGCAAGGGCCTCATCTTAAAGTAGGACATTTTAGTCATTCATTCATGCAAGGGTGTCACTGAAAGGTCCAGCATTTAATCCCATCTCTAAATGCCTTTGAACTGAATGATTTATTGCATCATTTCAGGACATAATTGCTATTACATGAAGGTCAAACTGGATAAGTGTAAACTGTAAGGAGTTTATGTTTTTCCCTTGACCTGCATGGGGTTTCTCCAGGTGATCCAGTTTTCTCCCACCCTCCAAAATATGCGAGGTTGGTAAATTAATTCCCTGTAATTGGGTAGCATGGATTACACGGGGGCAGAAGGGCCTTTTACTACGTTGTATAGTTTAAAAGGCATGAAGGCACCAGTGAATCAAGCACAAAAAAAACCTTGTAGTTTCTTAATTAAGACATTGAATATCAATTCATATAAAATTGCTTGAAATTAAGTTTCCCAGCTGCAAAATACAATTTTAGCAAATCTCTAGATTATTGGGCCAAGGCCAAAGATTGCTGATGGAGAAACATAGATTGAAATCTGCATCATGGAAATAATAAAACTAACCACAGAAGCTCATTAGAAGATCTAGACCCTGAATATATTTGCTAAAACATTGGACTGTTCAAATGATTATATTGTAATCTTGGCAGCATTCGTGTCTGTTGGTTCCTTTGTGTTCCTCCTTGCATAATCAAATCAATTGAAGGAGAGCTATGAATAGAACATTCTTTTATGAAGACAGTAACAACAAATCGTGTTTGGGTTCCGTAATCCATGGGGAATCAATAATGCACAATTTAAACTGGTGCTGCCAGGTACATTGCATCTACATAGCCTCTGTTTTGATCAGTTAACTATGAAGGCTCACACACTGTTTAAATTCAGCAAATTTCACTTAATCTCTTGCTCTCCTTGTCCCATGAATACACCAAATTTTATTTGTCATGTCTGAAATATCTGCTCTAGGTCTCCATTAATTCTTGGCGTCACATGAATTTTTTCCCCTCTCTACTATCAACCCCCAAAACCTTTGATCCCATCTGTCCTCCAGCTCTCCCAAATAACCTCTCATTATGCCACAGTTGTCACCTTCCCTTCCCATCAGATTTCAGCGCTGGCAGTCTTTGTCTCCACTCACCAACCTGAATGACTCATCTCCCTTCCACTTGACCCTTTTTTTCACCTGCCAATCATCTGCTTCTGCCTGTCATCATTCATCCCTCCCCGGTTTGTCAGCTCCTGTTCAACTCTTCGCATCCTGTCCGCATTTTGGTGGCAATCTCCCCTCTGCACTCAGTTTTGAGGAAGAGTCCTGGACCAAAACATTGTGCATTCTTTCATTCAAGGCTGCAGGAGTACGTGCTGAGCGACGGTGCAGCCAATACAAGGGCACTGTGGGGAAGGACTACAGTCTAGGGTCTCCCCAATGCCAGGCATTGAGGAGCTGGGACTGGAGGAATTCCCTCATACAATAGGGGAAAAGTGACAAGGTGCCACAGTGGTGGTAATGGTGTAAATAGAATCAAATGTAACAATGTACAAGGTCAGGAATGTATGGATATGAAAGCAAGGGTGGGAACAGACTGAACTGTTTTCTTTTTGTAAATAATTTATTGTGAATAAAGTCTATTTTTGGTTAAAAAATCTTTCTCCTCTCACTGATGCTGCTTAACCCATTGACTTTGTATAGCAGATTGCTCTTGCACCTTTCATTCAATTTGATTGGCCTCACAGGTAGGCTTCAGACCTTTCAGTTCTCATCTCTTGTTTTGCAACTTTTGCCTCAATTTTGAAAGCTTTTTACTCCTACACCTGCTTGCACTGAAGCATCCACAAACATTTGACACAGCGGCTTGTGAGTCTCTAAAGTCACTGGACTATTTAACTCTTTTTAGTGCCACGTTTGAAGTTACAATGCTGAATCTCCTTCACATTCACTTTCAGGATCATATCCGAGGCATCCAGCTCTGAAACACTTCAGTTTAATTGGCTCAGTCAGACAATGGTGCAGTAGGCTATGTCAATGTTCATGCCTGTTATACATCTTTCAGAGGATATTCACAGCTTATGTACCACCCTGACATTACAATACTGTCCTTTCTCAACTTTCAGTCCATTTAGCAACTCTGCAAATTGCTGGAATTCTGCAGATGCCGAGCCATCCTCCACAACTCATCTAATTTAAACTTCAATCTGTATTGACTCTGTCAGCGTCAATTCACGTCACCACACTGCAGCAAAGAATGCTTGGAGACACAAGGCAGCAGATGCTGGAATATGGAGAAAAACAAACAGACTGCTGGAGGAATTCGGGTGGGGGGGAGGGGGGTGGTCAGGCAGCATCCATGGAGGCAAAGGAGCAGTTGATGTTTTGGGTCAAGACCTTGTTTCAGTCCTTCTTTGAGTGAATCATGAAAGTCTGCTGAACACTGTGATTGTAGTCAAAATGCAGAAATACTGGAGGAACTCAGCTGGACTCACAGAGTCCATGGAAGGTAAATATTTATTACTGATGTTTCTGGCCTGAACACTTCTTCAAGGTATGAGTGAGTCCTTCCTCAATGCTCAGGCCCAAAACATCTGATGTATCTTTACCTCCTGTGGATGCTACGAGACTGGTTCAGCTCCTCCAGCTTTTCTGTGTTTTCAGACCTTCTTCACCTGTTGTCTCTCTTTATTTGTGAACACTTGCAGTAATACAACTTCTGTCCTAACACTTCAGTCTTCTCAGGAAGTGCATTTAAATGAGAAAATCTGCATATGGTGGGGCCGGCTGCAATACATAAATGTGCTGGAAAAACTCGGCAGGTCAGGCAGCATCCATAGGAATTAAAGGGTGCCCAATGTTTCAGGCCAGAGGCTTAGTTTGGTATTTGTACATTTTACTAACATTGTACTTTCCCTCCTCAATCAACAAGTTAACCTGTAGAGAATCCTGCACTTGGTCTTTTAAGCCTCTTTCGATCTCTGTCTTCTGAATTCTCTCCACATTTTGAAAATAGTCTCTATTCCATCTACTGAACTGCATGACCAGACATTGCCCTTCACTAAATTCCATCTCCTACTTCTTTGCCCATTCTTCCAACATAGCCAAATCCCTCTCGAGACTTTTTGTTTCCTCAGCACTACCTGAAACTCCAGTTATCCTTGTAACAGCTGCTAATTGACCAGAAAGCCATCAATTCTGACATCTTAAGCATACCCAACGCCAACCTGGGCAGACCACCACTAGTTACCAGCTGCCATTTTATCATGCCAGCATCCAAAGAGGAGGGCTTAGATAGGCACATAGATGTCAGAAAAATAGAGTGGTTTGGGTGTGATAAACGGTAAGATTAGATTGTTGTGCCTAGGTCAGCAATACATAGTAGGCTGAAGGGCCTATATAATGCAGTAACATTCTATGTTCAAATATTCATGAGGATAAAACAGGATCTCCTGTATTGTATGATTTTAGCATGTGCTTTCATGTGTGAATTAATTTCTAAGCTTTGGGGTTCAAAGATGGGATTGTTAAACCAAAAATAGATTTATTCATGATAAATTATTTACAAAAAGAAAACCGTTCAAAGTTTCTTTGCACCCTTTCCATCACTGTATATTGAAACATTCATTTTTTGTTTAGCAACATTGCCATCACAGTGGAATGTTGACATTATTCCCACCCCCCTCCCACTCCTGTTGTTTGACGGGCTTCCCCTCGGATTCAGCCCTTCAAGGTCTTGTGACGGAAGGGCTCCAGGTGGTGGTCCTTCCCCACAGAGGACTCATGATGGCTGCACCAAGACTCAGTGTATCCCTCAGCATATACCCCTGCAGCCTGGAATGTTGTAAGGTAGCAGCATTCCCTCACCAATATTTCTATGTGCTTAAAGACCAACAAGTTTCAGGCAGGCTAAAGGCTGTCTTTCACTGAGTTCTGAATGGCTGTCTCTGTGGGCATCGCCAGGAACAGCCCATAAATCAGTCATCAGTAAAGTGTCCACTCCATTGTAGTAATCTCAGGGATAATATGCGCTGTGGGTGATAGGTCAAGTCCTGGTGCTTGTTAGTGAGCATTAGCAATGAGGCATTCCGTTAAAAATGACCAGAGAGATTTCATGGGGAACCATTCCACAGTCTCCATTGAGTCCTCATCTCCCAGGGGCTATAAAATGTTCCATGCTGACCACTCTCTGGTGGACTTGTGGTCAATGGTGTTTATAAAAACTTGGTGTGGCAAAGACAATCTGACTGTGACATTGCGCAGCAATAAGGCCAGGCCCATCCTTCATAACATGTGGGACAGGTTGAATCTCAGCATGTGGCAGCACTTGGTGCCGTTGAAGTTTTGTTCCAAGCACAACCAGATGCAGTCAGGATGAGGGCCATGTTGGGTACGCCTTTGCCCCCATTGACTGACAACTTGTATATGGCAATCCTTCGGATCCTTTCCATATTGGATCCCCATATGAACTGGAAAACTGCTCAGGTGACTGCCAGGTCAGAGGTGTGGTCGATGGAACGGTACATTGGGACTCAGAGCACCTCATATCTGATGACCAGGTTCTTCACTGTTATTAAGAGGGAGCACCACACCCACTGACCTAATTTCTGGTGGACCATTGCAACTCGCTCCAACCAATTTTTGTTGCATGGTTCAGCCTCTCCAAACCAGTTTCTCAACACTTTCAGGTAGTCAGATCTGTCTACAAAAGGGATGGTGGACTGATTAGACCAGAAAGACGTTGCCTCACTCTTCTTCAGCAGATATCGTCCACCAACTGGGAGGCTTTGACTAAGTGCTGCCACTGCTTGGCAACACCACTCTTCTTATGCCCTCCCTTCCTGTTGGAGTTAGCAATGAGCTCAATGCAGCATGCAAATAAGACTGGAGAGAGTTGGCAACCCTGTCTGACTCCAGACTTGATGGGGAAGCTATCTGTTTCCTACCCTTTGATTTTGACTGCACTGTGATGTCCATGTGGAGCAGCTTCATCCAAATTTGAATTCCCTTCTTAAAGCCCATTTTCAAGAGCACATCCATCTTGTATGTGTGCGATATCCTGTTGAAAGCCTTCTCCTTGTCCAAGCTGATCAGGCAGGTGTCTAACCCATCCTGCACATGGGCAATGGTATCTCTGATTAGCATGAGGCTGTCAGAGATTTTCCTGCCTTGAACTATGCAGGTTTGGACTGGATGGATCACCTGCCCTCGGGCAGACTTGACTTGATGGTGATGGCTTTGTAAAGGATTTTGTAGTCAACATTCAACAATGATACGGTCTCCAATTCTTGAATCCTCTTTTTCCTTCTTCTGTTGAAGATCAGGGTCAAGATTTCCTTCTTCATGGAGTGTGACTGGCTGACTGCCATGAGCAATGCATTCTATACTTCCAGCAGGCCCAGAGGCACATACAACTCAGCCCATAATCTGTTGCTTCAAGGAGTTTTACTTGACCCAAAGGAATGGATGGAGTTCATCAGCTCCGCAGGATAATTGGCTGGTCCATTCTCTCCCACTACTGACATCTAAGACCTCCATTATAGAGGGCAGGAAGTTCTAACAGGCCATTCTGTTTGTGGTTTTTGTGCTATACAGATAAAAGATCTGCTGATCCTGTGTATGATAAACTGCGAGGGTGTGACTGAGCTGTTGTCTTCCCTAAGGCTGTGGATCACAGTGCTCCTTCTGCTAACCTTTTGGGAGTCGAGAAAGCATGTCTCATCCAGCTTCACTGTGCAGACTCTGGATTGGAGGATGATTGTGGAGGACTCTGAGGTGAATAATGCGGCTTGCTGGTTCTTCACCTCTCGGAGTTTCTCTCTCATATGATCCACCGCTCTCGACTGTAGACAGAGTATTTTTTTAACCAAAAATAGACTTTATTCACAATAAATTATTTACAGAAGAAAAAGCCTCTTGATACTTCTGGAATATCAAGTTACAGAAGCACAACACCAAATGTGGAGGAGTACACAAATTTCTTTTGTATGTAGTTGATGCACGATGTTAAATATTGCAGGAAGTCATTGAGCGACTGGCAATACCAATATATCAGCAGCCTCTTTGAGGCAGGATCTACATCTCTTATTTTGTCAGCCACAATTTATTCACTTAGTTTTACAGGGCCCTCCTCATTGGATAAGCTTGTGCTGCTCAGCTTGATAAAAAGAGGGCAGAGAACAAGCGATACTTCACTTGTGCAACCGCGGGAGTCATCTACTACATCCGGTGCTCCAATTGTGGCCTTCTCTACGTTGGAAAGACTGGATGCAGACTGGGAGATCACTTCACTGGGCACCTTCACTCAGACTGCATCAGAGACAGGACTCTCTCAGTAGGCAACCATTTCATGTCTGTCCATGGACTCATGTATTTTCAAACCAAGACCACCTGCATATTGGAGGAGAAACACTTAATTTTCCATCTGGGCACTCTCCAACCGAATGGCATTAACATCGACTGCTCCAGTTTCTGCTAGCCTACTCCCCATTCTCCCTCCATTCCCATTTCCTCTTCTCCCTCCAATCCCATTTCCTCTCTCTCCTTCTTTCCTCCAGCTCTCCACCCCTTCCCTCTCCATCCATGGAACCATCCCTCTTCCCCCTATTTGCAGGTGTGCCCTCACTCCCACTCCCACTTATTACCTCCTTCCTGCCTGTGGGACTGTGATACTCCCCCTGTCCCTTCCCCTGCCATTTTGTTTGGGTGCTTGCCAACATTTTGTCTTATCTTGACGAAGAGCTCAAGACCAAAGCATTGATTATGTATCTTTATCGTTGTTCTATAAAGTACGCTGTTGACCTGCTGAGTTTCCCCAGCATTATAGTTTTACCTTTTTTTATAAAAAGCAAAAAAGTTGCTTCCTTGAGGTCTCTAAAATGTCAGATTAGTAATAGTTGGCAGAAGGGTGAGCCAATTATTTTTTTACATAAAATTTAAGTTTTTTTTCCATTCAAAAATGTCTTCCTACTTTCCTGAGTGGCCATTCACACTTAAAAGATCAAAATTTGAAATCTCCATTTCCTTACACGAGTTTACACTGAATAGCAGAAGTGTGGTAGGTAAAGAGGTGGGACTGCCAAATATGTGCTATTTATTATCCCATTGTTTCCAGAATGCCTGCAGTTAAATTTAGACTGCAGGCATTCCAGAAATTTTACTATGAGTCCAGGATCCTTTTACTCAGATGGTGTTCTGGGAAATTGGGAATAATTTCCTGGAATGCAGCAGCTGTATGAGAAACATAAATGTGTAGTGGCCTATCTGACAGCACTACCTTACGCAAGTGGCAATAAATGACACTGGAGACAGTAGAGTCAGGAATCAGTCCCTTTATTGTGCTTAACCACGGCTTTTATAGTTCCCTCTGCACGTTTCACGCTGAGCCTTCTGGGATGCGGTAGTGACTGCACTTTTCAGCCTCGGGTATCGGGTGCCATGAAAAGCGCGGGCTCTTATTCGCGCGCTTTTCCTAATTGCTGGTGCCTGGCCTGCAGCTGGAGGACTGGGACGTCGTTGGAGGCGATGCGCTCTAGAAATGCGCTCGGTGAACTGCAGTGGCTGTGCGCGATTCAGTTGTTCGCGTGGGGCTCCTGCTACAAATGCTTCTTCTCGATGTGGCTTCATGATTGCAATACCCCTAATGTCCTGCATAAGGTCATGATTTGCAAAATCTTAAAATACACAGAGCTTGCTGGACCATGAAGCTGTAGCATTTATAAAGATCATCCAACATCTTCGCTCTCAGAATCCACAAACTTCCTCATTCAATAAGCTCATCATTGATAGCCAGTGACTCACTCACTCAGAAGAAGAACGAGGTCACTCAAGTGATTATGAAACCCCAAGCTGACAGGAACAGTGAGTTCTGCTTTTGATTGTTAAACGCCTTCAGGCAGTTAATGCTGTATACAGGTTAATTTAGATCAATAAAGATGAACTAACATTTGTCCTCAGCTAATGGTGCTACTGGGAAATCAAGAGGTATACTATTGTCCCAGTTTGATTGCATGCAACAGTAAGAGCTGGGGCAATAGTAATTGGTAAGGTGGAATGTTTATGTGGCGGGTATAATGTTCTCAAAGCCCTCCTTCAGATGAAAGAATGCTGTGTGTTTCCAGTAATTCTGGCATTAAATCTGCATTGTTTTAAAGTGATAGCAACGGATTACCTGAACGTTAATACAATCAAATGATTTTCTGTGGAAAAATCAATGGTGTCTTATTCTGATTTATATTAATAATGCTGTTCTGGGCCCATTGAAAAGATGCAATCCATTCCTCAGGATGTTACACACCTTTTTTGATCTGTGGAGGACAATACTTTTACTGGTTCAGAATCAGAACTTATTGTCCGTACCATGGCACTAAATTTGTTGCTTTGCACCAGCATCATAGGTGCAAATATTGTAATAAATTGCAGTTTTAAAAATTAATTAGCACAAAGTGAGGTTGGCTCCATGGTTCATTGCTAATTCAGAAATCTGATGGCAGAAGGGGAGGAGCTGCTTTGTACCATCAGGTATTCATCTTCAGCCTCCTGTACCTCCTTCCTAATTGAAGCAGGCATGACCTGGATGGTGAGGGACCTTGATGATAGAGGCTGCTTTCTTAAGACACCACCTTTTGTAAATATCCTGGATGGAGTGATGCTCATGGCAGAGTTCACAACTCTCTCTAGTCCTTTCCTGTCCTCTGTATTGGCACGTCCAGTGGTGTAACCAGATGGAAAGTTCTCCATGGTACACCAGGAGAAATTTGCAAGAGTCCACAGCTATGGCTTGAAGATGCTCCTCAATTCTTCCGAAGTTATTTCTGTTCCTGACTCCAGCAGGAATTGCTGCACATTGGTATTCCATCAACACTTTGTTTGCTCAAACATTTAGGCCTCTGTGGAAACATAGCTCACATTCTGTCAGTTGTTGTACTTGAGCAGGTACTGCTCTATCCAATATTCCTCACAATACATCTAAATCAAAATTTAGCAACTGTTAAGAGCATTATCAACTCTACAATTTACAATTGTGACCACATTCAGCCTTTAAAAGATTGTAGGTTAAACATTTAAATCTGCAAATTTCCTTTTCTCTTGAATATGCCCATTTCCAATATTCCAATATTCTTTGGTTTCTTATATTGTTTTTGTTATTATCATTGCTTTTAATGTTATAATTTAGCCTTCTCTCCATTGGGGTAAGGCCGCATGAATTGTTAATTTCCTGAACTAGTTATTCAGATGAGTGTATTAATGGTCCAGAGAAATTAATTCCAATCCCTCAATGGAAGCTGAAGATTTAAAGCTGTTAGTTTGACTAGCTCATCAGAGCTAATCAACTTCAAATGTTAAAACCGTTTCCCTCTCTCTGCAAATATCACCAGATCCTGTTTTTACAACAGATATTCAGCAAGATTTTGAATGTTCATTAGTGCTTTCTGAAAAGATCCAACAGCCCATTAAGTCGAAGAACAAACATTGAAGAATGCCGACTTTTCCAGTAATATGACCATCCAGAAGACAAATAAGAAAATAGGACAAGTGGTTCTCAATCAATGCTGTCACTATAAATACATTTTCAATCAGGCAATCCTTCCTTTTCTCTGCCACAGTTCCCACTCAATTAACTCCCACTTTTGTTTGACACAATCAATAGCTGAATGCAAAGAATTTTTTTTCAGCTAATTTTTCCCTTTTCAGGTTTGCTTAACATCAGGTTCCAATTTATAAACAAGAACCTTGTTCATCATTGTCTGGATAACAAAATATAGCAACAAAAATAGTTTGACACTTCTTCTTTCTTTGGCTTGGCTTCGCGGACGAAGATTTATGGAGGGGTAAAGTCCACGTCAGCTGCAGGCTCGTTTGTGGCTGACAAGTCCGATGCGGGACAGGCAGACACGGTTGCAGCGGTTGCAAGGAAAAATTGGTTGGTTGGGGTTAGGTGTTGGGTTTTTCCTCCTTTGTCTTTTGACAGTGAGGTGGGCTCTGCGGTCTTCTTCAAAGGAGGTTGACACTTAGTATATATGTAACTACCATTCTTCCCTTTTTCTCCAACTTTGTCAGCATTTAAAGTTCAATGTTAAGGGAATGTGTTAGATTCTGCCAACAGAGAACCTGATTATATGTCAGAAGATCAAGTGCTGACTGTTCTATGACTATTGATTTCATGTGAACGTTCTGCCTAGAAATTGGATTGCACAATGTCCATTTTTTTCAGATGTGGCATTATCAGACATATGTACCTTTAGATGATCATGTTGACAACAATTTTTGGATGAAATGTGTTCATTGTGAAATTGGATCAAACATTTTCAGGTCAATCTTGTCCAATGCACTTGACCAGGATTGAGTTCCAGGATTCATGGAGGTGTGATGGCAAGCAGACCTCCCAAAAGGCTTTGGGCTCCAATGGCTTCCTGGTTAATCCCTGCCATGAAATGTCATCATTTTACACCCGCGTTTGGACCCTGTCCCTGTAACTACCTAGTTAATTCCTGGGACTGGGTGGCAGTGGAAAAGGGGCTAAAGGAAAGAACATATAATGTAGAGTATTGGCCCTTCAGCCCACTGTATTGTGCCAACCTATTTAAAGCTACTCCACACAATTTAATCTTTCCCTTCCTCACACCCACAACCCCTTATTTTTCTGACTCCCATGTGGCCTATCTGAGTGTCTTTTGAATATCCCTTTTGTAACAGTCTCCACCACCACCCATGTAATGCCTTCCAGGCACCCACCACTCTCTGTGTAAAAACAATGACCACTGACATCTCCCCAAAACTCTCCTCCATTTATTTAAAACAGATGTCCTCTGATATTTGCTAGTGTTTCCCCAGGAGAAAAGATGGTATCTGAATGCCTCATAATCTTATGTACCACTATTATGGCATCTCTCACCCTTCATTGCTTCCTTCGTCAAACTTTTTTTGTGTTTCTGTGGACATGAATCTTGAAAATGCCAGATACACAGTAAAAGTGCCAGCTAACTTGTTGACCCACTGAGTACATCCAATTTTTTCTGCATTTATTTCAGATTTCCAACATCAACAGTATTTTTTTTGGTTTTCATTATTAGTGAAAGTTCAGTTATTGAGCATTATTTCACCGGTGCTGGCTGATCAAGTGTCAGATTGGCTGTTTCTTTGTTATTGCTCCTCTGTGGCTCTTGTGGTTCTCTCAACAAGGCCCCTCCATTGGCCTGGCTCACTTCCTGCTGACTCCCTGTTAATCCCAAGTATTTGTATCATTACTAAAATAAATCAATGAATAAAACATTAATCAAATATCTATACTAATGATTCAAAATAAAACTTTTATAATTTTTCTCCCCAACCCCCATCCCTCCCAAAAGTAAGAAAAAGAAGGGAAAGAAGGAGACACCTATTATTTAATATACAACAATACTAGCATATACAGTTATTCCTTATTATTACAATTTCTGATTAAGAGGAGTGGATAAGGTAGAAGAGACGGATGGAAAATTATTCATAAAATCCATGTATGGCTTGCAAATAATAGAAAAATTTTCAACTCGATTCCTTAAACTCTACATAATTTTTTCCCAACGGTATATGATTTTGCATCTCATTATACCATCTACTTAGTAACAGTTCCTTATCATCTTTCCATGGTATCGCTAAACATTTTTTCACAGTTGTTATTGCAATACTTAAAAACCTTTTGTGATATTTATCCATTTTCAATTTTGTATCTTTTTTTATAGATATCCCCAAGTAAAAATATTCTTGGATCCTTTTGTGTCTTTATCTTCAGAATTTGTCCCAATAATAAACTCAGTTCATTCCAAAACCTTTGCACTTTTTCACTAGACCACACTGAATGCAAAAAAGAAGTCCTTATTTCTTTCATACATCGAAAAGCACTTATTTGAGTATTTGGAATTAAGTCCATTTAACTTGTATGGAGAGAGGGGAGGGCCTCAATAAAATAATTGTAGCAAGAGAGGTAGTGATGAGCAAACTAATGGGATTGAAAGTGGACAAATCCTCTGGTTCTGATGGGATGCATCCCAGGGTACTGAGGGAAATGGCGGGAATTATAGTCGATGCGTTGGTTGTCATTTACCAAAATTCTATGGATTCTGGTCAGGTCCCGGCAGATTGGAAGACAGAAAATGTCATGGCACTTTTTAAAAAGGGATGTAGGTAGAAGACTAGTAACTATTGGCCAGTTATCTTAAAGTCTGTAGTCGGGAAAATGTTTGAAGCTATCATTAAGGATGAAATACGAGACATTTAGAATGAAGGGGTTCCATCAGGCAGACACAGCATGGATTCAGAAATGGCAGGTGTTGTTTAACAAACTTGCTGGAGTTCTTTGAGGATATAATGGGTGTGGTAGACAGAGGGGAACAGGTTGATGTTGTATATTTGGATTACCAGAAGGCATTTGATAAGGTTCCACACAAGAGACTTATCAATGAGAAACAGATGAATGGAGTCAGGGAATTATATTGGCATGGATTGAAGATTGGTTAACTAACAGAAGACAGAGAGTTTGGATAAATGGGTGTTTTGGGACAGTGGTAAGTGGGGTGCTGCATAGATCGGTGCTGGGCCTATAGCTGTTCACCATTTTCATTGGATGAGGGGACAGAGTGTAGTGTATCCAGGTTTGCAGATGATATTAAATTGAATGGAAAAACAAATTGTACACAGGATGTGGAGAGGCTGCAGAAGGATATAGTTAAGTTAGGTGAGTGGGCAAAGGCTTGGAAGATGGAGTACAATGCTACTAATTGGTAGGGAAAAATAGGTGAGCAGACTATTATTTAAATGATGAAAAACTGCAGCATGCTGTAGTGCAGAAGGACTTGGGAGTGCTTTTGCATGAATCGCAAAATGTTAGGTTGTTGGTACAACAGTAATTAAGGAGCCAAATGGAATGTTGGTCTTCAAGAGAAATTGAATTCAAGAGCAGGGAGGTCATGCTGCAACTGTACAAGGTACTGGTGAGGTCGAACCTGGCGTACTGTGTGCAGTTCTAGTCCCCATACTTGAGGAAGGATATACTGGCCTTGGAGGCAGTCCAGAGGGGTTTTACCAGGATGACCCAGGAGATGAGGGGGTTGGCCTATGAAGAGAGATTAAATCGCCTATACTCACTTGAATTCAGAAGAATGAGAGCAGATATTATAGAAACATATAAAAAATTGGAAAGGGATGGATAAGATAGAGGCAGGAAAATTATTTTCACTGGTAGGTGAAACCAGAATGAGGGCACACACAGCCTCAAGATTCAGGGGAGTAGATTTAAGACAGAGATGAGGAAAAACTCTTTTCCCAGAGAGTAGTGAGTCTGTAGAATTCGCTTCCCAGAGAATCAGTTGTGGCTACATCATTAAACACATTTAAGATTCAGTCAGATAGTTTTTTCTTACATTAAAAAAAAGGAATTAAAATATATGGGGAAAAGGCAGGTAGGTGGACTTGAGTCAATTGTCAGATCAGCCAAGATCTTATTGAATGGTGGAGCAGGCTCAATGGGCCGGATGGCCTCCTCCTGCTCCTATTTCTTATGACACTATTGCAGCCATTGGATGAATTCCAATGCAACAGGGACACAAAGTCAAATAAAGTAATAAATACAGGGCTGAAGGTTTTTTATTTAAATGCTTGCAGCATAAGGAATAAAGTGGATGACCTTGCATTACAGCTACAGATGGATAGGTATGATGTTGTGTCCGTCACAGAATTGTGTTCATAGAATAGATGTCATTGGGAGCTGAATGTTCAAAGATACACAGTGTATAGAAAGGTAAGCAGGCAAGCAGAGGGCTGGTTGTTCTGTTGGTAAGGAATAACACTAACAGGGTCACTGGAGCCATGTGGCCGTATCACTATCTGTAATACCACTGTGCTGCCTACTCAGAGACTGTTGGAACTTTTTGTCATCACATGTGAAAGTTGGATCTCCCTTTCCTATTTAGACATAATTTTGCTTGCAAAATCAACGGGCTTTTGCTGAAGCATCTCTTTCTATCTAATTTCCAGACGTTTTGTATAAAACAGGAAGAGCTTAAGATGTAATTGAACCTCCTGCATGCTGATGGTCTTTGTCCCATAGCCACAGATCCATTTTCTTCACTGCAAAAGCCATCACTAAATTTCACCTCATCAAATCTCACAATTGTCCAGAAGATTAATTGGACCAATGCACAACATTTTTGCACTTGACCCAGGTATCTGAAGACTTTCTTGTTTCACATTAATTGGACAATATATCTCTTTCTTTGGCTTGGCTTCGCGGACGAAGATTTATGGAGGGGGTAAAAAGTCCACGTCAGCTGCAGGCTCGTTTGTGGCTGACCAGTCCGATGCGGGACAGGCAGACACGATTGCAGCGGTTGCAAGGGAAAATTGGTTGGTTGGGGTTGGGTGTTGGGTTTTTCCTCCTTTGCCTTTTGTCAGTGAGGTGGGCTCTGCGGTCTTCTTCAAAGGAGGCTGCTGCCCGCCAAACTGTGAGGCGCCAAGATGCACGGTTTGAGGCGTTATCAGCCCACTGGCGGTGGTCAATGTGGCAGGCACCAAGAGATTTCTTTAGGCAGTCCTTGTACCTTTTCTTTGGTGCACCTCTGTCACGGTGGCCAGTGGAGAGCTCGCCATATAATACGATCTTGGGAAGGCGATGGTCCTCCATTCTGGAGACGTGACCCATCCAGCGCAGCTGGATCTTCAGCAGCGTGGACTCGATGCTGTCGACCTCTGCCATCTCGAGTACCTCGACGTACCTCGATATATTGGACAATATATAAATGTAAGGCAAAAGACTGCTTTGGATGTCTCACTTCAGACATCCCAAACTCTCTTTCACATCAGAAAGCTAGCTCAAGAGTGTGATGTAATATGTTTTTATTTGCCTATATGACAGTAGTTCAATGCTGTGCAGAACAAAGGAGTCCAGTTGACGCCATCTCTCACTCTAAATATTCACAGATTTAGTAGCTGCCAGCTCAGAGTGACTGGTGAATAGCATTCGGATTATGTAGTGCAAACATTTATTGAGATATGGAGATACTGCTGAGCATAAAGCCCTACAAAAGGCATATCACGGTCAAAACCCTCCCCACCATCGAGAATATTGACAGGGTACGTTGTTGACGGACTGTAGCAGCAATCATCAAGGATCCACATCACATAGCACAAGCTTTGTTCTCACTGCTACCATTGGAAGAGAGGTATAGGTGCCACAAGACTCACCATCAGGTTTAGGAACAGCTGCTATCTCTCTACCATCAGACTCCTCAATGACAACTTCAATCAAGGACTCATTTGAGGACTCTTACTTTGCACTTTATTGATTTATTTCTCTTTGTATTGCACAGTCACTTGTTTACATTTATTTATTTGTTTAGATTTCAGATTTATTGTCAAGAGTACATACATGACATCACATACATCCCTAAGATTCTTTTCTTGCGGGCCAGGCAGAATTACCACATTGGTAGGGCAAAAAAAAAACCCTGTACACAATAAGTACAAGTAAATAAATAAAGAAATGTAAACAAATAACTATGCAATACAGAGCTGGAAAGAAAAATAAATAATATAAAGTGAAAGAGTCCTTAAATAAGTCCCAGAGTAAGTTTATTGTCGATGAGTCTGATGGTGGAGGGGTAGCAGTTGTTCCTGAACCTGAAGATGTGAGTCTTGTGACACCTCGACCTCTTTCCTAATGGTAGCAGTGAAAAATACAGCATGTGCTGGGTGGTGTGGTTCTTTGATGCTTGCTGCTGCTCTCTGATGGCAGTGTTCCCTATAGAGGCTCTTGATAGTGGGAGGGCTTTGCCTATAATGTCCTGGGCTGTGTCTACTACCTTTTGCAGGGCTTTACGCTTGGTGTCCTCATACCAGACCGTGATGCAGCCAGTCAGTGCAATTTCCACTAAACATCTGTAGAAATTTGCCAGGGTTTCTGATGTCATACCAAACCTCTGAAAACTCCTGAAGAAGTAGAGGCACGGATGTGTTTTCTTCATGATGCCATTAGCAGGTAGGCTCCAGGAATGATCCTCCGAGATGGAACTTAAATTTGTTAACCTTCTCCACCGTTCATCCCCCAATGATCACTGGATCATACACCTTTGATTTTTTTCCTTCCTGAAGCCAACAATCAGCTCCTTGGTTTTGGTGACATTGAATTTGGTTGTAGTTGGTGCACCATTCAGACAAGTTTTCAAATCTCCTCCTGTATGCTGACTCATTGACCTTTTTTATACAAATCACTACTGTGGTATCGTCAGAAAATTTGTAGACGATGTTCCTATCATTTCAAGCCACACAGTCATAGGTGTAAAGCGAGTAGAGAAGGGGGCTAAGAATGCAGCCCTGTTATGCTTTGGTACGGAAGGAAATTGTGGAGAGATGTTCTTCCCACTCCTCACTGATTGTGGTCTGCAGGTGAGGAAATCAAGGATTCAATTGCACAGTGTGTTGTTGAGTCTCAGGTCTTGGAGTTTGCTGATCAGTTTTGAGCAGATGATGGTGTTAAATGCTGAACTGTAGTCGTTAATGAACATCCTAATGAATGCACAGATGTTCCAGGGCTTTGTGTGGAGCCAGTGAGATAGCATCCTCTTTAGACCTGTTGCTACATTAAGCAAATTGAAATGGATCCATGTTGCTCTGATCGGCTTCAACACCAGCCTTTCAAAAACTTCATCACCAATGATGTGAGTGGCACTAGCCAATAGTCATTTAGGTAGATTACCGCAGTCTTCTTGGGCAGCGGTACAGTTGATGCCTGTTTGAAACAAGTGGCTACAATGCTCTGCCAAAGTGAGATGTTGAAAATATCCATGAATATGTTGGTAAGTTGGATTCACTCTCCTGAAGGCAGCTGCACAACATCCTTGGATATTGACTGGAGAAGATAATTGGGGACATGGGGGTGCATAGTGATGGTTCACTCTTGTTCTTGTGGACAAATCAGACATAGAAGGCAGTGAGTTTGTCAGGGAATGAAGCTTTGCTATCTCCTACTGCACCAGATTTGGTTTTATAGCAGGGTATGACATTTAGGCCCTGCCACAGCTGTCAGGCATATCTCGTGGATTCCATTTTCATCCGGAAACTCTACTTTGCCTGGGAGATGGCTTTCTGCAGGTCATACCTGTTCCTTCTATAGCGATCTGGATCTCCAGACTTAAAGGCCTATGATCTGCCTCTCAGCAGGCTCCGGATTTTATTGTTCACCCAGGGCTTCTGGTTGGGGGAAATTCTGAATGATTTGGTGGGGGCACACTCATCCACAGCTGTTTTGATGAAGTCTGTGACAGCCCTGGTGGAATTATTCAGATCCTCATCTGAATCCTTGATCACCGTTCAATCCATTGAACTGAGGAAGTCCTGTCAGGTAAGCCCAATGTCAGGAGTAGGAAAATTATTGGAAGGTGTTCTAAGAGATTGGATATACAAGTATTTGGATAGCCAAAGACTCATTACATATAGTCTACATGGCTTTGTCTATGGCAGGTCATGTTTAACCTATCTTATAGAGCTTTTCGAGGAAGATACCAGGAAAGCTGCGGATGTAGTCTACATGGACTTTAGTAAGGCCTTTGACAAGGTCCTACATGGGAGATTAGTCAGGAACATTTAGGCACTAGGTTTTCATGGTGAAGTAGTGAAATGGATTTGACAATGGCTGGACAGGAGAAGCCAGAGAGTAGTGGTGGATAATTGCTTCTCAAACTGGAGGTCTGTGACTAGTGGTGTGCCTCAGGGATTGGAGTTGGGACCACTGTGGTTTGTCATTTATATCAATGAACTGGATGATAATGTGGTTTTGTGGAGCCACAGTCACGACAAGGTCAATGGCCAAATCTTGAATCTGGCCATTTGGGCGGTTCGGCAGAGTATCAAGTAGAGTAGGGGCACATGGCCATGATTTAACAGCCAGTTCAGACGAGTAGATAACCCCCTCCTAAGCACAAGGCTTAGACACTTGGCGATTCTTATAGCTTGATTTAAATCCATCTCACCTGTCTCTAGCAGCCACTGTCTCACATGGTTTGATTTCATTCCAGACACCAATGAGTCCAGGATCAGTATATCAACAAATTCTTCTGCAGACTCCACTCTCCTTACGCACGCTCTCCCCAGATCAACTCCCCTGGCTGTTGCTTGTGTGTAGCCAGCAACTGTCTGGCATGCACTCCATTCTGCTGGCCCACATATTTCTCTCTCAGAGTCACGACAGCAGATGAATAAGTCTCTTTGTCCCTTCTCCGTATGAAGGCCTCGGTACCTGTCTGGGACAAAAGTAGGAGTAGCTTCTGCTCATCGTCTGGGCACAGAAATCTGTTCTGGTGGTGCAGGAGGCTGCCCTGGGTGTGGAGCTTGAACATGTGCCAAGGCTGCAGCCTCCAGAGGAGGGAGCAGAGGTGGAGGAGCCTCCAGTCGACAAGCTCGTGCTCCTCTGACTGCTCCATTTTCTTCATACCCCGACTCTGTTTTCAGATCGGGCACTGCTTTTGAAGCCGTCTCAAAATGAACTTTGCTAATAAAATTGAACCGCAGTCAATAAATCATGAAACAGGAGTTATGCAGATAACAATGGCTTTTATTAGCAAGAACATGGCAGTGTTAGTCACATACGAGACTAGTCCCAATCAGAGCTGAGATCAGTGGACAGGAGCACTTATATGAAAGCAAGGGGGCTACTTCCCCCTAGTCAGCCTATAGTGCCGGCCCTCCATACCAGTGAGCAACTACGTTCTATATGCAAGCATGCAATACCAAGGATCACCACACCCTCTAGCAATAAAGGCCAACATTCCATTTGCCTTCTTGATAGTCACGTTCTGCTGAAAACCACGCTTTTGCAGTTCATGCACAAGCTCTCCCAAGTCCTTCTGCATGGCAGTATACTGCAATCATTTGCCATTTAAATAATATTCTTATCTCCATTTTTCCCTCCAAAGTGGATAACCTCCCATTTGCCAACATTGCACTTCATCGGCCAGTCCCTTGCCTACCCACTTAACCTCTTTAGATCTCTCTGTAACCTCTCCATGTCCTCTGCATAATTTGCTTTTCCACTCAATTTAGTGTCATCAGCAAGCTTAGATACCCTACGCTCTGTCCCCTCTTCCAGATGGTTAATACACATCCTGAACAGTTTCAGCTCCAGCACCGACCCCTGCGGCACTCTGCGCACCACTGATTGCCAATCAGAGAAACACCCTTGTACACCAACACTCTGTTCTTTAGCGTTGAACCAATCCTTTATCCATCCTAATACACCACCCCCATCTCCATGCATCCTTATCTTCTTTAAGAGTCAATGAACATTTATTTGTCTATCATGTTGATGAAAGGTTATTGAGCACCTTTTGATTATCCCAAGTGTAGGTGGGTGACAGGAGGACCAGTGGGGGAGTTGATGGACATGTGAGTGAAGAATAGGTGAAGGGAAAATCAGTGGCAAAGTGGGAGTGAAGGGGATGATCTGGGAATTGGCATCCACTTGACATACACAGATCAATGGCAAAGTGGGAGTGATGGGGATGATCTGGGAATTGGCATCCACTTGACATACACAGATCAATGGCAAAGTGGGAGTGAAGGGGATGATCTGGGAATTGGCATCCACTTGACATACACAGATCAATGGCAAAGTGGGAGTGAAGGGGATGATCTGGGAATTGGCATCCACTTGACATACACAGATCAATGGCAAAGTGGGAGTGAAGGGGATGATCTGGGAATTGGCATCCACTTGACATACACAGATCAATGGCAAAGTGGGAGTGATGGGGATGATCTGGGAATTGGCATCCACTTGACATACACAGATCAATGGCAAAGTGGGAGTGAAGGGGATGATCTGGGAATTGGCATCCACTTGACATACACAGATCAATGGCAAAGTGGGAGTGAAGGGGATGATCTGGGAATTGGCATCCACTTGACATACACAGATCAATGGCAAAGTGGGAGTGAAGGGGATGATCTGGGAATTGGCATCCACTTGACATACACAGATCAATGGCAAAGTGGGAGTGAAGGGGATGATCTGGGAATTGGCATCCACTTGACATACACAGATCAATGGCAAAGTGGGAGTGAAGGGGATGATCTGGGAATTGGCATCCACTTGACATATACAGATCAATGGCAAAGTGGGAGTGAAGGGGATGATCTGGGAATTGGCATCCACTTGACATACACAGATCAATGGCAAAGTGGGAGTGAAGGGGATGATCTGGAAATTGGCATCCACTTGACATACACAGATCAATGGCAAAGTGGGAGTGATGGGGATGATCTGGGAATTGGCATCCACTTGACATACACAGATCAATGGCAAAGTGGGAGTGATGGGGATGATCTGGGAATTGGCATCCACTTGACATACACAGATCAATGGCAAAGTGGGAGTGAAGGGGATGATCTGGGAATTGGCATCCACTTGACATACACAGATCAATGGCAAAGTGGGAGTGATGGGGATGATCTGGGAATTGGCATCCACTTGACATACACAGATCAATGGCAAAGTGGGAGTGATGGGGATGATCTGGGAATTGGCATCCACTTGACATACACAGATCAATGGCAAAGTGGGAGTGATGGGGATGATCTGGGAATTGGCATCCACTTGACATACACAGATCAATGGCAAAGTGGGAGTGATGGGGATGATCTGGGAATTGGCATCCACTTGACATACACAGATCAATGGCAAAGTGGGAGTGAAGGGGATGATCTGGGAATTGGCATCCACTTGACATACACAGATCAATGGCAAAGTGGGAGTGAAGGGGATGATCTGGGAATTGGCATCCACTTGACATACACAGATCAATGGCAAAGTGGGAGTGAAGGGGATGATCTGGGAATTGGCATCCACTTGACATACACAGATCAATGGCAAAGTGGGAGTGAAGGGGATGATCTGGGAATTGGCATCCACTTGACATACACAGATCAATGGCAAAGTGGGAGTGAAGGGGATGATCTGGGAATTGGCATCCACTTGACATACACAGATCAATGGCAAAGTGGGAGTGAAGGGGATGATCTGGAAATTGGCATCCACTTGACATACACAGATCAATGGCAAAGTGGGAGTGATGGGGATGATCTGGGAATTGGCATCCACTTGACATACACAGATTAATGGCAAAGTGGGAGTGATGGGGATGATCTGGGAATTGGCATCCACTTGACATACACAGATCAATGGCAAAGTGGGAGTGAAGGGGATGATCTGGGAATTGGCATCCACTTGACATACACAGATCAATGGCAAAGTGGGAGTGATGGGGATGATCTGGGAATTGGCATCCACTTGACATACACAGATCAATGGCAAAGTGGGAGTGATGGGGATGATCTGGGAATTGGCATCCACTTGACATACACAGATCAATGGCAAAGTGGGAGTGATGGGGATGATCTGGGAATTGGCATCCACTTGACATACACAGATCAATGGCAAAGTGGGAGTGATGGGGATGATCTGGGAATTGGCATCCACTTGACATACACAGATCAATGGCAAAGTGGGAGTGATGGGGATGATCTGGGAATTGGCATCCACTTGACATACACAGATCAATGGCAAAGTGGGAGTGAAGGGGATGATCTGGGAATTGGCATCCACTTGACATACACAGATCAATGGCAAAGTGGGAGTGATGGGGATGATCTGGGAATTGGCATCCACTTGACATACACAGATCAATGGCAAAGTGGGAGTGAAGGGGATGATCTGGGAATTGGCATCCACTTGACATACACAGATCAATGGCAAAGTGGGAGTGATGGGGATGATCTGGGAATTGGCATCCACTTGACATACACAGATCAATGGCAAAGTGGGAGTGATGGGGATGATCTGGGAATTGGCATCCACTTGACATACACAGATCAATGGCAAAGTGGGAGTGATGGGGATGATCTGGGAATTGGCATCCACTTGACATACACAGATCAATGGCAAAGTGGGAGTGATGGGGATGATCTGGGAATTGGCATCCACTTGACATACACAGATCAATGGCAAAGTGGGAGTGAAGGGGATGATCTGGGAATTGGCATCCACTTGACATACACAGATCAATGGCAAAGTGGGAGTGAAGGGGATGATCTGGGAATTGGCATCCACTTGACATACACAGATCAATGGCAAAGTGGGAGTGATGGGGATGATCTGGGAATTGGCATCCACTTGACATACACAGATCAATGGCAAAGTGGGAGTGATGGGGATGATCTGGGAATTGGCATCCACTTGACATACACAGATCAATGGCAAAGTGGGAGTGAAGGGGATGATCTGGGAATTGGCATCCACTTGACATACACAGATCAATGGCAAAGTGGGAGTGAAGGGGATGATCTGGGAATTGGCATCCACTTGACATACACAGATCAATGGCAAAGTGGGAGTGAAGGGGATGATCTGGGAATTGGCATCCACTTGACATACACAGATCAATGGCAAAGTGGGAGTGAAGGGGATGATCTGGGAATTGGCATCCACTTGACATACACAGATCAATGGCAAAGTGGGAGTGAAGGGGATGATCTGGGAATTGGCATCCACTTGACATACACAGATCAATGGCAAAGTGGGAGTGAAGGGGATGATCTGGGAATTGGCATCCACTTGACATATACAGATCAATGGCAAAGTGGGAGTGAAGGGGATGATCTGGGAATTGGCATCCACTTGACATACACAGATCAATGGCAAAGTGGGAGTGAAGGGGATGATCTGGAAATTGGCATCCACTTGACATACACAGATCAATGGCAAAGTGGGAGTGATGGGGATGATCTGGGAATTGGCATCCACTTGACATACACAGATCAATGGCAAAGTGGGAGTGATGGGGATGATCTGGGAATTGGCATCCACTTGACATACACAGATCAATGGCAAAGTGGGAGTGAAGGGGATGATCTGGGAATTGGCATCCACTTGACATACACAGATCAATGGCAAAGTGGGAGTGATGGGGATGATCTGGGAATTGGCATCCACTTGACATACACAGATCAATGGCAAAGTGGGAGTGATGGGGATGATCTGGGAATTGGCATCCACTTGACATACACAGATCAATGGCAAAGTGGGAGTGATGGGGATGATCTGGGAATTGGCATCCACTTGACATACACAGATCAATGGCAAAGTGGGAGTGATGGGGATGATCTGGGAATTGGCATCCACTTGACATACACAGATCAATGGCAAAGTGGGAGTGAAGGGGATGATCTGGGAATTGGCATCCACTTGACATACACAGATCAATGGCAAAGTGGGAGTGAAGGGGATGATCTGGGAATTGGCATCCACTTGACATACACAGATCAATGGCAAAGTGGGAGTGAAGGGGATGATCTGGGAATTGGCATCCACTTGACATACACAGATCAATGGCAAAGTGGGAGTGAAGGGGATGATCTGGGAATTGGCATCCACTTGACATACACAGATCAATGGCAAAGTGGGAGTGAAGGGGATGATCTGGGAATTGGCATCCACTTGACATACACAGATCAATGGCAAAGTGGGAGTGAAGGGGATGATCTGGAAATTGGCATCCACTTGACATACACAGATCAATGGCAAAGTGGGAGTGATGGGGATGATCTGGGAATTGGCATCCACTTGACATACACAGATTAATGGCAAAGTGGGAGTGATGGGGATGATCTGGGAATTGGCATCCACTTGACATACACAGATCAATGGCAAAGTGGGAGTGAAGGGGATGATCTGGGAATTGGCATCCACTTGACATACACAGATCAATGGCAAAGTGGGAGTGATGGGGATGATCTGGGAATTGGCATCCACTTGACATACACAGATCAATGGCAAAGTGGGAGTGATGGGGATGATCTGGGAATTGGCATCCACTTGACATACACAGATCAATGGCAAAGTGGGAGTGATGGGGATGATCTGGGAATTGGCATCCACTTGACATACACAGATCAATGGCAAAGTGGGAGTGATGGGGATGATCTGGGAATTGGCATCCACTTGACATACAGATCAATGGCAAAGTGGGAGTGATGGGGATGATCTGGGAATTGGCATCCACTTGACATACACAGATCAATGGCAAAGTGGGAGTGAAGGGGATGATCTGGGAATTGGCATCCACTTGACATACACAGATCAATGGCAAAGTGGGAGTGATGGGGATGATCTGGGAATTGGCATCCACTTGACATACACAGATCAATGGCAAAGTGGGAGTGAAGGGGATGATCTGGGAATTGGCATCCACTTGACATACACAGATCAATGGCAAAGTGGGAGTGATGGGGATGATCTGGGAATTGGCATCCACTTGACATACACAGATCAATGGCAAAGTGGGAGTGATGGGGATGATCTGGGAATTGGCATCCACTTGACATACACAGATCAATGGCAAAGTGGGAGTGATGGGGATGATCTGGGAATTGGCATCCACTTGACATACACAGATCAATGGCAAAGTGGGAGTGATGGGGATGATCTGGGAATTGGCATCCACTTGACATACACAGATCAATGGCAAAGTGGGAGTGAAGGGGATGATCTGGGAATTGGCATCCACTTGACATACACAGATCAATGGCAAAGTGGGAGTGATGGGGATGATCTGGGAATTGGCATCCACTTGACATACACAGATCAATGGCAAAGTGGGAGTGAAGGGGATGATCTGGGAATTGGCATCCACTTGACATACACAGATCAATGGCAAAGTGGGAGTGAAGGGGATGATCTGGGAATTGGCATCCACTTGACATACACAGATCAATGGCAAAGTGGGAGTGATGGGGATGATCTGGGAATTGGCATCCACTTGACATACACAGATCAATGGCAAAGTGGGAGTGATGGGGATGATCTGGGAATTGGCATCCACTTGACATACACAGATCAATGGCAAAGTGGGAGTGAAGGGGATGATCTGGGAATTGGCATCCACTTGACATACACAGATCAATGGCAAAGTGGGAGTGAAGGGGATGATCTGGGAATTGGCATCCACTTGACATACACAGATCAATGGCAAAGTGGGAGTGAAGGGGATGATCTGGGAATTGGCATCCACTTGACATACACAGATCAATGGCAAAGTGGGAGTGAAGGGGATGATCTGGGAATTGGCATCCACTTGACATACACAGATCAATGGCAAAGTGGGAGTGATGGGGATGATCTGGGAATTGGCATCCACTTGACATACACAGATCAATGGCAAAGTGGGAGTGATGGGGATGATCTGGGAATTGGCATCCACTTGACATACACAGATCAATGGCAAAGTGGGAGTGAAGGGGATGATCTGGGAATTGGCATCCACTTGACATACACAGATCAATGGCAAAGTGGGAGTGATGGGGATGATCTGGGAATTGGCATCCACTTGACATACACAGATCAATGGCAAAGTGGGAGTGAAGGGGATGATCTGGGAATTGGCATCCACTTGACATACACAGATCAATGGCAAAGTGGGAGTGATGGGGATGATCTGGGAATTGGCATCCACTTGACATACACAGATCAATGGCAAAGTGGGAGTGAAGGGGATGATCTGGGAATTGGCATCCACTTGACATACACAGATCAATGGCAAAGTGGGAGTGAAGGGGATGATCTGGGAATTGGCATCCACTTGACATACACAGATCAATGGCAAAGTGGGAGTGAAGGGGATGATCTGGGAATTGGCATCCACTTGACATACACAGATCAATGGCAAAGTGGGAGTGATGTGGATGATCTGGGAATTGGCATCCACTTGACATACACAGATCAATGGCAAAGTGGGAGTGATGGGGATGATCTGGGAATTGGCATCCACTTGACATACACAGATCAATGGCAAAGTGGGAGTGAAGGGGATGATCTGGGAATTGGCATCCACTTGACATACACAGATCAATGGCAAAGTGGGAGTGATGGGGATGATCTGGGAATTGGCATCCACTTGACATACACAGATCAATGGCAAAGTGGGAGTGAAGGGGATGATCTGGGAATTGGCATCCACTTGACATACACAGATCAATGGCAAAGTGGGAGTGATGGGGATGATCTGGGAATTGGCATCCACTTGACATACACAGATCAATGGCAAAGTGGGAGTGATGGGGATGATCTGGGAATTGGCATCCACTTGACATACACAGATCAATGGCAAAGTGGGAGTGAAGGGGATGATCTGGGAATTGGCATCCACTTGACATACACAGATCAATGGCAAAGTGGGAGTGAAGGGGATGATCTGGGAATTGGCATCCACTTGACATACACAGATCAATGGCAAAGTGGGAGTGATGGGGATGATCTGGGAATTGGCATCCACTTGATAAGCTGGAAATTGCTGCACTTAATCAGCAGATAAAAAGCATCTCAATTCCCTTATGTTTAAGAAAGCAGCACATTTCAAGATGTGTATGAATGTACAGAAGGTTCAAAATCAGTTATTGCATTTGGGCCCCCATTCCCTTGATGATGAGCTTGACTGATTTAAAAGCCATCACACTTCTCCTTCCAGCTGGCAAAGATTGATGTTCAAAACTGACTGGAACAGCCAAGATCAGTAGACAGAATCTATAGCCGGGCACTTGTCAACATAATGCAACAATCAATTGGAAACCAACTGAGATGCACTTGTTTTCAACCAGCTGTCTTGAATAATTATGCATGAAAGCTTTGATTTTTATATCATTTTATTCACAGTGCACATTGATCTAAAATACAATGAACTGGGAAGAGGAACTAAGTCTCCAAATGTCCGCAGATCCCTTCCTCCCACCCCCCTCCAAAAAAAAATCAAAAGCTAATTATTCCTCAGTTCTGCATTTCAACAGCTTCTGCTGTCCTGAGACAGCAGAGGCATCCTAGATATAGAGGCATCCCAGACATAGAGGCATCCTAGATAATAGAGGCATCCTAGATTTAGAAGATCCTAGACATAGGGGCATCCTAGTTATAGAGGCATCCTAGTTATAGAAGCATCCCAGACATTGAGGCATCCTAGATATAGAGGCATTCCAGACAAAGAGGCATCCTAGATATAGAGACATCTCAGACAAAAAGGCATCCTAATTGTTGAGGCACCTTAGATATAGAGGCATCCCAGACATAGGGGCATCCTAGACATAGAGGGATCCTAGATATAGAGGCATCCTAGATATAGAGGCATCCTAGATATAGAGGCATCCTAGATGTAGAGGCATCATAGTTGTAGAATCATCTTAGATATAGAGACATCTTAGACATAGAGGCATCCTAGATATAGAGGCATCCTAGATATAGAGGCATCCTAGACATAGAGGCATCCTAGATATAGAGGCATCCGAGTTGTAGAGGCATCCTAGTTTTAGAGGCATCCTAGATGTAGAGGCATCCTAGATGTAGAGGCATCTTAGATATAGAGACATCCTAGACATAGAGGCATCCTAGATATTAATGCTAGTTAAACAGATTTTTTTAAAATGTTTTTTGATCCTGGAAATTGGATTACAGTGTTCCCTTTTTATGTGCAAGTGTAAACTGGTGGGAAGTACATGGAAGAATCCATCCACAGTGGATGAATGCTGTTTGCACTGAGAATCTTCAACTGCTTTACTTATTTCTGCAGAAAAGGCTATTTGGGGCTTTGTACAGCCAATCAGTCTCATTAAGTCCTCAGCAGTCAAAGCAATGAATTCTCACACACAAATGGTAAGTCTCAGCACTTCAATGTATATCATTGTGGAATTAGCAGAAGTGGACCTTGGCTTTATCTTTAATTTATGATTACCTACCACACGAGGGCTCAGCTGAGGCCATGGACCAGGTTTGCCAGCTGAACAAGTTCATTTGATACTCACCAATCTGCCTCTCAGGTTGTGACAAATGCACTGTAACAGGAAGCCAAGGATCTATTTTTCCACAGTCCCGGAAATACTTTTATTGAATCAGGAATGTTATTTTCCCATTTGATCGCACAGGTGAACTATGTGTCTCTGTTAATTTATTCGATAAAGCAATCTTACACAATTATATAAAATGCTAGATGTTAATATTCCTGTACAAAATTTCCAAGACCATACTAATTTTTCATGAAATGGGCAACTGGTAGGCTACCCATTTTTACTGATGCCCCCCCCCCCTCCTCCTTTTCTTTATTACCAGAGTGACAACATCAAAAGTGCTTTATTGGCTCTAAGTGCTTTGAGATGTCTTGAAAGGAAGATGAAAGGTGCTGCATAAATACAAGCCTTTCTTTTCATTTATTGATGATGGGTATACGAGAGAGCTGAAACAGAATCTAGATCCAAACATTGACCTTCCTGAGGTAATACATGTAGCAGGATTGCTAAAGTACTATATCTGCAGCTTTGTTAACATTCGCATTGTCCCAGCACTAATATACATACAGGATGGTACATAATACATCATCTGTTTCTAACCACACAATGATAGGTAACAGGGGAGACTAAATGTGAGCCTGCATTCATGCATTTAAGTATGCTGCAGTGAAAATAAATCCCTGGTTTATTTATGATGGTTGGCTACTGGTAATGCATTGGTCTGTTGTCCATAATCAAGATTGAACTCTGACTTGTAATTAACAGGAAGCTTTAAAAATAAAATGTCCATTCATTCATTAATTCATGATTGTTTTTGATTAAAATGAGTTTCCCATGACAAGATTACCATCCAGAGTCATTAAAATCAATTAGCAAACTTGGCAATCTTTAGAAAATAAATGATCAGGTTGTCGCGTTCCAATATTCCATCACTAATTAACTTCCTTTGCGAAGTAGCCCAAAGGCCTTTGTAGATTATTGCCAGCACACAATAATCGAGGCATTGAGTCATAGATGGATACAGCACAGAAACAGGTACTTCTTCCCCTGAATCCACGCAGGCTACCAAAGGCTCATCTATTACCTTACATAATGTTTGGGATAAAGACACTTTTTTTCCTTTATTTGCCCTTGGGCTCCACAGTTTTAAATTTGTAAATCAAACAATTCACATGTGATTAAAATGCACATTCCAGATCTTATTCCGAGTAATTTGTATACAATTTGGTTTGACCATGTAGAAATCACAGCACTTTATATTCATAGTTCCTTCATTTTAGGGCACCATATTATACGGGATGTAGAAAATGGCTTGAATATTAAAGCAGAGTTTGGAGGATTTTGCTCGAACTTGAGCAGATAAGATGTTTCTATTCACCTCAAAATTAATTTTGCTACGACCATCAGCAATTACATCATCAATGAAGATGAGTGTGCCAGTACCTGTGGCAGCCATACATGCCCAGGCCACAACACCCCCACCACCATGTATCACAGATGAGGTGGTAGGCTTTGAATCTTGGTCATTCCTTTACACCTCCACACTTTGCTCTTGCCACCACTCTGATGCAGGTTAATCTTGGTCTTATCTGTCCACAGGAGCTTCTTTCAGAATTCTGCAGACTCTTAAATACATCTTGGCAAATCTGGCCAACCTGTTTCTGTGGCTAACTAGATAACCTTTACTGTCATTGCACAAGTACAGTGAAATTGAGTGCACATCTTGATGGTGCTAACAGACATCAAACGAATAAAATATAAAAACGGCACAATAAAACAAGACAATATTCAATGTTTGGTGGTGTTCAGTTCACATAAGGCTCTGGGGTAAAAACCGTTTTTAGGTTTGTTTGCCAGTGATTTAATGACCTAAAACGGCTACTGAAGGGCAGCAGGTCAAGCAGATGATGACCAGGGTGATAAGAGTCTTTCAGGATTTTGGCTGCTCTATTGAGGCAGTGAGATCTGTATAACTCCTCCAAAGAGGGCAGTGCGCAGCCGATAATCTTCTAGGCCGTACTGATGACTCTCCGAAGGTTGCTCTTGTCTCCCTCTGAGCTGCTGGCAAACCATGTCAGAATGCAGTAGGCCAGCACCATCTCGATGGAGCAGCAATAGAAGGACGCCAGCAGTTTCTCCTGCAGTTTGATTTTCCTGAGAATCTTTATGGCATGGAGTCATTGTTGTGCCTTTTTTAACAACTGCAATGGTATGTGTAGTCCAGGAGAGATCTTCAACAAAGTACGTACCCAGAAACCTGAAAACAGTGACCCTTTCCACACAACCCCCATTGATATATAATGGATCTGGAACTATATTGTTCCTCCTGGTCTATTATAAGTTCTTTTGTCTTCGAGGAGTTCAAGAAAAGATTGTTCTCTGAACATGACACTGTCAATCTTTGGACTTCATCCCTATAGGCTGCTCGTTATCTCTTGAAACAAGTCCACCCACAGTTATGTCTTCTTCAAACGATGTTGGTAGAATACATAGGGGCATAATCATGGGTATAAAGAGAGTAGAGAATGGGACTCGATAAACACCCTTGTGGGGAGCCAATACTGAGTAAAAGGGTAGAGGAGAGGTGAGTGCCAATTTTAACAGTCTGGGAGTGGTTCATTATAGTCCTTAATCCAGAGGCAAATAGATTGAGAAAATCGTAATTCAGTAAGTTTTTTAACCAGTCTGCCCAGGATGACAACGTTAAAGGCAGAGCTGAAATCTATAAAAAGCATTGTCACATAGCTCCCCTGGTGTTCAAGGTGGGTTAGTGCAGAGTGAAAAACAATGACATCCACTGAGGACCTGTTTGCCCTGTAGGCAAACTGATATGGATCAAAGGTGGGTGGGAGGCTTTTGTGTTGCAAGACCAGCCTCTTGAAGCACTTCATGATGATCGGTGTAAGTGCTTCTGGAAAGTAGTCATTGAGGTCACTGATGGTATTCTTCTTCTACGGCAGTGGGATGATAGTGTCAGATTTCAGGCAAGGTGGGATATGGATTTAGACAGGGACATGTTGAAGATCTTTGTAAAGACCTCAAAGAGCTGGTATGCACATTCCTTCAGTACTCTTCCTGTTACGCCATCAGGGCTAGAGACTTTCCTTGGATTCACCGCACTGAGCACCCGTCTCACATTATACTCCTCTGCAGTGTGGACATGACTTTTAGACACTGATGAGGGAGTTGTGTTCATTCCGATGCCTTCAACTCAAATCGAGCAAATAAACGATTAAGATCCTTGGCCAGCGTGGTATCACCGCTGACAATCATACCATTGTTGGATTTGTAATTGGTGAAAAGTTGGATGGCCTGCCACACTCCCTGTGGATCATTTTTGATAAAGTCTTCCTCAATCCTCCTTTTACATGCTGCTCTACCATCCATGATGCCTCCCTTCAGGTAGGCTCCAGTGGCACTGTATAGTGCTCTATTACCAGACCTGAAGGCGGTGTTATGATTCTTGAGAAGAATTTTGACCTCCTTTGTCCTCCAGGGATTTTGGTTGGAATACACCCGAATACGTTTGTCAATGGTGACATTGTCAACACAGTTCTGTACATAACAGAGTACTGTTGATATGTACACCTCCAAATCCTGATCTTAAAAAATGTCCATTTAGTCCTTTCAAAGCAAACTTTTTGCTCAGGGGTGTCAAACTCAAATTCACGGAGGGCCAAAATTAAAAACTTGGACTAAGTCGAGGGCCGAACTAAATATTTATTGAAAATTTTCAACAACATCTGCATGTTTTCTCTTCTTTCAACATATGTAATGTTAAACTTTAGGATATAACTTTAGGAGGATAATGTTACAGGTCAGGAGTAGGTAGCTCAAGTTCACCCTTTGCTTGACCTGAGGGAAACATATTTGGTCCCTGTGGAGATGTAGTCAGCATTCACAGGCTGTGTCCATTTTGGCCTGCATCAGGGCTCAGCATTTCCTGCTCACTCCTCAGGCTCTAGGCCTCTATTCAGCCTCGACCCACCATCCCTCTACCTGACCAGTCCTTTACCCAACCTCTACTCACCCCTCACTCCACTCGCTCTGCCTCTACCCACCCCATCCTATACACGCCCCTCTACTGCCTCTCCCCTCAACCTGTTCCTCCCTCTACCCATCTCTCACCCTCTAATCACCCCTCCCCTACTTGTCCTGCCCCTCCCCTTTTACCTCTTCCCTATCCACCCCTCCTTCTACTCATCCCTCCCTCTAACTGCCCCTCGCACCACCATAACTTCCCCTGCCCATTACTCCTCACCTACACCCTCTGCCCACCCCTGCTTACCCACCCACTCAGGCCCAGCACGCTGCCGATCAGCCTTTGCGGACAGCCACCATCTCTCTCTTCACGTACAGAGCTGAACCAGCCGTCCCTGGGGTCCGCGCGGGTGCAAGCGCTGAAGGCCGTGGTGACCGGGAGAAGTGCGCTCGCGCTGTGGAAGGGCCGTCCGGTGCCAGTCGCGCGGGGCTTGCGCTGCCCGGGGGCTGTGCGCAGCCTGCCATGCCCGTCACGCCGACAGGAAATCACAGGCGCTCGCCCATCCGCCGCACCGCTCGACAGGTGGGAGAAGTGACTGGTTGTGCGGGGAGCCTTCCAACCGGCTTGCCGGCTGATGACATTGACAGACTTCTCGTGTTACAATTTCTCGTGTTACAATGGGGAAGGATGTGCAATGAAGGGGGAGGATGGTGGGGGTGACATTACCAAAAAACAGCATCGGCTCTCGCTGCAGGGCGGGCCACCTCTAATACATTTTTGAAATGATCTTGCGGGCCAAATATAATTATATCGCGGGCCAAATTTGGCCCGCAGGCCAGAGTTTGACATGTGTGCTTTAGCTGAAAGGAAGCACCTTCTCGCCATGTCTTAACAGTTCTTAGAGTGGGTTGAGCTTTCCTTCTAAGGGGAGTGTGTGCTGGGATTTAAGAATATGGATAAGTGATCTGACTGGTCTAGGTGTGGTAGCAGAATTGACTTAAAGCCGTTTGTACTGTTTGAATAAACTTTATCTAGCGTATTTTTCCCCCAGTAGCACATTTGATATGCTGTTCAAATTTTGGAAGAACTGCTTTCAAATCTGTATGATTAAAATCTCCAGCTATAATGTGGGCTGCTTGGGGTAGGAGCTCTGTTGAAAATTTATAGTATTGAGAAAATAGCCTAAAGCTATGCTTGCATTAGCATCCTGGTGGAATGTAAACACCTGTAGCTATGTCAATAGTAAGCGCCCTTGGAAGGTAAAATAGGCTTGCATTTAACTGTCAGGTACTTCAGCTCAGGAGAACAATGACTGTCTATGACTTTTGCATTCATGCACCAATTGTTAAGTACATACAGCCCCCCCCCCACCAACCCCATTTTTACCAGTCTCTTTGTTTCTATCCCTGCGAGACGCCATGCGGCTTGCTAGTTCAATTGCTGCATCTGGGATAAGCGAGTGTAGCACGTCTCTGTTATTAACAGAATACAACAGCCCTCAATGAATTTGTTCACCAAGATCTGCAATTTAAATTTGTCCTTTATGTGTTGGTGATGGATCTGACATTGATAAGAAAAATATTGGGTAGTGGTGGTTTGTATGGTTGTCTCCTAAGCCTGTCTAGCATGCCAGATCAGTGTCCATGCATCTGTTTCCTGGTCTCCTCTTCCTCTGACTCCTGCCAGACCCAACAACTATCCACAAAGGGCCGGTGTTCGGACCATCTCCTCTGGCACATTACATGAATACACAAACACACCCGTGATGCCCCTACTACAGTGTAAACTTAAGTTCAAAAGATCCTGTCAACTATAGATGGAGTGCACACGTCCATGCCAGACATTAACAAGCAAACATATACACAAAAACACGCGTAGAATGCACCGAAAGAAAGAGCCACAAGATGCTGCATCTATGTGCGCTACCATCTTGAAACTAGTGGTTTGCACCTGCCTCTGTATTTCTGTTCATGAAGTCTTCTGTGGACACTAGTCATTGACACATCCACACCTGCCTCCTGAAGAGTGTTTCTGATCTGTCGGACAGGCGCATGGGGAATTTTCTTCATTATAATGAGAATTCTTCTGTCATCAGTAGTGGAGGTCTTCCTTTGCCTATCAGTCCCTTTGTGATAACTGAGCTCACCAGTATGCTCCTTCTTCTTAATGATGTTCCAAAAGTTGATTTTGGTCATCCTAAAGTTTGGGTTATGTCTCTTATTACTTTATTCTTGTTTGTCAGACACATAATGGCTTTCTTGACTCTCATTGACACATCTCTAGCCCTCGTGTTGAAAAATGGTAACTACCAACTTCAAAGGTGTCCTTTCTTTTTTTAATTTTTTTAAATTGAGTTTAACATATAAGCACACATACAGAATTGACAATTGCATAATTCATTTGTATTCAAATAAGCACACACAAAAGATTAGATATAACTACATTAATAATTGCTTATAACACCTTAAAAACATTTAATTGAAATGATCTATGCAACTTGCTTATTGAAATAACATATCAAATAAAAGAGAAAAAAATTAAAATTGCCTCTAATCTACCCTCTCCTCTAATCAAGGTTACTTTATATAATTAATAAGAAAGAACAATAATGTGGAACCATTGGCAACCCCCGGAGAACAGGCAATTAATCACCAGAATATGCAACAATTGTTAATTCTAACAATTAGAAAAAAATTCTGAGAATGAGCCCCACAATTTCATAAATTGGAACTTTCTATCTTTAATTTTATATCTAATTTTCTCTAAACTTAAATAGGACATTTTACTTTATCTTCAATTACATTCTTTGAAAACATTTAACCATTGCTGCATCTGCAGGTTCCTCCCCCTCCATGAAGCAACCTAAAAGATGGACATAACATTATAGATAATTATCTCCCCCCAAGTCTACAGATAAAGCCTTATTAATATACTTAATAAAATACTAATAAAGACTCTTACTAAGCAGGGATAAGGAGACACTTTAAGAGATTCACCCCAACGGGGAATGGTTTCAACCAACTCTCCATCCTGGGTGATGCCATTTTATTCAAACACAACTTTACTCAAACAACTGCTATGATGAGCAAAGCATGACCAAGGCACATGGCTGGCTGAATATTTGCTCCCAGCTTCAAAAAAGGTTTATGTGTTTCTTCAGAGAACATTTAATTTTACAATTTTAAACTTTTAAAAAATTATCCTTATTTATTTTAATTTTTATTATTTATTTATTTTCCTAATTTTTTTTTTTGCCAATTGCTTGAGGTTGCCATTTACTTGAATTCCAGGTAACTGGGGTTTTACTGTATAAGGTAATAATGGCTGATTCAGGAAATTAGTAAATGGTGAGAAAAAGGAAGAATTTGAAAGGGAGACTTGGATAAGGAGGTGGGTGTGGGGTGGCTGCTACTACACACATGAAGGGAGACTTGGATAAGAAGATGGGTGCGGGATGGCTGCTACTACACACATGAAGGGAGACTTGGATAAGAAGGTGGGAGTGGGGTGGCTGCTACTACACACATGAAGGGAGACTTGGATAAGAAGATGGGTGCGGGATGGCTGTTACTACACATGAGGGGAGACTTGGATAAGAAGGTGGGAGTGGGGTGGCTGCTACTACACACATGAAGGGAGACTTGGATGCATATGGTATTAGCAGAGGGCACAAAATTGGTAGGGCGGAAGAGGGTGCCAAAGATCAACTATTGATTTGACTGCACATGACAGGAGGGAGAATTCATTTCACAGAATTGGATGGCTATGGCACAGAAGGAGGTCTTTTGGCCATGGTGTTTATGTTGGATTTCCTTCACGTGCTTGATTGTTCAGCACCTGACCCCTTCTCAATAGCCCAACAAATGTCTCCTCACCTATTTCTGGAGATGCCAAGACTTCATTCAGCAAAACAGTCTGAAAAAATGACCATTGCACCAATAGGAGGAATCTGCCATGTCACTGGTGAAGAAGAACTGAGTTACAATCATAAAGCATATCCTGATTTTGTCGGAACAATCTCAAGGCTTTATCAGGAGCAAAAGTGCCCAGAACTCACTGAAGTTTGGAAAGATGAGGAAGGATTCTTATTGAAGAAGATAAACATTAAAAAAAAAGATGATGAAGAGCAGGGAATCACTTCCACTGGCAGGTGGCATGAGAACAAGGGAATGTGGGCTCAAGATTTGGGGGGAAGTTTATTTAAGATGGGGATAAAGAGAAGTGAATCTCTGGAATTCTTTGTCAAATGAAGCAGCTGGGACTGCCTTTTTCAAAGAATTTTAGATAAAGATGGATACCTGTTTGAATAATAGGGTAATTAGGAGTTGTAGAGCATAGATGGGTAGGTGGAACTGAGTCCAATGCAAGATCAGCCATGATAAATCGATAGCAAATCTATTGGCAGAGACATTTTAAAATGTACATATGCACTGAAAATGTACTTCTTACACTTGAGCAGACACTTGTTAAAAAAAAACTACAAAAAGAAACAAATGTAATAGTCCCCTTCATTTAATTAGAAATAAGTAATAAATTTAAGAAATAGATGGATAATAAATATTGACAATATTCCTAGTGTAAAAACTGTGACTTAGCAATAATCCTGACAATTACTTTGAGGTGTAGGAGCAGTCTGTGATAAGTGCAAAAAGGCAATTGGAAAGCAAATACTTTTGAACCAAAAACTACAGATTACAGGCTTCCCTTTCTTCTGCCCAAAGGTAGCAGTGAGAGGTGGTGACCAGGGTGCTTTCTTGAGGCAGCTCCTCACATCGATCCATCCAATGGATGGGAGGTCAGTGCCCATGATGGACTATGTTACTTTGTGGAGCCTTATGCATTCCTAGTCATTTGAATTACCAATCCAGACTATGATGAGACCTGGAAGTGTACTTTCCACAGTGTATCTGTGGAGGTTGAAGCAAATATTCAACGACATTTCAAAGTTCAAGTGTGATAAACCACTGTTATACCATGTTGGCGGCTATCGACTGGACATGCCTCCTGAGACCTATCATCCCTATAACCCCTTGCATGCCACTCTTTTCTTTTTGCTTTGATCGGTTGAGGAGGTGGATGGTTGTTTGATAGTGATCTGGTCTTCAGCTATTAAAAGCCTGAGTGTTTCACTACTCTGCGTTTTGTGAATTATTGATGGTATGTCAAAAAGATAAAATACCGCTGATGCTTAATATAACCAAAAGGTGCTGGCAGCCCCTTTTGCAAGTTCAGGCCTCAACCTCTGTTAATATTTCATGTCTCTACATGAACAGCAGTGCCTGAGATATTAAGTTGTTACTTCTCAGGACAGATGCTGTGGATGAATTGCTGACTATTTCCAAAATGTTTTTACTTCAGCTGTAATCTTGTATTCTCAGCTAGCCTTTTGTCTGTTGATCTTAACACTTGTATCTCATTAATTTTGAGAGTGTGTAATGTAGTCTGCCACATTCTGATACCCTATCTTCTTGATGTCTGACATACTTTGGATTTCCACCACTTTTAGAATTTATCTTTAACTTTCTTCTACTTTAAGTTCAAAACTTGCTCAAATCATCTGTTTATTGGCCTGTGTGTTGTGTGGTTTTATGTTAAAAAGTGACTGTTTGCCTTTAACAGCCAAGGTGAAGGTCGACTGCTGAGAGAGTGGGAAACAGACTAAGCATTTGCAGAAAATGATCTAAAAATTTCTGGGACAATAAACCACAACTAGGAGGTGCTGCGGAGTGGAAGAAGGCCCAGAGCATGAGTCATGGTCTGGAGGACTGTTTAGAATGTTGGGATTTCAAAAAGGATGAACATTCTGAAGGCAGCCAGAAGGATCCAGACCAAGCCAGTTGTTCCTCTCTCTGCAAGCAACACAAGAAGACAACTTTGAATTTTGTGCTCTCTCTCTCTCTCTCTCTCTCTCTCTCTCTCAAAGATCTTTTGGCTGCAGTTTACCAAACAAACTGAATTTTGTTTATGGTCTTTGCTTCGGTTGAGATCGAAGTTTTGTGAGTCTTGCGTGTTTTGTGTTTGTTCTGTGTCTAAGATTTTCTGTGGGCTGGTTGGAAATATAACTTAGACTTTAATTAGATATGTTATATTTAGGCTGGGGAATTTATTAGTTCTACATTGTTATAGAAATTTGCATAGTAACCAGTGGGCATTGTTATAAAAGGGGGGGATTTTGAATTGAAGTTTGAAGGTGAATTTTTGTTAATAAAGTAATTGTTCATCTTTACCCCTGTGTGATCTGCCTTCTTTGCAGTTGCTGGTTTGATCTTGTAACATAATTTGGGAGAATCAACCGGGATCAAACCAATTTGGAAGCTTGAGGGGCGATTGACTTCTGCTTAGTTATCAGTCGTCTGAGTTTGATTCAACCTCCAGCTTGAAATTAAAAATAAGCGGTGAGTGTATAAATCACCAGCAGAAAAACCATCAACTATGAATATTGACCAGTTCATAGCGAACCCTTCAGTGGTTAATTTAAAAATGGCTATAAAGTCAGAACTGATTGTTATAGTTGGCAAGTTAAAACTTCTTACAGTAAGAACTGGGATGAAAAAAAAAAGAAATTGCCCAAAAGATTGTTAAGCACTATGTAGGAAATGGGGTATTTGAAGAAGCTGCATTAGAACAGTTTCCAAAGGAGAAAACTTCAGAGGAAGTAAAGTTGGCTTTGAGAAAACTAGAGTTAGAGGAAAAAAGAGAGGCAGAAAGGAAAGCCGAATGAGAAGCAGTAAGGTAGGCAGAAATGCAGGAGAGAGAGAAAGAATAGAAGCATGAGCTAGAACTAGCTAAATTAAAGCTGAACCTAATGCAAGGAGAGGAAGAAGCCCAAAACCCACATGCTGGTCAGGAGGAGAGGTTTCTGGTCAGTAGAGAAGTGAGGTTAGTTCCTCCATTTGAGGAAGCTGAAATAGACCAGTATTTTCATTATTTTGAGAAAGTAGCTGTAAATTTAAAATGGCCACCAGACCAGTGGTCACTCCTGCTACAAAGTGTTCTTAAAGGGAAAGCCCAACAGGTGTATTCATGTCTCACTGTACAACAAGCAGCTGATTACAAATTTGTAAAGCAGGCTATACTCTTATCTTATGAACTAGTTCCAGAGGCTTGTAGACAAAAGTTCAGGAGTTTAAAAAAGCAGCTAGCCAATCTTACCTGGATTTTACTTATAGGAAGGTTGTGTGTTTTGATCGGCGGTGTGCTGCAATGGAAGTAGAAAATAACTTTGATTTATTGAGGGAAATCATTCTGATTGAGAAGATTAAAAATTGTGTTCCTGATGATATGCAAGTGTATTTGGCAGAGAAAAATATAAAAACTTGGCAAGAATTGGCTAAATTCTCAGAGGAATATGCTTTAACTCACAGGCCTAAGTGGACACCAGGGAAAACCTTCCAAAGGAATACTGCTGATAATCCAAGTAGAGTAGAAAGGAAATCTAGAAATGAGGTTAAAGGAAAAGAGGAAGAGAAATGGGTGAAGGAAAAATTTTCAAATGTTATTTGCCACTATTGTAAGAGGCCAGGACACATAATAGCAAATTGTCCTGTACTGAAAAGGAAGAAAGAGAAAGGGGTGGTACCAACTGCCTGTGTTCAGAGTGAGAAAGTTAGGGATATTTTAAAATGATTCATGACTGAAAGTTTAATTTCAGTTAAAGAAGAATCCAATCAAGTGCCAGCTAAAATCCTGTGGGATACTGGAGCAGCCCAATCACTTGTATTAAGCAGCACTTTGAATTTTGGTGAGGAGACCGATACTGGAGATGTGAATTTAATTAAAGGAATTGGTGGTGAAGCAGAGCCTATACCTTTGCATAGAATAGTGATGAAATCAGACTTAGTTAATGGCCCGGTTACGATAGGGATAAGATCAAGTCTGCCGGTGGATGGAGTTTCTCCTTTGTTAAGAAATTATTTAGCTGAGGGTTAAGTCATACCTGCGGTGAAACTCACAAGTAAGCCATTGGTTTATGAGTCTGAAAAGGATTTGGAAATCTACCCTGTGTGTGCCATTACTAGAGCCATGTCTAGAAAAAAGGAAGAGGTAGAGAAAGTTTGTGATGATCTTGTAGTAGAGGCAAGCATTGAAGACAAACCTAAGGATCCAGCTTTGCTGGAGCCCATCAAATTGTGTCATCTGCCTATCATCCAGAAAGTCAAAGGGCCTTGGAAAGGTTCCATTTAACTGTGAAAAATATGATGAGGGGTTATTGCGTGGAAAATAAAAAGGATTGAGATGAAGGAATCCATTTCTTATTGTTTGCTGTTAGAGAGGTAACTCAGGAGTCTCTTGGCTTTAATTCATTTGAGTTGCTGTTTGGTCACGAAGTTAGGGTCCATCACTATTGTTGAAGGACAGTGGATACATAATGATATATAATCAAATCTGTTGGATTATGCTTTCAAATTTACATCAGGCTTGTGAGATGGCAAGGAAAATTTAAAAACTGCTCAGGGAAAAATGAAAATTCGGTATGATCAAAAAGCAAAAATTAGGGACATTAAACCTGGCAACAAAGTATTAGTTTTGTTTTGCAATGCAGTCAACCCCTTTGTGAGCTCAGTTTTCAGGACCTTATAAGGTGAAATCAAAAATTAACCAGGTCTCCTATGTCAATGAGATGCCTGTTCTTCGAAGAGAGACACAGGTTTGTCATGTGAACATGGTTAAACATAACTTTGAGAAAATGACTGAGGAGGAGACTAGGATTCCAACTAAGGTGCTAGTTATAGAGGAAAGTAAGGAGATAAGTTTTATGGAAGGTCATGGAGCACAGAAAGTGATAAGCCCCAGGCTGGAAAATTCTATAGTTTTGCAAAACTTAGACACCAAATTAAAGCATTTGACTAAATCAGAAAGGGAAGAAATTAAGACATTATTTATGAAATTTAAAGATATATTCCCAGATGTTCCAAGAAGAACTACTGTGGCTTGTCATGATGTGGAGGTTGGTGATGCTAAGCCTATTAAGCAGCATCCTTACTGAGCTAATCAGGAAAAGAGCAGATTGTTGGATCAAGAGGTGGATTATATGCTCAAAAATGACATAATCCAAAAATCAAGTTCAAATTGGAGTTCACCCTGTGTTCTGGTGCCTAAGCCAGATGGCTCAATTAGGTTTTGTACAGATTATCGAAATAGAATAGATGATTGTATAGATAAGATGGGGAAGGCTAAATTTCTAACAAAGATTGATCACTTAAAAGGATATTGGTTTGTTCCTTTGACAAAGGGAGGGAGGGAGATTTCTGCATTTGTTACACCTTTGGGATTGTCTGAGTATAATGTTATGCCTTTCAGAATAAAAAATGCACCTGACACATTTTAGAGAATTATTAATGCAGTAATTCATGGTTTAAAGCACACAGGAGCCTATATCAATGATTTAGTAATTAGTACGGATACATGGGAAGAACACATGCTTGAATTAGAGCAGTTATTTCAGAGACTGGTGGAAGCATACTTCACAGTGAATTTGCACAAGAGTGAGTTTGGACACGTAATTTATCTTGGTTATGTGGTAGGAAAGGGACAGGTGCCACCGGTTGGAGTGAAAGTATTGGCTATCACTGCGTTCCCTATACCCGGTAATAAGAAAGCTCTTCGGACATTTCTAGATATGACTGGCTACTATCATAGATTTTGTAAAGACTTCACAGAAATTGAACTCCCATTAACAAAACTACTTGGAAAGAAATAAAAAAATATCTGGTCAGATGCATGCCAGGAAGTGTTTCTGAAATTAAAGGCCATTTTATGCCATCAGACTGTACTTTTGTCCCCTAACTTTGAAAAGCCATTCTTTTTAGCCGTGGATGCCAGTGACAAAGTGGTTGGTGCTGTACTGTTACAGATTAGGGATGGTGATGGCATAGAATATCCTATTTTGTACTTCTCCAAAAAGTTTAACGACCATCAACTAAATTTCTCGACCATTGAGAAGGAGTTATTAGCGCTTGTTTTAGCGTTGCAACATTTTGATGTGTATATTTGTACTGCTCAAAAACCATTAATGATATATACTGATCATAATCCATTAGTTTTCTGTCTAAAATGAAAAATAAGAACAGACAGTGAACTGAAGCTTAATGTTACAAGAGTATGATTCAATTATTACACACATAAAGGGGATGGATAATATTATTGCAGATTGTTTGTCAAAATGTTAATCTGGGTAGATATGAATCTAATCACATACTTATTGTAAAAAATTGTGCTTATTTTATTTTATTTATGTAATACTTCTATTAATTGTTAAAAATTTGTTCTGTGGACCATTTTTTTTAGCAGTGGAGGTGTTACAGAGTTCTGTGTTTTGTATTGGCCTATGTGTTGTGTGGTTTTATGTTAAAAAATGACTGTTTGCCTTTAAAAGCCAAGGTGAAGGTTGACTGCTGAGAGAGTGGGAAACTGACTGAGCATTTGCAGAAAATGATCTAAAAATTTCTGGACTTGGACAATAAACTACCACTGGGAGGTGCTGCGGAGTGGAAGAAGGCCCAGAGCATGAGTCATGGTCTGGAGGACTGTTTAGAATGTTGGGATTTCAAAAAGTATGAACATTCTGAAGGCAGCCAGAAGGATCCGGATCAAGCCAGTGGTTCCTCTCTCTGCAAGCAACACAAGAAGACAACTTTAAATTTTGTGCTCTCTCTCTCTCTCTCTCTCTCTCTCTCTCTCTCTCTCAAAGATCTTTTGGCTTCAGTTTACCAAACAAACTGAATTTTGTTTATGATCTTTGCTTCAGTTAAGATTGAAGTTTTGTGAGTCTTGTGTGTTTTGTGTTTGTTTTGTGTCTAAGTTTTTCTGTGGGCTGGTTGGAAATATAACTTAGACTTTAATTAGATATGTTATATTTAGGATGGGGAACTTATTAGTTTTCCACTGTTATAGGAATTTGCATAGTAACCAGTGGGCATTGGTATAAAAGGGGGGGGATTTTGAATTAAAGTTTGAAAGTAAATTTTTTTGTTAATAAAGTAATTGTTCATCTTTACCCCTGTGTGATATGTCTTCTTTGTGGTTGCTGGTTTGATCTTGTATCACATCCAACTCACTCGACTGGTCCCTTGTTCTGAGCCCCCAATGAGATCAGTGCCTGAGGTTCTTCAGAAGCCTTGCTCATCATCAGAACACTTGTGAGCCCTAGTTCCACTATGGGGTTCCCAGAACTGGGTTACAGTGGCACATGGTCTTGTGTGAGGCCTTCAGCTGCCTAGATCCTCTGCTGTACTCTCCTAGCCCTCAACAGAAGGGCATATTTCTACTCTGGAGCCTTCAAGTCTTGTGGTCTGGCTTGCCAAACAATGGATGTCACCATATTGGGTGCGAGACTCCATGTTTAACAGTTCATTTAAAACAATGGAGAAGATAAAAGCAGTGGATAGGGGGATATTGGCCACATCCAGACAGATTTAATTATTTTAATCTGGCATCGTGGGAGCATAGATGTGGTGGGCCTTTGGGACTGCTTCCTGAGGTTTACTTTTCCATGCTCTAGTCTTCTCTTTTCTGTCTACCAGAATTGATTAAACCAACTCAATAGGCTGTTTGTTACTAATTCTTGGCTGATGTCCTCCTTTCATCTTGAACTTCCTTCTTGAGAGTGATAATTAGTTTGTCAGATACATTGTAAGAATGCAGAAAAATCCTTTTTTCTGAAACTGAACAGGTACTTTAAAAAACAAATAAATAAAATACAACTGCATATTTCATTGTTTTAAAGACAGTAAACACAAGAAAAAGATGGGTAGTTATCCCCATGGAAAAAAGTGACAGTAGTTGTGTTCAGAACAGTAACTGATTACTGTAACAAGGGGAGGTTTAAGAGCATGAATATCTTATCATACCTCATTCATTGTTCTTTTTTTCTTTTCCTGTATTTGTAACAAGGTAGACTTGCATAAAGAACACAAACATTGCTGAATGACCTTGCTTTCATCCAAGGAGTGTTGCTATAGTAACCATGCATCTTGATGCAAAGGTTTCTTTCAACAAATCTGTGCAGATTTACAAATATTCTTTTAATAGATCTCAATTCTGGATATTTAACCTACCTGTCATACTGCAAAATTGACACTGGTATTAAACAAACTGAATGAAAACACAGGAGACTGCAGATGCTGGAACCTGATGCCAAATACAACCTGCTGGAGGAACTTGATGGGTCAAACATCATCAGTGGGAGATAAAGAATTGCCAATGTTTTGAGCTGAAACTCTCCAGCAGAATGCTCTTTAAGCCTTATTTCTGGTTAGTCTTCCTCGTTATTTTAGGGAGGGGAGGGGTGAGATATTGTCTAACTATCTTTAAGTCTGAGAGAAAGAGAAATGAAAGTTTCATCCACCACATTAAACACTTGTTCCCTCCACTGCTGGCACATATTGACTGAATGACTGAAGGGTGTAGCATTCATAAAATGTACTGCAACAACTTTTCTTCTTTGGTATCAAACCCCCATTCTCTTACTCCTGCTCCTAGACACACACTCCTGATTTGACACATTTTCCTTTCATCGTTGCCAAGAAGATAGCACATCACAGTCCTCTAAAGGCAATACATTTTGGTCTTGTCAATAACACACACATTATTGTGGGAGGTAACCGCCACACTAAAGATGAGGGTGACCATATTTAAGTTTTTGGGAGTCACTATCTCGAAGGATCTTTCCTGGACCCAACACTAATGGTATCATAAAGAAAGCATGTTAGCGCCTCTACTTTCTCAAGAGTTGTAGAGGTTTGGTGTGACATTGGAAACCCTGGCCAGTTTCTACACATGTGCGGTGGTAAGTGTGCTGACCGGCTGCATCAAGACCTAGTATGGGGACACCAATGCCCCTGGGCATACAGCTTTGCAAAAGGTAGTGGACACAGCTTAGGACATCACAGGCAAACCCTTCCCACCATCAAGTACATCTACAGGGAACTCTGCTGTTGGAGGGCAGCAGCAATCATTGAAGATCTACATCACCCAACACATGCTCTGTTCTTGCTGCTACGATCAGAAAAGTGGTATAGGTGCCTTAAGACTTGCACCACTAGCTTCAGGAACAGCTGCTACCTGTCCACAATCAGACTCCTCAACAATAAACTCAATCAGGGTCTCGTTTAAGGACTCTTACTTTTGCACTTTTTTTTCTCTCTCTGTATTGCAGTTTGTTTACATTTCGTAAAACACCACAGCACAGTACAGGCCCTTTGGCCCTCGATGATGTCCTAGAAACAGAACTAAACATTCCCTACCCTGTAACCCTCTATTTTTCTTCCATCCGTGTACCTCTCTAGGAGTTTCTTAAATGCTGCTAATATTTCAGCCTCCTCCGCCACCATCCCAGGCATGGCATTCAAAATTCTGCATAAAAAAAACTTGCACCTGATGTCTCCCCTAAACTTTCCTCCCTTAAATTTGTACATTTTCTCTGGTGTTTGCTATTCCTGCCCTGGGAAACAGGCACTGGCTGTTGTCTAGAGGCTAGATAGTGGCTATCTATCAGGTCTCCTCTCATCCTTCTACTCTCCAAAGAAAAAAAGTCCTAGTTCTGCTAATCTTTGTTTGCATGTGTACGTTGTCTAGTTTACTTTTTGCACGACTAATAAGTGATAATCCTGCCTTGATTGCAGGGAAAAAAAATACCTCAGGGTTGTATGTGATGTCTATAAAAGATGACAAATCATCTGAAAATCTGATCCTTGAATGGAGTTTAAAAAGACGTCGAGAATTCATGGTGGGGGGGGGGAACCTAGTACAGCCCATGTACTAGGATCGTTGACACTACCCTCTGAACATTCTTCACTCAAGACAATGTATTGTTCACACTTGTTCAATCCCATGGTACTTTTTTTTTATTGTGCTTTGTTTGGAATGGGATATCAAATTGAATGTTATCTTTGGATGAAAGTAAAATATCCCATGGTATTGTTCTAGGAAGAGGAAGGGAAGTCTTCTGGCTAATGTTTAATGCTAAATTGAAGATTATAACACAGCCATATTTTTGCTGGTGTTATCTGTGGAATCTTACAATTCATATGTTGAACATTTCATTTTTCTGCTACAACAATAACAGTTCATAAGTCAATCAGTACATGAAGTGGCATCTTTACATTTATGGAAACCTTTTCTTTTAAAGGGTATATTGACCTTGGCAAAAGTCCAGTGAAGAGTAATCAGGTTAATAATACTTGCTGCTAGGAGAGAGCTATGATGAAAATATGGGTTATATTCCATAGGGATAAAAAGGTTAAGGGGCCATCTGACTTGGACACAGAAAATAATGAAGGGATCCAGATGTGAAATAACTCCATCCTTCGGCCAGAAAATTCAGAATAAGACTTTCAGAATTCAAATGAAGATGGTTGAAATAAAATTCAGGAAAATAATCCTGTTCAACAAAGTTGTGAAAATAGATCAAAATTTGATTTAAAACAATAGGACAGTAGGGAGACTGGGAATTACAACAGGGAGAGAAATAAATGGTGAAGAGTTACTCAATAACAACAGAAAGGAAAGGCAGGTGAGCAGGCAGGAGAAAGTGCTGTTCAAAAAGAGTACGGAACAAACAATATCGGTATCGAGTTTAAGGGCACTATATTTAAATGCACGTAGCATTAGAAAAAAAGTGGATGATCTGGTTGCTCAGATTCAACTGAAAAAGTACGACATTGTAGCCATTAATGAAACAGGGCTCAATGAGGGATTTGATTGGGAGCTCAATATCCAAAGTTACACAGTCTGTAGGAAAGATAGGCAGGTGGGTAGAGGAAGAGGGGTGGCATGAGAAAGGAGCTGGCTCAAGTAAACTGGAAAAGTAAACTAATTGGAAGATCAGGCAGGACTGTGAGATATTTTTGCAAGTAATAAAAGGCATGCAGGATAGATATATTCCAAGGAAAAAGAAATTTGTCCAAGGAACGATGGTACCATTATGGCTAACAAAAGAGGTGAAGGTTAAGATAAAAGCAAAGGAGAGGGCATATAAAGAAGCTAAAATTAGTGGGAAATCAGAGGACTGAGATTCCTTTCAACACTTACAGAAAGAGACCAAGAAAGTCATTCAGAAAGAAAAGATGAGCAATGAAAGAAGATTAGCTAACAATATTAAAAACTATACTAAGAGTTTTTTCAAATATATAAGGAATAAAAGAGAGACATGTGTTGACATAGGACCAATAGAAAATGAGGCTGGGGAAATTGTAATGGGTTATAAAGAGATAGCAGAGTAACTTAAACAATATTTTGCATCTGTGTTTACCATGGAACACATTAGTAATAACCCGGACAGTCAGAGGCTTCTGGGTGTAGAGTTAGATTCAGTTAGGATTACTAGAAAAATTGTGCTTGGCAAACTAAACAGATTAAAGATTGATAAACCTCCCGGATCAGATGAGTTGCATCCATGGGTTTTGAAAGAGGTGGCTTTGGAGATGATCTTCCAAAAATTGATAGACTCTGGAGAGTTTACAGAGGATTGGAAGGTCACAATGGTGGTTCTGCTGTTTAAGAAAGGTGGGAGACAGAAAAAAAGGAAACTATAGGCCTATAAGTCTGACGTCAGTGGTTGGGAAGATATTAGAGTTGATCCTCAATGTTGAGGTGATGAAATACCTAAGAGATACATGACAGAATAGATCCAATCAGCATGGTTTTTTAAAGGGTAGATCCTGCCTGACCAACCTATTAGAGTTTTTTGAAGAAACCTCAAATGGGATAGACAAAGGAGAGGCTGTGGATGTTATCTATTTAGATTTTCAAAAGGTTTTCGATAAGGTGCCACATATTATGCTGCTAAATAAGATGAGGGCCCATGGAATTACAGAGAAGTTATTAAACTGGATAGAAAAGTGGCTAATAGGCAGGAAGCAAAGGGTTGAAATTAAGGGTTTCCATTCTGGATGGCTGCCTGAAACTAGTGGTGTTCTGCAGGGGTCAGTATTAGGGCCGCTGCTGTTTACAATTTATATTAATGATTTTGATTGTGATATGAATGGTTTTGTGGCCAAATCTGCAGATGACACCAAGATAGGTGATGGAGTAGGAAGTGTAAAGTAGGAAGTGTAACCTGTAAAGTTGCAGAAGGATGTCGACAAATTAGGAGACTGGGCAAAATTATGGCAGATGAGATTTAACCTAGAGAAATGTACAGTTTGTACATTTTGGCAGTGGAAATAAACAAGCAGAAAACTATTTGGATGGGGTGAAAATTCAGACCTCGGATGTGCAAAAGTACCTGGGTGTCCTTGTGCAGGGAAACCTAAAAGTTAATGATCAGGTGGGATTGGTAGTGAAGAAAGCGAATGTTATGTTGGCCTTCATTTCAAGAGGAATAGTGTACAAGAGTAACGGGGTGCAGATGAGGCACTGGTGAGACCTCATTTGGAGTACTGTGTGCAATTTTGGACCCCTTATCTTAGAAAGAATGTGATGTTGTTGAAGAGGGTGCAGAGGAGATTTACTAGGATAATTCCCGGAATGCAAAGGTTAATGTATGAGGAGCGTTTGGCAGCTCTTGGGTTGTATTCATTGAAGTATAGGAGAATAAGAGGAGATCTCATAGAGGCATTTTGTATTTTGAAAGGTTTAGATAGGGTGGATGTGGGTAAGATGTTTCCCTTGGTGGGTGACTCAAGGACAAGGGGTCATAGTCTGAAAATTAGAGGTTATCCATATAAAACAAAGATTAGAAAGAACTTCTTTAGCCAGAGGGTCATGGATCTATGGAACTTGCTGCTGAACACAGCAGTGGAAGCCAGATCACTGGGAATATTTAAACAAGAAATTGACAAGTATCTCATTAGCGAGGGCATCGAGGGATATGGGGAAAAGGCCAGAAACTGGAACTAGTAGAGATTTACTAGTGTAGATTTACAGAACAGACTCGATGGGCCTAGTTGCCTGGTTCTGTTCATTTGTCTGGTGATCTTGTGAATCCAGACATGAACAGAACTTGGGGGAGGACACAGAAATCAAAGAGCTTCTGAGATTAACAAAATGAAAAGATTAATGAAACTGAAGACTAATTCTCATTCCCACTTCATCCCATAAAAGACACGCCAAAAAAACAATGTTCATTCAATATTTTGAACAGCACAATGTTGAATCATTATTTATGTGTGTTATATTGACTTTTATAGCCAAAGATGAACCAAAAATATTTGGTCTATGGTTTACAATCAGTTTAACGCATAACGTTATAAGCTTAGCCATTATGGGCACTTCACAACTTTCAGTTAAATTAATTTAACCAACATGAAGAAATTAAATCAGTTTGTGTCATGCTTTTCAAGCAATATTAATGAAGAGTTCTCTTGAGAACAATTTTCTTTGCAATATTTGCAGCAATGCTCCGCCTACTGGAGGAAATTGATTTGCATGGAGGAAGGAAAAGGTCAAATTTTCACAATTCAAGATCAAAATTCATTTATTGTCATGTAATAAAAACTGCAATATTACACTAAATTTGCTTTTCGCCATCGGAAGAAAATGTCTCTTACAGTCAGAGAAAGAGAAGCAAAAGTGAGTCCCCGAGTGTCCGAGCTGCAGCCTCTGCAACCACAGAGTCCAGTCCAAAACATCAGCAGCCAGAGCTCCAGATATGAACCTCCGACACAATCAGGAAACCTTCAGCACCCTTGGCGCCCTCTTGCATCTGGTTCCAAATACATGACACCCCTTCTCGAGACAGCCTCCAGCAATCTGCTGCCTGGAAGGAATTCCTCGACCACTGCTACAAGGAACCCACAGCCTGCGTAGGTTCCTCACCTCAAGTCACCGACAGCTCGCTGCCTGTGTGTTCTTCAGCCGCAGAGCCCCTCACTGGGCCTCCACTGTGATCACCGTCTTGTGGGTCATCTCCTCTGTTTTTCCTTCACATCAGTGCCAGGTCCAAGTATCAATAAACTGTTATAGGTGAGAGGCAGCCCACACAATACATATTCATCTTCCCACTGATAGAGCTTGGCCATGAATCATTTGGATTGGCCAACACCAAACTGCATACTTTGCAATGTAATATTCAATGAAAATATCTTTGAATTGTTGGCTGGAGATGAGAAGAATCAGCTGTTCTCAGCTGACTATTTCTACCATTATTAGTTATTTCAGATTGTTGCCGAGAGTTGCAAGTATAATTCAGATCATCACACAAGACACTCTCCTCTCCATTGACTCCATATGTTGTCCCCACTGCTTTGGATGAACATGCAATACAATTCACCCTCTTCTCATTGGGAGGAAGATCAACACCCTACCAGATTCAAAGACAGTTTCTTGTATCTTGGATTGTTATTCTCGTCTCAACTTGTGGGCTTCAGGAAGACCAGTGATGACCACTCTTCACTATATATTAATACCTCAGTAGTGGCGAGAGTAGAGAGCATCAAGTTCCTCGGGGTCCACTCAAGTAGTGACCTATGCTGGACACACGTCTCCTCACAAGGAGTAACAGTGACTGCACTTCCTGAGAAGACTGAAGCAGGCAAGGCTATTGACCACCATCTTGTCATCTTTCTACAGGAGCTCTTTTGAGAGTATCCTGGCTGACTGCATCACAGTTTGGTATAATTGCTGTTGAAAATTGGATCAGAGGTCAATCCACAGGACTACAAGAGTGGCAGAGAGGATCACTGGGTCTCCGTCTCTCCATTCAGTGTAATCTACCAGGATTATTGTTTGAAGAGGGCTTGCACAATTGTTGGGGATTCCTCCAACCCTGCACACATCTTTCAGCTACTCTTGTCGGGAAAGAGATACAGGAGTATCAGAGCCAGAACAACCATGGTGAGAACCAACTTTGTCCCATGGGCAGTGCCCTCCTCCCTCTGAGACAATTTACGAAACAATATTTATTTATTTTATATATGTACATACATACTGCACATGTATGGTTTATCTGTATGTGTGTCATGTCTGGTAATGCGTTTGCATATTTTTCACGGAGGACAAAGAACATTATTTTGTCAGGTTATTCTTCTACAATCAGATGATAATAAACTTGAACCTGAACTTTCCTGCCCTTTTCAGACTTCTGAATGCACTTCTAAATTGTAAAATGATGTTGCCTTTGCTTTGTGCTAACTGTGTGGTGCGCTGGGTTAGCAGTAAGCAGGCACAAAACTCAAAAGATTGAACAACATGCTTTATTCCAGTAAAAATCTGAGCACCAGTTCAAACCTTGGTGGCTCCCCACGTGACTGGCTCAGGAGGGGCCAGCTCAGGTCTATATTCTGGTCAGCTGACCAGGTGGAGTCAGCTGCTTAAGTGGTCTTCTTGCAAGTACAGAGATCACCACTTTCACCACCTTAAAATTGTCCTTGGGGGGCAGTGGGGTGGGGTGTGTAAACAGTGGTGGGTGGTATTTACAGATTCTTGCGGTCTGGCGGCCATCAGAGTCTCTGGGATCATCACAGGGTCGGCTCCTGATCAAAATTCAGTGAGATTGTTGCTGGCTGAGGATTGGATGGGTTAGCGTAGCCGTGGCAGGTGTCAGTGTGGGCAGCATGGTGTCTACCTGAATGTCTGTCTGTGGGGGTGGGGGGGAGGTAGCCCACTAGGAGTGGGGTTCTCTGGAGGGACAGAGGGAAGAGGTCGGACTCCGGATACTGGGTGGGCCAAGGTGGGGAGGTTGGGCCAGGTAGTCGTGATGTTGTGGATATGAGAAAAAGCTGCCTGTGCCTTAGTGGGGAGTTGGGGGGAAGAAGAGGAAAGGTGGTGGCTTGGCCCAGTGGATGGACATTGTCCAAAAAATGGGGAAGTAATAGGAGAAAAGCCAAGGCATCTGCGGAGGGCATTGAGCATGTGGGGGAGGGCCTTTCCATTAGTGGACACATGCGTTTTGGGTCAGGACAAATGACAACATGTTCCACGATGGCGAGGTGTGTGGTGCTGAACATGCACTCTCTTTGTTGTGAGGTTCACCTCCACAGGCATCCGGAGAAATCTCTCCAGGTTTCCATTGTGGTCCTGCTGGTTGTGACCGCAGATGGTAACATTGTCCAAGTATGGGAAGGTCACTCTTAGGTTGTGCCGATCTACCATCTTGTCCATTTCCCACTGAAAAACAGAAACCCCGTTGGTGACCCCAAACAGGACCCGGCAGAACTGGCACGGGCATCTGTCTGCATCGAAGGCTGTATATGGCTTATCCCATGTCTGGATAGGGAGCTGTTGGTAGGTTGACTTTAGGTCAATTGTCGAGGAGACCTGATAGCAGGCTATTTCACTGACCACGTCAACTATTCGGGGTAAGAGGTAAGTGTCCAGTTGGCTGTACTGGTTTATGGTCTGGCTGTAATTGATGACCATCCTCAGTTTGCTACTCCCTTTTACAACTAAGACGGGCTCTCCAGGAACTGGTGCTGGGCTCTATGTTACCTTCAGCCAGAAGCCGCCTAACTTCTATCTTAATAAGGCCTGGTCAGCCACGCAATAGCATCTGCTCCTGGCAGCTATGGGCTTGTAATCTGACATAAGTTAGTTGAAGAGGGCGGGAGGGGTTACGGGTAGCATGGAGAGGCCGCAGGTGGATTGGGGGCAGTCACTGGGCTGTGTGCTGTGGAGTGTGAGTGTGGGGAGGGGCCCTCCAAAGGTGAGGCTTTGGAGGTGGCACTGGAAGTCCAGCTCTAAGAGGACTGGGGCACAGATCTGGGGCATAACCAGGAGCCTGAACACTTGGTACATCTCCCAACTGTCAATTCCACTGAGCAGCATCTGAGGGTTGTGATGGAGTGATCCTGGGCTGCAAAAAGAATGGAAAAATTCATGGGATAGATTTTGAACTTTAGTGTCCGGGCCACATTCGGGTGCTTGAAGCTTTCAGTACTACCACTATCAAACAGGAATTTTGTTACATTCCCATTGACAGCGATGTCCATCATTGAGCACCCAATTCTGTGCGGAATGTGCATTTTTATAGTGGTGGACACTAGGACCATCTTAGGGTCAGAATCACTGCTCCCTGATCGATAAGGCGAGTAGCGGCCAGCGGCTTCCTGCCAGGGCATGAAGTGCATCAGGACATCATCCTGTCTATGTGCAGTTGGGGCCCAGCTGGCCCAAGATGGTGGCACCCAGTGGGCACACATGGCTTTGGTGTGGTCGGGTGACCAGAACGGCAGTGAAGCTAGAGGTGACAACTTCTGAGGAAGCAGAAGTGATGTCTTCAGTGTGGGCGGAAGTTGTCTGAAGGAAGATGGAGGCGTCCAGGGCAAGCGCACTGCAGTGGGGTGCGGATCGGTGGCTAGGCTGGAAATTAGGTCAGTGGTGAGGGTGGAAATGGTGGGACGAGTAATGACATCGCCCAGTCCTTGCACATGGCAACGTTCGGGAGGGCTCCCAGTTGGTGGCAGAGGGCCATAGCATTCCCGATGGGTCTGGAAAGGCACACCTTAGCGAAGTGACCTTTCTTCACACATCAGAAGCAATGAGATTTCCTCGCTGGGCAGCCTTTGCGGGATCGCCTGTCTGACCCACACCGGGACCCCGCAGTACTTACAGGGGCGAGCTGCACCGGCAGCTGTGATTGACTCCTCCACGTAGGGCCCTTCGGCGAAGGCGGTAGTCTGCATCTGCCAGACTGGAGGTTGGGGGAGTCAGGCATCAAAGACCTCTGCATGATGACCTGCAGCCTCCAGGGAGCAGACCACCTCCATTGTCCTGGTAAGCGAAGCAATGTTTTACTCCCGCAGCTTCTATCGAGCACAGCCCTCGCACACAGGCATCCTGGATCAGTCGCTCCACTTCCCCTTTGGTCATCCCAGTCTCGACCAGGCATGGATGGACTAACTCAGATAGGCATCTGCCATGTCACCTGGCTGCTGGGACCTGATGCTGAACAGGCATCAGGTGTAGAACACGTTTGTCGGGGGCTTGTACATACTCTCCAGGACAGCCATCACAGGTTCATAATCCGTGCAGTCCTTGATGGCCTGGAAAGCTCATGGGCCCAATTTGGTGTGGAGCACCGTGAGCCATTTCTGGTTGGTGTTGATCACCTCCGCCTATGTTAGGATGATCACCTCAATTGAGTGCCTCCAGATCTCGAAGCGTGCCTGGGCATCCGGGTGTTAGAGTTCGATCTCCAGGCTCCCAAATGTCAAAAACTTCTCCATGGTCTCTCTTTAAAATTTTACTGGAATAAATTGTGGTGCACTGAGGTAACAGCAAGCACAAAGCTCAAAAGACTGTATAACAAGCTTTATTCCAGTAAAAGTCTGAACACCAGTTCAAGCCTTGATGGGTCCCTGTGTGACTGGCTCAGGAGGGGCCGGCTCAGGTTTATATTCAGGTTGGCTGATTGACAGCTGGCCAGGTGGAGTCAGCCCCTTAGGTGGTCTTCCTGCCAATACAGAGATCGCCCCCTGCAGTAGGCTGTTGGTCATATCATCACAAGCTGATCTCTAGAACTCTGCAGATTGTGCTGGTTTTACTTGCTGCACTATAGATGAAATGTATAGCTGGACCACTCACAAAACAAACTTTATTACTGCATCTTGGTATGACAATACACTTGAAATTGAAATTTCCAACATCCATGGTTTTTTTTGCTTATCAATTATTCTTTGATTCTTCCAGGACTGCTCCCCCTCATTGACTCAAAACAAGAAAGGGAGACAGAAACCAAGGTTGACATCACTTTAACATCCTCATTTGTTTCCTTCATGTTTTTTTCTGCATGGATTCCAACAAAACTTTTCCCTTCTCACTTCAGTATTTTCAATGAACTCAGCATTTTTTGAATTACACACTCCTCAGCCCATTCTTAATGTTATCCATCAACTCACTCATGGCCTCAATCTTTCTCTCCAGCAGTGCTGTCTCATTTTGTCTCAAAAATGTCTTGATCAGCAGTTCCTTTTTACCCTTTACTGCATTTAATCCTTCAACAAATAATCATCTTTTCGTCCATTCGGGAATCAAGGGTTACAGAATTCTTGATTTCCATCTTTTCCCGGTTCTGATGAAAGCTCATCAACCTAAAATCTTAATTATTTCTTTCTCCACAGCCTGACCCACTGAATTCTTCAGTTTTGAAAGAAAACTGTTCACTGGTTTTGCCCTACTGAAACAATTTGTGACTTGAAGTAAGAGGCCTATCACCTTCAAATTGCACATCGGAAATCAGGTAGCGTTGAACGTATCAGGGCAACACAGAATTTTCCCTTCTCCTTTTGGCTTCCCAGCAAATGCTGGAAGACTTTTTTTTATTTTAAATTTTCATAATACAGCATTGTAAAAGCTCTTCCTGCTCATGAAAACACTGCTGCCCAATTACACTCAATTAACCTACAAATCCCATATATTTGAGGGTGGGAGGAAACCAGAGCACCCAGCAAAACCCATGCAGGTCACGGAGAGAATGTGCAAACTCCTTACAGACAGATCAGGAATGAACTCGGGTCACTGGCACAGCAATAGTGTTGTGCGAACCACCACCCTAATAGCTCAGCCCCCAGAAAGAGGTTTTTGTGAACTTCCTGGGCCACTATGCACCCAGGCAAGTGGCTGATTCCTGTTCACTTCCAACACACTCTCCTTCAATATGCCTCAAATTTGATTAAATGTAATAAGTGATCCATACCTACAGACATAACATTCACTTCCATTATTATAATCAAACCCAAGCTCTGTTTACCAGGATGTTGAGTCTGGAAGTTGGTGAATACATTTGAAGGGCAAAAATAGGCTATCGATTTCCACCCCCTATCCAGATTTGTCCATTTTTAAGAGTGGGCGTGTCATGGACAATCACCCTTTATGAAAATTACGTTCAAAATTTTTAACAAGAGAATGGTGTGGTGGTGGCTGGTACAACTGAAACATTCAAAATACTTAGGTATCTGGATGTAAGAAGAATAGAGGGTTTGGGGTTAGATTGTTGTGGAGAAGGCTTCCATGTGTCGGTGCAACATCATGAGCTGAAGGCCCTGTACTGGGTGCTGAAATGTTCTGTGTTCTAAAGTAAAATGTGAACTGACCCACAGTTCAAATACTTTATGAAAATGAACTTTTAAAAATTATTTTAAGTATTTTGAAAATAAAGTATTTCCACTGCTTCTGAGTTCTCCAGATCCTTTCAACTCCTATGCAATAGACAGAACCCTTAACCCCTCCAAGATACAGCCAGTGTTGTGTGTTACCTTTAGGGAACATACGTGTCAGTGGAAATTTTGAACAACATGGTGTCAGGCAGGGTGGTGATCCAACAACTGATGATATTTTTTTCTTTATACCACTGAGAAGCAAGAGATGTGCAATTTTAACTTGGTGCAAAACATTTTTTTCCCTCCTCAGGTATAAAACTGGGAGCTTAAGTAATAGAACATGAGCACATGTACTCTGCCATGTTCTGAAGAGTGCTAAGGGATCATAATATTAACCTTAGAACTGATGTTAAACAAATACTTCATAAAATATTTGATGTAACACCTCCAAGAAATTGATTATCTAAGTGTTTCTCTCTCCACTGTTTTCCCATTTTGCTGTATCTAAATTACTAAACAACCACGATTTCTCTTCAAAAGAAATTGAATGCTGTGACACAGCCTGAGGCTATGAAAGATGTTACATAAATTAATTTATATTCTTCTTCTGAACATCAGACTCATCCAGACAAAAATATGATGATAACCTCTGTCAAATCCTCAGCTGGCGCTCAAGGATTCACAAAAACACTGATCTTCCTTCCTTGTGTCCTCTGCTTGCCCAAATTTGACAGAGTGCAGGCTGTAAATAGAGGCGGAATGATGTGGATCTATTAAACATTCTATCATTCCAATGCACAACATGATTATATTGTGGTAAATATGTCATTATCACAGTAAAAAAAAATTCAGCAATTTTTCACATCAAATTTTCAATTTGGGTCAATGAACAGGAGTAACATCAAGCAGAATACTTCTGGGTGTCGGTAAAATTTGTTGTCAATAATCAGATATTTAGGGCATCCTCATGTTGTTCTGAGGAGCACTTATTAGGTTTTGTGTCAATAACAATTATTGACAATCTGCTCTGTGGGTGTCAAGTAGCCAGACCTCTGCCAAATGCTAAGACAAGATCAACAAACATAACTCAATTTGACTCATTCTACAATTTATCCTTATTAAATTATGATTTAAAAATAGTGGAAAAAAAATACAAAAGTTTAAAATTGGCATCTCTAATGGTTTAGTTCGCTAATCGCGCCACATGCAATCTCAAGCAACTGGCAAATTCATTTATCTGGCATCTACCAATTCCCATAGCTGCCAGATACGGCGGTTTTTACTTTATATTACTTATTAATTACAGATTGTTCAGCAAAACATAATTAATACCAGACTCTTAAGTACTGACATCTGATTTTGAATATTCCCAACTAAATTCATAATTTCCGATCCCGTTATAAACATAATTCCCAAGCAACTTTTCTTGAGCCAAAAATAGAAATTACCAAAGGACATCTGTTTAAGGTGAGTGGAGGAAAGTTTATGGGAGATGTCATAGGAACATAAGAAATAGCTGCAGGAATGGCCATTTGGCCTATCAATTCAATAAGATCATGGCTGATCTGATGACAGGCTCATCTCACTCTGAGGTTGCACAGTAAACATAGTGATTAGCAGAATGCCTTTACAGCACCAGTCATTGGTACCAGTCCTGGGTTTGAATTCCATGCTGGCTGTAAGGAGTTTGTATGTTTTCCCCGTATCTGCATGGATTTTCTCCGGGGGGCTCCAGTTTCCTCCTACCCTTCAAAAATGTACAATCTTTTACAGTGCTGTATGCCATCCAGTATGCCATTCCATTCCACACCAGTGCATCACAGTAGTGGATGCCTTGGCATGACTGAGATGCTGGGGTCTGGGACAGGTTCTTCATCCCCCCCCCCCCCCCATTCCATGCTTTACTTCAAGTTTAAGAATGCGCCCGTGAAGTCGGACACACGGGCAGGTCGGCTGAGCAGCGACAGTCGCGTGAGCCCGCTGTACTGCCTGGTGGTCTAGGGGTACGCAGTGCAGTATCAGAAGACACGCCTGCGTGGTTGGCGATGGTCCCGAGCATTTGCAGTACGTCGCGTGTTCGGGAACTTTAGGACAAATTGTGGGCTGTGGGGGAACCCGGACTGCAGCGGGCTGACGAGGTCAGCGTGCTGTTGATGGGGCTGCTGACCCGCAGCCACTCTGGATGAGTGGCAAGTGTGGCGGAAGAAGAGGAAAGCCCTGCTGTGTTGAAATTAAGGCAGGAGGAGTTTATGGAGGCTGGGATTAAGGAAGGTAGGCCTCAAGAGGGAGTAATGGAACCTGGATTGGATTCTGTATTTATGATTTTGGAAGGGATTGCACACAAGATGGAAAATATGTCAGTACAGATGTCTACACAATTAAATCAGAGATATATGGAAATGAAAATTAAAATGAATAATTCTGTGAAGAAATTACTTCTATGAAGAAGGATATGAATGTGGTTAAAAGTGATGTTAATAGATGCATAAAGGCAGTGGATACTATACAGGATAATTTCAAAAAAATTGAAGCTTTTTATGAACATAAAGATCAAGTGGAATGAAACAGAGAAAAAATGGAAAAAGTGGAGGACTCTATTGTGGATTGGGGATTCAGAAGAAGGAACTGTTGAAGAAGATTGATTCTTTAGAAAATTAAGGTCGAAGAAATAATGTAAAAATAGTAGGTCTTCCAGAAGATATTGAAGGCTCGGATCCGGTAAAATTTTTTAAGAAGTGGATTCCCGATGTGTTGGGTAGAGAATTTTTTCTGGATGGTCTGGAATTAGATCGGGCACATAGGGTGTTGAGGAAAAAGCCTTTTCCGGGCCAACCACTATGTGCAGTTTTAATTTGTTGTTTGAAATATCAGGATAGAGAAATGATATTACGGATTGCAGTTCAGAAGGCCCAGCAAAATCAGACTCCAATGATGGTTCAAGACAGCAGGCTGTTTTTTAATGCTGATTTGAGTCAAGAAATTATTAAAAGGCATGAAAATTTAATTCAGCTAAAGAAGTATTATGGAGAAAGGTTATAAATTTGCTTTTCGTTATCCTGTTGTATTGAAAGTTTTTTATGGAAATTTTCAGTCTTAATTCTTTGAGAATAATCATGATGCATTAATTTTTGCTAATTCGTTGCCAGATTTACAAGGAAATGGATGATCACCATTATCATCGCCTAAAAGGAGGGTAAATGGGAATGGAAAGAATGGAAAAAAATTGAAGAATGGAATGAAGGTTGAATTGACGCGGAGTCTTCTTGATATTGAAGATTTGGAACAGTCATTAGGATTAGAATCACTGGGTTGAATGTGTTTGATTAAGTACTCTGGGATAATCTGACTGGGCGGGGTGGATGACACTGAAGCTTTTGATAGTCATTTGCCTCTAGTGGGTTCTATTACACCCAGATTTTTAGGAAGTTACTACATTATGGTAGCTTATTATTGAGATTTCTTCTTTTGTTTGTTGGAGTTTTTAATTATATACATAAGAGGGGGAGGGTTACTTAATGGGATTTTTTTTAGCAAGGGGAGCAATATTTTGTAATAGCATGAAGATTGTATTGTTAGGGTTAAGAAATGTCTAATTTGAATTTTGCAACTTTTAATGTACAGGGATTGAATAATCCAATAAAGCGTAAACATGTATTGGCTTATATAAAAGAAATGAAAGTTGATATTGCTTTTTTGCAAGAAACACATTTGACTGATAAAGAACATTTGAAATTGAAGAGAGATTGGGTTGGACACATGTTTGCTTCTTCTTTTAATTCTAAGGCAAGAGGTGTAGTGATTTTGATCCATAAGAAATTACCGTTTGAATTGGAATCATTTATGGAGATTGCTAGGAAGGTTTTGATGGTGAATTGTAAAATTTTTGCAGAACCATGGACTTTGTTGATATTTATGCACCTAATGTGGACAATGATCGATTTATATCTGAGGCTTTTTTAACATTAAATCAGGCCAATGAAAATATTTTGATTGGAGGAGATTTTAATTGCATTTTGGATCCTTTATTGTGGTGGTTCCCAACTTTTTCTTTCCACGCACATATCACTTTAAGTAATCCCTATACCATCAGTGCTCTGTGATTAGTAAGGGATTTCTTAAGGTGGGATGTGGGTGGAAAGAAAAAGGTTGAAAACCACTGTTGTAATTATACCTAATTGACTCATTATGTGCACAGTTTCATAACTCCAAAGGAAATGGGCCAATTACAATTTTTCTCAAGCTAAATATTTCAGTAACAATTGGATCTCGAGCAGTAATTCTTAACCTTTCCTTCCCACTCACATCCCACCTTAAGCAATCCCTTACTAATCACAGAGCACTAATGGTATAGGGATTACTTAAAATAGAATGTGAGTGGAAAGAAAAAGGTTGGGAACCACTGTTATATTGGATAGATCCCTGAAAAGTATAAGGAAATCAAAGATGGCAACACAAATGGGAGCTGTGATGAAAGATTTGAATTTAGTTGAAATTTGGAGGAGAATAAATCCAACAGAAAATTATTTTTCTTTTTATTCATCTAGGCATGATTAATTTTCTAAAATTGATCTGTTTTTGATTTTGGCACATTTGCAAGGTATAGTAGTGCAGGCTGAATATAAGAGTAGGGTTATATCTGATCATTCTATCTTGTTTATTTCTTGTGTAAGTCCTGAAGTGTTACAATCAACTTACTGGTGGAGGTTTAATGCAATGTTATTGAAGAAACCAGAGTTTATTACTTTTGTTAAGGAACAGATTACTTTATTTTTGGCTGCAAGTATTAATTCTGTAAGTAGTATTTTGCTTTATCTGCATGGTCAAATTATTAGTTACTCTACGAAAGTTAAAAAAAAACAATATCTGGCAGAAAGTTTGGCGTTGGAGAAGCAAATCACTGAGTTAGAAAAGGAATTTCAGAAAAAGGTTACAGAAGATAAGAAAGCAGCATTAACTAAGTTTAAGTTATGTTATAATACTTTACAAACATATCGGTATGAGCGATTAATTCAAAGTCTAAGCAACATTATTATGAGTTGGGCGAAACGGCTCATAAGGTATTAGCTTGGCAATTAAAAATGGAACAAGTATCGAGAACTATTAATGCTGTTAAAAAGAATTCAATAGTTACTTCTAAACCTCAGGATATTAATGACCAATTTTATTCATTTTATCAGAAATTGTATACTTCTGAAGGAAAACGGGATGTTGGTTCTAAGGAATCCTTCTTATTTAAGTTAAATTTACCAGTTTTAAGGGAAGAGAATTAAAAGCTCCATTTACAGATTTTGAGATTAAATAAGCTATACAAGAGATGCTGAATGGAAAGTCACCAGGTGATAATGGAATTTCAATGGAATTTTATAAAGTATTTTATGAAGATTTATCTTCTGTATTTAGGGATGTATTGCAACAAATAGCTGAGAATCAGTCATTGCCAGAATCTTATTCTAGTGCGATAATTACAGTGATTCCAAAGAAAGATAGAGATCCGTTGAATGTAGCTTCGTATTGACCAATTTCTTTATTAAATGTGGATTATAAAATTGTGGCTAAAGTATTGGCGAATAGACTTGCTAAATATTTACTTCAGTTGGTACATATAGATCAAACAGGTTTTATTAAGAATAGAAGTGCATCTGATAATATTCTTAGAATGATAACATTGATCAATCAGAATCCTAACGAACCAATGGTGGTTGCACTTGATGCAGAAAAAGTTTTTGATAAGGTTGAATGGAATTTTCTATTTAAGGTGTTAGAGAAGTTTAATTTTGGCCTTTTTTATTGGTTGGGTTAAGGCATTATATAAAAATCCAGTTGCTAGAGTGGTGACAAATGGTAAAACTTCCTTGCCATTTAAATTATCGCAATCAACCTGTCAAGGTTGTTCATTAACACCAGCCTTATTTGCATTGGTCATTGAAGCATTAGCTTAGACAATTCAACAGAATGATAAGATTAAAGTGATAAGAATTCCATACGATGAATATAAAATTAATTTATTTGCTGATAATCTATTGGTTTATTTGACATATCCAGAACAGTCTTTGAAATATTTACAAGAATGTTTGGTTCAATTTGGGGAGTTATCTGGGTATAAAGTAAATTGGGATAAGAGTGAGATATTGCCAATTTTGGAAGGAGATTATAAAGAGTGTAAAAATATTATAAAATTAAGATGGTCAGATAAAATTAATTATTTAGGGTTAATAATGAATGAAAATGATCAATCTTTATCTGTTAAATTATGTACCTTTATTGAATAAGATCAAAATGGATTTAATTAAATGGAAAGATCTTCCATTAACATTAATAGGTCAGAGGAAAGACTTCCTCACAGTCTTAATACCTGCTTATTTTATGTTCTAAATCATTAGGACACGTTTGAAGCTTCCACATAAGCTTTTACAACCTATTAGGTCGTATTTTACATGTAGAATAATCTTCATCATTAATGTACACATAGTTTAGCCTTTATTGAGCATTTATCAATGCACATGGTAGGCCTTTTTTTTAAAAAAGAGGAATACACAGAAGGACCATAGGCTGAATTGGTAAAATGTATAAAAGAAAAAAAAATATAAAAAAATTTAAAAATAAACATTAATAGGTCAAGTAAATTGTATTAAAATGAATATTTTTCCTCGTTTTCAATATTTATTTCAGTCAATACCATGTTCATTTTCAAAGGGCTTTTTTCAGGATTTGAATAAAACGGTGAGGAAATTTTTATGGCATGGAAAATGAGCTTGAGTAGCTTTACAGAAATTGACTTCAGTTACCTCACTTTCAAAATTACTACGATGCTGTGCAGTTGAAGTTTATTAGTAGAATGATGGCTATTGATCAGCTCCCTAGTTGCACAAAGGTGGAGTTAACCTGTATTTCTGAATTTGATGTTCACCAGTTGATACAGAAGTGGAATTTGAATTTATTTCAGGGATATGGTATGCCTGTATTAAATCATTCGTTAAAGATATGGGTTAAAAGAAATTAGGTTCTAGGAAAGAAGGGTAAATCAACAATTCAAACTCCATTATATCAAAATCAGCTTATTCCCATTTCAATGTTTAATAAGCATTTAAAGATATGGTACTCTCAGGGTATAAAAGTGATTCGGGATTGTTTAGAAGGACAGTTTCTTTCTTTTAATCAATTGAGGGAGAAATTTGATATATCGGTAAATTCTTTATTTATGTGTTACCAATTCAGAGCTTTGATAAGGGATAATTATGGTAAAGAGATGTTTATCTATGTTAATGAAATTTGAATCTTTGATTTCCTTTATACCAAAAAAAGGTTTTATTTCAGATATCAATTGTAACAGGAAAGTATGGGAAAAACTGAATTTGGGAAAAAATGGAAAGTGATTTAACTTATGTTATATCTCAAGAGGATTGGGAGGTTATGTGTCATGAAGGCGTAACTAAATTGAGTAATGCAAGATATGGTTTGGTTAATTATAATTTTTTGCATCAATTATATTTGACTCATAAATTGAAAAAAATATGGATTTAGTAATATGGATTCTTGTTTTAGATGTGGGTTAAGTACTACAACCATTTTAAACACAGTTTGGTCTTGTGATAATCTACAAAAATTTTGGGAAAATATTAGGTTGGTTTTGGAGAAATTATTTAAAATTAAATTACCATTAGATCCAGTTATTTTTTTGTTGGGTTACATGGTTTCTTTGATTGGATTGGGGTTGGATAAGTTTCAAATTGCATTTGTTCGTTTGGTGTTATCTGTGGCACGAAAATGTGTAGCTATTACTTGGAAAGACAATGTAGAGATTAATATAGTATGTTGGCATAATGAAGTGAGATCTTGTGTATCTTTATAGATATATATATATATATATATAGATATATATATATAGATATATATATATCTATATATATATGGAGAAAATAACATACAATTTACATGATAATTACTCTTTGTTGTTAAAATGTGGTCATCTTATTTAGAATATATAGGTTTGGAAATATCTTAAAATTTTGTATATGTTTTATGCTTTTTCTTTGGCTCCCCTTACACGGGCTGGCTGAGGGGAGCGAGGGAGGGGGATTTATTATATTATATCATATAAAAATCTTTTTTTTTCCTGTTGTTATTGATTTTAAGTTTTTAAATAAAGTTTTTAAAAAGTTTAAGAATTATGTGAAATGTTAACATTGTGATATCTACCTCAGATATTTATGAAGCAGTGTGATTTCTCAAAGAACATCTTTTATTAATTTTTTGACAAGCACACAAGTCACATGTTTCATTTATATGCACCTGTTCATTCATGAGAGCACATAACATGCCAGGCAGCCTGCTCATGTTACTGCATTGGATGGGGAGGATGGAGGGGGGAACAAGTTGTGGAAAATGGGGAGCTGGGTGGCAGGGACATACCCTTACAGGAGGAACAAAATGGCAGAATGGATGGCCTGGTGCCCATGGCCCTACTGATCAGGACAATCTGCGCTATTGGGTGCAGGACCATCTGCTTCAACCAATATCCACTCTGAAGGGAAGTCTTCCTTGTTAATCTCACATATATTGTGCAGTACACAGCAGGCAAACACAATATCTGGAACTAAGGCAGTAGAGATATCTAAATAATACAGGCACTGCCAGCGGCCTTTTAGATGGCCAAATGCATGTTCCACCACTATCCTTGCTGAATTAAGGGCTTTGTTAAATCTTTGCTGATTTGGATCCAGTACTTGATGCTGTGTGAACCCCTTCATCAGCCAGCTTCATAGGGGGTATGCCGCATCACCCACAAGATGCCCTGGAACCTCCACACCCTCAACATCCTTGGACACCTGCAGGCACAACAATGCAGAAATGTAGTTAATTCATGCACCTGAATGTTGACACAGCAAGCATGCATAACATATTGAAACACTGAGCTTTGAAGGGTGAATAATCATGTCATGTGGGAAGGGGTATCCGCCCTGGTCCTCAGCTTTTCTATACAGAGGAGAGTTGGCAAGCACTTGGGCATCATATATGTGGCCTGGTAAGCCCACAAACACATCTGAGAAGCTGTAACATGAATGGAAATCACACAGTGAAGTTGTAGTCATTTGAAATATGATATGATAAAGTTCAATAGAAGCTTAACTCACCAGAATCTGTGGTCGACCACCGCTTGCAGAACCACCGAATGCCACCCTTTGCGATTGTAGTAGGCTGCAGTATCCACGCTGGGTGCGATAATGGGAATGTGTGACCCATCAATGGCACCAGCAAACATTGGGTATCCCCTTTGGGTGAAGATATCAATGGTCTCCTGGAGATGTGTTCCACTTGGCAGGGAGATGAAGTGTTTACCGAGGAACTTCCTCAAGGTGACAGTCACCTCCTGCACCACCATGCATACGGTGCTGACGCCTATTCCAAAGATGGTACTGATGGATCGATACTCACAAGGGGTGGCATACCACCACAAGGCCAAAGCTAATCGAAGTCCAGGCTCCAATGGTTACTGTAAGTCTGGTCTATGCACCTTCAGGTGAGGTTCTATGAGTTCCAGGACAAAGTGAAAGGTGTCACGCAACATACAAGTGTCTGCTGCACTCAGCATCTTCAGATTTGGTGAGGACATTACTCCAGAACTCAGCACCCTGGGGTTGGTTCAACCGATGTGTCATCATAGCTAACTGATTGAACAGCAGCATACGCCTTCATCTGCAGCGCCTGCTGTCTAACTTCCCCTCAACCTTTGCAGGAACCTTCTCCTGATTGCACCCATGTGATTTTCAGATCTCAAGGATGATTGAAGAGCTTCAACAGTACAAATAGCCTTACCAAGGATCTGCCGTATCTCATTCTGAACACTCAGAAACACTGAAATCATCATTATTATGTCTCCTGCCTGCACAGGGTCTACCATTGACCTGTGTTCCTTCTTCTCACGCTCAAAATGACATCACATCAATGGGAGCACAGCTGACACTGAGCAGGAGCCGGAGAGTACTCAGAGCCGTATCCAGTGCAGCTGTGTCCTTCAAGAGGCCATCATTGCGCTTTAAATGCTGCCACCTGAACGGAAATTTAAAGGGCCGCTTCTGCTTCTTAAGGTGCATTCTTAGCATAGAATGCACCTGAAAAAGCCTTAAATGTCTTAATTATACCAGCCACTACAGTTTCCCTTGCTAGCTTATTCCATGTACCTATTGCTCCTTGTGTGAAAAAGTTGCCCCTTGGCTCTGGTTTCCTCCCACATCCCCAAGGTACATTAGTCGCTAGATTAATATGCACCTGTAAATTGCCCTGAGAGTGGGAATCTATGGGGAGTTGATGAGCACATGGGGGAGTAAAATGGGTGAAAATAACATTAGTATAAAAATGGAGCTTGGTGGTTGGCATGGAATCCGCAAACCAAAGGTCTTGTTTCCATGTTGTCTCCCTCTCTCTTTGATTCTGATAAATCATAAACAGGTTTCATGATGTTTTTCTCAAAGTGTTTTCCTGCAACAAATAGCATGAAATCTCTTTAGTCAAGGAGTCACAGAATGAATGCCCCTAGCAATTGTTATAAAGCCCAGAGGATCCTCTTGCCCAGAGGATCCATGCATATGGATAAATGGTGGCAAGTAGATTGGTGCAAGTTATTACGTTACACTCTCCAAGACATACACTGTCATGACTTGGAAATTTCTTGCCATTGTTTTATTGTTGTGAGTTTAAGTCCTGTAATGCCTATCCAATAGCATAATGGGAGTACGCTCATCTAATAACAATATAGATTAATGAAGCTGGGTCACCACTAACTTCAAGTACCGGAAGAAATGTAGAATAAATGTTGATCTTGCCAGCAATAGGACATTAAACAACAAAAAAAAAACAAGACTGAGTGGGATGCCCACTCTGTGATATGACTCAATAGCTGTAACTTGGAGGTAACTGATTCCTCCATACATGTAGAATTTCACAAAGAAAGCAGAGGATTCAGGTCAAAAGAGCTATCCATCAATCTCTGTAGCACAAGCTCTGAGGCATTGCACTTACAGTACCCTATGTCCTCACCTTTATCACGCTAACTTCTTTCTGAACAGAAAAGAAATCAACTCCAGTCATGCCTAGTTCATTCGTGACCACTTGTATCACCTTGTCAAGGCCAAAGCTTAGAGTTGTGCCAATTCTCATAAAGGTAAGGCCCATTTTATGAAAATTCACTTTAATGAAGAAACCAGTGTTCACTTTTATGAAAATAGCCTTCAATAGAAATGAATAGATCTTCGCTTTATGCCACTTTGGCTCATGAAAGGTTTCATAGGAACATTCTAGTTTCGTTAAATGGGGTAGAGCTGTCCTTCATTTATTTTTGGTGTTAACACCTTTAAAGAGGTGCAACCTAGATCCAGGCCTATAAGGGGAAAAAAAAGATGAGACATATAAAGCCAGAATTCCCCAAATGGGCAAAGAGATAATGATCAAAATAAAGCAAAAAATTAAAGGCATGATAATCATCCATTGAGTAGCACAAGTGAGAATAGAGCTGATTAAAGAAATTACAGAGGGGAAGTAGAAAAGGACATTGGTGAGTCAAAGAATATGAGGGAAGATTTGCAGTGAACAAAATGAAAATTCAAAAATGTTCTGTTGGCATGTAAAAGTATTCAATGGGGGGGGGAACTAAAAAAAATCTATTCATAGAAGAAGACAAGACAGCATAGGTGCTAAGTGAATTATCTATGTCAGGGGTGGCCAAACATTTTTGGTTGTGGCCATATTTTGATAGATATAAGGAGCCATGGGCCAAACAATATTAAGCCCGGGAGTTTTCAACCACCATCAGTTCCTTTAAAGTCTTTACAGAAATGACACCAGTTAGACTGGGTGGTTGGACCATGTGGGGAAACACTGAGACTTCACTCCCGGGTGTCTATGGGTCCGCACCTGCAGCAGTTACAGCAGCTCCGGTGTTGCCACCATTCCCCCCCACCAAACAGGCCACATAAAAATGTGCAATGGACTGCAGTTGGCACAGGTGCTGTAGTTTGGCCACCTCTGTTCTACATCAATCTTTGCAAAGTATTAAAATTCTGCTCGAGCAGCATGCCAACTTGTAGTTATGATAATTGATTGGCTAAATCTTAAGAAAGGTACAACAAAGCTTAACATTACTTAAAGTAAATAAATCACCAAGAACAGGTGAGATTGAATCTTGGTAGTCAAAGGACACTGTAGCTGAAGTAGGCCATTTGGACAATGTAGCCTGCTCTGCCATTCAATACAATCATGTGCTAGGACACCCTAAACAAAATTACCCCATTGTTGCCAGGAATGGGTGTTACCGGTTCTTGGGACTTGAGCCATCAATCAACTGATCCAGTAGCACATGTGAGAGAGGGCTCACACGAGTTCCCTCGGGACCAAGGGCATTATAAATACTATAACTGTAAATAAAAGAGTTTGTTCTTTGAATTTGGGAAAACACTGGTGTCGGTCGTTTCTCTCTGGGTCTAATGAGGTGGAAGCTTGTATTCCACAAATCGCGTGCACAGTACAAACATTCGGCGATCGAACCTTGGTAGCCAAGGGACACTGAAGCTAAAGTAAGCCATTTGGTCCACATAGCCTGCTCTACCATTCAATACAATCATGGTTGATCCTTCAGCCCAATATCATGTTCCAGCTTCCTTCCCATATACTTTGATAGCTAAAAAATCTATCTCCTCCTTAAGTATGTTTAATCACTTGGGCTCCACTCCTCTGTGGTAGAAAATGACATAGGTTCACTACTTGCTGACTGCATCAAAAATCCTCCTCATCTCCATCTTAAATTTCTCAGTAGTATCTGTGACTGTGACTCTTCAACTTGGAGCTATCTGCCAGAGGAATTTAAAAAAACATTCAATCTCTATTCTTTCTGATCAATTCTAAGTTTGTACCATTCAACAAAATCTTCTCTTATATACCTATTCTCCGAATACAAGAACACATGATCTCATAGGAGAATCCTGCTATCCCCCGAATCAGAATAATGAACCTTCACTACTCTCCTTCTACTTGCATGTACCTTTTAGTTTAGGTAATGACTCAATGGGCTAATTAGTGCTGTATCATTCTTTGCTTCGACTGCCAGGATACATAATGCTTTGGGTTTCTCTCTTTCCTGTCTGTTAGTCACCCAGATGTAGAAACTATCAAAACAAACACGTCCAATCCAGAGCTAATCAAGGGGGTTGCAAAGTAGAAATATACACAGACAAAAAAAAGACAATTATATTTGGGACAAAATGAAAACAATTAAATGCAAGACAAAATGTTTTTAGGCAAACATTCTATGAAAGTTTCAGATATAATCAGAAAGTGAACTGAACTGCAATTTCAAGCTCAGCCATCAACAGGGGTGAGTTTCATTTTCAAGAATGCAGCAATTTTCATTTGATAGGCAGTCCTTCAAGTCTTGCCTGAATCCCAAGTGCTACAACACTCAATTATTACTTTGCTATCACTTTAATTCACAACTATAGCTACACAGAGGAGCCTGGTTGAGAGAAGGCATCATAAGGCATTTTCAAGCTGCCTTGTAAAATGGGGTTAACTGGGCAATTTGCCCAGTTAGCACCCCACTCACAAGGCAGCTTGAAAGGATCCGACTAGGTCAGCGGGCTCCAAAATCAACTGGGTCCCTGCTCTATCTCGGAGGCAGTCAGGGAACTCAGTTAAACTTACCTAGGTCGCGTCCACCGGCAGTTCAAAAACAAAAATGGCTAACCCAGTTACTCCAGTGAAATCGGAGCTTGTGAATTGGCGTCACATGGAAACCCCGGTTGAGGTCTCTGCTGTGATTGGGGGGGAGATGGGTCGCTGCCATGGGGGGGGGGGGAGGGGGAAGGTGGAGAGCACAATTTGGGGGAGTGAGGTCACTGATATGGGGGGGGAAAGAGGTCGCTGTCGCAGTGGGGGGGGAATGCCACTATCAGCGGGGCCAGAGGGCCAACTGCTGCAGGGGTGTGGGGGAGCACAAGTGATGGAGGGAGGGTGACTGACAGCTGGTGGGGGGGTGGGGAAAATGGGGGCAACTAACCACCAACAGTTTGCGTGATGCCTCTCTCACCACGTCATTGTGGGGGCAGGATCCCCCTTAAATCACTGGGTTGGCGATTTAATGGGTCAATCCCCCTGAAGTTTAAAAGGTGCTGGAAGCAGCTTTGCCCCAGTAATTGCACCTGAGTCGCAGGAGTGCGACTCAGGTGCTGCAGCTTAAAATAACCTAGTTAAAAGGGAGGGGAATTATTTGCAGCTTCAATCCAATGAAGGCCGAGCTATCCCCAATTGCCACAATGAAACACAGGTCATGTTAATATATAGGAAAAGTAACAGCCAGCTGTGGTCTATATTACCTTCATCCCAGATGGATTGACCAGGATGGCTTGTTACATCTTGGGTGTCCAGAACCATCACCAATTGAGTCAAGTCTGACCTGGTATAGGTGATCCACCCAGACCAAACCTGCATGGTTCCGGTCAGGAAAAATCTCTGACAGTCTTGTGCTACTCAGGGATAGTGCAGGAGAGTGGGGTGGGGGGGGGGGGGGGGGTGGGGGGGGGAGGGGAGTGGGAAGGGCAGGGGAAAAGGGTGGGGAGGAGGGGTTGGACACCTGCCTAGGTAGCTTAGAGCAGGAAAAGTCTTTTGACTGGATATTGTGCATGTATATGATAGAGATGCTGTCCACAATGAACTTTGGCAAGGGAATTTGAAATCAAATTAAAATGCTCTACACAAACATCAAAATAGTACAAATTAATGGGAAAAAAACACACATGGCTTCCCCAGTCTGAATTCAAGCAGGGTTGCCTGCATAGAGTATGCTGCATAGAGTCCTTTTCTGAATCCATGATGAGGTCACCTTGACGATATTGAATTCACACCCTTAACTCTCACACCTGCGTCAACCAAACTCCAATATGTGAGCCCACCATGTATGCACCAACCAAAAACTTACACATGCGCATTGGAAGCAAGATGGCCACACCCATTTGATTAAAGAGTTTACTTTAAGATTTCGTCACTCCATCCATGCAAAAATCTGATTTGCGTCCATTCTGAGATACGACTGATCCTTTGGCCCCAATTACTGTCATATGTCAGAGACTACCTGTATTTCAAAATGAATAATCTATCAGCCCTAAATAAAATGCATCCCAATGCCTGAAGATGTAGAGTAGAGGTAGATCAAAAAAGCATTTTTTTAGTCAAAATTGAAATACTTTTATGTTGCAGAAGGAACAGACGACTACGGGATAAAGTAATAGATCAACCAACAAATCACCAACCTAGTTCACCAAACAACCACAGTTGGTAATTAATTTGGAAAGCTTCCAAGTGGCACTATTAAACATTTGACAGAGAGAGAAGGTGTGAAATGTTGGTTACCCTTCACTTTCTAGTGATGCTGCATAACCTGTTTAGTTTCTCTAACACTTTTGTGCATTGCACTAGACACCAGCATCCCAGACTTTCTTATTTAACTCTTAGAGAACTACCTGTTTTTTCAAGGAAAGGTTGTATCTGACTAATAGCAATATTTTCAGAAGAGTGAAATGTATGATGTTGTCCATGGAGATCAGTGGTTTTCAAACATTTTCCACTCACATCATCGTGGCTTGGCTTCATGAATGAAGATTCAGAAAAGATGGTAGACATGGGAACGTCCTTCGAGGCTGCACAAAGAATATTTTTTTTTAGGTGGAGTGCAGTGAGTGCAGTAATGGCCTCACTCTTCACACCTGGGGTTTACCTGCTGGGTTAGTGATAGCCAGGTCCTCAGGTTGCATATGTTATGTCAGAATGTCCTTCTGGATGGATGGCCTGACAAGGCAATAAGCCTCATCTGCCCTGGAGTATTCCTTCCCTTAGGGTGGCTGCCAACCAAGCTAACAAGCCCAGCCTGCCCAATCAGTTATAGCGCCGAATATTCTGTCGCGCATTGACGTAGCAAACTCATTGAAAATGGGGGACACCTCGAGAAGGGGTTGCTACAGACGCAGTAATGTAGGAGAAACCAGTTGCAGGGACTTCCTGCCTGGCAAACAAATAATGTGCATGCAGCAATTACTGGGTGAGCGGGACATTAGGCCCAGACCTCACCTGTGGCCCCTTCCCCCATCCCTTTACTATAGGTGCTATGATTAGTAAGGGATTGCTTAAGGTGGTATGCGCATGGAAAGAAAACCACTGTTTTAATCGTACCTGATTGACCCGTCATGTGCACGGTTTCAGAACTCCAAAGGAAATGGGCCAATGACAATTTTTCTCAAGCAAAATATTTCAGTAACAATTGGGTCTGGAGCAGTGGTTCTCAACCTTCCCTTTTCACTCACATCCCACCTTAAGCAATCCCTGACTAATCACAGATCATCTATAGCATAGGGATTACTTAAAGTAGTAAGTGGGTGGAAAGAAAAAGTCTGAAAACCTCTGATGTAGATAGAACACAGAATGAAACAGTGCAGGAACAGGAGTTTTTGACCATGTGTCAGTGCTGAACACAATGTCCAAATCATTTTTTAAAAAAAGTTGCTTGTATTTAACCATATAACCGTTTACAGCACGGAAACAGGCCATGTCGGCCCTTCAAGTCCGTACCGGTTCACTTGAACAACTCCACGAGCTCCTCCGCAAACTCCTGAGGAAGTAGAGGCTTTCTTCATGATGCCATTAGTGTGTTGGTTCCAGGAAAGATCTTCCGAGATAGTGACTCCCAAGAACCTACATATTTGCATCCCTTCATGTTCATATGTCTACCTGGAAGCTTCTTAACTACTTCCACTACAATTTCTAGCAGCTTGCATCAGGCACCTACTATTCCCTGTGTAAAATAAACACCCTGCAGCTTTGCTTTAAACTTCCTCCCCTCACCTTAAACACGTCTTCTAGTGACGCTTTTGCCCTTGGGGAAAGATTCTTTGCTTTCACCCTTTCAAAGCCTCTTATGACGATTCCCTGCACTTCCATCAGCTGAGGCCTCACATCATCCTCTTACGCTCCAGAAAAACAAAACAATTCTAGTTTGTCCAGTCTCTCCCCATAACTCACCTCCTCTCAATGTGGGAATATCCCAGTAACGTACTTCCATACCTTTTCTAAAGCCTCCACATCCTTCCTGCGATATGACAGCAGAATTGTACATGGTATTCCAAGTGCAGCCTGACCAAATTTTTATATAGTTGCAACATGACCTCCTTACTTTTGTACTGAGTCCCCTGCCCAATGAAGCCAAGCACGTCATGTGCTTTCTTTATCACTCTCTCTACTTGATTGACCACTTTCAATGAGCAATAGACCTGGAACCCCAAATCCATCTCACAAGAATATCTTTCAAAGACCTCATATTAACTGCAGATTCCCCCTACATTTGAGTTCAAGGTGACACACCTCAATCGTATCTGGATTAAACTTCATCTGTCATTTCTCTCCCCATATCGGTTATCCCCTCAATAGGACAGCTATCCTGTTGTATCCTTTCACAACCATCCACCGATCTTTTTTATCATACTACAACCTTACTCACACGCATACCTTCCTTTTTATTCCAAGTTGTTTATATCTAAAATCACAAATCACAGAGGTCCCAACACCAATCTCCGCAGACACCGCTGGTCACAGGCTCCAGCCCAAATAACAGCCTTCCACCACAACTTTCTGTGTTTCGCGAGCCAGCCAATTTCAGATGCAAACCATCAGTTCACCATGATTCCCATGCAATCTCAATTAACATTTCAAAAGGAAAATATTGTGGATACTTAACATCTAAATTGAAAGAAAGTTCTAGAAATACTCAGCAGAGGAAGACAGGTAACTGAACACTGAATTTAAAGCAAAGATTTTTTTTCGCTCTTTCATGGGATGCAATATAGGTGCGGGCATCAATCCCCAGATGTATTGGCAATCAGTAACTGTCCACTGAACTAATGCTTTTAGTGTGCACAGGATTGTCTGGAAAGGATGTCCAAGGCATCAATGGAAGAAGAAGTTTATTTTTGGGAGGGGGGGGAGAAGGCACAATTTGAAGGGAAACTTGGAACCTGATTTTTCATACACTTTCTCTAAGATTACCTGAGAATCACTGGTTGATTCTCCAGTAACACAGATGTAAAGATACTAACAAATAAAGACAATTACCACACCAACACAAAATGTATATTCACAGACGCAGTTCATGCAAAAACAATCTTGCAGTCAGACTTTTGGTGATGGAGTAGCGTTCTTGCACCTTTCCCTTTCACCCCACCAAATCACTTCTGGGTTTTTTTTTTGAGGGGGTGGGCTTCCTGGGCAACCTTTCTGCAGCTCAGTAATGTTGAAATTATTTTTTTTTTTGGAAATTGCATCCAGGCAAATTACAGTTGGAGAGAACTGCCTCATTAACTTTGTTTCAATGCAGTCCACTCACAACTCCATTACTGATGTCCCCCACCCCCTCACATCACTTATTGTGTTATTGTACGCGCCCCCACATCAGAGAGAGTTAAAAAAATATTTGCACCGTTAACGAGGGATTTGTTTTACAACCGCGCAAAGACACCATTAAACCACCCCACCCCACCCCCCTGCACAAAATTAAAACCTTCCCTTGGATTACCTTTGTACTCAACGTGGTGAGACAGATGAGAGGAAGTTTATTGAGAGAAAAGTTGGAGTCTGCGAGGTCTCCTGGTGAAACTGGCAGCCAATGGGGAGGCGCGGGGTCTCCGCTCTCGCCCGGGGCTCGGCTGGAATGAACCTTACCTTGCGCCGCCAGTCCTCACTCAGTCCGGCTCGCCCTCTGCCTCGGACCTCGCCCTTGACTTCTCCCAGTGCCCCATTCGTCTGGCTTCTCAATTCAAACGAAAATGGCATTGCCTCTGCTTCACCGATCAAGGTAGGAGCCACAGTTGGTTGAACGAACAGTTTGCAATTTAAAAACATCAACAAAACTGATGTTGCTTCACCAACTTCAGTCGCTTCGCTGTGACTCTGGGGCAACCTCTATTGTGGGCATCCCCGAAGGTGACCCAACTTTGTTTGGCATTATTCTCAGGGGGCGAATAACCCAGGGTATATTTTGTGTTACATCCAGGTAGGTCTGAAGCTGTAAAGTGGTGCACACGATCTGTGATTTGCTCGGGTGGCAGGGAGCTTGGTTACAATTGAAACACTGCAGACAAGTGTGGTGGAGGTGAGCAACTCCGTCCATCCCACGACAGATCCTGTCTATTTTTTGATGTAGCGAGACCCTTGAAATGTATTTTAAATCAAGCTCCAGGACCAGCAACCAGGTCAATTCTGCATTCAGCCTGAACCAGCGAAGGGCAGAGCAGCTTTCTCCACTCCCATTCGGATAACCTGTGCGAATTGTCCTCGGAGCTTCGATTTCAAATAGGGTTTTGAATAGACCCATTGAGATGATGCCCACCTTTAATAAATTATAAGTTGTTAATGTTTGGTGTTATTTCAACTTGTTATTTGTAAGAATGATTTACAGGAATTTGGGGTTTTTTTTCCTGCTTTACCTTTTCATTGTTTCTCGATTTTGCATTTGGTTGTGAGCTGTCACCTGTAATTTTTTACCTGTGAGGATAAACTGTTGGTAGTTGTCACCTTGCACATAAAGAGCTATTAACAATGGATGTGGGGAGTGCATTAGGAAGCAAGCACCAGTCTTGTTCCCCAGAGGCTGGTGGAGAAGCTGTCCTCACTGGGACTCAACACCCCTCTCTGTAATTGGATCCTGGACATACTAACAGAAAGACTGCTCTCCGTCCGGGTCGGTAGCAGAATATTGAGCCCTGTCATACTGAGCAATGGTGCACCCCAAGAGCTGTGTGGTCAGCACAACAGCAGTTGGCCTCATCACAACAATGATGAGTCGCACCCCAGGGAAGAGGGGGAAAATCTCGTGAAATGGTGTGAGAGTAACGACCTAAGTCTCAATGTGAACAAGACGAAGGAGATGATCGTGGACTTCAGCAGAATCAGGAACACATCTTGCACTACACATCAATGACTCTGAAGTAGAGAGAGTGGAGAACATTAAATTCCTTGGAGTTCACTTAACTAATGACCCATCGTGGACACTCAATATCTCCCCACTTGTCAGGAAGGCACAATGGCCAGTGCACTTCCTGAGAAGACTGAAGCAGGCAAGGCTACCGGCTGTCATTATGTCAACCTTCTATAGGAGCTCTGTCGAGAGTGTCCTGGTCGGCTGCATCAAAGTATGTTATGGTTGCTGCAGAGAAATGGATCGGAGGTCAATCCACAGGACCATAAGAGTGGCAAGACGATCACTGGAGTCTCTCAGTTTTTCCTCCCGTCCCCCTGATGTGATCTACTGGGATCGTTGTCTGAAGAGGGTATACAAAATTATTGAGGACCCCTTCCACCTTGCACACTGCATCTTTCAGCTGATCCCATCGAGGCAAAGATACAGGAATATCAGGGCCAGCGCCACCAGGCTGAGGAACAGCTTCTTCCTACAGGCAGTGAAAATGATGAATGACCAAAGGAACTACTCACATTAACCATCCGAATCTCTCATATTTACAAAATAATATTTATTTTTATAGCTATAATACTTGTCCTGCATATGTATTATTTGTTTGTATGTGTGTTGTGTTAGTTGTGTGTCTGCATGTTTTGCACTGAGGACTGGAGAACACTGTTTCGTCAGGCTGTACTTGTTCAATCCGATGACAATAAACTTGACTTGACTCCATTTGGGAATGTAGAAATTTCTGGATGAGAAAGGATCCATGAAGGTTAATTAAGTTTGCAGTCTTGTTAACACCATGGTACAAGCTTAAACATTCACTATGTGATACAAATAGAACATGATCCCTTTCCCGATTTATCATTGGAAAAACCTTCTATGGATAATCTTTAAGTACATAATGTGTTTATTGCGCTCCTATGTCCCCCCAACCTGTAATAGTGGTATTTAATTTGACGTGCATTTTTCCAGGATACATCAGTATGTGGCCTTGACTGATCATAGGAAGGAGAAAGTTGTGTATGATGGTGATATAGGAGGGGTATGTTGATATTCCAGGGCATATCAATGTCAAGGAGAAGCCTGGGGAAAAAAAAAACTTTCAGTTGAACAAATTCCCAGGGACCTGTGGGATCTATGCAAAGGTACAGAAGGAAGAATGAGAGGATATTTTTGTGGCCTTAGCACAAATCTTTGTGTTCCCTTATCTTTGATATTCCAGAAGAATGGAGAATAGTCTATGTTGTTCCTTTAATTAAGAAAGACCACTAGGATTAACTAGGAAATTGTAGGTTAACAAGCCTATGGCAATGGTGAGGAACTCATTAGAGAAGATTTTTAGGGACTGAATTTTCTTAGTTAAACAAATGGTTTTATTAAGGAGGGTTAGGACAGGTTTGTGCAACGGAGGTACTGTGTCTCAAATTTAATTGAGGTTTTTTTGGGGAGGTGATAAAGATGATTGATAAGGGTACCACAATTGGCACTGTCTGTTGCAAAGCATTTGACAAGGTCGCTCAGGGTAGATTGGAGTTGCAATCTAGCATTTCTGCCACCTACTACATGATCCCACCACCTACTGTATGATCCTACCACCTACAACATGATCCCACCACCAGACACATCTTCTCCTCTCCTCATTGCCTTCAGCAAGGACCTCTTCTGTGACTCCCTTGTCCACTCTCCTGTCCCACCAATCGCTCCCTTAGTGCCTATCCCCTGTGACTTTAAGAGGTGCTGCAGTACACTCACATCTCCTCCCTCACCACCGTGCAGGGGCCTAAAGAATCTCTCGCTTTGCTGGTAAATCTGTAGGGTCTGTTTGCTGCCTTCAGTGTTCCCATTGTGAAATCTTTATATTGGAGAGACTGGGGGACCGCTTAGTTGGGCACCTCACCTCAGCAGGGATCTCCCAGTATCACCTTGTATTCTGTCTGGCTGCCCTCAAAATGGTTGTTGGTAGAATCGGCTTCTCTGATTTCTATAGCTTCCTCCCACCACCTTCACCTATCCCTATAATCACCTTTTCTTTAGCTCTCTCTCCCCTTTTCCTTCCACATCTTCTCCCCAGCTCTATATTCAAAGTCAAAGCCTCCTCCTCCTTCCCCCAACTATTGTCACCTTTCCTATCTCCTATCCATGTCCAATCAAGAGTTTTTGTTTGTTGGTCTGTACTCCTCCCCCTGCTCTTTCTTCCCTCTTCCCAAACTTTTAATTCAGATACCTGCCTGCATTTATTTTTTTAAAAATATTGATTTTAATAAAAATACAACCAAAAAAAGGGTACATTGCAATAAAATAGTACGGACAATTACATAAACTAAATAAGATATTCTGTATATCACCAACATACATGAATTGTAAATCATATCCTTAATTCATATTCTAAATAATATATACATTTTTTTTTAGAAAAAAAACTAAGAATGCAAAAAAAGAAAATAGTAGAGGAGAAAACTCAACCCCGTACCGAACTGTATTGCCAGGTGCTATATACATGACTAGTGTTAAAGGAAAAGTGAAGGTAGAAAAATAAATTATATAAAGAACATGGAAAAGATACAAGTTAGACAATTTAATTACATTGGAGTAAAATTATAAAGTTAGCGAGCGAGTCATAAATTGCCCCCATAACTTCTGAAATCTTGTATCTGAATTATTAATTGAATAACGGATCTTTTCCATATTCAGTCAGAACATTATGTAACACCACCACTGATCATGAGTTGGTGGGGCAGCGTCCTGCCACTTCAGTAAAATTGCCTGCCTCGCCAAAGAGAGACAAAAGAAAGAGCGCGAATCTGATCCAAAGATAAAGAAGAATCGTTCCATCCTGTTGTTCTGAACAGGGCCACCAAAGGATTTGGTATTAAATCTATATTTTAAAAAAAATTGATAAAGTATGGACTAGGACAAGTCCAGAACATATGAATTAATGATGCTTCTCCACTCTTAAACCTGTCACAACTGCCTGCTTTTTATTCATATCTTGAAGAAAGGCTCCCAGGCCTGAAATATCAGTTTTATATCTTTACCTCCTGTGGATGGTGCAAAACCTGCTGAGTTCTTCCAGCATTTCTACAGTTTTGGGCTCATTATTTTTTTTTTTAAAAAAAGGATATGCTGGCATTGGAAATGGGTTCAGAGAAGATTTACAAGAATAATTCCTGGAATTAAGGGATTAGCAGATGAAAAACATTTGATGGCTCTTCGTCTGTACTCCTGCAAGCTCAGAAGAATGAAGGGGAAGCATTTTGAATGTTAAAAGGCCTGGATAGAGAAAATATGGTGATGTTATTTCTCATGGTAGGAGCATTGAGGACAAGAGGAAACAACTTCAAGATTGAAGAGTACCCATTTATAACAGAGATGATGAGGAATTTCTTTAGACAGAGAGTGGTGAGGCTCTGGAATTATCTACCATGGACAGCTGTGGGTACCAAGTATCTGAATCAAAGGTTATGGGGAGAAGTCAGGAGAGTGGGAGAATGGATCAGCTCGACATGCTTCTAGATCTAATGGTTCTATGGAAGGGAAAAGAGGGATATGACCATATACAGGCAAATGGGATTAGTTGACTTTAGCACATGGTTGGCACAGAGATGCTGGGCCAAAGGGCCTATTCTCGTGCTGCTCAGTTCCATTTATTTTTGCTAGATAGTTTTCATGAACATAAACATTGAATGGTTACGGCATCAGATCAGGCCCCCGTTGGCCTTATGATTCTGTACTCAACAAAATTCTGCTGGCTCTTTGCGATGTCTCGTTATTCCCTGCACGTTCCTGTCTGTAAGCCTCCAAAACACTACTGTCCTATCTTTGCAACAGCACCACCACCCCACCCCACCTTACCGGCAGATCTGTACATCTTCTTTGAACTTTCCTTTCCCCGCTCATGCTAAATGCATGCCCTCCATTATGTGACATTTCTACCCTGCAAGAAAAATTCTGAGTGACTACCTTATCAATGCCTATCGTAATTTTATAAACTTCTATCACATATATCCTCTGCCTCTGCTCCAGAGAAAATAACCTGTTCATTTTAATTGCGCTCTGTAATCTAGGCAGGATCCTGGTAAATCTTTGTGGTACACTTACCAAAGGCCTCACATTCTTCCTGTGAATGGGATGACCAGAATGGCAAACAATACTCCAAGTGTGAACCAACCAAAGATTTATGTCATTGGAAAGTGCTTTCCTCACTCTCATACTCAATGCTTCAACCAATGAAGGCAGTATGCTGTAGGTCTTCTTTACCACCTATCTTCATGAATGGCAACTTTCGAGGATCTCGGGACTTGGAACCCCAAATCCCTCTACATATCCTAGCTGAATACATTCCCCTTGTATTTAACCACCCAGAGTTCAATATCTCACACTTGTTCAGATTAAACTCTATGTGCCATTTCTCTGTCCATACTTGTAATTATTCTTTCATAATCCTCGAAACTGTAACTCCACTAGGTGATAATTAATGACAAATCATTTATTATAATGTGTATTACACATATGGATCAAAAATTTTACTTGACAGGTACATTTTAAAGGGTTAAAAAAATACAATAGTGTGTATTCAATTAAATTAAAAAGAGACACCAAATGTTCACAGTTACCATAGTGCAAGACAAAAGGTATTGTGACAGTAGAGTGCAGACAATTTTTGTGGTGTCAGAGTAGTCCGTGATTCAAGAGTGACCGCTTTAGAAAGAAACTGTTCTTGAACCTTGAGGTGCTGGTCTTTAGGGCTTCTGTATTTTCTGCCTGAAGGTAGCAGTGAGAAGAGGTGATGATTAGAGTGATGGATGTCCTTTATAATGGTTGCCTTCTTGTCACATAGATGTCTTCAATGGATAGCAGGTCAGAGCCTGTGATGGACCTGGCTATGTTTGCTACCATTTGCATTGCTGGGCACTCAAATTGCAAAACCATTTGTGACATAATTAGTTAGCATACTTTGCACAGTGCATCTGTGGAATATGGAATAACTTCCTCCAACCTCTTGGTGTCACTTCTTCATGGATTCCTTTTTGCTGGACCAGGAGAAATCGTCTCATGTCCTTTATTTAAACAAAACAAAAACCAACCAAGCAAACATTACAATATTTCAAACTTAATCTAAATACATGTGGTATTTACCTAAAAGAAAAAAGAGTAAAAAGAAATTAAAAAAGAAAAACCTCTTATTAATCACCCCCCCCAACCCCCTACAAACTCAAAAAAGAAAAAAAAAGGGACAAGAAACCCACAACAGGAGCACTTCACTTTCTAATACCTTTAAATATGTAGAGACCAATAAGAGAAAGGGAATGCCTTGAGATTCATTTAAATTTTAATACCAACAGTTTGTAAATATGAGCTCCATATTTTCCAAATTTTATGCTATTCGTCTCTTAAATTAGAATTAATTTTTTTTTCAAGTGGAATACAGCTCCAAACTTCTACAGGCCACCTATCCATTCCCAGAACAGTATCCAACTTCCAAGTTATACCAATACATTTTCTAACTATTGCCAAAGCAATTTGAACAAATTTTACTTGATACATGTTAAGTTTTAATTGAGGTTTAATCCCTTTAACATCAAAAATAACACTCGATCCTGTGGTAATTTTACTCCAGTTATTTGTTCTAATAAATTACCCATTTCAAGTCAAAAAATGTTTAATTGTGGAACACTGCCAAGTTGAATGCAAAAAAAAATGCCAACGACTTGTCCACATCCTAAACATAAATCTGAATAAATATAATTTATATTATGTAACTTTTGTGGTGTTGAATATAACTGATGAATAAAATTGTATTGAACTAACCAATATCTCACATTTATTGTATTTTTCATACTTTCTCTACATATCTGAATCCATTTACATTCAACTGTTTGCTTATTTAAATCTACCTCCCATTTATGTTGTTTTTCTGACTCCTTCCTTTCAAGCTTTCTTTTGTAAAAATTTATACATCTCTAAAATGAATTTCCTTGCATCTCTACTGCCCTCTGTGTTTTAAGCTCTCTCAATTTGGTTACAACAGCCAGAATAATTCGAGGAATTGCACCAATTATTCATTGGTTTAGGTAACAATGTTGAAGATGTTTGGTTGCCTGCCCGAAGCATGACTGGTCGCAATATCGCCATATGCTCAGTTCCATTGACATCAGTGGAACCCAATATATTAGAGAAAAGCTTATGATGTAGACATTTCTGGTTAAATGTCTCCATTTGTGGTCCCAAAGCTTTCCTCACCTTCTAGGTTTGATACTACTGAAATATCTCAAGTTAGTAGAAGAGCAGATCTGCCTGTCATGGTTCGAAGATTTGGAGGAGCATTGACAATTGTGCGAAATGATTAAAAGTGAAAGGCATTGAAGGTATTGTGCTTGAACATGCCACTCATTTCTCTATAAACCATGATATTTCCTGGATCTTCTGTTCATGGCTTGCTACCTCAAGCTGCCCTGATGCAAAATGGCAAGATTCTGAATGATAGCAGGGTGTTATGTGACGTGCTGAAACCTCACCATTGATGATGTCACTAGACACTCCTTTCAAAGAATTGGGATTATTTTCAGGATTTATCCCACAGTCTTTGGGATTTATTTTTGGAAAACTGACCTCTGGCAAAGTGATATGGTACTGGGAGTCCAATATGATATACAATAGACAACAACCCAATTTGGCAACGACATTGCTACTGGTGATTTATATTCTATTCTGTATTGGAATAAAACATTTGGTCATATTTATTGCATATTTCCTTCTTTGGCTTGGCTTTGCGGACAAAGATTTATGGAGGGGTAAAGTCCACGTCAGCTGCAGGCTCGTTTGTGGCTGACAAGTCCGATGCGGGACGGGCAGACACGGTTGCAGCGGTTTCAAGGGAAAATTGGTTGGTTGGGGTTGGGTGTTGGGTTTTTCCTCCTTTGTCTTTTGACAGTGAGTAATAAGAATTAACACTTGAATTTCACCTTGCATCAGGAAAAAACAAGGAAAGTTCTTGGAAAAGCTTTGGATTTTCACATTTGCAATCTTTCAGACAGCAGTTTGGCCTCCAGCATTGTGCAGTAAGTAATATTTGTTTAAAGTATGTATGAGCCTTTTGAGATGCTTGAAGGTAAATACTTAAGACATTCAACAGTTATGAACTTGAAACGATGGGTTGATCCATAAAACTGGCTCTGAAATAGGGTTTGTGTCACTGTGTAGAATAGTGATTGACAATCCCATCCAAACTCCACCCATTGCTCTTGTTCTTTCCATCAAACACACTATCCCCTGAACCCTGCAAAATCCAGTATATAATGCCCTGGAGAGGGTGAAAAACATTCTACACCTGCCAGTTAGAGTAAAGATGATAAGGAAAATTCTGTACAACTTTCTGAAGGCCAGTTGACCAGGTGTAAAGAAATAATTTTTAATTAATGACTAAATGTTTATAGTCAGTATTTAATGCAATATACAAAACACTGGAGATACCCAGCAGGTCATACAACATTTATAAGAAGTAACAGGTAACCAATATTTCAGATGTTGAGTCCTCCATTAAGGTATTGCCAGAAAACGGGGAGGTGGCTGAATAAAAAGGTAGGAGAAGGAGAGGAAATGAGGGAGGAAGGATCAGGGAATATGGGCTAACAGGCAAGAAGTCATGGGTGGATGTAGGTGGGAGGATGGAAGAGAAAAAAACTCTGAAAAGTAAAATAGCGAGGGGAAGAAAAGTAGCGAGCTAAAGGAAAGGCGGGGATAGGGAAAGAGAGGGAGGAGGGGTTTAATAGAAACTGGAGAGGTTGTTGTTAATGCTATCTGGTTGAGATGACCCTCAACTTGGTTCCTCCAATTTGTGGGTAGCCTCAGTTTTGCAATGGTTGAGGCCATGGATAGACAGGTGGATGTGGGAATGGAGGTTCCTGTTATTGCAGCAGAGAGTGAAATTGTTCAATGAAACAATCTCCCAGTTAGCGTCTAGTTTCTCCAATGTAGTGGAGTCCACAATAGGACCACTGGATGCAGTGGATGACTCCTGCAGATTCACAAATGTCCCCAAATGGTGATGTGTTATGGACCATGTGACATTTCTTGTGGTCATATGGGATGGTACTGAGGGGGTGATTAGTGGGAAGGGATGATTGGTTGAGAGAGTGCTGCAGAAAGTGGAGAGGTGAGGAGAGGGAGAGATATGTCTGGTTCTGTTGTTGGTAGAGGATAGCATTGTTGGGTGCAGAGGCTGGTGGCGTGGCAGGTGAGGACAAGGGGACTCTTGTTCTTGTGCCTCGGGGCAGAGGGGGCCAGGACAGATTTGTGGAGAAATGGAGGAGATGTAGATAATGGCAGTAGAGGGGAAGGAATGTTTTTGAAGAAGGAAAACATCTGGGATGGAAGATCACTTGCAGTTGAAGCAGTGATGGAGTTGCTCTATTGGTGGGAATCACTTTGTAGGGGGGAGCTGGAGGAAAGGAGTCAGGGATGGAGAAAGAGAGAGACTTTGATGAGGGGTTTAACAGAAACTGGAGAAGTCCATGTTAATGCCGTCTAGTTGGAGAATGCCTCTGTCGTCTTTCCTCCAGATTTCCATCTCCTACCCTTTCCTCTCCATTCAGTGATTCACACCCTCCCCCTATCACCTCAGCTTTTTTTTTTCTCTTCCACCCACCCATATCCACTCATGACCTGTGCTCCTCCCACTTTCCCCTTCCACTCTCCTCCTCCCATGCCTGCCTGGTATTTTCTCATACCTTGTCAAAAGGGCTAAGGCCTCAAATGTTGGTTACCCTTGACATTGTACAGATGCTGCGTGGCCTGCTGAGTTTCTCCAGCACAGAATCTGCAGACTTCCCTATTTAAGTTGGTATCTAATTACTTCCAATAGCAGATAAAATCTTTTAGCCGATATGGATTCTTTATCCACCTTCCATCAAGTTCCTCAAAAACTTGTGTGCACAATCTCCATGAAAAGTATTTGTTCAGTAATTAAGTTGTCCAAATCTTTTGTCATTTAAAAAAGTAATTCAAATAATAAATAGCTTGCATTTGAGGTGGGTGACTTTATTTGTCCTCTTTTAAGGCACCATTATCATCCATCTGAGATTATAGTTCACATACTGAAGACAGCATCTCTAATAGCATACTTCCTCAGTGCTACACTGATTAACTAGATAAAACAATCCAAATACTACAGTGGAATTTGAACTCTCGCAACTCTACAATCACAATGAATTTTGTTGTGACACGATCTGAGTATGATATAATTAGAACTTTGTATAGTACAGTATATTTTCTTTTATCTAGCTGTTGAACAGAAACATGCCTACGATGGCCTGGGTGATAACACCGTGTGTCCTAATATTAGGATTGGACAAGATGACTTGCCAGGTACGTTTTTCAGATGTTAAAAGAAGCTTCGCCCCCCCCCCCCAAAAAAAAATTGCCATATCTCTTGTGATGGAGAGCAAAATTCATCTCAGAGGATCAACTTCTGTTTCAGTTCACACTACGATCATTAAAGTAAGAAATCTGACGGGTCTCACCTCATTTTGGCTTTATTTTAAATATATTTGAGCTCCTTGCTTTAAATGTACTTAAACACCAAGTGAACCGTAGCACAGGCTGTAGCACTCCTCTGCTGCAGTGATGGGGTCTGGCGTCCATTTTCTATCTTTGCCTCCACCCTATTCAATGCTGCCACAACTCTCACAAATTGGCTGATTCCTGAAATTCCTCAATCTCTGATGTTGCCATCAAATGAATAAAAATGTCTAATGGATGCATTTCCTACAGTCTGTTGAATCACTCAAAAACAATTGCAAACTTATTGATGCTTAATTTTCTTTTTTTGAAGCTCAAAATTCAAGTCACTATAAATTGAGTCTCCTGAGTAAATTAGAAGCTTTTAGAAAACGTTCCAAGCTGAAACCTTTTCGCAATGAACCTTGGATGCTGCCCATGTTAGCTTGGCAATAGTACATTGCTTCTATTAATATGCTAGATATTTCTTCATTATGATGTAAACATTAATTGGATATGATGCACAATCCATTTAGCAGAATTAACTCTGACATTGGAAAAAATGCATTTCAATTACTGCAAACAAGATATTTCTCAATACAAAGGGGAAAAAATGCTTAAAATATTCAGCAGGTGACATAACATCTGCAGACAGTGAAAATGTTAACTTTTCATTTCTATTACCATTTCTGATGAAGGGCTAACCATCAGAAATGTTATATCTATAAAGTCTGCCTGACCTGAGTATTTCAAGCATTTTTTATTTCAGATTTATGGCATCAACAGCTTTTGCTTTTGTGTCCTGATCTTCCTTTGCTTTCCTGCCCTGTCAGGATTTGATCTTATTTCCCAATTCCAATTGGATTCCATTCCACTGCGGGGTGTGAAGAGAGTGGAAGGTTCCACACCATTGCAGATTGCCTTCAGACTTGACAGAGAGGCAAACTTTGATATTCCAACAAGGTAGGAAACACACAAAAAAAATCTGTTTTAATCCTGATGACAAGCAATCCTGCTGCAGGAAAATTAATTTTAAGCAAGCTAATATGAAGCACATCATTAAAGATCCTCCACAGCACTGTTTTAACTTGAGTGTGGATAAAGAATCTCCAGTGTGTTTAAAGCAGAATGATTGATCCATGGCTCACAGGTGCTGATTGCTACTACTGTATTTAGAAATGGTTTTGCTTGTTAAGATGAGATATGTTGTCATTATGCAACCAGGGTAAACAAGATACTTTATGAGTACTTCTCCACACACAGAACAGAGATTCACTAATTCTTTAGAGTAATTTTCTGGCTTTAACACTGCCTTCTTGCTAAATGTGCATCTGGTGTTTGGAGCACGAGGTAGGGTGGTCATGATCCTATTGAATGTCCTGGCTGTTCTTGAGGGGATTAAGTGGCTCCTATTTCCTTGTTTTCTTGTGAGAGCAAAGGTTTACATTGTTCAGAGAAATTCTAGCAGTGTGATAGGAGCAGTTTTTGGAAAATTCCAACCATAACCATTGGGTGGCACGGTTGATGTAGCAGTTAGTACAATGCCTTTACAGTGTGAAGCGTGCATCGAAAGAACCAAAGACTTGATGATCCAAACCAAGGCTTTTATGAACTAAAAGACTGGAGCATATCACATGTAGGTTGACCAGTCCAGAATGACCTGGTCTGGCTAGGAGCAATCTTTTAAGACCAGCCAGTAGGCGCAGCTACGCTCTCAGCCAATCTCAGTCATCCTACACTTCTTTTCTTTGGCTTGGCTTCGCGGACGAAGATTTATGGAGGGGTAATATCCATGTCAGCTGCAGGCTCGTTTGTGGCTGACAAGTCCGATGCGGGACAGGCAGACACGGTTGCAGTGGTTGCAAGGGAAAATTGGTTGGTTGGGGTTGGGTGTTGGGTTTTTCCTCCTTTGTCTTTGTCAGTGAGGTGGGCTCTGTGGTCTTCTTCAAAGGAGGTTGCTGCCCGCCGAACTGTGAGGCGCCAAGATGCACGGTTTGAGGTGATATCAGCCCACAGGCAGAGGTCAATGTGGCAGGCACCAAGAGCTTTCTTTAGGCAGTCCTTGTACCTCTTCTTTGGTGCACCTCTGTCTCGGTGGCCAGTGGAGAGCTCGCCACATAACACAATCTTGGGAAGGCGATGGTCCTCCATTCTGGAGACATGACCTACCCAGCGCAGTTTGATCTTAAGCAGCGTGGATTCGATGCTGTCGGCCTCTGCTATCTCGAGTACTTCGATGTTGGAGATGACGTCGCTCCAATGAATGTTGAGGATGGAGCAGAGACAAAACTGGTGGAAGCGTTCTAGGAGCCGTAGGTGATGCCGGTAAAGGACCCATGATTCGGAGCCGAACAGGAGTGTGGGTATGACAACGGCTCTGTATACGCTAATCTTTGTGAAGTTTTTCAGTTGGTTGTTTTTCCAGACTCTCTTGTGTAGTCTTCCAAAGGCGTTATTTGCCTTGGCGATTCTGTTGTCTATCTTGTTGTCGATCCTACACTACCATCCTAGACTACCATCTACCATCTGTACCTATACACATTGGTGATAGCATCTGTACTATCACACAGTGCCAACGATTGGGACAAAGGTTCGAATCCCACACTGTGTGTTAGGAGTTTCTACGTTCTCCATGTGTCTGCATGGGTTTTCCCTGGGGACTCCGGTTTCCTCCCACCATTCAAAACATATGGGAGGGGGGAGAGGGTGGTGGGTGTAGTTAAATTGGGTGGCACAAACTCGGAGGCTGAAATGGCTTGTTTACATGGTGCATGTCTAATTAATAAATTATATAAATAAAACACTTGTTCTCTGTGGCATCTCATTAACCTATCAAATACCCTTGTGATTTATTTTTAAAAAAAAAACTCTGCCTATCCAATCTCTCCCCATAACTAAAGTCCTTAAATCCTGATGAATCTCCTCTACTCTCCTCAGCACAACCACATCCTTTCTACAGCCTGGGAGATATAAATATAAACAATTCTCTAACTGTGGTCTCACCAGTGTTTTATAAAGTTGCAATATAACTTTCCAAAGTCAGCATCAAAAAAAAAATTGAATGGGGTGGGTCATTAGGGGTAACCACAGTTGGGCACAAACTGTCATTCATGTGGCAGCTTTGTGTGCTGTGTCTCATTTGGGGGGCATGGCCCATGAATGCACCCCCATGATGCGGTCCCTGCCTTCAACCTACAATGGCAAGAATGCCATATGCCTTCCTTACCACTCTTGGACTGAGGAAATTCAAAGTAAGACATGTATCCATTTGATTGAGGTTGTGGTTGGAATTGGTTGGGAGATGGAAATTTTTTTAAAAAGTAATGGAAGCAGGAGATGCTGAAATATTCAAGGAACAGAAAGAGTGTTGACACTTCTAGTTGATCACCTTTCATCCAAAACAGTTCTGTGTGGGTTTGGCTGTTCCAATTCTTTCTGTTCCTCTCAATAGATGTGGCTTCACTTGCTGAATATTGACAATGTGCTGGTGCTTTTTTGTTGATTTCCAGTATTTGCACCATTTTGCTTTTGGGTAAATTTGGCAAACTGAGCTATTTGTCTTTTCAGGTTTTGGAGATCAAAGTAGAGTGGTTCAAGGAAGTTAAGTGAACTGACTGGATATAATGCACCATTTTGATTTGATAGGCATTTGCCACATATCAAATAAAATGAAACGTCCGAAGGCAATCCAGTAGTTAGGTAATTCACTCGGATTAGTTTAGCATTCATATATCAGGCCAAAGGAAGAGAGAAGGAAAACAGAGAAAAAATATTACCTTATGCAAAGTGAACATCATTGGAATGGCAAGCACTTGTGCTTAATGGCTGCAAGATGTGTAATGGCTGCAAGATGCTGAATGTTCAACACTTCTTGCCCTGCATCTCTGTTTGATAGTATTTTATGATATGTTTGGACTCATCATTCTGTTCAGTGCATTTGAAATGGGAGCCATTTTCTTTCATTTTAAAATATTTTTATTGAGTTTAATAGAAAAACCCTTTATACATGGTCTTCTAATTAATAACAAATAAAATTGTATCATTTATATATCACATGAAAATTGTAAATCAGAAGCATAACACTAATTATTTATTTAAACTTGTCCTATTCAAGACATCAAATTCTATGATTATATTGTTAAGTTAATGCATTCCTTACAATAGATGCAAAATTAATATTGAATAGAAACATAGATAAGATATAACTAGGATTCTCTTATTTAAAAAAAAGGATTTTATATTTCTCAGGTATTTTTCTCTTATTCTGTGATATGATCAATATTAATGATCCACAGTTAAACCCATCTTATCTCCAGTAATAAAAACAGAAAAAATGGAAAGAAAAATACAATAACAATAATCGCAAGGGTATTTGATAGGTTAATGAGATGCCACAGAGAACAAGTGTTTTATTTATATAATTTATTATTTAGACATACACCATGTAAACAAGCCATTTCAGCCTCCGAGTTTGTGCCACCTAATTTAACTACACCCACCACCCTCTTCCCCCCTCCCATATGTTTTGAATGATGGGAGGAAACAAAGTTAACTTGTATAAATTAGGTAGATATGAATCGAATAGCAACTTTCAGATACCAGATAAGGAGTCTCCGAAGCATCCGTACACCTTCAAGTTGTAATAATAATCCGTGAACGAGCCTCATATCTTATCAAATTCAAACGTCCCATCTAATATTTGGAGCCAGTCTTTGAAGAAGTTGTTATGTCTGTAATAAATTTTTGGGGTGAGCAAGAGGAAAATGGGAGGGATTCTTGCAATCAAAAGAACTTTGGTGTTGGTGCGTGTATGTAGTTAATGGGCAATGGTAACCATTCCAAGGGCATGTGCAGTCTAAAACATTTAGCTAAAGAATGGGCAAGCTAATTAAACAAGAATAATGAGAAACAATAAAGAAAATTGAAGATGTGGTAGAAGAGACCACAAACTACATACAATGAAGACAAGAGGTAATTGAGTGTAGAAGCTCTCCTTAGTACAATGCAATACACATGTTGAAGTTGGCTTATGAATGCATCACATCATGATATAATGAGGTGAATTGTCCTGCCCTATTGGGCAGGAGACACACTCTTTTGACCTCTTGCACTCACATGGAGCAGATCCCATCATGTACTAGTTCAGGACGAATGGAGTTTAGAATCAAGAAATTCTATCATTTATTTTCAGGCAAATCCTTTCTCCGAGTATGAGATCATAAGCCACTAATTATGGCACTAGGTGCCAAATCTGTGGAAAAAAGGGAATGGCACGACACTATTACAGCGCCAGCAACCTGAGTTCCAATCACAGCGCTCTCTGTAAGGAGTTTGTATGTTCTCCTGTGCCTGCGTAGGTTTCTTTAGGGTTCTTCGGTTTCCTCCCATCCTTCAAAAATGTATGGAAATTATAGGTTAATTTGTGTATTTGGGGGCCAAGGCCTCCTCCATTGGAAGGGACTGTTATTCTGCTGTGTATTTTCTTTTAAATTAAAAATATTGATTATTATTTAAATTGGATTGAAATGCATGTATCACAACTGAATAAGTAGAGACATTTAGCTCAGAAATGGGCATTTCAGCTCCCTGTGAGGATGTCTACCATTTGCCCAATTTGAAGACAGTGCAGTTGGTGAGGAAGATGAGAGAACTTTGCACCCCTTGCTACAGACCTTCTCTCATTCATTGACTGAGCTTTGGACCTTGCTACAGGCTTAAATTCTACTTCATCCTCTGCTGGGTCCGTTCCTTCAACTTATCTTAGTTGATTAAGGGTTCAGATCGGAAACGTTAACTGACAATTTCTCCCACGGATGCTGTCTGATCTGCTGAGGTCCTCCAGGAATTCTTTGTCTGCTCAAGATTCCAGCATCTGCAGGTTTTGCGTAACTCTAATCCTTCTTCATCCCGCTTATGAAGAATTAACCCAAGTCGCTCCAAAATAAATCTGAAGAACTCAGTCTCATCAGTCTTTGAGCAAGAGATTTTCAATGACTCTCAAGCCTCCGAAAGAAGAAAATAAAATGTCCACCTTAAATGCGTAAATCCTTTTTTTTTAAACAGTGACCCATCATTCTAAATTATCCTTCAGAAGGAAACCTCCTCTGAATCCATGCTGTCAGAATTTCCAGAGATTTTCAAAACTTGGCATGAAAAATCACTTGGCCAATCTCTTGCTGAAGCATTGAATGATTCCATGCACTCATCTTCTGCAGATTTCTCAATGAAAAGAAGACTGAGGTGGTTTGGACCCTGCATGCCTAAATTTTGGTTTTAGAATTGAATAGAAGCTGGTGAGTCAAAGCTATTACCAGTGACACTTGACAAAAGCACTGTTCAGCCGAAACCTGAAACATCAACACATGTATTGGGTAAAGTCCTTGCCTTGACCCATTTCAGTCTGCAAACTAATCTACAGTCATCTCCCTGGCTCTCTATTTGGCCCTACGTGCTAAATACCTCTAAAGTCGACCACTGTTCATGCATTACTGCTTTGCCTTAAATTCCACATTCCCCAGCAAACTCCTTCCCAAACTTCAGGATCTCTGTCTCAATGCCACACCTCCTCCCTGAAACTGACTTACTCTCCAATAGATCATCATAATTGCTCCTTGATCACATAGCGCACTTGTGCTCCTCAAGGGCATGTACTCAGTCCCCTACTTAATTCCCGTGACTGTTCTCAGTCCATCTTGAAATTTGTCAACCACACCACAGTAGCAGATTGGGTATCAAACAACAATGAGATGGAATGCAGGAAAAAGAATGAAAAATCAGATGTTATATTGCCATCTACCTCTTTCTCAAAGTCAATAAGATTAGACTGTAAGACATAAAAAGCAGAAATAGGCCACTGAGTCTTCCTCACCATTTAATCATGAACTAAATTCATTTTCCCACTGAACCCTACTGCCCAGGCTTCTCCCCATAACCCTTGATGCCCTGACAAATCAAGAACCTATCGATCTCTGCCTTAAATGCACCCAATTCTGCAGATTTACCACCCTCAGGCTAAAGAAATTCCTCTGCATCTCCATTCTCAGTGTACACCCTTCAAACCTGAAGCTGTGCCTTCTTGTCCTAGACTCTCCCACCATGGGAAGGAGAAAAAGAGCCCTGTCCACATTCATGATGCTGAAATTGAAAGAATAGATAGCTTCAAGTTCTGAGGAGTAAATGTCTCCAGTAACCTGACCTGGGACAAGCACACTGACGTGGCAATCAAGAAAATACACCAACACCTCTACTTTCTTAGAAGGCAAATGAAGTTCAGTATGTTCCCCTGTCCCTCAAAACTTCTACACGAGTGTCATGAGCAACAGACTTGCTGGATGCCAAGTGGTGCGGAGTTGCTCTGCTGAAGAGCAGAAGAAGCAAGGGACGATGGTGAATGCAGCTCAGAGCATAATGCAATCTTCCCTCCTCTCCATGGACTCCATCTACATCTCCTGCTGCCAGCATACTTAAAGACCCATCACACCCATGACAGTCTCTTCTCCCTTCTCTCATTGGGGAGAAGGCTGCAGGGTGTGACAGCATCAACTGGCTTAAAGACTTTCTTCCCGGCAGACATCAGGCTCCTGATTGAAACCCATAACAAAACTTGGATGCCACTTTTGCTCGGTGCTATTACTTTTTAAAAAAAATTTCATGGCAATCCTATGCTCAGTAAACAGCTGAATGAATGTTAGTGATAAATTGCTTGTTTGCTTCCAATAGAACCCTTCTCAGTGTTGGAGGTATTTTGTAACAAATAAAAACTTGAGTGAAACACTTCTTATTTTGATGTATATGCCTGGATGCATTTGTGAAGACATGATTTAAAGACAAATAAAGCAAGCCAGCTGATGACTGGCAACTTGCAAAAGGCTTGCACTCTCAACTAATGTAAATAATTATTTGATAACTTCCAGGATAATTTATCCAGGAGGGCTGCCTGAAGAGTATTCATTTGTCACCACGTTCAGGATGGTGAAGAGCACGGTGAACAAAGTGTGGAACGTTTGGCAGATATTGGATGAAAATGGCAACGAGCAAGTTGGCCTGAGGCTGAATGGGAACACCCAGTCGTTGGAATTTTATTTAGTCCACCTTGATGGCAGTTTGCAATCTGCTGTTTTTCGAGGTGTATCTCAGATTTTTGACACTGATTGGCATAAGATTCTGGTGGGTGTGGAGAGGGACACGATCAGCTTATTTGTGGACTGCCATCGGGTAGCATCCCGACCCATCAAACGAAAGGGAACTGTTAACGTTGATGGTGATACACTGATAGGACGGCTGGATGCAAACCCTGAAGTATCAGTGGTGGTGAGCTCACCATTCTTTTGTTTCTTGTCATGGGGAAATAATCAAATGAGTGTGAAATCTTTAGTCATTGACCTTTACAGCATGGAAAAATTGAAATTTATAAAATGGGAGCAGAAGCCCATTCATCCCTTTGAGCCTGCTTCACCATTCAATACGACTATGTCTGATCATGCGTAGTCAGTAACCCTAATTTTGCTTTTGCTCTGTACCACTTGATCCCTTAAAAAAGGGCCACATCTTATTCCTCTCAGTCCCAAATAGCTGACCTCTTGTCCTTAGACTGTGACTCCTTGTTCTGGACTTTCCAAACATTGGGAGTATTCTTCCTGCATCTAACCTGTCTAGCCCTGTCTCAATGAGGTCCCCTCTCATCTTATCAAAATTCCAATGAGTATAACCCTCATCTATCCACTCTTTTTTCATGCGTCAGTCCTGCCATCCCAGGAATCAGGCTGGTGAACTTCCAATGCACCCTTCAACAGCAAGAATGTCCTTCCTCAGATTGGGAGATCAAAATTCCACAATACTCCTGGTGTGCCCTCACCAAAGCCTTGTACAACTTTATAAGACCTCCATGTTTCTATTTTCAAAACATCTCACAATGAAGGCTAACCAGCTATTTGCTTTCTTCACCACCTACTGTACCTGCATTTCAACCTTCAATGACTGATGCACATGTGACCGGGTCTTGTTGCACCTCCTTTTTCCTAATTTGTCACCATTTAGATCATAATGTGCCTTCCTGTTAATGCTTCCAATGTAGATAATCTCACACTTATCCACATTATATTGAATCTGTCTACTCTCATATTCTAAGTGACTTTTCAGCCTCTTGGAATCCTTCTCTTAGCTTGCATTGCTACCTATCTTAGTTCATCTGCAAATTCCTTCTCGATCATCAGTATATATTGTAAAAAGTTCAAATCCCAGCAATGAAACGTGCAATACTTCACTCGTAACAGAAACGGGCCTTTTAATCCAACTTGTCCATGTTGATCAAGTTGCCAGCCCAAACTTGTCCCATTTATCTGTGTTTGGTTGTATTCCTCTCCTATCTATGAAAGGATCAAGAATCCTTTCCAATCAATTCCTGCAAGCAAGAATTTCAGTGCATATGTATATGACGCTAAACTCATTACCTGTCAAAATGTCTTTCAAACATTACATTTGTATCCACTTTCACCACTTTCTCATAGATTTGCTTACCAACAATTTTCTCCATCTCAGAAACCCCAGTGTCCTTTCTCTTTCCCCCCTCTCTGAATCGTTCTACCCTTAATTAGATCAACAGTAGATGGCAGAGACAACATGAATAGGTGTCCTGAAGTAAAATTTAAGAATCTGTCTTCAAGAGGGTATGGATGTTTTATGGGGTTTCAGAGCTGATAGACTAATGTGGAGTTAGTGGATGTAAGTACAACATTGTGGGTTGAAGGGAATGTACTGTAATGTTCCATGGTCAATTATTTTTTTCCCCATAATATCCAAGTTAGGAAGTTGCTCAGTGGTTAATGCATGAACACACAAACACTATAAAGAAGCAACAACAATTGGTTATGGCAGCTATACCCTGTTCGTTGTAATTGTTTCTTTTGACCTTGCAGTTTGAACTACAATGGATGTTAATTCACTGTGACCCACAACGTGCTCACCGTGAATCCTGCCCTGAGTTATCCATACAGCAGGTAATACTAAATCTAGTCCTGGTTGCAGTCTGTCAGTCTGAATTCTTTCTGCCCCTCTTGCTTTTGTATATTTTTGTGCATCTTTTGCAAATTTTTGAACTTTTATTTTTCTTTAACATTTGGGCTTTGTCTTCCTTGATTCGTCTCTCTGCTATGCTTGTTCCCCTCTCTGTGCTTCTCTTAATCCTCCTCCATTTGCTTCCTCTCTCCCCTTTGACTTTGCATGTCATTTACACTCCTTTTTTCTTCTTCTTGTATTTGGGTATATCATCTTGAGCAGATGATTATCAGGTTAAATACTTGATATTAATTTTAAATAATATTAGATTGTGAGTCATGTAAACCATCATTAAGTTACATTTTGAGAAACAATAAACTGGATTAGATTAAGGGACATTGTTGCTATTGATATGGAATGTAGCGAATGCATTTTGACAAGAGAAATCTTTTCTTTGGTGAGGTTGTAAAATCCTGCTTCATATCTTATAATCCCCTGTGATCATTTGCCTTCCATTACCCTTCTGTGAACTCAATAATGAGAAGAGTGATGCCAAGTCCACCACTATCTTGATAGAAATGTGCTTAGAAACCCAGAACTGTCAAAGAAACCTCAATGGTTGAAGATGGTAATAAATATTGGCATTGCTAGAGACACCCACATCCTTTTTAAAATGTATATATTAATTAATGCTGTGTTGCAGCCTGCCCGCAGAGACATCGACTGGCCCATAAAATGGCCAACAAACGTGGTGACTACCCGTTCCTGGGGGGGGGTGGTGGGTTGACACTGCCATCATCCCAGGTGACCTCCCGCATGGCGGGAAGACTGGGAACTCTGGCGGGAATGCCGGCCAATCCCAGACTGTGGCGCTCTGACGGCGCAGGGCCTTAACGTAAGTGCCTAGAGCCCATATAAGTGCGGCGGCCAGAGTAATAAACCAGCCTCGACTTCAAGGCTTTGGTGTGCATGTTCTTCTTCTCCACACTTGCGTAGCGTGAACAGTACAGCTGTTTGGATGTCAACTATTTGAACCTTTCTTTAATTTTTGCTCGCCACCAGAGATTGCAATGTTGTTAGCTATTCTATAGATGGTGCTTCCTCATGCCCAGAGAGATGTGGAGAAGAATAATTTAGGGAAAGGATAAAGGACAGCTCGTTAAGTTCAGTGTTTGTAGGATGCACCCATGTATATTTATTTTTAGACCACTATTTGAGTAGGCGCTGGGTTAGTCTTGTATAGTGGTGAACTATATTAAAGACTTCACAATATAAAATATAGTATAATTGTGTCATAATCATTTGTGCCCAAACCCCGTAAATTAAAAAGGCAGGATGCATAATTAAATGTAAAAGAAATCCCTGAGTTCATGGCAGTGCATTGTAGCTCATTGACAACAACAGTGCCTGGAAATAAATTTGCATACAAATGTTCAGATCTCAAATAGTTGTTTCACTGTAAAATTAACCAACACAATTGCAAGAGGCACTCTTTTTTGGGTCAATTTAAACCAACGTCGAGTCTTCAGGTCTTCATGAGGCATGATTGTGTGAAATAAGCCTCTCATTGAAATCAATAGGGTAATGATGAATTCTTTTCAAAGGTAAGGTTGGAAAGACCTGACCTTCCTGCTTTTCAAGTAATGTTCAGATTATAATATGCTTCTCCCTTCCAGTATTTGTCATCACATTTGTACTCTGTGTATTTTCCTTATTGTTGCCCCAATTATTTGGATGTTTTTGTGCAAATTTAAGACTACTACTAATTACTTTTTCCACTTTTCCTTCTCAGAGAATTATCCCTAATTCTGAGGTATTCTATAACTCATTCTAATAGACACAATTGACAATTTTAGTAGCTTTAAGAGCTAGTGTGTATTAAATCATTAGTCATGCATGAATCAATGGAATAAAATGCATGCAATTTTTGTTTTCGGACAATCCCATTAAAAATCTTGATTTGTTTACATACCTGCATGTGCTGTAAGTGCCATAGACTACTTACATTTTAATGTATTTTAGATTTGGGAGACAGTATCCACCTATTTGCATTTTTTTTTCTTTTGGTTTGTTGGAAGGATTAATGATGCCAGCAAAACTTCATCATGTCATTAAAACACTGTGTTTATTTATTTTACATTTTCCATATTGAATAATTCTTTCAAGTTGGAGAAAGAAAATGGTAATGTTCCTCTTTGTTTACCAAGAGGCCCTAACTTTGGCAAAATAATTTAAAGCTCTTCCCAGAGATGTGTGAGGGGAAGAAACTAATATGAAATGATGGCCAAAACTCATTCAAAAAGTTGAGACTCAAAGTTGAGGAGGGAAGAGATGATACTTAAGAAATATAAAGAGGGGCTCAAAGACTCGATGAGGTGAAGCAACAGGTTCATGCAAGAGACCCTGATCAGAAATTCTGAGGAAGATGTGGGTAGTTTGGAGGAGATTATTGTGTTAATGGAGAAAGAAATGAAAAGATTGAAGCAACAAGGACTCCAACATTCTGCCATACTTAAATCTCTCTTTCAAACTGCCATTTTTTATATTTTTTTAAAAAATGCAACATCTATTTAGGTGTTCCAGTCAAGCAAATTAATTTTGTGCTCTGTTAGCATTATTGATCTTCTTATTCTCCCCCCACCCCCCCCCCCTGATGCCCCACAAAATGTCCATCTAGTTACTGCATTCTGGTTTCAGGGTGGGGAATTTAACATTTGATGGCACCCAAGCTACACTTGGGCTTCTGTCAGCAACCAAATGTCATGGAAGTGTTAAGATGATGTTTAGGTAAAGCACTAACCTTGTCTGCATGGCGGCTTCCTTTCCATTAGAGGAGGAATTTTTTTTTATCTCCCACTGAATCCCCAATTCCTACACCCCCCAATACAAATAAATATGCATACATCTCCCTGGAGACCAGAAGACCTTTTTAATTTTAGAGAAGCAGTCCCTTCTGGCCCACGATCCCACGTCGTGCAAATACAGCAATTAACCTACAAACCCCATGGGTTTTTAGGAGGATGTGAGGAAACCCATGCGGTCAGGAGGACTTTGTACAAACTCCTTGCAGATACCTCTGCAGTTGTCCACGGGTAGCTGATGCTGTAATAGCACTGCCCCAACTGCAACACTAACAGTACTGCCCCAAAGTTCTCCGGGTACTTTTTCTGGAGAAGAAGTTTGGTCCCAGAACAAGATTGCAATTTGTAGAAGAAAAGCACAATAATCTGACCAGCATTTCCAGGGTAAGCAACGTGGGTTTTTCTTGCCTCTGCGGACACCTCCACCAACTCTGGCGTGCTGTCTACAAGTGAGACATCACATTCTCTAAACTCCTGATAAGACTACCAGTAAATCAGTCCTTTTTTAAAAAAATAATTGCAAGACCATACACAGGAAAAGCTAAAAAGCTGACAAGTTCATCTGTCCCTTGTGGTTGTCCCATCATCATCAAAGTCTAGTCTGTGCCAGAAGAGATGCCACTATTTATTTCTGCTTCTTAACTTGCCAACATTCTCCAGTGATGACAAGGCAGAACTTCCTTCACCAATTGAGTCTTCCTCTGTCTTCACACTAAGACCTAACACTTAACTAACCAACCAGTTTCAGCAGCTGGAATTGTGGGTGTACCTCGGCCATTACAGGAAGTGGGTTCCGGCCTTTCCTCAAGACCCTCTTCTGGGAAGGCAACACCTTAGGCAGAGGGTACCACATTCCCAATGGACAAGCTAGTGTAGAAAGTGGCATAATGTTTGCATCTCCTGTCGCAAATATGATCCAAATGGACCATGGCTGATATACATCTCCACCTCATTTATTCCTCAATTATCATAAACAAAACAAATTGCCTGGTCAATATCATGTTGATATTTGTGGAGGTTGTAAACAAATTGGATCTCAACAGTAATTAGATTAACAAGAACTTCATTAGTTACAAAAACTGTGAAAAGTGTTAGGTAAATAGTATTTTTTTTTAATCTGCTTTGATTCCCATTCTCCTTATACCTTCACACAACAAAAATCTGTTCATTCCAATGTCAAAGTATTTATTTGAATATTTAATTGCATCATGTGGGGAGAGATCAGCGATGATATCATTCTTGCCACACTCTGTCTGAAGAGGTTCTTTGTGACGTCACCCCTGAAGGATCAATGTTTAGATTCAAAGTGTCTGTTTTGGACCTTGATCTTCATTTTCCCCAGGGTCTCTGGAAATTGTTCTTGGTATTGACCTCCTAAATTATATTTTCCTACTTTAGGATTGTCGACTGCCCACACATGCTGAAAATAGCATCCAACTCCTCCAACACTATATATAAAAAAAAAGGCATGGTGCACACTTTGCTCCTCTGACTAAAAGCATTATGACTTTCTGTTGAACAGCAGCATTATTAAGGTATATGAGTTGTTAAATTGTCACAAATTTCACCCTCAACAAGACTCCGATCCTGCATCTCTCTTTATGCAATAAGAACACAAAAATGCTGGAGGAACTCCGCACCTACAGGAGGTAACCAACTTTTTGGACCGGAAGGAAAAGCAGGAAGGGACCTGAACAAAACAGCTTGGGGAGGAGTGAACAAAGGGCAGGGGGAATGAGCAAAAGGCCACAAGTGAACATGGATAGGAGGACAGGAGAGGAATGGTGAGAACTGGTCAGGGAGGGGGTGGCTCTGAGATTGCAGAACTGGAGGAAAGGAATCAGAGGGAAAGGGAAATAAACTTTTTTTTGCATATTCCTTACATAAAATGGCTCATTTTTAGATTATAGTTGTTCATGATGCTAGAACATTGAATATATAACACTACAGCACAGTACAGGCCCTTTGACTCCTGATGTTCTACTAACCCATATATTCCTTAAAAAAAACTAAGTCCTCTCTATGCTATAACCCTCTCTTTTTCTCCCATTCTGTCTAGGAGTCTCTTCAATGCCCCTAATGCTTCAGCCTCCACCACCATCCCTAGCAAGGGATTTCAAGCACCCACAGCTCTCTCTAAACTTCCCTCTCTTCAAGATTTGTACTTTGTACATATGTCCTCTAGTGTTTGCCATCCCTGCCCTAGGAAACAGGCACTGACTGTCTGCCCTATCTTTCCCTCTCATAATCTTGTTGACCTCTATTAAGTCTCCACTCATCTTTCTACACTCTGAAGAAAATTCTCCCAGCTCTGCTAACCTTGCCTCAGAAGATTTATTTTCCAATCCAGGCAACATCCTGCTAAATCTCCTCTACACCATCTTAATAGCCTCCACATCCTTCCTATCATGAAGTAACAAGAACTGAACACAATACTGTAAGTGTGGTCTCACCAAAGATTTGTAGAGTTACAACATGACCTCTCTACTCCTGAACTCAATCCTCCTATTAATGAAGCCTAATATTCCATCGGACTTCTTAACTCTCCTATCAATCTGTGTTGTGACCTTGAGGGATATATGGATTTGGACCCCAAGGTCCCTCTCTTCATCCACACTCTTAACTAACCAACCATTAACCCTGTACTCAGCCTTATGGTTTATTCTTCCAAAATGTATCACCTCACACTTATCCGGATTGAACTCCATCTGCCACTTTTCTGACCAACTCTGTATCCTGTCTATATCTTCTTGTAACCTTCGACAGCTTTCAGCTCCATCCACAACTTCTCTAATCTTCATATCATCTGCAAACATACTGACCCATCCTTCCACCTCTTTATCTAGGTCATTTATAAAAATCACAAAAAGCAGGGGTAGTAGAACAGATCCTTGTGGTACTCCACTAGTCACTGACCTCCAGGCAGAATACTTTCCTACCACTACCACTCTCTGCTTTCCTACCTGCAAGCCAATTTTCCATGGATCACATCCTCAAGACTTTCTGAATGAATCTCTCATGGGAGACTTTGTCAAATGCCTAACTAAAATTCATGTAGACCACATCTACTACCTTACCCTCTTCGATTTCTTTTGTTACCTTCTCAAAAAAACTCATTTAGGCTTGTGAGGCACAACCTTCGCTTCACAAAGCCTTGAGTAGACTCTACTTCTTCAATTGCTCATAGATCCTATCCTTAAGAATCCTCTTTAATAGTTTTCACACCACTGATGTAAGACTTAATGGTCTATAATTTCCAGGGTTCTCCCTATTACCTTTTTTAAACAAGGAGACTATATTTGTCATTCTCCAATCCCCTTGGTGGCCAAAGAGGATTCAAAGATCACAGCTACTACCCCAGTTATCTGCAACCTGGAATATATTGCGTCCGGCCCCAGGGACCTATCAATCATAATGTTTTTAAAAAGATCCAACATTTCCTCTTCCTTAATCTCAACAGTGCTCAGCACACAAAACTTGTTCTATTCTGATCAAGCTCCTTTTCTCTTGTGAATATTGAATCAAAGCATTCATTTTAAGACCTCCTACGCATCCAGGTACATTGCCTCCTTTATCCTTTAGTGCCCCCACTTTCATTCTTGCCATCCTTTTTCACATATGCATCGAGTGCCTTGGGATTCTCCTTAATCCTACATGCCAAGGATTTCTCATTCCCCCCCACCCCCCTCCTCAAGGTCTCCTACGTCCTTTTTTAAGCTCCTTCCTGGCTGCCATATACTTCTCATGAGCATTTCCTGTTTCTTGTATCTAACATGTGCTTCCTTATTCCTTTTGACTAACTGCCTCACTTGTTTCTTTGATTCCCAATGATATCAAGATAGGTAAAATTACAAACATAAATGGGCCAACAGAGATGCAGTTAAACGAGCAACTACAAAGGGCCTGACATTCGTGTCAGTGGTCGGGAAAGAGTTATTATGAAGCGGTGATGCAGTATTGGGGCAAAGCACAATTGAAGGTCAGCATCCTCCCCCACCAACTCCCTCCCCCCCACCAACCTGAGATCTGAATGGGGAGTCTTTGGATGGGCTGTCCATTGGAGAAAGGGTGGAATGATTTCATGGGATGGTGAACATTGTCTGCTTCTGAGAATGAAGCAAGCTCAGTGGAATGTGGGAAAATGCATCTGTTTCTCCTCGCCCACAGGAATTGATTTGTGGGCATTTTAAAAATTCTAACCCGTTTTCTCCCTCACCAGTCTGTTTTTTTTTTAGTTGGATTTGCTCCCAAAAGTGAGATAGAGAAAAATGTACAGTGTCGGGCAAGCTACATGATGAGATATAGATAAAACAAATTGCTTTTAGTCACACATTCCCACTTTTGTCTACCAACGTAATGTCTCCGGCGGGTACAGGAATGCAGATTTGTGGCAATGCAGGGTATATTTGTTATCCATGTGCAGATACATTTTCACAACATACATATACATAAATGCAGAGCAAAACATTGTAAAGCTTTTAATTAAGATTATATGCAATGAAAAGGTAAGTGCAGAAACTTCTCCTGTCGGGTTTAAAGAGAACCAACAAGAGGTGAGGTGCTGTCTCTAAGTAGTTGCATGTTAGTTGGCAAACAACATTTTGGGATGAAATGATCTGAATTGCTTGAAGAAATGTTTCTGGTGTTCGCAGCAGTTTTACAATTTCTACTTTGCTAATTTATATTGGGAATGCCATGAATGGTACTCAGCTTTTTTTATTGTTCATGTTTTAAAAGGCAGTAAAAGCTAATTTTGATAAAGATTGCAGAGTCTTTTGGGAGTTGTTTTCCTTTTCGATGTCTTTTCGTTTTCTTCTCTGAAGTTGCTGAACCTTTGCTTGGTATGGACAAGCATCTTCAGCACCTTGTCCAGTAAACTGATATAAGGCACAGCCCAGTGGCATGCTGTATGGGAAAAACACACTGCAGCTTGTGGTTTTATGACTGTTAATTTCAACTGGAGAGAATCGGTTGGTTTTTCTGATATATTCCCAGCTTGTACCACAAAATTTGAAGTGAAAACTTCCAGAAGGTGACCTGAAATTGACTGAAAGAACACTAGTAAATGACAATTTTCTCAAGATGTTAAAAAAAAAACCCAAACACCTTTGTTTTGCATCAAGGGAAAATAAAGCATCAGATAAAGTTTAACTGGAGGCTGTGATCTTGCTGCATCTGGAATTTAAAAAGTCTTTAGGGGGGGGGGGGGTGGGTTAATCTGCAATGACCAAAGTATTCCCTATTGGCTGCAATGATTAAACATGAGCCTTGCTGGTGGGTGAGATTGATCTGAAAGATCTCATGCTCTGTTTTTGAACAGCAGTCGAGTGATCTCCAATATCATGACCAACAACATTAGACTATCTTGGGTCGATCATTTTGACATGAAACCTCCTGAGCTGCAGTGGTTATAAAGCACTTTTGGAGTTTGTTAAACTAGAAGAAAATCCAAGTTTTTCTTTTAAAATATTAAATAGTCAGGTAAGATGTAAATATTTTAGACTTTTTATCTTCACACTATAGGAAACAGCAGGTAGATAATATATTTGGAGAAATGGACAGCTGTTCATGATGAAGTGAAATTGAAATTCAGTGGCTGTGATAAGGGCCTGATTTGAGATGTTATGCTTCACCCTAGTTAACAATGTAGGGAAAAAGCAATCAAGATATCAATTTGCCACTTTTCTTTCAAAGGACAATATTACCCCAGTTTATGCTGAAGAGTTCCTCAAAGTGAAGCCGTGAACTTTGTTTCTAATATACTGTGGCCTACTTAAGGAGATGGACAATCCATCTGTTCTATTTTGTGGGATGAATGACTTAGCAATGTTGCCCTACATCTTTTGTTAATCTTTTCCTGCTTGGGTAGGTAAATAAATATGGAAATAACTAAAGTCAAATGAATTACAAAAAATAGTTTCCTTCCTTCTAAATAGTGTTATGGACCATGGACTGACCTTTTGGACTGTGAACTGTCATAAAGGATGGTATTCTGCTAGGAACTCTGTGTGACTTGTGGCAGAGCTGTGCAGACAGAAAAAAAAATGTAACATTCAGAACATCAGCTGGAATACAGTTGAAATGGGATTTGGAGCAGTGTGGAAGGCACATGCCTCATAAGATAATGAAGTGTTAAAAACCGCAATTTGAGAACTGATGGCAGCCATCTAAGAAGGCCTTGAAAAAGGATACATAAGCTTCTGGCGACTCAACATCGGTTATTTCTCTCACATCCTGCCATTCACAGAATGGCAGGATGTGACGAGTGGAGGGCCTCAGGGATCGGTGTTGGTCCTCAGTTGTTTGTAATTTATGTTAATGATTTGGATGAGGGGATTATAAATAACATGAGCAAATTTGCAGATGACACTAAACTGGATGGCGGTGTGGGGTGTGAGGAGGATGTAAGGAAAATGCAGAGGGACTTGGACAGGCTGGAGGAGTGGGCGGCTAAATGGAAGATGATTTTCAATGTGAACAAATGTGAGGTTATTTATTTTGGGGGAAGTAATAGGAAAGCTGAGTATTATTTAAATGGAGACAAGCTAGGGAGTGGGGAAGTGCAAATGGATCTGGGTGTACTTGTTCACCGGTCACTGAAGGCTAGCAGGCAGGTTCAGAAAGCTGTGAAGAAGGCAAATGGAATGTTGGCTTTCATAAAGAGGGGATTGGAGTATAGGAACAGAGACGCCCTTCTGCAGTTATACAGGGCCCTGGTGAGACCCCACCTGGAGTATTGCGTCCAGTTCTGGTCTCCAAACTTGAGGAAGGACATACTAGCTATAGAGGGTGTGCAGCGCAGATTTACAATGTTAGTTCCAGGGATGGCAAGGTTGTCATATGCAGCAAGGCTAGAAAAACTGGACTTGTATCCATTGGAGTTTAGAAGGATGAGGGGGGACATGATTGAGGTATACAAAATCATCAGGGGGATAGACAAGGTGAAGTCTGATTACTTGTTCCCAATGATGGGGGAGACGAGGACTAGAGGGCATAGTTTAAGAATACAGGGTAGGCCCTTTAGGACGGAGATGAGAAAGCATTTTTTTACCCAGAGAAGTGTGAATCTGTGGAATGCTCTGCCACAGAGGGTGGTAGAGGCGGATTCGCTGACTATGTTCAAAAGAGAGTTAGATAAGACTCTTGTGGGTAACGGAGTTAAGGGTTATGGGGATAAGGCTGGAAAGGGGTACTGATGGTAATGATCAGCCATGATCTAAAATGGCGGTGCTGGCCCGACGGGCCAAATGGCCTACTCCAGCTCCTATTGTCTATTGTCTATTGTCTATTGTCCAATGTTCAACTCAACATCCTTTTATTTATTTGGGGTAACTGAATTTGGATATTGAACTTTTGGATTAAATTCTGTTGATTGTGTTTGCAGGCTGGCTAACTTGACTGACTGACCTTGTTTTTTGGGGGGTGGGGGGTGGAATGGAGGTTTCTCTTTTTGAATATTGGGCACAAACTGTAATTATCTGGGCTATTTTTACATACACACTGTTGAAGATATAATTGTATATTTGTTATACTTATAATGGGGTTAGTTGTTTTAAGACATTACATTATTAATAGTCATTAATAAATTTAGAGTTAAAATTTAACCCTTTTGAATTGTGTTGTTGCTGGTTTGAGGTGTAACAAAGTGGGGGCTCATCTGAGGAAACAAATTTGGGAGCTTAGAGGTCAGTTTGATTAGTGATCAGTTGTCTGAGTCTGAATCAACCTGGAGCTTGGTGATTGAGGAAATTTCAGTTTTGTCAAGGAAATTCCTTTGGTAAAGATAATTAAAAGTGTGTGCACGTGCATGTGTGTGAAATCAACTGCAACAAACCAACAACCATGGATATAGAGGGACGCTTGAGGATTTGAAAAAGGCTAAAAAGCACGAGTTAGTGACTACTACCAATAAGTTGGCATTTGATTCAGTGGATCCACAAATTAAAAGGGTGATGAATGGGAGGAAAATTGAAAAATACTACATAAAAGCAGGAAAGTTTGACAAAGTGTCAGAGCAGTTTCCCAAGAGTAAAACCTCTGATAAAATGTAATTGAAATTGAAGTGATTAGAATCGGAGGCAGCTGAGAGACAAAAGAAATTGGACATAGAGATGGAACTGAAGATATTAGAACTACAGGCAGAGGAGAAAATTAGGCCATATGAGCTGGAAAATATTAAGATGGAAAATGACAGGAGAAATGAAGAGACCTGAGATCAAATTATTGATTGCGAATTGAGGACATTTCTTCAAGTTCACCATTCAACATTTCCCCAAATGTTGCTGGCAAATGGACCTTTCTATGTCATTGTGATACCCTATTGTGCTAGACTTTCTAGGAAATGTGTTCCTTTTTGCATATCAGTTTTACTGATTTGTATTGATGGTTTTTTTTATTAGCCGGATTTTGGCTTCAGAGGACCAGGACTTGATTATGGAAAACTAAGCCCACCAGGTCCAGTAGGTCCACCAGGTACTCCTGGTCCACCAGGTACTCCTGGACTGCCAGGTCCTGCAGGATCTCCAGGGATTCCCGGGTCACCTGGGCTGGATGGAAGAAATGGAATTGATGTAAGTCTTTACAGCATTTTCATTCCAAATGGCTTCTTTCAAGCTTGGATTAGAAAAACTTTGTAATCATCTCTGAAATTAGTGCCACATATTCTTCAGCATTTATTATTTACTTTTGCAAATATGCCCCAACAAGTTCAGTGTAGATGCTAAGACTTCCCATACCAAGTTGGTGTAAGATCCTGAACGACCTCATTTTATTGTAAATATTACTTTTAAATTGCAGACTCTGCAGGTCTAATATAAAGTCTTGATCAGATCTTCAAAATGGATTTAATACCTTTTGATTTTGTGCATGAATTGAGAATGCAGCTAACAATTCCTGATACATGCATTGCCCATTTTGTGATTCCATTTTGTGTATCTATGAACAAAAGGCTAATGGGAGGCTTTTGAGCTGTTTGGGATTGTAATCCTATTCAGTTGAATCATGCTCTTGCCTGACTCCATCGAACAACATTTACTCCCTTCATACTTATAAACATGAAAACAAAATAACCTGTCAGACTCTGAAAATTACCCATTGACCAATATGCCTGAGAGGATTCATTATCCTCTACGTAATGCACAATGCAATATATCTGACTAGATTGCTAAATGGTCTGGTTTTATGGAAGGATTGCATTACTTGAACTTCTCCTGCAAATTAATTGAATCATGGCTAATGCTCTGCCTCAAGTCCTCTTTGCTGCCATATGCCCACATCTTTTAGCTGAGGTTCAAAACTCTGTCATAGTTAAAAACAAGCACATAATTTTTCCTACATTTCTATATTCAAAGTCCAATTTTCTTTTCACAGGGAGGAGAGGGCCCCCCTGGTCAGCCAGGTCTTCCAGTAAGTACTTATTATTTTCAAGAGTTATTTGGTTAGTAGCAACCATCTGATATCTCGTATGAAGAGCAAGGGTGAAATTTACTGAAGGTAGGATGAATTATATGACATTTTGTAGGACATGCAATGAGGGTTTTATTAACCACCCTGTCAGCTCTTAAGTTTCTCTCCATAAACTTAAAAAAAAAATTAATGTCAATGGCCCATGGCCAAAAGGTTTAGAGAGTGAATAGGATTTTTTTTAAAAATTAATTTGAAAACTTGAATCCATTCAAAATATGTTCTGTGAGATCGTGCTAATCAGAGAATTCAGTGGTAATGGTGTTGTTGACCAGTGTAAAGAATAAATCTCCATCAATTAAGGACCGAAAGTACCGTAAAGAAAGTTAACATTTCAAATTCGCATTAGAACCTAAAACATTAATTCTGTTTTATCTCCTGAGAAGTTGCTTGATTTGCATATACTGCATTCACTGTTTTCTGCATTTAATGAAGAAGGTAGTTATTCTTTTTTACCCTCTTTCAATTAGTCTGCAACAGATGTAGATGCGTTGAATGAATTGAGAAATATGTCTCCATTGATAAGTTTGGGGTGATTCAATCTCACAGCTTGTAGCACTGCTGCCTTAGCCACAGTGACTGGCTGGGTGTCTTTCAGGCGTTCCTCCCACTTTCCTAAAATGTGTGTGTGTTGGTTGGTTTAATGGACCATCCAAATTATATAAGACAATGAGGGGCCTACGTAGGGTGGAGAGCCAATGCCTTTTTCCCCAGGGGAACAATAACAAATACTGAGGAGATCTGTTTAAGGTGAGTGGAGGATTTTTTTTGATACTTAAGAGAGTAATAGATGCCTGGAATGCATTGCTGGGGATGGTGGAGGCTGGCACACTGGGGGCATTCTGACACTTAGATAGGCATATTGATGCAAGAAAAATAATGTTCTGGGAATGAGGCATTCTATAATTTGCGACAAGACCTTGTTGGGA